>NC_079315.1:76122274-76790022 GCF_029931775.1 Euleptes europaea
GCAGAATGAAATGAAGCCATTCAGACTAGGGCTGTGAGTTTGGATATTCCCGAGCCTAAAATATATCCAAAAAATACCTTGGTATTTTCCAGATATATTTGGGTTTCGGGATACTGAAAACTGGGAATACTGGGAGAGGGGATTTGCAGGCTCCCAGGACTGTCTCTCTCAACCTCCCCCCCCCCCCAATGGTTCGGTGTCTCTAGGGGCATGGTATCCACTTGCCAGACTTCTTTGGCTAAGATTCTGTGAGTTAAGTATTTTTGTTGTTTTCTTTAAAAGTTCATTCTTTACTAGGGTTGGTTTGCCAGGTTTGTGATGTGTTTTTGGGAGGATTATCCCGGTTTACATTGAGATTCTCATGTTGTAACATAAATTAATATTCTCCCATTATAAGAAGGTTCAGCCTCCCAATTTTCACAGATTATGGTTAGCAATAGCTTCCAATAGCATTCCTATTGGGGAGATTCTTCGGTTTTACATTTTTCATGTTTTTTCCCCCTCTTCATAAGGAACCATGGAGGATGGCTGGGGGCACCTTGTTCAGGAGCCTATAGAACTGAACCCCCTCGACCACTTAAATTGAAATTTGGGGGTTATGTAAAGGACAGGCACCAGCAGCTCCCCTGCAATTTTGGTGCCAGTGTCACGCCCCCCCCCCCCAGCAAAGATTCCCCACAGGGAATAATAGAGCTGCAAAATATTGGACACCTGAAAACTCCCCAGATCCAAATACCATACCAGTATTTGGAACTGGGAAACTGGGAATAATGATATTTTTCAACTCCAATATATTCGGATCTAGAAAATACTGTGTTTTTGTTGTTGTTTTTGCTGCACACCCCTAACTCAGACCTGAGGCGGTGAATTCCAGCTTTGAATATTCCTTCATAAAAAAAGCTTTTGCTCTCTCTTTGCTGATTTTTCTTTTTTCATGGGGCTTCTAACATGGAAATAATCCCAAAACTGAACTTCCATGATCCTCCACCCACAGTTTGAAACAGTGCAGTCTATTTTACCACTTTATTCCTACTTCATTCTCCTGAGCATGTAAGCCAGGATTTGGCTGCTGAAAAACCGCACACACACACAAGGCAATCCAGAAAGGCTAGCCAACCTAGAAGGCCTAATAGAAGTACAGAACAAGCAAAAATTAGGCAGAAAGGGGCAAAGTAGATGTCATAAACAATTTAGGGTGATTAGAGTTCTGGATCAAGCATGGCCATGCAAAAGAAAAATATAGCTGATTACATTCATTGTCATCTATGCAATGCCAAAGATTTTGGATTAATTTGAACGAAATATGCTTAATATGTAGTATCTAGTCCATTCAGGATTTATCCTGTAGGCTACATTTTACAGACTGCCAAGCCTGCAGTTTTAAAAGTCCTTATACCCTGCCAAACCTGCGGTTTTAAAAGTCCTTGACACTAAGGCATACTCATGAAGAATTTAATGACAGCACCCATTTTCCTATACTGCCTATATAGAAATTAAACAGTTACACAGGGATTGATCTTCCACTGGTGCATACTCTTTAGCTTTCACTACTCTGTTTCCTTGATACCAATGAATAGTTCTTTATGGAAAGTAAAGTTACTCTCTGTATCACATGTTTTCAAGTAACTGTCTTGCTCAGAAAACCCCTCAGCAAAGATCTATGGCCAAGTGAGCCGCCGGAAGGTAAGGCAAAGGAGAGTGTTTTTCTACCCACATCAGTAACTATTACTTAATGCTATCCTTGTTTCTTAAGCTATCATCAGACTCGATGTAGAGGCCATTTTTTTCTGATCAGCCCAGCTGATGAATTCTCAATTCACCAATTTTTCATACTTACGCCATCTGTGTTCACACTGCAGAGCAGACAATGCTTAGGATTATTCCAGGTGAATACTGCATTCTTTCACACTACTGTGCAAAATGTGTTTCTACATACACAGGTTGCTTTCTACAGCTAATGCATTCTTTTTAATCATATATTTTAAACAACTGTATTCTACACAATGTATTTGTAAAGAATATAGCAGAGCAAAATAAAAACCACAACTTAAGAGAAATCAGCAATTTGATGAGCTAAGGGACCCTTCAGAACTAGAACGATTACTGAAGGGAATGCAAACTACTGCAGACCAGCAGTATCTGGAATTGAGCATTTTCATATGCTTATTTGCTTTAGCATTCAATAAAGGAAAAAAAGATCCTGTTTACCATGGCAACCCCTAGCATAAGCTAGACATTATAGTGAGCATTAGAATATAGGTCATGCACGTGTCCCATAAAATGGCACTGGAAGTGCTGAGACTGCTTCCCCATACCCTTTTTCTCCCAACAGGGTTTAAAGGCGGGAAGTAACCCTTGTCTGGAAAAAACAGCAGGAGAGAGGTGCATGTGTATGTGTGAGGGGGAGATGAACACATTTCAGCACCTTGCATGAGTGCTGTGCTTTAAATGGCACCCCTTCATTTTGTAGGAAATTGGCAGCAATCAACTTCTAACATGCAGAACTTTTATTAAAAGAGAAGTTTACACAGACAAGCAGCTAGAGTTTACTTCATCTACACTGTACATGGGTCCTTGATCATTTGTACTTGATCACAAATGTTTGAGGCTTGTAAGACTGCTGATAGTCCCAATGAGTGTTGTGAAGAAGGCCACAGAAACCAGGAAGCTGTTCTTGCCTTAGAGGCAGTTGATTGACAGCTAAAGGAAGTCCTGGGAGCGGCTACTGAAAGTGTTACATCCAGCTGTCAGTCAGTGAGAGGTTCAGTTCAGCTCCAGAGTTCAGCACGGGCAGAGTTCTGAGAAGCTAGTGGCAGCTGTGTGCTGTGCGAGGATTAGTCCCCAGGAGTGGAACACAATTTTAATTCGTTTGATTAATACAGAATCAGCAACTGGCTTATAAGGAACTTAACTCTGAGTGAACAGACTGCGCCTGGGTTTTGACACTGCGAGTTAGCTCTGAGGAAAAAAAAAGTTCTCAAAAACCAGGGAGAAGGAGGTCATCTCAGGTGTATTGAGGGATACCGAAGTAAGGTTGAGGAGAATTAGTCTCTAGAGTCCTGAGTATTCCCAGTCCAGTTTAGGTGTTAAACTGGTGAAGAGTGTTATGTAGTTCCTTACTCCAGAAACTGACACCGGAGTGTGTTTTAAAGTCAACTCAAGTGAAATCTAAACAAGAAACTGATAAACAAAAACAAGCCTCTCCGTGAAAACAAAGATTTAGCATCCTGAAGTGAAATTAGCCATACCATCTTAGAAGAACCAAACCTCTCTTGCATAAATATATATTATTGGGAAATGCCTATTCTCTGTTTTTGGAATATCTTAATACCTTTCTGAAATCCAAGTTTACCTTCCTAAACCCTCATCCTGCCTTTCCGTTATAAATTCTTGGTTTTTTTGAACTTTTACCCCAAGCCTCTGTGCCATCAAGTTTCTGACAGACCTAATTTCCCAGAAAAATCCAAGTCTCCCTACGATCCGTCACAAGTGTTTTTTCTTCTTTTATAGAGTATTTTGTTGTTTTAATTTTTAAGATTGGACGCTGCCTTGGAAGTAAATACACTAAGGAGCAAGGGACAAATGTATTTTTAATAAATATGCTAAGTAAAATAGCTCTTCTTACTTTAAGACAAAAATGTGTGTGTTGTGAAATCACAGAGAATATACAGTTGTCCTAAGGATTTTTTTAAAGATTTGAATATGTTTTATTTTGAGTTCTCTGTCATCCTTTTACCAGGAGAACACTGCTGAGACAGTCATGTGTACAATATACTTAACATGTGTTGCATCCAGCTGCAATACAATTCAATGCCTCAATCCCAATCATGCCTCCCCCCATACTTGCATGTGGATTTTTGCTTCCTTTTGCTGGCTTGCTAAAATCATATTTTGACAGTATCTGAAATCAGGCAAACTATGGTCAGAGTTAACTGGCACTGTCCGAATCATGGTTGATCATTCAACTCAAATGAAAATAATGATTGCAAAGGAATTCCTGGTTTGTCTTAATTCAGATGTTGCAACAACAAGAAGAAGAAGAAGCAGCAGCAGAAGCAGCAGAAGCAACAGAAAAAGAAGAGTTGGTTTTAATATGCCGACTTCCTCTACCACTTAAGGAAGAATCAAACTGGCTTACAATCACTTTCCCTTCCCCTTCCCACAACAGACACCCTGTGAAGTAGGTGGGGCTGAGAGAGCTCTAAAAGAACTGTGACTAACCCAAGGTCACCCAGCTGACTTCATGTGGAGGAGTGGGGAATCAAACCTGGTTCTCCAGAGTCCACCACTCCAAACCACCGCTCTTAACCATTACACCACACTGGCTCTCTAGTTAGAATAAGACAAAAAAGAGGAGGAGGGAGGAAACATGTTCTCAAACTAGTAAAATATGGATTGGTGAATCAGGAAAATTACAAAGGAATCAAGCCATTATGGTCCCCTTCTAAACTCCAAGCATAACAGAATTTTATTCTAAAAAGAAATGAGAAGCCAACAAAATCATTTGCTCCTAATGCCCACAAGAACTTTAAGCAACATGAAGGCTATCCCCCCAAACTTATTATAACATCAGAACTAACTTCAGATTCAGAATCAGGAGCTGCAATATACCCCTTGCTTACTCCATAAGATTCTTTACTATGAAAAATGTTTTTCTTTCCGTTACCTTTATCAGCACTAGCCATGGAATAAGTGCTGAAATAAAGTACTACCCAGAAATAATGACCACCTTTTCAAGACCTTGCTCCACAGCATAAGGAGGGGACTCAACACTGCATGATGCCCTAAAAATAATTCAGAGATTGAAACCCACAGACATTACTGAGAAGTCAAAAACATTTTTCAGTTAGCCATTATACATGTGAAGAACACAAACATTTGCATTTTAAATGTACGGGGGGGGGAGCTTCTTTACAGATGGTTTTCAGAGTCCTGGTTGTAGCTTCATTTTGCTTCTGCTGCAACTAAACTGAAACAGCTGGTTCCAATCATAAGCTCTAGGAAGTGCTCCCCAATAACCAAAAGCCCTTGTTTTTCTTCCATTTCTAGAAGTGCTGTCTGCAACAATGAGTCATCTCTTCCGCAGCAAAACAACATCCTACTCTTGTCATGACTCTAAGTCCTTTAAAAAAGAAAAAAAGGGGGGAAGTTCTCTCCTCTCCTTTAATCGCTTGCTTAACTCCTATTTGCTGACTGTTTTATCCAGGATTTCAGTGCACTGCAGAGCTCCTTGCCTATTAACCAAACTAAAACAATAAGAGAAATCATGCAAATTTGAATAGCATTAATTTATAAAAGTCTCAGGATTCAGGCTTAGTTCAGAATGTGGACTACTTTTATGTAGCTCTATGTCTAATATTTTAGCACAAGGATGCACACTTCTGGTTAATGATCCTTGCTTAGATTTTACTGCATCAACTAAATAGTACATGATGGACTACAAGATTAGTGAAATAAAACAGGAGTCCAGAGGCACCTTCAAGATTAACAATGTTTATTCTAGCATAAGCTTTTGTGAGTCAGAGCTCACTGCCTCACATTTTCAAATCGCACAAACCCTGCCACATAAATTCCTAGCGTTTGGGACAAATTATATTGTCAGCATTTAGGATAAGGGAGCACACATAAGTAGCACATGGAAAAAGTCATTGACCATCACCCAACCTTCCTACAATCCAAACATGGTTGCCTAAGTTCTAAGTTCAACATGCCACAAGATGCATGAATGAGCTGTTCCCGGTACTGCATGTGGGATCAGGTACTGGGTGTCGACCATCTGAATAGCTCCAAACAGAAAATGCCAACTTTGACATCCCTGATCACCCGTTTGGGAGGTGGGAAGAGAGAGGGAAAACTGAACCCAAGTCTTTCCTTTTCTGTCAAACGGGTGATCACTATAATTAAAGCTGACGATGCCAACCATCTGTTGGGCTCACATCCAGAGGCCTGGAAGATCTCTGCATGAAATGTTGCCTGCAAGGATAACTGAAGCAGAGCCACCAAGTCTTGCAGAAAACAGGCTGCTCCCATAAATGATTCTGGAGAATACGTTTCTATTCATCAGTAAATGTTATTATTATTGTATATTTTGCCATCTTTACAGAACAAAAAATAAAGGCAATGCAGTTTATATTATGAAGATTTAGATCACAAACTGCAAAGTAATGGGTAAACTCATGGCAATTCACATTGCTCTGTGGAGCTGCCACTGCTCTGATTTAACTGAGTATTTTAGAGAGAATTCGGATAGTTTAACCACACAGCATTTTAGGGTTTTAAAAAACTGATTCTTGATGGCAGAATTCACTGGGAAGCACTTAGTTCAGTTTCTTAGCTGGGTCTAACACACGACCAGATGAGCACAAGGTTCTCTCATGCCGGGCATCAATAGGGCAAACTCCTCTCCACAGACCTTACGCTTGGAGCAACTGTAGAAACCAGACAGAAACGTTTGCTTAAACATAAGCACAGCCATAGTACTTGTTCAAAAGGCTATACATCCTCACCTGTGTAGGAGTCACCCCTGGCATGCGAATGTCCAGTGCAAAATCTGATATGCCTAGAGGAACCAGCTGTCTGTTGCTGCCAAGACATTCATTTGAATGTGACCTAGCCGTGTCCTTATACCTAAAATGGCAAAGAGATGAGAAATGTTAAACTTGTAAGTGGCATTATTTATTTACTTCGTTTGTGCCCCACCTTCTTCTCCAACGGGTACGCCAAGTGACCTACAGCATTCTCCTTTCTTTCATTTTATCCTCACAACAACCCTGAAATGTAAGTTAGGCTAAGAGCATTCAACTGGCCAACATCACCCAGCCAACTTTCATGCCACAGTAGGGACTGGAACTCAAGTCTCCCAGATCCTAGTCCAGCACTCTAGCCACTACACCACACTGTTTATTTTATACCTATTATTTTATGAATGGGATTTATTGTATTGGACTGACATTTTTTCTGTGCCTTGCTGACTTCCACTGATGTCTAGCTGAAAGTTTACAATGGGCATTATGAAGCAGCCTGAAGCGCCAATGAACAAGAGTTTACAAACACTAGGTCATTTAGTAGCCAACGTATCATTTACCATATACCATACTTAAAGATTTATATTCTGCTTTTCAAACAAATGCTCTCCAAGGTGACTTAACACAGATTATAAGCACACAATATCCTTCACCCTACATCTTCAGAGCAACCAGCAGATAAAAGGAAAAGAAAGAGCTGCCTTCCAGCAGCTTCTCATTCTCTGGCTAACAGCTAGGGCCAGGCTGCTCTTCCCTTTGGCATGTTTTTTTTTGGGGGGGAGGGGGTTGTTTGTTTTTTGACGCAGGAAAGTGGAGGAGGAGAAGGAGAAGGAGAAGGAGGAGGAGGAGGGTTGGTTTTTATATGCTGACTTTCTCTACCACTTAAGAGAGTCTCAAACCAGCTTACAATTGCCTTCCCTTCCCCTCCCCTGTGAGACACCCTGTGAGGCAGGTGGGGCTGAGAGAGCTCTAAAAGAGCTGTGACTAGCCCATGGTCACCCATCTGGCTTCATGTGTAGGAGCGGGGAAATCAACCTAGTTCACCAGATTAGCCTCCACCGCTCATGTGGAGGAGTAGGGAATCAAACCCGGTTCTCCAGATCAGACTCCACCACTCCAAACCACCGCTTTTAACCACTACACCATGCTGGCTCAGGGGTACAAGGAGGAACAGGACAAGTCTATCACATGACTAGAAAGCTCTGCTGGTGATAAGGTTTTTGATAAGTGGATCAAACAATTTAATAATAAATCAGTTTTTAGTAATGCTTCAAAATTGGATTTCAAGGCTCACAATAGCTAGGTATGCAC
The DNA here is from genome assembly GCF_029931775.1 of Euleptes europaea. Classification (NCBI taxonomy): domain Eukaryota; kingdom Metazoa; phylum Chordata; class Lepidosauria; order Squamata; family Sphaerodactylidae; genus Euleptes; species Euleptes europaea. The sequence continues at coordinate 76,130,110 of NC_079315.1, forward strand.
AGGCCCCAAGTTTACAATAAAAGGGTACATGTGACTAATAGGAAAGCATTTAATGGAGAACCATTTAATGGTTGCCTTGGTCAGCTGCTACACCACCTCCTTGGAACATATCAACAAAACAACAAATCCTTTATTAAGTCAATGTATAACAGAATTCCCAACTCATTCCTAGTATAAAACCTGAACAAGCCTAAGAAGAAACAATATAAAACTCATCTCTAGAAACCTGACTATTAAGGTGGTAGTTAGATCATGCATTATTATTGCATTATTTTGTCTGGCTATTCAAATAGCAACATAATTTTTTTAACAAAAACTATATAGGAGGTACATCCCGCAAAAGCGAAAAGCCCAATTAAAAAGTCAAATGCCTTTTATCTTCTCAGCAGTAAGAATCAGGAAGACATTTGACATGAATACTGAATATATCTATAGATAAATATTTGATGTGGCAATTACAGGAACTATGCTGCATGTACAATTGTATTGTCTTGTGAGCAAACACAGATGACTTTCCTTTAAGAAGGCATTCAGAAATGCAAGCAGACATCTTCAAAAGGCTAATCAAATAAACTGATGCTTTTTAAAAAGAGACTTCAGACCAGGAACAGAAGAGAATTTATGAGGAATAACTTTTGTATCCATAGGTAATTTACCAGGAAGCCTATCAAACAGCCTAAAATCTACACTGAAAGTTATCATATAGGAGCATAAGGGACATTATGCACCAATACTAGTAAGTGAACATTTCTGTGAGCACTATTAAAATTTACCAATAGTAATTACAAGCAGAGTTTCAAAATAGGCTGTCTCTACTTAAAAGTAAACTACAAAGAGATGCCTTTTGTAGGCTTTGTAAAAAGGCTTAAAAGTCAACATAGTTATTAAAGCAAGACTGCATTACTAAGCGGCATGCACTCATAAGCAATGTAGATCTCTCCTACAGAACCCACCTTTTAAAGACAGAAAGTGGGCTTCTGAAAGCCAAACAGCTGTTGTGAAAAATCAGCAACAATAGTAGCAGGTTGTTAACGAGGCCAGCCATGTCCACCCTGCTGTTCCTGACCCGATTAAGGAAGCAGGAAAAGGACAGTGCGGCTCTATTGGCTGTGATCCTGACAATTAGGCAGTAGCGGCACTACCAATTTGCTACTTCATTATGATGTTCTCTGCAGGCATCCCGCAGTTTTTGACAGACCATCTGTCTTGGAAGGTGATAGGCTCTAAATCAGAAAGGTGGGACGATTCTGTGCTGTCTTCATTTAGGAGCGGCAGAAGTAGGAAAGGGTGCGGAGGGGGGAGGGCAAATCTCTTCCTTCAGATCGGATGTGCTGTACTGAAGCCCAGTGAAAACAGAAGCCACACTGCTGGGTTTTTTTCCTATCCAGTTTACTGTCAAAATCTCCAGACTGCTTATCAATCCATTCCACGGGCAAAGAAGCGCCAAGTGACATCACAGAAACCCATGTCGTTCTTCATTTCAGAACCTGCAAAAATAGAAGCAGATAACGGATGACTAACACATTACATTAGTCGTTAGCAAATCTTTGCTGAGGTTTCTGAATGCATTAATAGTTTCACAAGCTTTTGCCCAACTCTAAAACGGAAACATTCATTTAGTTGATGCTCTCCTCTCTTTCATTCTTACAATACTACACAGACAAAAAGTTTTCAGGTAGTCATATCAATCAGCAATAAAATTCCTAAATCATGCAATAACTTTTTATTAGAACCAACCAAAGTATCATAAAACAACACACAAGTTTTTAAATTCTGCAGAACTTTCCAGCAGCCTTGATAGTGAAAAGTGGCAGGGGAGAGATGTTTAGGATATTATGAAAAAGGCATAGCCTGAAGTTTTAAAATGGAATACAGAATGCGCTACAGAGTTTGTTAGATTAACACAGTATTGGGTGCAAATAGGCTTCAGGATTCAAAGCTCTCGCGGCATCTGACCTAGCAGCTAAAATGCATAGAATACAGGACGCAGAACTGTATCAAGCTGATCCCAACTACTCTCCACTCAATCCATTTTCCCCCTTATTTCCCTTAGCTTTTAAAATCCCCATTCACTTTCTCAAAAGAAGCATCGATTTATTAATGCCGTTCAAATGTCCATTCTTTACATATGTATTTATATTATTTCACTACTGGAATTAACTGACGCTCAGCATGCTAGAACGGTGGTCCCCAACCTTTTTGAGCCTCTCAGCATCCTTGAAATTCTGCTGCAGGATACAGAGCCAACCACAAAATCTCAGGGAGTGAAGTTATGCATAATATTAGCGTTAGCTCTTCAACATTTCAGACAGAAGCTCAACTTAACTGAATACCTTTTTAAAATGAAATACTGTTCAATAAGATTGTCTTGCTGTCACTCAGTTTCTTTACAGTCATGCAGTGAAGTTCCTTGTGCTGTGGTGGCAGCTACAACCAAAGTAATGTTTTCTTCAATTTACACAGCCAATCAATTCTTCAGTGGCCAATCAGAAGCCTTTCTGGGCAAAAGCTCCTATAGCACCACACTTGGGACCCCTGCACTAGAGAACGCAAGGGTCCTAGGTAAAGAAGCCTTCAAACTTTTTCAGAATGTGTGCTTATTAATCTATTATGCATAACATCACTAGATCGTTATTTAACCATATATGGAATTTACACACACACACACACACACACACACTGCACAAGTGGATAAAAAAATCATATCTCAGGAAAGGTCAATTTTCATTAAGATAATTTTGTTTATTATTTAAGAATTGCATGAAATAGGGTGAGTACTTGGACAGAAAGCAAGAGACAGCAGTTGTCCTGAGGAATTTACAATATATTTTAGATGTGTAACCCAAAAACTACAGAATAAAGACCAAATGAGGAAGACCAAATGAGGATAACAGATACACTAACAAGATTACATGGTTGCTTATGTTCATTATGCATGAATTTTGATATAACAGCTTTGCTTTTGGTTAAAACAGATACTCCAAAGGAATACAGCCAATAAATGGAGAGAGATAAATAAGGTTATGCATAAAGGCTAGGAAATTATTTTGTCTTATAATCCTTGGAAACCAGTGCCACTTTTTTAGGAGCTAGGTATTTGTTCCCCAGTGCTGATAGTACCTGCTTATAAAATAGGCATTAAAACACACCCCTAGAGATTCATATGTCCGTGTTTTCACATGCAGAACTACAACATTCTATGATCGAGGTCTCCAACCCAAGATTATCAATTATTTGCTTCAAATGACTGGAGGGAAGATAATGACTGAACTGCCCACAGGTGCAATCGAATGGACGAGTAATTTTGGAAGTTCTTAAAGAAATGACTGGAGAGCAAATTAAAGCTGGGCACCCAGTATAATACTTCCCTCCATGTCGGCTTCTTTTGGAACTCTTGATCTGAAGCGCTATATGAGGAGCATTAAAAACATATTTTTCCTTTCCAATGATTTAACAGCCACTGGCTATCCATCAACCACTTCACACTTTAAAAAGGGGAAATGAAATTTAATTTTTCCTTGACACTATAAAGAGAAAAGTCGCCACATTTCTCACGCAACTGACCAATCTATTGGACAGCAGATAATGCAGTATCCATTTCTCAGAAAGTGTCTTTAGCTGTTTTATCCAGGGAGTGATATATTTATTTCATGCAATGTTTTTTTTTTGTGGACATGCTAAATAATGTGGGTTAGGGAGTCCAGACCACGTGGGCATTTTCGTTCTTCTGCAATAATTTTATTGTATCGCCCTTGTGTCTCAGCTGAGTCTAGGGAATTACATCTCGCCAATAAGAAAGCTCATCTGAACTTATGAATTTCTAACCAGCGGAAATAGTCTGGCAAGGAGAAAGTTCTGTTGAAGGGTATCTGAAAGAAGCGAAGTAAACATTTACCATTTGCGTCCTCAAACACTAAGGACCAATCCTTATTTAGGATTTCATTTTGTAATTGTTTAAAAAATCATTCTAAACTACTGTCAGTGAAGTATTATCTTCAATATGACATAAATAAGGAAGCAGAATGTAGGTGGCTAGATGGCAAGAGTGGGTACCACTGCCAGTGGGTACACGGGCCAGTCTTGAGTTTGCCTGTATGACTTACCAAAGCAAAAGTAATTCTGCTATAAATCTTGAGATGCAGGGAGGGAACATTGCTGCCAGTTTTAACAACTGAGGTGATTTTGTGTTTTCTCTTCTTGTTTCCAGGTATAAAGTTTGGAAATGCCGAATTGTGAGGTAAATGGCAAGCGCCAATAGGCTCTTGGCCTATGGCTCATACGCAGGCCCTATGGATGAGCTGGCCCACTGGATCCAGGAACAGCCCAAAATATACCAATGACTGTTTTTGTTTGTTTGGCTTAAATTGTATTACATTTAAATTGTATGTTTCTATGGTTGTTGCTGCTTTAGGTCTGTTTGGGGAGAAAATCAGTGAATAAATATTTAAATAAGAAACATTCCAAAGAAGATTGATGAAATAGGGCATTGTGTTGAACTGTATTTGTGAATTTTGAAAAAATTCTTCCATGTTCAAATCAAGAAAATTTGGACTGTTTAAAAAAATCTTGTCTTTTCTTCTACTGCTCAAGGCATCACATATTACAAAATGGCACTAAAACCTACCACCGTTATCTGAATAGAGTTTTGGTTGAGAACTAACTGTCCCCTTCCCTTATTGCCTTCTGTCATCTAGAATGTTGAGAAAACTGAATTTGGGCTTCCGTCACATGACAATCATAAGACACAACCTGCCACAATGCTACTGAAGAATCCATTGTATATTTTCATTCAGTGTTTCCGGATAAAGTACAGAAACAGCTTAATGATTTCATGGTCTCATCTTCAGTTCTGTTCTTGGCTTCTGAAACTAGTCCAGTAACTTATCTTGAACATTTGGATACACCATAAAAAACTCAGTCTCTGCACTAGTAAAAACACTTATATTAAACATAAGAAATATTACGAAAAATCCTTACTTTCCTGATTGACAACCTATTGCCCTGATACAGCCAAAATTAATACCACATTCCAATTTATTCTGAATCTCTCTCGTAGAAGTATTCTACACGCCTCACCAATAATCGACTGGTCTCTTATGTCCCTAATTAACCAAAGTTAAATGTCTTTTCATATGATTCTCCTCTGTAAAATATTATATGTTAATTCAGGAATACCCCCCCGCCCCAAAATATTGTACTCCAATGGTTTAAATAATTGTAACAGTATTTTTCACATCTGTGTAACAGGATTAAAATTTGTCCCTAAATTGTTCTGATTTAGTCCTCTCATTTCTTTTTGAAAGCACTTTTCTTACTTAAATATTTGTATACAAATTCCTATTATCCATACACTTCCCAATCCATTTCATCCAATTCAAGATATAATTTACTGAATTCAATTCTTGTTCCACTCATGCGTATGAAAAGGAATTACTTCTGAAAGCATGCTCCTTGTGTACTATGTACTTTTACATTGTAGATCTACATATTTCATTCTTCTAGAGGGCACACAAAGCATCGCAATGGTTATGGAGAATGTACTAGACTGCTCCAATATTCAATATCTTGCTATGTCCTGAAGTAGTTTTAGCACATTTTCCCAGCAGGAAATATTCAGGAAATGCTTCATTTAACAAAGGGCACAATTACAATTAACTAAGCAGCAAGATCTCCCATGAGACGTCACATTTCCAGATGGCCATATTAAAAAAAGAAAAGTCATAAACAGAATTATATAACTTACTCATGCAAAGCTAAAATGTAAGGATAACAAGCGTTACACTGTTACTTGTTTCAATAGGTTTGTCAAAAGCAACTGGGAAAGTACTAGATGCTTCAATGACAATCCACTTTTCTCCCCAACGGGGACTCAAAGTAGCTTACAACATTCTTCCCTCCTCATTTTTTTCTTCAACAACAACCTGAGAGGTTGGTTAGGCTGAGTGTGTGTGTAACTGGCCCAAGGTCACCTGGCAAGCTTCCATGGCAGAGTGGAGATTTGAACCTGAGTCTCCCAGATTGTACTGAGCCCCCTGGCACAGAGTGGTAAGCTGCAGTACCGCAGTCCAAGCTCTGCTCACGACCTGAGTTCGGTCCCAACGGAAGTTGGTTTCAGGTAGCCAGCTCAAGGTTGATTCAGCCTTCCATCCTTCCGAGGTCAGTAAAATTAGTACCCAGCTTTCTGGGGGTAAAGGGAAGATGATTGGGGAAGGCACTGGCAAACCACCCTGTAAACAAAGTCTGCCTAGTAAACGTCGGGATGTGTCGTCACCCCATGGGTCAGGAATGACCCGGTGCTTGCACAGGGGAGCTTTACCTTTACCTCCCAGATCGTAGACACCCTAATCGTAATTGCTTTTGTTCAGTACAGAATGATATCCTTCCCCATCTAAAGGAATATGGCACCTTGCATGAAAACCATTTACATTTAGAAATGCACTGTTACCGTCAGCATTGATAATTACAAAGACTGTTAGCATTTTGCACTATGAAGGCCCGAAGAAGATAAATCTAGCATGTAACATGCTGTATTCATTCAAAGAAACACTAGTTTTTTTGCCAGTGTGCTTTCAAGGAAAAAGAGGAGGTCATCTTAAATTTGCATACTTGATCCCATCTTCAAGGTGGTGGACTAAATTTTTTCTACGCTTCCTGTCTCCTGGGCTGAGTCAGTAGAAGGCATACCTCTATTTTTACCCCTTTATGCCTACTTCTTCTCATTTCTTTTAGTCTATATCTAAATTTCTCTTTTCTGCCTCCTCTCTCCCCCCTTCTGAGGGCAGCATGGCTGAGGCAATGGATGACATGGAGAACTTCAACAAAGGCTCAAATGGAGCCTTTTCAGAAAAGATGGAGACCCCCCCTTCTCCTCCCAAAAATAGGAGGAATGGATTACTCCCTGGCATGGCCAAGCAGGCACAAACCTGTAGAAGAGCAGCCAAAAGTAGATGAGCAGAGGTGGTGAGAGAAGAACATGCCGCACAATTTGACTGTCCCTCAGAGGATACCTCAAAAACAGCTGCTGATTTTGGCGGGAAGATCCTCTATGCCAACAAAGATGGCAGACCCTCGTGCTCTGAATTTATGGCCATAACGAAGCAGTCAGGAAGATGAACATTACTGTGGAACAAGGCAGAGATGCCTCCCCTCCCAAGCACAATTTTCTGGACCCCCCCCCCAAGTTAGCAAGCTGGGTTTGTCATGCAACGATGAAGGAAATTCAGTCTCTGAGAGAGCAGGCTACACCTTCCCCATGAGGAAGTTGTTGCAGGGGCCTTGCTGAGCACCTCTTACCAAAAGCCTGCTCTCCCTAACAAGGCAGGAAACAAACTGAAGAAAGTGGGTGACTCTACCCAGGAGACAAGAAGTCTAGAAGATTTTTAGGATGAGAAAATGCCTTCCCCTCACCTCAGAGTGAGAAACAGAAGTTTTAATGGAGAACAGAGTTAGAAGTGTCTACTGGGGGAAATGAGAAGGCTAGTCACTGGAAAAGACAGTCATGCTAGGAAAAATTGAGGGCAGCAGGAAAAGAGGAAGACCCAACAAGAGATGGATGGACTCAATAAAGGAAGCCACAGCCCATAATTTGCAAGACCTGAGCAAGGCTGTCAAAGATAGGACATTTTGGAGGACATTGATTCATAGGGTCACCATGAGTCGGAAGCGACTTGACAGCACTTCACACACACACACACACACACACACACACACACACACACACACACAGAGGGGGAAAGGAAATGTTTCTTCTTCATTTAATCCTTTATTGAACAGTGTACATTCCCCAATTCTTCCTGATTTGAAGTGAACTGAGTGTGAAATATTTTGCAATATGGGATCTGTCTGCTAGATATGCCTCAATGATTTGTAATTTTCTGGAAATACTGCAGTTCCCATCTCTAAGAGCTTTTCCAGCCATCCCTGTTGCCATGAGGAGTCCTGTCCACTCTAAAGCAAACTCCCAGGAGATTCAACAAGGGACTGCCAGCCACCCTATCACTGTGCTTCCAACACCTATGATGCACTAACAATATAATGCACAGCATGATGCACTAACAATATAAACAGCCAGATTCAAGTCCATTAGCACCTTAGAGACCAACAAGATTTTCACCCCTTCACCTGACCCTGAAAATCTTGTTGGTCTCGAAGGTGCTATGAGACTCGAATCTAACTGTTGTATTGCAGACTAACACAATTACCCTCTGAAACTATCTAACAATATAAACAACGTGCACATGCAAGATAAATATTCTAAGTAAAGTGTTCCTAACAACAAAAGAAGCTTAATTTTAGACTCGATCCTTCCTGCAACACACATAATAAAAGATATATGACACTCACTAAAGAGATGTTGAAATCATGTTCTGCACAATAAAACGAGCATTTGAAACCAAAACAAGCCAACCACAGTGTACTAAAAGTTACTAAAACTCATCAGGATCTATAATTGTGACTCTTATGCTCTAACTTGTTTTTATTGGCATGATTTATTTTTATTGGTGTGTGTGTGTGTGCGCGTTGTAATTGTCTTGGGTTTTGCTTTATTGTGTGAGCTGCGAGCCACCTCAAGCAGACAAAGAGGCAACATACAAATGCCTCATAAGCTCTTTGGTTACCTATTTGCAATTTTGACATTGGCTTTGTCCAGACACAAATGCAAAAACGTGACGTACATCAACAGTGATTAGCTTGTGAAATTAGAACTTAAAACCCAGACAGTTATTCAATCAGGGTTTGTCTCAAGAAATACTGATTCAGCATGTTCACACACACCCCCACGCTGTACAGAGAAGTCTACCGGCTTTTCCCAGCCTGCAATGTGACACTAAAGTGCAAAACCTTACCCCTGTCACCAACTTCTTTATAAATGGCAGGCAGCACTACAAAGGCAAGGAAGCCAAATGCTAACCTCTTCAGGAATTTCAGCAGCCACAGATTCATACCTCCATCATCACACCCATGCAAAGGAAGCTGCTTGGCTTTTCACATTAACTTTTTTTTGGTGCATACCAAAAAAACCTACCTCCTATTGCCTACCAAAGCCCCCCACCCCTGTACAATACACACACAATACCTTACTCAAACATCCAACAGCCAAACCCCTAAGAGTACCATGCCAGTACTGGCAGCCCAATTCCTCCCCTAATAGGAGAAACACCCCATGCTTGCACTAGCAGACATTTAATCTACTAATGTATACCTGCCCCTGCCTCATGGTGTTCCTCAGATACCACAGCCGGTTTTATTTTCTCCTCCACACAAGCACCAACTGCTCACCACATACGAGTGTTTATCCACAGGGAGCCCTTAGTGACCACCAAAGTTCCAGGACAGTACACGTCTCTACTCAGTCAAGTCGAATTACATTGAATTTAACTGAACATACACATGAACATGCATGAAGCTGCTTTACACTGAATCAGACCATCAGTCCATCAAGATCAGTATTGTCAACTCAGACTAGCAGCAGCTTTCCGTGGTCTCAGGCTGAGGTCTTACACATCACCTACTACTTGATCCTTTTAGATGTTGGGGATAGAACCTGGGACAGTCTGTAGGGTTGCCAGCTCCAGGCTGGAAAATTCCTGAAGATTCTGCGGTGAAGTCTGAGGAGGCAGGGTTTGGGGAAGAAAGAAGCATTGTTATGGTATAATACCATGGAGCCCACCCTCTGAAGTAGCCATCTTCTCGAGGGGGACAGATCTCTGTTGTCTGGAGCTCAGTTGTAATACTAAGCGATCTCCTGGAGGTTGGCAACCCTAGGCCTGGAAGCAACCTCTGGGTGACTTGATACCACCTAACTTGCATGACTCAGCTAGACCTGGCTGCTTGCTACTGTTCCAACAGCAGCCATCCTATGAAAGCCAGTGAAACTGGTCTGTCCACCGAGAGTGCTCTCTAATATCAGCTAAGAGTAAGACGTCTGCCATAGTTTGTTTTTTCCATCAAAATGGAAATCAATTTGTCCCAGCCGCTTTAAGGATTTTTCAGGCCACTGTAATTTCCCATCTACTGTATGGAATTCCGGTGTAGATTCAGGCTTTTAACAAGGAGGTTGAAAATTTAATTCGGTTTTTTTACATCGCATATTTGGTATTTCCAATTTAGTTGGCTACCTTTCATTATGTGCCGAATTGGGTCTTCATCTTTTGGAAACTAGAGCCTGGCTTTTGACCATTAGATATTGGCTGCACCTCCGTTTCTGAACTCCTTCCAATAGTCTCATAGCCAGTCTACGTGGTGACCCATATACTTCTAAAGGGGCGCATTTGATATTACAAAAAATCCACTCCATAGGTATTGGTTTGGAGGCCATGGCTAACTCTGGAGAAACCCACATCCTCCGGGTGATTCAAAGGAGGATCTGGGAAACTGAACAACAATAATAATTGCTGAAGCGAACAAGACCTGTTCACCGTGTGTTTTTGTCCTCACTTACACAAGGAAGGTCAAGGCCCAGTATTTTTCAAATTTAGTTCTGCCCCAGCAGCGTAGGGCCTTCATGTTGGCCAGGCTGAATATATTTCCTTCAGCTATGGTTAGTAGCAGATATAAGAAAGTACCACATGAGGAAAGGTTTTGTAGTTGTTGACAGTTGAATCTGTTAAAGAACCAGATTCAGTCCATCATATCCTCTTGCGCTGTCCATTCTTTACTCAATAGCATTTACAACTAATTAATCCTCACCTTCAAGTCCCCAAAAATTCAGCAGTCAAAAGTATCAAACTTTTATTTATGGATAAAACCCCAGAAGTCACCGAGCATGTCAGTGAATTTATTGCAATCGTTATAAAGACAAAGAGAGAGAGAGAGAATGATGGTATAGGACAGGGATGGGAACGTTAGGCCCGGGGGCTGTTTAAGGCCAGCAAAATCATTTGGTCTGGCCCTTCGTGGGTCCTAGCAGATCTCTAGCACAGAAGGATCTAAGACTGGAGATCTGCCCCCTCCTGCTGACAGGAATAGCCTCTATTCAAGGCGGATGTGAGTTTGTTTTGCTGAGAAAAGGAACCTTTTTTCCCCCTTGCAGAAGAGTCGTCAGCTATGGAGCTGCTAGGACCGCCCAAGAAACTGTGTTAACCCTTTCCCACCCAGGCCGTGGAGAAACATATTCCCTCTGTACAAGAGGGCTGGGGGCGGAAGTGGCGATAATAGAGGGGTTAAAGGGAGCAGGGCCAGAATGCGCAAGGGGGGCGGGTTCTTAGCCAGTTTGTCCTCATTTCACCCCTGTAGGTGGAGGTAGCAGGAGCAGGCCGTAGAATCCGGCCCCGACCATGCGGAGCAGAGCAACTCCGGCATGTGGCTGGACAGCTATGCCCGGCTGGTGCAACCAACCATACTGTGCCACCAGGTGGGCAAGTGCGCCACTAGTTGGATGCCTGCCTGCTTGCCCACGCCCCTCGGGGGGTCATCTGCCTGCTTGGGGCTTGGTCAGCTAATTTGTAAGTTGATAATTTTGTATGGCCCACGAATGATGTTATAAATATCCAAATAGCCCTTGGAAGATAAAAGGTTCCCTACCCCTGGTATAGGACAAGAATGGTGACCATAGAGATGTTTCAGTGTATTTGTTGTTAAAGGGTCCAGATGGCTTTATTAGCTGAAATATGAGAAGGAGATCTTTTTTAATGTTAGTTATATACTGATCTTAACTGATTGTCAATTTATGATGGAACACAATTTTTCCTTTAAGGTGCCCATACAAACGCATCTGGCAATGTGGTTGTGTGTGTTAAGTGCCGTCAAGTCGCTTTCGACTCATGGTGACCCTATGAATGAAAGTCCTCCAAAATGTCCTATCTTTGACAGCCTTGCTCAGACCTTGCAAATTGAAGGCTGTGGCTTCCTTTATTGAGTCAATCCATCTCTTGTTGGGTCTTCCTCTTTTCCTGCTGCCCTCAACTTTTCCTAGCATGACTGTCTTTTCCAGTGACTCTTGTCGTCTCATGACGTGACCAAAATACAACAGCCTCAGTTTAGTCATTTTAGCTTCTAGGGTCAGTTCAGGCTTGATTTGATGTATAACGCACTGATTTGTTTTTTTGACAGTCCATGGAATAATGTTGGTTATTATGCCAATAAAGGTTCATGTATATGTGTGATGGAGATTGTTCTGGTGATCAGCAGAGGTTCAAGCAGAGTGACCAGCTGAGGTTGAAGTTGCCAGCCTCCAGGTGGGGCCTGGAGATCTCCTGGAATTACATCTGATCTCCAGCCTACAGATATCGGTTCCCCTGCAGAGGGTGGCTGCTTGGGAGGGGGGACTCTCACCAGGCCCCACCTTCCCCGGGCTCCACTCCCAGATCTCCAGGAATTTCCCAACCTGGAATTGGCAGCCTTAGCTGGGTCAGCCTACAAGCTTTAGATGGGGTTAAGATTTCTCTGGTAGATTCATGTTAAGAGCCTGGTGTGCTACGGGACCTGGCTGTCAATGGATAAGCAGGTCAGTGCTGTTGCTAGGAGTGCCTTCTTTCAACTACTTCTGGCTTGTAAATTGGCCTCTTATTTAGACTCTGTTGACTTAGACACACTTAGACTACTATAGTCTCCAGACTGATGAAAGCCGATGTGGACTAGTGGTTAGAGCTTCAGAGCAGAATCTACAAGAACCAGGTTAGTATCCCCATTCTGCTGTGGAAGCTCACTGGGGGATTATGGACAAGTCACATACTTTCAGCCTTACCTACCTCACTGGGTTGTTTTGCAGATAAAAAGGAGGAGAGGAGACTAATGTAAGTTGCTTTGTTCCCGTTAAAAAGATTGTAGTGTTCCCCATGGTAAAGGATGTGAACGGGGGGAATGGACAACTTAAGACAGAGGGGCAGATAATGGTAGGTTGGCTGTTGGCTTGGAAGGAGACAGGGTTGCCAACTCCAGGTTGGAAAATTCCTGGAAGGAGTGGAGCCTGGAGACGGTGATGTTTGTGGACGGGAGGGACCTCAAAAGGGTACAATGCCGTAGACTCTACCTTCCAAAGCAGCCATTTCCTCCAGAGGAAATAGCATTGCCAACCTCCAGGTGAGGGCTGGATGTCATCCAGATTTTCAACAGCCCTCCAGATGACAGAGATCAGTTCCCCTGGAGGAAATGACTGCTTTGGAAGGTGAAGTCTATGGCATAATACCCTGCTGAGGTTGCTTTCTCCCCAAAACCTCACACTCCCAGGCCTCCACCCCCAAATCTCCAGGAATTTCCCAACCTGGAGCTGGCAACCTTAAGAGGAACTGATCTCTGTAGTAGAGATCTGTTGTGATTCCAGGAGAGCAGATATGGGGCGGCGGAAAACAGGTGGGAGGCCAGGAGAATGATGGGGGGGTGAAAAAGAGAAAAAGTGATTGGTGGCAGAAATAGGGAGAAAGTGACAGGCAGGGAGGAGAGAGATTAAGTAAAGCAGTGGCAGGAAGGAGAAGTAGGGAGAGAGGGGAGGAAGCAAAGTTCAGGGGAAGGGGATAGCTGCTCCCACAAGTTTCTTGCAGGTCCCCACTTGTTCAAATTGTCCCCAGAGTATGAGTCCACTGTGACAAAAGCGAGTGCTTGTGCTTGACCCTCCTCCTCTTCCCTTTCTCCATTTTAAAACCTTAGATAGGGGCTGCCAACAGCAGCTGCCATCCTCCCTGGCAAACCCATCCCCATAGCTTAGAGACTGCAGTGTATTTGTTGTAAAAGAAATTCAGGATGCTAACCTGGTAATTGTTCAGCCCACAGAAGAATGCATAGCAGCTTTAATGAAGACTAATTTTCCTTTGCTTAAACCTGGAAACCTCTTGATTTTAAGGCTGGGGCTCTTCTACAGTAGTATTACCAAATCTGATATAATTCTTGAGAGGTACTCATTTTATTATGTTGCAACAAAAACAAACAGGAATATTGAGACACTGGCTAATTTGATTAGTTGTAATTTAAACTGCAATTATTTTTATTTTATTTACATTTAATTATTCTTTTTTATTCATTAAAAAGGTAAAGGTCCCCTGTGCAAGCACCGGGTCATTCCTGACCCACGGGGTGACGTCACATCCTGACGTTTCCTAGGCAGACTTTGTTTGCGGGGTGGTTTGCCAGTGCCTTCCCCAGTCATCTCCCCTTTACCCCCAGCAAGCTGGGTACTCATTTTACCAACCTTGGAAGGATGGAAGGCTGAGTCGACCTTGAGCCGGCTACCTGAAACAGACTTCCATCGGGATCGAACTCAGGTCGTGAGCAGAGCTTTTGACTGCAGTACTGTAGTTTAACACTCTGCGCCACGGGGCTTACAAGCTATTATTGATTTGCTGATGCTATTTATAGTCTGCCACTTTGAGACTCAAGGAGAATTATACAGCATCAGGAGATAGGATGGGACATCCAATAAGCAATGTTTATTGTATTTTGTTTATATCCCACCATTCTCCTCAATGGGGACCCAAAGCAGCTTACCTCATTCTCCTTTTATCCATTTTATCCTCACAACAACTCTGTGAGGTAAGTTAGGCTAAGAGTGTGTGACTTGTCCAAGGTCACCCAGCAATCTTCCATGGCAGAGTAGGGATTCAAACATGGGTTTCCCAGATCTTAGTCCGACACATTACCCACAATACCATGCTGGCTCTCCTAATGAAGGTGATGACATCATCACCAACATCAACAATGCTGGCTGGCTACCAGCAACCATCATCTTTTGACAGTGCAATTAAAGTTCTGTTCCTTGGAGAAAAGGGTTAAAAGATTCCACCTATATTTTTTCTGAAATCATAAACCAGAAGCTAGATTTAATAGCTTAGATCCAAAGTACCTCTGCTTGATTAACTGAGCTTCCTTTTCCGTCCTGCTGCAGTCCCCCAAAATGCTGCCTTCAGGGACCCACAGGGACACCACTGGGCATGATGGATGCAGGGATCTGCAAGGGAAATCAGATAAATTTGCCCCTTCTTCCACTCAACCAGTAGAAAGTGAAATTTGGGTCTGTATCCAATAAACAATGGTTTTAAGGCACTGGATATGAAATATCCACTTCAACTATTCTTTATTTAAAAACTGGGATATCTAAAAGATTTGCTACAGGCTAATTTTGAGTGAGCCTTAAAATTGTGTGCCATAGCTCGGACAGGGGAAACAAGTAAGCGATAATACCACCTAAAAAGCTGCTCTTGCAATTTCTAGCTCAAATTTGTCCCTAGCTGACACACTAACTTAAGAGCACTTCACTTAATTTACATGGTGGAGTACAAACCCATTCTTCCCATTTACTGCCTGGTTATAAGATTTTAGAAGCAGAAGGCCGACCACAGAGTTAGTTTGCACATTATCAATATGGCCTTTTTCATACATGGTTTCCTGTTTCAGTAAATATTAGAAAGTGGGAATGTTCACATGCACAAGGAACCTAAACAATCCTCTTCAGAATATAAATGGCCCACATAACAGTAATTCTTGCCAGGCTGTGCTCAGCTTGCACTCCATTAAACGTTTATATTCTCAAAAACTAAACGTGATGATAAGCTATGGAATTATGTTCACACAAAAGGAGTCTTAAAAAAACTTCTACTGGCAAACCCACATAATAGAAATAGTTAGCAGAGGCTATCCTGATAGGTAGTTCCACATCTATGTATAATGAATGTTAATGCCCCTTAATCTAATTACTCAGTTTTATGAGAAATTTATGATGCATATTATTATCTATATTTAGGCTCATCTTGTTTAATATTTGTATCATTATCTATATTTAGGTTCATCTTGTTTAATATTTGTAATGTCACACAACAAACCTGTGCAGTGTATGCAAAAAAT
Source organism: Euleptes europaea (assembly GCF_029931775.1). Taxonomy (NCBI): domain Eukaryota; kingdom Metazoa; phylum Chordata; class Lepidosauria; order Squamata; family Sphaerodactylidae; genus Euleptes; species Euleptes europaea. The sequence goes on from NC_079315.1 coordinate 76,145,881, forward strand.
TCCAACATGACAGCAATATTGAAATTATCCAATAAGTTGTCAAGGTTCCCCATAAGCACTGCCAATCTGTAAACAGTAATTACTCAAAACTGAAACCTGCTCCAGAAACAACAAAAATAACCTTGGCAAGATGATTCTACATTCCAAAGAAAACAGATGGAATTCCATTCAATTGGTATAATACCGTCATTGCAAGATATACTATCTATGGTTAGTTTGTTTTAAAATGGATTTTAAAATCAATTATCCCAAGTGACATTAATTTATGCAATTCTTTACAACTGAATCCCCCAAAGCCATGGATACTACCATGAATACTTACAAGAAGTGCCATGGCTGTCCTATTTTCCACCTATTTTCCATTAGATCTTCCCCTTTTTCTGTCAGTCCTCAATCTACATATTTGGCAGGTGATTGTTTCCATTGCATAAAACAGGATTGAAAGTAAACTAGTTGAAACTGCTGGACAACTCCAATTTATGCAGGATTTTGCCTCAACAAACATCTGTCTGTGAGCTGTCATACAACAGACGTATGGCTTAAGTCCAGCTTGAACAATCTTCACTAAATAGCTGGAGGTAGCAAAAAAACAGAGCAAGACAAGCACAAAATGAGGAAGAACAACAAGACAAGACAGAGGGAGTAAGACTGCTTCATTTTATTCTGTTTGCAGCACTTTCTAAAATGAGAACACCTAGCAATATTGAATTTTAGGAGCCTTTGTTACTTTTAAGAAGAAAATGAATGAATGGATTATTACAGGCATAGATCCTCACAAAAATACTTAAGAACAAATCATAGATCAAGAACTACATATCTGTTATATTTCCAAGCTTTGAACACCAAATCTGGCTTCTAACAAAGGAGAAAACTCATTTAGCTTCTTTTAAAAAAAATTGTGCGTAACACATTGTTACTACAGTGAGGGAAAAAAGTATTTGATCCCCTGCTAAATTTGCCCGTTTGCCCTCTGACGAAGAAATGACCAGTCCATAATTTTAATGGTAGGTTTATTGTAGCTGTGAGAGACAGAATAACAACAGGAAAAACCCCAGAAACCCAGAAGACAAAAGTCAGAGATTGATGTGCATTATAATGAGTGAAGTAAGTATTTGATCCCCTATCAACCAGCCAGATTAGGGTTAGGGTTCTGCTGTCGACAGAAGCAATCAATCCATCAGATTCCAAACTAGCCACCATGATCAAGACCAAAGAGCAGTCCAAGGATGTCAGGGACAAAATTGTAGACCTGCACAAGGCTGGACTGGGCTACAAGACTATTGCCAAGCAGCTTGGTGAGAAGGTGACAACCCTAACCCTAACTGTCAACCTCCCTCGGTCTGGGGCTCCATGCAAGATCTCATCCAGTGGAGTTGCAATGATCATGAGAACGGTGATGAAGCAGCCCAGAACTACACGGGGGGAACTTGTCAATGATCTCAGGGCAGCTGGGACCATAGTCACCATGAAAACAGTTGGTAACACACTACGCCATGAAGGACTGAGATCTTGCAGAGCCCGCAAGGTCCCCTTGCTCAAGACAGCACATGTACAGGCCCGTCTGCAGTTTGCCAATGCACATCTGAATGACCCAGAGGAGAACTGGGTGAAAGTGTTGTGGTCAGATGAGACCAAAATCGAGCTCTTTGGCATCAACTCAACTCGCCATGTTTGGAGGAGGAGGAATACTGCCTATGACCCCAAGAACACCATCCCCACCGTCAAACATGGAGAGGGACATATTATGCTTTGGGGGTGTTTTTCTGCTAAGGGGACAGGACACCTTCACCGCATCGAAGGGACGATGGACGGGACCATGTATCGTCAAATCTTGGCTGAGCACATCCTTCCCTCAGCCAGGGCATTGAAAATGGGTCGAGGATGGGTATTCCAGCATGTCAATGACCCAAAACACACGGCTAAGGCAACAAAGGAGTGGCTCAAGAAGAGGCACATTAAGGTCCTGGTGTGGCCTAGCCAGTCTCCAGACCTTAATCCCATCAAAAATCTGTGGAGGGAGCTGAATGTTCGAGTAGCTACACATCAGCTTCGAAATCTTACTGACTTGGAAAGGATCTGCAAAGAGGAGTGGGACAAAATACCTCCTGAGATGTGTGCAAACCTGGTGGCCACCTACAAGAAACGTCTGACCTCTGTAATTGCCAACAAGGGTTTTGCCACCAAGTACTAAGTCATCTTTTGCAAAGGGATCAAATACTTATTTCACTCATTAAAATGCACATCAATCTCTGACTTTTGTCTTCTGGGTTTCTGGGGGTTTTCCTGTTGTTATTCTGTCTCTCATAGCTACAATAGACCTACCATTAAAATTATGGACTGGTCATTTCTTTGTCAGAGGGCAAAAGGGCAAATTCAACAGAGGATCAAATACTTTTTTCCCTCACTGTATATAGCTGGGCTTGTTCACTGCACAGATTTCCGTACACTATTTTCTCATGATATATTTGATGTCACTCGTGACATTACTTCACTTGGTCTCTGACTAAAGTGATACTGAGCTCTATACAGAATGAAATGATCTCCTACCATCACCTAATACTTATTTCTGTTTAGGGGAAATTTTATTCATTTGCAACTATGTTGGCATCGTAAGTGTCCTCTAGTACAGGCTTCAAACTGAGTCATGATCAGTTCTATGCCACACCGAAGTCTTAAAAGATATCTTAAAGCAAGATTTTGATGGGATACTACATAGTAAAGAGACATCAAAACATAACTGTGACAGTGCAACTTTTCAGTAGCCTGATTAAACTAACCACGTAGAAGCAATATCTCTGGTATTTTGTAAGACAAATCCACAGAAGCAATAAAGAGCAACTTATTGAGATTACACGTGGCATCCTTGAAGAAAATGTGAACGAACCGGCATAGTATAGCCTTCCCCATTGCAACCCTGGTTTTAGCAACATATTCTATCACAATGCAGATATCCTATTGCTAAGGTCTTGAGGCTGGGAAAAAGTATTCTGACTTCCTCTTTCTACCCACTATACTTTAAGATGAGGCTCCCATAGCTGTTCCAAGCAGGTTCCTAACAAGAACTGAGCTACAGCAAGTAACCACTATATGCACAGTAGAACACTAGCACATTCCATGACCAAAACAGAGTGTGTGTGTCTCTTCTCTAGCTCAATGTTGTCTCAATTTTTCACCACTCAAATCTGCTATGAATATTTGCATACAATGATTCAAAGCAATTACGTTCTCTTTGTATAAATCACTTCAGAAAGCCAGCTTCTTTTTCAATACCAATGCTACATGTGGCTCACATCCCTCCTATGCCTAACATCTGGTCACTGAAATCAGCCTCAACACATGGGAAGGAAATGGTGCTAAATACAGTGCTCACAGTCTTCTGGTGCACCTGAGTTTCCCTGGATCAGGTCCACACATGTAGTGGAGGAGCTTGATGAGACTGGATACCTATTGGGTACTATATTTTTCCAAATACAAGTTGTGATGTGGCATTATATTATATCCCTCTCCTTCTCTCCCCCTGCCAAAAATATTACCTCCACAAACACCAAAAACAATTTAATGAAAAGCCCAGTAAGTTGCGGGTTCAGCCCCTTCCTTTAAGGCTTGCTTATTTGTTCCACTTTTTTTGTTGTCAACTACAGGATAGAAGCCTAGTAATTGGTAGCAAACACATGTTTTATAACAGGAAGAATGTGCTCAGTATAAAAGAGACAGACTGACAAACCATAGCTACCTGTAGGGTTTCAGCAAATGGCCAATAGAGGCACCTGCTTGCAGAAAATACACTAGTGTATTTTTCTCCAGTTTTTCATTCCAAGAACAGTTGCATCCAAAAGGAGGATAAAGCACTGACTCTATGCTTGATTAAGAAGACTACATGGAGAAGTCCATTTGAACACAAAGAAAACATCCAATTTCCTTTCTGAAGAGCAGCCTTATGTAAAAAATTCTTCCAATAACATACTCATGAAAATTCATGATGCCTAAAGCTCAAAACACTATATTCTGCTATGCAAGGAAAAATGTTATTTATACCACAGCTATAGGTAGAGGAATTTGATGTGTCTTACAGTTTAAATTCAGACCATTCAACAGTTGAGTCTAGGATGAAACTATTTCAGCATCATAACTGAAGACCTGCCAAGGCTGGTTTTTGGTTGCTTTGTTTTTGCATAAAGCTTCTTACACACATGGCCACGATTTCCAGATCAGGTTTGACCATTTGTGGAACTGAGTTCAACTACATACGTTTTGCTTATACTTGAATATAGAAACTTAATCAACTTTAATAATACATAGCAAGGTAATGTTCCTTTCCTAAACATTAACAGATCACTTATGTTGATCAGGTCGTGCCAAAAATCATAGCCAACTTCTCTTTAGCAAGTTTTTAGCACTGTTTGTATGATGACATGGCAGCAATCCATATATATGTAAGCACCTGCACATAATGCATTGGATCCAAAGTGAGCTGCCCACTCTAGGTTGCAAAGTTCCCAGAGATGTGGAGAGAGCAGAGTCTGGGGGAGCTCAGTGGAGGTGTGATATAATGGTCAGGGATGTCACATCCTGTGATGCCACAACCAAGTCAACAGTAACTTCCTCTAACTCCTCCTGTTACATCAAAACTTGGTGTCAGGGGATTGGTACATGAATTCATTCAAGGGCAGGACACTGTCCATCATACCTCTCAAAATCTTTTTTAAAATTTTTTCGTCAGTGTTAAGGATAAACATCCACTCTGCAGATCTATAGGAAAAACACCAGCCAACAGCAAACCCACCCCTCACTCAATCCCCAGTCATCCTCTTTCCAGGCAACAATCAGTTTCTTCTAGTCACTATGGAATATTATAGGATAAGTGGCAATTCTAGTGTTCATTCTCTGCAATAAAAACAAAATATCCAGAAAATATTTTTAAATCACCTGGTGGTCAAAGCTCAGCACTGGATAAACAAATGAATGGACAAATAAGATGCCACTACAGAGAACACCCAGTCCACCCACCTCTTCTCAGTAAGAGACAGCACCCTCAACAAAGCCACTAGCACTAAAAACTGGCATGTGACCATATATATTAATCCTAACCAGAACTGCATTCCCCCAGTTTATCTTCCATCACCCTTGGTCAACCTAAGTGATAAAGTTTCCATTTTATATATAAGGATCACATAAAATCTTTCAACTGAGCAATCCCAGGACAAAGCATATACTTGCTCACAGATGTTCTTAACCATTTGTTCATTCCATTACCATGACACAGAACAGAACCTTAGTTAGCAGTAGGTATGCAAGATGGTCTGACCTTTCACATATCAAAAGCTGAAGGCTTCACTCAGATCTTGGCTGAGATCTTGGTCATCTATCAAACCTCTGTGTGTGTGTGTGGGGGGGTCCCTCTCTACCACCAATCCAAATGCGGAACACAGACTATTTTATAAAGAACATTTCAAAGAGTAAACAGAGCTGCTGCATTTAAATCCTACTCCCCATGGGCTCTTCCCGTCACAACACATCTCTCAGCCAGCCATGTATAAACATTGCCTGCATTTCAATATGAAGTAAGGAATTTCGACTGTGAGTAGAAACAAAGGAATATTTGTTTCTTTAGGCTGCTGAGATTCCCGCTTTCCTAGTCCACAGCAAAAACATTAGACTTTTCTTTTGCAGCGGCATAAAAAGCATGTCCGTTCTATCCCGAGACTGGCTGCAGTAACAGTGCAAGAAATTTCTAAAATCTAGTCTTCAGAATTCTCAATGCAGGGAACGAATAAGAATCAAACCGGCACACAGACAACTCCCCCCCCCCCACTCATCTTAGTAGTTTCTGATGCTCTTTCTTTATCACATTCCTGTGGGATCCCCACTTTCAGTCAGGGTACTGGACATTTCTGTTGTGAGTGCCATCTTATTCAAGAGCTGCAACTTGACATGATGCCCTTCTGGCAACTGAAGAAGATGACACTCTGTCCAAGCACACCTTGTCCATTTGTAAAATTATTTCCTAAACCTATTACGTTTTTATCCTGCCTTTCTTCTCAGAAACGCAGGATAGCAGTTTCCCACTTCCCAAAAACAGTATCAATGCTGCCAATTTACCTGTATCTCATTAGCCAAAGGCATTTATTCTTCTGGAGGAGTCCACAACAGTATCTTGAGCAACTGTATGGCACCTAACACAAGCCGCACACTTCCCCTTTCAATCAGACATCCAACCTGAATTAGAAACTGAAGCTGCAGCTGTTGATTTGCCTGCCCTTTCAGGAGTTTTGATTCCTTTGAATAAAGAATCCTTCTGGACCGGTTGGTTAGGATGGGCATCAGGGGGACCATACTCACGGGGCAAACCCCGTGATTAGATGTTTAGATGTTGGAGGTTCCTGTCATGATTCACCATACTGTTTAATATCTAAATGAAAACACAGGGAGAGGCTCTCTGAAGATTTGGAGCCCAATATAATTGGCATGCCAATAATGTGCCGATCAAGTTCTCTTTTTGAACAGAGTCAGGAAGGTCACATTTTCAGTAGATATTTTGAGGCAGTAATGGGCTGTGACCAATAAACTGAAGCTCAATCCTTACAAGACTGAGGCGATGTTTCTTGATAATGAGGCTAATCAATGGCTGAGGTGTCTGCCTTTTATCCTTAACCACTTCCAGTTTGTTTGCCAGCTTTATCCTGTCTTCAAGAAGCACGATTTGGCAACAGTTTTATATGCTCCAATCTCATCCAGGTAAATTTACCACCCTGTAGTTTATGGGCACAGTCTTTGACTACTGTTCAGAAATGTTAACTAATGCAAAAAGCTACTACAAAGCTGTGGAAAGTTACACTTGCTGGGAATCATCTTTTACTAGGTTAATAAAAACTATGCTGGATGTAGATTATTTCTGAAGCAGAATTCAAAGTGCTGATGATTATTTTTAAAGCCATAATGGACTACTCCCTTAAGATAACATGTTAGACCACTAAGATCTGCCTTAGGGGCCTTTTGTACAAGTTTTATTCTCTGGTGCAAGTTAAGAGGACCACAAAACATAGGGCTTTCTGAGTAATTGCTCCTTATCTGCAGAATGCTGTTCCTCTTACTATTGGCCTGGCATCTATTCTTTTGAGTGCTATGAGCCAGGTGAAGATATTTTCATTCTGCCAAGCAGTTGGTGACTAGTTTATCTGTTTTAGACTTCATTTTAAGTTGTTTATTCTGCTGCTAAGATCTTAGAGCAATTACAGAGCACTTCCAACCCTGCACCAGCCATCAGCAGCCTGGGTACAACTCACTGACATCCTGACTTATCTCATAACTTAATCACTAGCCCCATCATCCAAGCTTCCCTCAGTGAGCCAACTTTAGCATTGATTTTCCAACTCTCCAATAAGATTTTAATATTTTTCCCATAAATTCAATCCATCCCAGTGGAGCCACTGCCTCCCTCTTGATATAATTAAAAGTATATAAAAATCCCCTTCCAGATCTCCTACCTATGTAGCTGGTTTCTGGGCCCAAATCTGCTTCCCCAACCTCGGGTTGGTTAACTCTCTAGACCCCCACACTTTGGCTGAACCAATGAACATTCACTTCCTTTTAACCCTGGAATTTAATCTCTGGCCTGCTTTTCATCACTTGGCCCAGGACTGGAATCTCACTTGTCTTTTCTGTTCAGGATCAGGCTTGTGTGTGTTATTTCTTCCTTTTGTTCCCCCTAAGCAACTTCTGGCCTATTCCTCTCATTTAAGAGCTCCCTCATTTTTTTGGAGTGCTGCCCTGAATTTTCACAGTAGTACACACAGGCAGAGTTTATTGTACAGGCAATGAATACTGGGTCTTATATGCATAAAGGACACTTTGCATGTTATTGCCCCGGTCCAGTACCTATTTAAGTAACACCATACCAAACTGGATCTCCAGGGAAGTTCAGAAAATACTCCTGGATCCCCCAATTCCCCATCAACAACTTAACTTCCATGCACAAGAGACGGAAAGCCTGTTCTGTGAAAATGGAGGGGCCCCTGATAAAGCAGACCATGAAAAGCCTTCTCAGTCCATCCTCTAGTCACAATCACACCCCTCTTTTACTCTCTCATGGAGTCCTTAAAAAAAGACTGATATCTGGCCAGTGTTTAAGAAACCTAACCAGGCCTACCAGGCCTTATCCAACTTGTACAGCAGCCCAATAGTTTGATACTATAGTTTCAAACGGATGAAACAGAAGTCTTTTAACACCTTAAAAGGCAATATGTGCATTTTATACAATAAAATTGTAACACACACACACACACACTTACACTCACATTAAGAGGAAAAAAGTCAAAGTAAGGCCAAAGGGTATATGATAATAGGTGGTGTAGTCACGTTACTATACAGAGCACAAATGCATACAATCAAAATACTAAATCTTGCATTCATTTCATTGAATTCAGTTAAGCTCTGCATAGTATTATGTTGCACCGCCTAGAATCACTGGAATTGCTGGGCCTTTTAGGCTCACCTTTTTTTTCTGCTCTCTCTACTACGGATATCTATATATATATAGCTACACACTTAGATGTGACAACATGCATCTGACACAGTCAGCTCCAGCCCACTAAACTTTAAATCACTATATATTTGTTAGTCTTTAAGGAGGCACAAAATTTTTTGTTTTTGCTGCAACAGGCAAACACCATTAATACTCGTGAATGTATGCTGAAGGTATACCTCAAAACTGCGGCCAGTTCATTAACGTGGAAACCTTGACATCTCTATTTTTGTTTGACTCAGGAATGTTTGGCTGGAGGTAGACAAGTTCAGATGGGAGGTTAAAATTAACGCATGCCATAATCACAACGATTCTTCCAAGATCACCTCCTGCAAGCCGAGTGAAGGCAGATGGTGCCTATCTATTCAGCTAGAGTAACAGTGACCACAGTGTATCTGCCAGTCATATACTTGGAGGGATGAGCTCCATCTGTGTTTTAATTACTTTAACAAATCCATTCACTTTTAACTGCCACTGCTCCACATTCTCATAAAGTACTGGAGAGCTTCCCACCACTTGTAAAACGTGCGCTATTCAACCGGTACATCCAGCATTTGGAAAGGATTTAAAAACATTGTTTTAGAGTAATGCTTACGCACACATCCAAACACCTTTCAAGAAAAAAAACAGTACTGATTTGAAGGGAGGGGGAGTTTAAAAGTCTCTCCTATTAAATCGCACAAACTGTCAAACATCTGGCTTTCAAATATCTCATGAATGTTGCTGTAGATAGAGTCCAGCTTCATCTGAAAAAACTGGCCATGACTACTAAACTAAATTCATTTCTATGGTTTATATTCAGTATGAAGCTCTACCCAACATTAGATTTTAACACAACAGAAGAACATACACAACAAAGAGGAGCAGTACAACTCTGAACACACACGTATTTAAAAGCATTAATTTTCAATATATTCTATGCCCAAGCACCTAATATGACAAATTATTAAGATTTATTTACTTCGTTTATACCCAGCCTTTTCCTCTAATGGGCACCCAGAGTGGCAGTCTTCTCTCCTCCATTTTGTCCTCACAATTAGGGCTGTTGAAAAAAAAATTCGGTATAGTTCGGCTTCGGCAAAATTTGGCCCATTTTTATTCGGGCCGTGCTGAAGTTCGAACTCCCCCGCTTCGGATCCCCGGAAATTCGGGGGAATCCGGAGTTCGGGGGAAAATTCGGGGGGGCCCTCGCGCCTTCAGGGGGCTTCCCTGAAGGCGCGCAGGGGGCCCTTTAAACAGATCTGCGCCCAAGGCGCAGATCTGTTTAAAGGGCCCCCCACGCGGGAGACACGCCGGGAGACACGGCCCCCTCCCGGCCGGGAGACACAGATCTATTTAAAGCCCCCCCCAGCCCTGCCGGGAGTCCCGGCAGGGCTGGCAGGGGGCTGGCAAGACCCTCTGCGTTGTTCACAGACAGTGCAGAGGGTTTCCAGCCCCCCCCCCAGTCCTGCCGGGACTCCCGGCAGGGCTTGGGGGGGGGCTTTAAATAGATCTGTGCCTCCCGGCCGGGAGGCACATATCTATTTAAAGCCCTCCACCAGCCCTGCCGGGGGGCTGACAAGACCCTCTGCTCTGTCTTCACAGACAGTGCAGAGGGTTTCCAGCCCCCCCCAGTCCTGCCGGGACTCCCGGCAGGGCTTGGGGAGGGCTTTAAATAGATGTGTGCCTCCCGGCCGGGAGGCACAGATCTATTTAAAGGGCCCGCCGCGAGCCTCCAGGGAAGCTCCCTGGAGGCCCGCGGGGGGGGGGGGGGGACAGATCTGCGCCTTCCAGCTGGAAGGCGCAGATCTGTTTAAAGGGGCCGAATTCACCAAATTTATTCGGGACACCCCGAACTCAGCGAATTCGGCTCCCCGGTTTCCCCCCCTTTTTGAGTTCAGTTCGTCCGAACAGAAAAACCGCCGAATTGCGGGAAATTCAGCTGTTTTTCGGTTCAGACCGAACCGAATCAACAGCCCTACTCACAATAACCCTGTGATGTAGGATAAGATCAGAGCATGTGACCGGCCCAAGGTCACCCAGGAGGCTTCCATGATTGAGTGGGGATTTGAACTTGGGTCTCCCAGAACCTAGTCTGATACTCTAACCACTACACAGCACTGGCCGTCGACCCAGCAATTGATTTGGGAGAATCAATACAGTAGATCAGGAGTGTAAAAGAAAACTATTAGTGATAGATGTAAGTAAGAGATGTTATTATGTATGCGTGGGTGATACACGAGGCCGGAGACAGAGTTCCAACAGCAACTGCTTTATTAACAAGTGGAACTGAACTCAACTTGCACAACACCCCAACTCATACAATCCCAACCACCCGGGGCCATGCCCCCCAAGTCCGTGATTGGGCGGCTATTGTCCATAGTCCAATGAGAAGCACAGGCGAAGGAGCCTGGAACAAAACTTCAAGCTCAACATGAGCCTTGTTCTTAACTGCATACATTACAGATGTAATAAAAAAATCAGAGCTCACAGCATATTCTTGAGCAAAATTGTAAGTTTGGCTTTGCAACACTGCCAAAAAGGAAAAGTTTATTAGCTGTTATCACTTGCTTCCTATGAAACAAAACATACTTGGGATATTAATGTTTACCAGAAAGAACTGGAGTTTTCCACTGTGATAATTCTGTACCACAGCAGCCCCAGGCTTCTTGACCCCCTCCCCCGTAACAAGACAAACTGGAAGTGGCAAAATTTGCCCATGTTCAAAGTATAACAAACGCCACCTGTCCCAAAGGACATCCTTGAGAACATACCTTTACTTACGTTCATATGAATGGAGGGCAGACACCCACATATATGAGAGAAAGTAAAGTGCAACATTCTACTAGATATGAAGGTCTGGGAGGAAAATGGGAAAATCTAGGGGAAAGTCTTTTGTTCCCCATCTCCCCCCACCCCCCACATCTAGCAGGACAATTGGGGGAAGCACTGAAAAAACTCCCATGAAGAATGGGTGGAATGATTCTTAAAGCAACATTTTTTGTATTGCTAGCCTAGGGCCAAATTGGCTATAAGGGAAGGCTAGACAACCCGAGCACATTAATACAAATACAATAACTGGAAGCATGCAATATTTTGGATGAACTGGCCAAGTTTATTGGCAAAAGCTGAAGATGAATTGGAGTAGCATGGTACCTGGTTCAGGAGCATCGACCGGCCCCACTGCGGTCGATGGCACCACACAACTCCCAGCGAGCCTGCTGGGGGACAGCAGGGATGGCGGTCCTGGGATTTACCTGGGTGTGAGCCACTAGGTTGTTTCCCTAAAACTTGGAAGGAGGCAACCGGACTGCCCTCAAGCGGTACAAAAAGCTTTGTCTTACAAAGGATTTCATCATTCCAAATGTTTAACATAAAAAGACTGAGGGTTTTCTTAATTTTTTTCCCCAGTGAAAAATTAAGAGATTCTGGGAGAGCGCAATGCTGTCTCACTCACCATATCTGCAACACACAGGACATCTCTCTACCTATGGCAAAAACCTACACCCAAACATCACAGCTCCTTAAGCACACTACTTTAAACTGACATTTAGTAGAAGTTAAATATTTGATTACATATTTAAGTGGGTGTTTTTCCAGTTCTGCATGTGGGTTTGCTATGCAACACTGGGCAACTGAAACAGCTCTCCAATCTTGCTTCTTAAAATGATGAACAACTACATTCAGAAGCAGAGCCTGAAAATTCCTGAAGCCTAAATGATCTCAATTCAGGGAAGTAGTTTTCAACAAAGTAATCATGAATAAACCCCCAGTCCAGCACACTGTTTCATGTAGATACTCCCTGCAAGCATATGTGGACTTGCTGACATGTGTGTGACATTTCATGCTTAAAGTCTTTTGCTGGGCAAAGAATGTTACCACAATCTTATAGATCCATCTCATTGTTGAATGTTGACTATAAACCTTTTGCTTCTATAATGTCAGAGAGACTAAAGAAATGTATAACCAAAATAATACATTCAGACCAGGCTGGCTTTATTCCAAAAAGATATATGAAAAACAATGTACGTTTTGTAATAAATGCAATAGAATTTGTTTTTTAAAAAAGAAAAAGCTGCATTTATATTTCTGGATGCTGAAAAAGCTTTTGATAACATTTCTTGACTGTTTTTATTGAAAACGCTTAAAACTTTAAAATGTGGTTCAAGATTCTTAAATTGGATACACAGTATCTACTCTAAGCAAAATGCAAAGATTTTATTAAATGAAATATTAAATGAGGGATTCCAAATTGAAAAAAAGCACAAGACAGGGATGCCCACTCTCACCACTTTTATTCAGTCTAGCGCTAGAAATACTGGCAAACAAGATTAGACAATTCTAATTCTAAAAGGACTAAAAGTGGATGGAGACGAATTTAAAATGAAAAGTTATGCAGATTATATGGTCATGAGAATTTCAAATCCTCAGTGGTTGATGCAGCATGTAATAGACCAAATTGAAGAATTTGGATCCTTTTTGGGATATAAAATCAATAGAAAAAAGAGAATTTTAAAAAAGCAAGAAGAGGATAATATCAGAAAAACCATAGGATGTCTAGTGAGTTCAGATCCAATCAAATATTTGGAAATAGATATAACTGAACAAAACAATACATTATTTAAAGATAATTACAAAGTAATAAGGGAGGAAGTAGAAAAGGACCTACAGACATGGTCTACTCTAAACTAAGAATCTCGTGGCAAGGAGGAATCTCTGCAAGAAAAATGAATGTATTACCAAAACTAAACTTTCTGTTCTAGATGTTATCAATTCCTATACAGGAAAAAAACATTGAAGGTATGGCAGAAATAGATAAACAAGCTTGTATGGCATGGCAAGAAACCAAGAATCAGATTTAAAGTTCTATGAGAAGAGGTGGATTAGCATTATCGAATATTAAATTATATTATCATGTAGCTGGTCTTGTCTGGATCTCGGATTGGATCAAAAACCCATTACAAAGAACAATAAAATTAGAGAAGGCGGATTTGGAAGAAGGTTTACATAACTATTTATGGATTTAATAAATCAGTGGGGAAAAACATTACAAAATGGAGATCACATAATTAGAGATGGGTTATTTAGAATTGGGGAGTCTATTCAGTATCACCATTAATGTCTCTAATAGAAGCTTATTATGATAAATATGAAATGAAAAATAACATACATAACATATCAAGACATGATCAATTCTCAAGCAAAAGTCAAGTTGTGGCAAACAATCAAGGACAAAGGTTAAAAAATACAGTGGTTACTGTATTTTCAAATAGTTTTAAGATATAAAAAAGACAATCAAATGTCAGGAAGAGGAATAAGAGATTGCTTATTGCTGAATCAATTAAAAAAGTTTGGGATTTTTTTTTTGTAGGTATCACTTATTGGAATTCTGTTAACTTTGTTTTATGTAACAGTAGTTAGTTCCTGAAAGAAAAATTATCAGTGTTTTTCAGGATATAATTTTCATGTTAACACAAAGTTTCTCATAACTTATTTCCACTGTGATCCAGTATAGCAAACAGCTATGGCTGTGGGTGGTGTGCTATGTTTATGTATTTCCTCTGAGGTTAGGGTGCCTACATTCTTTGAGTAAACTGATCTATATGCAGTGAGGCAAGGTATTAAAGGAAAACATGGTGTGATTAGGGGTTCCTTGTGTATAGTGGCTGATCCAAGCTCACCTTGCCTTATGAAGTTTTATTAAATTAAATACCTTTTAAATATCAGTTTTTTAGAGATCAGCAACAAAACGAAGAAGACCTAGCCTGGAGATCTCATAGTGAAATCCCTTGAGAAAGGGGACCACAGAATGGGAAAGGCAACTGCAATTCCTAGTTGCTGCTGAGCCATACTGAAGATCGAGAGGAGAAAGAAAAGTAGTGCAAAACTAGTTTTGCTAACTCGATTTAGTATCTCAGAAAAAATGGGTTGTTATTCTGACAAGAACTTCCCATTCTTCCCATTCAAGTGTGAAATTGCTGAACTAGAATTAATCAGCAAACTCAGTTCTGTTCAATTTGGACTTAATTGGGACTCTGGATTTCTTTCTCCTGGCAGGAGTTAAATTAGCATAGCATAACTAGAACACTAATATTATCATAGTGACTGCTGTTGTGAATTGGAAAGTGTTCTTGTATACATTTGAGGGATGTGTAAAAATATCTCAGACATGTCATAATCTCTTGCTTTTTTAATGCATTTTAACCCCATGGATTTCAGCCCCCACCCCCACTGACAGAATAATCCTTCATGTATCTAACGAAGCGGACTTGAGGACTAACAAAAATGTTGACATTTAGGATGCAACAGATATGTTTTGCTTCAAAATTTGATATTTTTGCCATTGTTATTATTACTATTATTTACTATTGAATTCAAACTACATTGCTTCAAGGTAAATGAATAAAAATCCAGAGCCAGGGAACGCTCATAATATTAACAATAGGTTTACCAGGTCCCTCTTCGTCACCGGCAGGAGGTTTTTGGGGTGGAGCCTGATGAGGGCGGGTTTTGGGGGAAGGGAGGGACTTCAATGCTATAGAATCCAATTGCCGAAGTGGCCATTTTCTCCAGGTGATCTGATCTCTATCAGCTGGAGATCAGTTGTAATAGCAGGAAATTTCCAGCTAGTACCTGGAGGTTGGCAACCCTATATTAACAACCATGGCGACAGGAAGACTAGCCTGCCTAGCATTCAGTCAAGAGCTTCTCTCCCCCCCATTACTTGCCTCTACTTGCCAGTTACTCTGAGACTGCAGTAAATTAAATAATATGTATAAAACTACAGATGCTTTAGTACAAGATTCTTCTACCCCCTCCCATTTCCCATAGACATTGATTATGTCAGTAAAATAATAATGGAGAAGAAGGCTTCCTAACATTATGGTACCTTTGCAGTTCTAACATGACGTGGTGGGCACAGCACAAAACGGAGCCTTGTTTACTAACGTGAGGGCTCCTTCTGTTCTGGGATCTTGCAGACTGTGGGTTTTACCATCACGTGCCCAGGGAGGCAGGACTAAAAATTTCACTTCCTGTCTTCCTGGGCGGGAAAACCTCCCAATCCCAGTTTTCAGACTCGCCAAGCTAAAGGAGACAGGTACGTGCAAGGACCAACAACACTATAGGTACAAGAAACAGGTATTAATAACAAAAGCTGAAAAAACACAAGGAACGATAAGAACCATTATAAAAAACATTAAGGAGAAAGAACTCCTTCTGTGGTACAAGATGGCAGACGAAGAAGCTGAAATTGCATATCTGATAGTGTAACTTAATCAGAAAAAATGATTTATCAAACACTGCTAACGTCTGGAGGTAAACTACACTTGGGCGGGCTCAAAAGGTGACCGAGTCAAAGCTGTCAGCACTACATTTAGTCTCCAGGTAGGGAAACGGTGAATGGGTGGTGGTCTAGTCTGAATTATGCCTTTTAGGAAGGTTTGAATGTGAGGGTGTCTGGAAGGTATGATACTGTCCACTGAGGTGATAACTGTGGAAATGGCCGCCACCTGCCTGCGCAACGTG
This sequence comes from Euleptes europaea, assembly GCF_029931775.1. Classification (NCBI taxonomy): domain Eukaryota; kingdom Metazoa; phylum Chordata; class Lepidosauria; order Squamata; family Sphaerodactylidae; genus Euleptes; species Euleptes europaea. Next base: position 76,161,908 of record NC_079315.1, read on the forward strand.
GCCGCCCTAAGACCCTGCTCTGCGCCCTCGTGAAGAAATTCTAAAATCCTGGAGACGTCTGGGATCAAAGGATCAGCCTTCTTACGTCTGCACCAGAGAACAAAGGCCTTCCATGAAAGGTCACAAATTCTCCTAGTAGATGGCTTTCTGGATTCAATCATGGTATTAACAATCCCGATACCATAACCTTGGCCTAGGAGGTTATTCCGCTCAATTTCCAGGCAGTTAAGTGAAGCCATTGTGGGTCTGGATGAAAGAGGGGTCCCTGGATCAACAGGTCTGGGACCGGCGGCAGTTCCCACGGTTCCTGAATGGACATTTCCTTGAGACTGGGAAACCATGGTCTCCTTGCCCAGCAGGGGACTATTAAGATGATCGTAGCTCTCTCTTGTCTGATCTTCCTCATTACCTTCGGTATAATGGGGAATGGTGGAAAGGCATAAAGAAGAAGACCCTCGAGCCATGAGACATCAGGGCATCCATTCCCTCTGCTTTGGGGTGGTAATACCTCGTGAAGGAGCGAGGAAGAAGGTGATTCTGCTCGGAGGTGAACAGGTCCACCGATGGCTGGCCGAACCTCTTTGCTACCTGCTGAAAAATGGATCTGTTGAGGGACCATTCCCCCTCGTCTAAGGTCTGACGGCTCAGCCAGTCGGCTTGGAGATTGTGTACTCCCCTGATGTGCTCCGCCGCCCAGGAAAATATTAAGGTTGCTTCCCTGTGAAGCTTTGATGATTTGGAACCCCCCCTGCTTGTTTAGATGTGCCTTGGCAGACACGTTGTCCGTTCGAACAAGAACATGATGATGTGCAAGCAGGTTCTGAAAATGAATCAGGGCTAGGCATACGGCTCTGAGTTGATGTGTAGTCGTTTCTCCGTCTTTGACCAGATGCCTTGAGCTATGAGGGATTGGCACGTCGCTCCCCATCCTTCCAGGCTGGCGTCTGTGAACAGTTGGATTTGATTCTCTGTTAAGAAGAAGAGACCCTTGCTGAGGTTCCTGGAGCTGCACCACCACGAGAGGCTGTTCCGGAAGTCTTGATCCCAGGTTATAGACTTGTCTATCTTTCTGGCAATCAGGTTCTGATGAGGTCGTAAGAGGCTCTGTAACGGTCTCGAGTGGAACCTGGCTCAGGGAACACAACTTAGACAAGACACCATTAAGCCCATGAATTTGGCCAGGAACATAATTCTCCCTTTGTTGACTCTGATTAGTGACTGCACTATGGATTTGATTTTGGAAATCTTGTCTGGAGGCAGAAAGACCAGGTTCTGGCTGGTGTTGTAGTGTTTGTGTTGGGTTTAGTTGGCTCTTTGCTGAATTTATTAAGAAGCCATACTCTGTCAGCAACTGAACTACCCTGTGTGCGTGAGTTATTGATTCCCCTCTGGATCTGGAGCATATTAGAATGTTGTCCAGACAGGGAAAGATTCTGATTCTCTCCTGTCTGAGACGGGCCACGGTGATTACTAGAATCTTCGTGAAGACTCGAGAAGCTGACCCCAGGCCAAAGGGGAGGGCCCTGAATTGGAAATGTTGTCCGGCATAGCAAAACCTGAGGAACTTTCTGTGAACAGGGTGAATGGGAACATGCAGATAAGCCTCCTTTAGATCTAATGAGGTCATAAAATCCCCTATTTGGAGGGCATCTAGGATGGACTTCAGCGTCTCCATCCCGAATTTTCTGTATTTTATCGGCCTGTTTAGATGTTTCAGGTCCAGGATGGCCCTCCAATCCCCGTTTCGTTTTGGGACTGTAAAGTAAGTAGAGTATGTCCCTTTTCCCAATTCTAGATGAGGGACTGGTTCTATTGCCTGTATGGAAGCCAGATGACTTATGGCTGCCAGGGTTCTGGAATGTTTTTCTTGCTTCCCTGCTCTCGGGGAAATCAGGAATCTGTCCCTTGGAGTGTCTAAGAATTCTATTAGGTAACCTGAGGACACGACTTGGGCTACCTACGCGTCTGTGTGGGGTGGAGACCACTTGTGACTGAAGTTGAGTAGCCTCCCTCCAACTATCAATGAGTTGGCGTCATTGTTTGGTGTTTTTGGAGAACTTATCTCACTTGGCATTGAACTGTGTCTGTTGTCCCTGTTGGGGATGAAAAATCTGCCCCCACCCCTTCAAAAGGATCCCCTGTTGTTATTCCAGCTACCTCTTCGCTGCTCTGGGTTGAAGTGGTTATGAAAGGATCTGAAGCTGGGAAAGGAGGAAGGATTTCTTCCATCTTTCCTGAAGGATTTTGGTAAGACTTTCTTTTTGTCTTTGTCCTCGATAAGAATCTTTTCCAGCCTTTCCCCAAACAGTTTTCCCCCTTGAAAAGGGTAGGAAAGAGTAAGGGATTTGGTCTTAAATTCATTCTGCCAGGGTCTTAACCAAAGGGCCCTACGGACCGCTATGTTGGAGGATAGACCCCTGGCTGCGAAAGTCATAGAGTCAAGGGAAGCGTCTGCCATAAAGGCTGCTGCCTTTAGAGTTGAGCCCATCAGTGATCCTGCGGTTGTCACCAGAATATAGCTGGGCTATTTTCCTAATCCACACAATAGAGGCTCTAGCCATGATGGATGTGGCTGCTGAGGCCTGAATGGCCAGTGCTGAGGAGTCATGGACTTTTTTAGTCAAAACCTCAACTTTCCTGTCCATTGGGTCCCTTATATTTCCCATCCCAGCCTCCGCAGGGAGGTCGGGAGAATGCACAGCCACGACTGGGGCATCAATAATGGGATTTTTAAGAAGATCCATGGCTTGAGGGACCATAGCATACATCTTTTTGATATTGGCTGGGAATTGTCTGTTGGCTAGGGGTTTGTCTAGTTCGGCTCTGACCTGGTTTTCAAAGAATTCTGGAAAGGGAATGGTATGGATCTGAGAAGTAGATCTAGGGGAAAACTCTTTTGCTCCCTTCTTCCTAGATTTCTTGGACTCTGGGGCAGGCTCAGGATCCTCATGCAGGTCAAGAGCCACCAGAGTCTTGCTTAAAAGGTTCTGGAAATCCTCAGCCCAAAAAGGCGAGGCTGTTGTTCTTCTAGTATGACTGGGGAATCTTCCTCAGATTCATACTCCCCGTCCTCTCTACTTTCGTTTTCAGAATCGGCCATATTGGAGGAATCATCCTCCTGTGTAGGTCTACATTGTTTTTGAACAGAGGCCTTTCTGGCTGCCTTGGTCGGCCAAAGGTCTCTAGAGGGTTCCCCTTTACTGTGCTTCTGCTGATCTAAATGGCTCTGGGAGAGAGGATTACTTCTTGGATCAGGTCCAAGATTTTTAAGGAAAGGAGAAATAGATTCGCTGAAGGCTTGAAGCATTTGCGACTGTCTATCTAGAACCCCATTAAACAAATCAAAGGCTTCCCTGCGGGACAAAGGGGACTCCAGGTCGCTTAAGCTTACGTTACTTCCAAACTCCGATACTGGACTCCGTGCGAGAGATCTATCCGCTCTTTGTAAAGGCTCTCCGCCTCATTGTGGCACGCGTCCCTTTTGGCGCCATTTCCAGGCAGGCTGGAGGCGTCCGCCTTTTTTGGAGCACTGGGACCGTCCGCGCCGAGCTCCGCGGGACCGCAAGAGCGGCCGTAGGAACTATCTTTACAACTCTGCCCTGTCGAGGTGACGAGGGCTCGGTCGTTGTCTCCCTCGGAGAGGAACTCCTCTTCCGAAACCTCTCGTTTGGCTGCCATCTTGCTCTTCAGAACGAAGAAGAAACAAAAAAGGGGGGAGGAGCGGGAGGGAGGGAGAAAAAATCTTTTTTTTTTGTGAAGCGGGGTGGGTGATAGATAAGAAGACGTAGGTAGAAGAAGACGACTAAGGAGAAAAAATCTTCCAAAAGGTTGTCCTTTGACGGAGCCGAATGGCGAAGCTGCCTCCCTTTACAAAGGCAGGACGGAAACTGGGATTGGGAGGTTTTCCCACCCAGGAAGACAGGAAGTGAAATTTTTAGTCCTGCCTCCCTGGGCACGTGATGGTAAAACCCACAGTCTGCAAGATGCCTGTAGAGCCCAGAACGAGAATGGCTGCTATAGGAGATGGATCAAGCCACAAAATGGCTGCCACAGGTTACCTTCAGTCTCACCATGAAAATCCTTGTGCTGTGGTGGCAGCTACCACCAAAGCAATGTTTTTAAAAATCTGAACAGCTAATCAAATCTCCAATGGCCAATCAGAAGCCTTGCTGGGCAAAAGCCCACCTGGCCCTGCCCACTTTCAGAAAACACTTGGTGGGCACCAAGAAAGGTGTTAGTGGTGCACGGAGGCACCACATTGGGGACCCCTGGCTTAAATACTTAAAGCTTAGCAGCTTTATTGTAATTTGCCTTTCAAAATGTAGCACACCATCGAGTTAGGGGTGTTTTTCATTCTAGATCTTGTTAGAATAGACATAGATTAAATCTTCTACTGTCTCATTAAAAATAAATCAATTGTGGATCCTTGCTTACCTGTCTACAGCTTAAAAAAAACAACTCAGTAGAAAAGGTCTTTTTTCAGATTAAGACTTAGGAAACTAATTCTTATGTATCAAAGTTATATGAGTTTATTGCCATGATGGAGGTATAGTTTTCTCTTTACTTATTTAATTCATAACTTTCTGCAGATGTAATATTAAATTATCTTCCAAGCATTTATAGTACATTGCTGTCAATCCATCTGGGCCAAGCACCTTTTTCTTTGAATATATCTGATGTCTACCAGAAAAGAATGTGTAGTCCCTGGTATAGTTGTAGAATTTCCAAATAACTGAACACATTCTTTAGAAGTTTACCTCCTTTGGATTTCTTAGATTGATCTTTTTCGGGTCTGTTACCCCATTCATGTCTCCAAAAATCATTATATCTCCTTCAGTATTTAAATTATTTAATTAAAATATGTGCATGCCCTCTATCCACCTAATTATGGCCCTCTAGTAAGAAAACAATAAAAACAGAATAAAAATCAGCATTTTATTTTACTCACTGGCTGGAGACAGTGATCAAGGGAGGCACCTGAAGTAAAGCCCCAGAAGATTATTGTGCATGTGGGAATTCATATGGGAATAGGCAGCCTTTAAGGTATGCAAGCTCCAGGTGTATATGGATTTAAAGGTAAATACCAGCACCTTGACTTGGGCCCAGAAGTTGATTGGAAGCCAGTGCAGACAAGACTGATATGTCCCTGTGACCCACTCCAGATAGCATTTCCACGTCAGCATTCTGTAGTGACTATCATTTCCGGACACTCTTCAAGGGCAGCCCCAAAAAGAGTAGGGTAATCTAATCTAGATGTTACCAGGGCACGTGCCTTGGTCTCAGGCTCTTGCTTCTTTACTCAGGAAAGTCCACAGCTGGCTCATCAGCCAATGCTGGTAGAAGGCACCCCTGGCCAGAGCTGCTACCTATTTATCCAACTGGGGGCGTCAGTCCAGAAGCACCCCTAGACTGCGAACCTGCTCTTGAAGGAGGAGTGCAACCTCGTCTAGAATGGGAGCCACTTGTAATGGCAGGTCAGTCCTTCTGCCCACCAGTAGCACCTCCATCTTGTCAGGATGAAGCGTCAGTTTATTTGCCCTTACCCATACCCAAAATTGCCTCCAGGCATTTTTAAAAAGTCAAAACTCAGAAATACATCAGACTCTTTAATATCACAAAAACTGACTTTGTAACAATGGCTGCTTAGAACTAGATTTTTGCAAACCAAAGTGCAATAAGAGAGTAGCTAATAATCACAAATAATTTTCAGTACAGATACAGCACTTTTGCAAGATGCTCAAAACATCATAGTTTTCATCAATTCTCACAACCATCATTTAAAGTAAGTTTGTATTATCCTCAAAGTACAAATGGATAAGGGCAGGGGTTTAGTTGTGCCCGGGGTCAAGCCAAGATCTGAACCAGCTACTTCCTGCCTTGAATCTCATTCTCTGGGCTGATTTGCTGTATCAGTACTATTCATAATAAACTTTGTACATCTTTAATAGTAATACAGATCCATAAAATATAGATGTCATGTTTAAATAAAAGCTATATAAGAGTAATTCCCATTATATTTTCATATAACTAAAGCCACCAATTAGCAGCTATATTGCTCAAGAAGATACCTACTGTCTCAAAGTGAAAATGGTTCACATTAATAATTTCCTTATGTTTTTACAACTGTTAAAAAAAGCCATGATGGATTTGCCACCCAATACCCGAATAAAATTCCTTTACGCCTGCATCTCTATATACTTTATCAGGTCTGAAGAAAAGACTGGCTTTTAGAGGGATTTTGTAAGAGGAAAAAAACATTTAGTTCACACTACTACACAGTTATTTTAAGTTATTAGATAAGAAGTAAAGCACTTACCTTCCATGACTACATGACTGACACAATGCTAACTACAACAGCATTTGGAAAAGGGTTTAAGAATTTTCAGGAAGAGTGAATCATCTTTACGTAGATGCTGTGAATAACCCCTGTTATGCATACTGACATCATCAGTAAAGGCTTGGAGGCAGAGGATACCATGGTAACCAAGCAATGTGCTGAGGGACAGAAGCCTTTAATTGCTTTAACAACTTCCCGGGGCCCTGGCTACTGGGTTTCGATTTGCTAAGTAGGAAATGAAGGTTGTCAGAGATGCAGAAAGTGCAACACCAATTCGAAAGAGCTCAATGAATCCTGAAACTATTAATCCGGATGTGACTTTTAACAACAAGTGTCATAGCCTGAATCCATTACTGATATCCTCCTGACATCTGCAGACTTTGCATAATTCACAGGCCAAGTAGAGATACTGTCAGGCAGAGAAATTTTATAAGCATTCCTAAATTGCACTCTCTGCTAGGCCTATCTGTATTATTACACGAAGGCAAAAATGTCTTTTCCTATATCCAGTGAAGGACTATTGTTCAACTGGGCCATCCACAATACTGTAAAAAGGAAGGTAGTAAGCATGACCTTTTCATCCTATAGAAAAATAAGTTGTAAAGATTCATCATCTGATAAATTATGTTTCCCCTCCATCCATACATCCACTGTCCTGAATGTCTGACAATGTATTGCTTTAAAAAAGGACGCAGCACCAGTTAACGAGGAGGAAATGTCTAACGACACAGTAATATGATCAAAAGAAACCTATGAAGCACAATTTAAAGAGCAAAAATTTCTTCAGGATTTTCTGTCAGTCACATGTCACAAAGGATTGGTACTTATATGCTGGGCTTCCTTTTTTAAGTCAACACATAAGCCATACAGTATTTTAAGAACAGCATGTGGAGATACTCTTAACACATTCTGTGTGTGTGTGTGTACGCTTGGCTCCTTTGTGGAAAAAATACAGTCAGCAGCTATATTTTAATGCACAGGAGTAGGAGTTTGAACCTGAGCCATATTTAAAGTGCAAAAACAAAACATTCAGTCTATTTTCAGTACCATCCTTCTGCTACCGAAGCTGCTCTGTTATGATTGCTCATGTATAAATGTATAAAAACAGTGACTAAAGTTTACCACCCAGCCTGACTACAAACACATATATGTAAACCTATCATGCAGCTACTGCATGAGTAGTCTGCTGGTGAATACTAAAGGAGTTTAAATGACACTTGCCACTCAGCAACTGTCTGCAGAATGGCTAAGATCACACATACAAACACACACAAAACAGGGAAACTGGACAAAAACTGGATGAATATGTGAACAAGAATTCAGACTGGAGGTTATGGAGCAAATTACAGTTTCCAATGGTAAAAGATGGCCACATTCTTATAAGATGAATTGGATAAGGTTGTGGAGGGCAAAGATGATCAGACAGGGCTTCTCACCAGAAGTGAGCAGGGCTAGCAGATGCTTGCACACAAAGGGGTAGTACTGTTGAGTATATACTGTGGGTCTGCAAGATAGGAAAATCTGTGCTGCAATTGGAAGCCCATCAAAATTCTTCCAGTAACTTTTATGAAATCACTCCTATTGTCTCAGAACCACACCCCACTTATTCCCACATACCACCTTCACTCCACTGAGTTCTGAAGAGTAGGGAGCTCATAGCCACAGCTGGGGAGCAGAGGGGAGCAGAAGGAACCAGAACCTCAGATACTTACCATGAGGGTTCCTTCTGGATTGCCAGAATGACAAAAAGCCCTACTGTGTGTTATCCCCAAAGGTTAAAAACCAGGAGACAGCAGTTTGAAATCATCTTATATCCAAATGAGGCTGATCTGCAGATGAGAACAGTTCCCCTGGAGAAAATGACAGCTTTGGAGGGTAGACTCTATGGCATTATACCCTGCTGAGGTTGCTTCCCGCCCCAAACATCACCCTCCCTAGGCTCCACCCCTAAATCTCCAGAAATTTCCCAACTAGGAACTGGCATCCCTAGGGGGAACTGATCTCTGTAGTTGGGAGATCCACTGTGATCCCGGGAGAGCTGCTGCCACTGCTGATGCTGCGATGGGAGGGGGAGAAGAAGCAGGTGGGAGGCTGAGAGGGTGGTGGGGGGCAGAAAGTAACAATGGTGGGGTGGGGGCAGAAAGAGAAAGTGACAGGTATGCAGGAGAGAGTAAGAAAAGGGGTAGCAGAAGGGAGAAAGAGTGAGAGGCTGAGAGAAACAGGGGGAGAGGGAAGGAAGCAAACGTTGGGGGAATGGGATAGCTGCTCCTGCAAGTTTTTTGTGGGTTCCCACTTGTAACCGTATAATTACATTAGATTTTTTTTTAGGTCTACTAGATTCTACAGAAACAAATAGAGCATGCAAGTACAGCTATCCATTAGGCTGTTTCCACATGGTAGGTTCCCCCCGCAAAGAGAGCAGGAAGCCTTCAATTTAAATGAGAGCTTCCATACAACATTGTACTCATTCTGAGCATGACTCAGCAGCCTCCCTAGGCTTTGAGCCAGATCGAAAGATAATTTCCTCTGATCCAGCTCAAAAGGAGGAACTGCAAGGAGAATGTCCAAGGGAATGCTCCAGCCATGGGTAACCTATGGAGGTGGGGCTCCATACTTCCTCTCCCCTTTTGACTATTTACACAGCTTTTTTTTTTGTTTTTGCAGCTTGGAGTTGCTGGGCCACAGTGGGAGGCCAGTGCAACTTCTGTCAAGTCTGCTTCTACAGAGAGTGATGTGGGGGTGGAGTACGGGGACAATGTTCCTGCCTGCTCTCACACTAGGAACTGCTGCTGCTGAGACGAGCACTTGTTGCCGTGTGGAAGCAGCCTTAGATAAGCTTTCCACTTTGCCTCCTCAGGTAGAACGCAAAGTTAACAAGTTAGATATGACAAGTGGGGGCCTGCAAGAAAGAGGGTGCATCTCTCCCCTCTACTTTGTTTCCTTCTCTCTTTTCCCTTCTCTAACAATCTTCCCCTCTTTCTCCCCTTCCCTTCTCTGTAAACCTACCCTTCTCTACCTTCCCCCATCCCTTTTACATTTACCTACCCCCTATTTCTCCCCCTCCCCTTATCTGTCAACCTACCCCCATTTCCCCCTTTCTCCCCCTCCCATTACCCCCATCTCTTTTGCTCTCCCACTCCTCCCATCAATCCACCCCTCCCCTTTTCTACCAACCTAACCCCCCATTCCTACTCCTTACTCCCATTCCCCCTTTCTGTCAACCAATTCCCCCATCTCTTTCCCATCTTTTCTCCATCAATCTACCCTACCTGTGCTGCTCTCTCCACCTACCTCCCAGCCTCGGCACTCCACTCACCCACCACCCTCACTGCTCTCCCCAACTACCCCCTTGGCACTCCACTCACCTCCACCCTTGCTGTCATACACACCTACCTTCCAGAAGGCAGAAAGTGGGCTTGCTGGCTCAGTAGAGGTGGTGATGTGAAGAGGACTTCTTCCTGGCTTTGTTGTGGGGGGGAGGCTGCAAGACTCAGAGGAGGAGGAATCCCATCTCCCCCCCCCCTTACTTTCCCACTGGCCCTGCCTCCCAAGTGGGGACCTGTGATACTTGCGGGGGCGGGGGGAGATACCTCCTCCCCAATCCTGCTAGGCCAGCACATCTCCCACCACACTACCACCACTGCCGCTGCCACCATCCAGCTCCCTCATTGCCAGCTTGGGGTGGGGTGGGGGTGGAGAGGACTGCTGTGCCTCATCACCCAACTCCCTGGTTGCCGACTGGAAGGGGACAGTGAGAACTCTCGCGCACACACACACAGGATTCCTTTGATTGCTGGTTCAGCAGGCAGGGGGGAGAGCTTGCTGTATTGGCAAGGAGCATTGACCCACACCTTCCCCTGTATGGCAGGGAGCAATGACCCACACCTTCCCCACACCTAACCCACACCTTCCCCTGTATGAATCCTTCCCTGCCAGCTCAGTAAGGGGTATGAAACTTTGGGGGGGGGGGATCTCATATCCCTGCTGCAACAGCTTCTTCCCCCACCCACACTGCCATGGCCACTGCTGCTAATCCCGGGCCGGATTTATACCCCTCAACATGATTTTTAGGGATTTCAGATTTTTCTGCAAATGTGGGGAACCCCCCACATGTGCGGAAATATCTGATTTCTTTCTTTGTGGCCCTGAAAAGCAGATTTAGGTATCCACAGATGGGGAGCCACACTTGGGAAACAGATACATAGATATACATTGCATAATTATGAAGGCTAATGTTTTAGTTTTACGCAAGGCATAACTGATACAACAGCAGTGATATGAACTGTGGCAGTGGTTGAAGTTCCAAGCATGTTCCAGCAGTGCTCATTAAAATCTACATGAAACCGCTGGGTGAGGGCCATCTAGCAGCTTCAAAGAGTATTCAAAGACCATTCAATACTATACATGCTTACTTAGAAGTAAGTCCCACCGAGTTCAACTAGAGTTGTGTGTGTTAAGAGCCACTGAGTCGCTTCTGACTTATGGATCCCCGTGGCACAGATTGTAAGCTGCAGTGCTGCAATCAAAAGCTCTGCTCACAACCGCTCTAGCATAAGAAGACCCTAATGCACACTCTGGTTTCTCTTCCAATTCTATTTGATTTCTGTTTTGGCCATCCAGTGATGACAATGTATACAACTGCCTGTTCGGTTGCCTGAAACATGGGTTTCCAAAGAACAACTTGTCTTCACAGAATTCTATGACTTGCTGTCCTACTTCATTTCTTGTTCCCATCCCAAATTTTCCAACAATGTTTGATTCTTTGTTTCCCACTTTTGAATTTCAAGGGAGACTGCAACCAAGAAATCAGAAGGAGAGGGAGGCTGGGAAGGGCAGCCATGAAGGAGCTAGAAAAGATCCTTAAGAGTAATGATGTAAGCCATGGTTGCTCCCTCCCCACAAGAATATACCCTTCCCCTATGGAGCATTAGATACAGCGTACACATAATGTGTGTGTGTGTGTGTTAAGTGCCGTCAAGTCGCTTCCAACTCATGGCGACCCTATGAACCAATGTCCTCCAAAATGTCCTATCTTTGACAGCCTTGCTTAGATCTTGCAAATGAGGGCTGTGGCTTCCTTTAGTCAGTCCATCTCTTGTTGGGTCTACACATAATGACTACTAGGAAATTACCAGAAAATTACACAAGTTTAAGATTGGCAACGAAGAAATCATTGAATCTTCAACCAAAAGGGAGGCTGCAACCCAGAAGCTAAAATGACGAAACTGAGGCTATCGTACTTTGGTCACATTATGACAAGAATCACTGGAAAAGACAATAATGTAATGAAATGTTGAAGGCAGCAGGAAAAGAGGGAGACCCAACATGAGACGGATTGACTCAATCAAGGAAGCCACAGCCCTCAGTGTGCAAGACCTAAGCAAATTACCAATGTTAATACCTTTTATTGACATTAAATGAAAGGACACCAACGGTGTGAAAGCATTCAAGTTCTCCAGAACTCTTCAATTGACTGGATGTTAAAAACAGGGGGGGGGGGACATATTTGAAGTCGTGGTGCTGTCCAATTCAGTATGTATCATACAATACTTTTTTTTTCTTCCTACCAAGTTTGGTATAGATTAACAGAAATTGTATAACTGATCATGAATTGCCACTCTGTGTAGTCCAAACGTACCCAAAATGTATACTGTTGATGCGAAAACAGACTTTTAAAAATACACTATAAAATGTGGCTGACAACTTCTAAAATATACTACAGGCTCATTTTGTTAGACAGAATCACACATTCTAGCTAGTTATTTAAATGCTACCCTTACAAAACAAATTACAGTTTTAAAAGAGTACTTCCCAAGTACACAGACAGACAATACTTCAGGGCAAAAAGAAGATCAGCCTTCCAGATGAGCTAATGACTACCCAGAATATGTAGATAACTCAATGCTAATTATATGCTATTAGGAACAGGTTGGAAACTGTGGAAGCAATGTTGTTGCATTAGTATTCCCAGATGTATAAACTAGAAAAAAATATGCACATTTGCTGTACAACATGATTTACCTATATATTATACTGTATACACAAACATGCACAATTTCCTTCCATGCAAGCTTGTTTAGGATTCTCTTATCTAATTAAAAAACTTATCACCACAGATGGTAATTGAATCTTCAGTATAGTATGGATAAGTCAATTTAAAACATTTAGAATGAGGAAAAATATTTCCTGTTCTGATAGACTAGAATATGAATGTAACCGTCTCTAAAAAGAGCTGTTATCCTGTGTTCAGTACAGAGATGAATTTAGCTATAGTTCACTCTTAAATGATTATACACAGCCAAATAGTACACTACATGAAAGAGACCAGGAGTTCCCAACCTTTTTAGTATGGTGACCCACAATTCCAAATTTACTTGGTATGGTGACCCATCCAAGGCTGGCTTTGGAGGCGGGAGGCGAAGCTTTTTTGCCGCCCTTGGAGTCATCAGAATCGACTCTCTTCCTCTTAAGAGGAAACGTCTCCCTTCTTCTTGCCCTTCCCCTTAGAGCCACCGAGGTGGCTGCCAGAGGGCTGTTCTTGGGCTTGCGAAGCTGGGCAAGCAGACTCGGGTCCAAGACTTCCTGAGCTATATACTGATCGGGTCGGCTATCTGCCATTTTGTTTTGGCGGGAAGATGACTAGATAGCCTAAATCAGTGAAAAGTAATGACAGACAGAGAAGGCTAAGCAGGAAGACAGGCAATTGATTTAGTTAACAGTAAAGTGATAAGAATGGTAGAAATAGAGAAACAAAGAAGTTCTTTCTAACTAAGAATGCAGAGAGCTGCACAGAACAACTGCTCTCCCGTCGCGAGGCAGGAAAGAACTGGAAAAGGGGGGGGGGCGTTTCCCCAGGGGACAGAAAGTCAAAATTTGTTCCTGCCTCCCGGAGCAAGGGGAATTGGAGACTCTTGCAGATGACCTCCTCCTCTAGAGCGAGAACTTTTACATATCTCTCATTCTTTTTAATAGTTTTTTTTACAACATACAAACTCTTCAAGACAGATACTCCAAAAAGTCCATTGCCCCTTAGATTCTAATACTCTCATACTAGCATGCCAATAACTTGCAGCCATGAACAATCATAGCCAAGAATTACTACATAGTTATCTAGAACCCTGAAGCAAAGCAAAGGAAGCATGTTTCCAAGAGACCCACTTATGAAAACACCTAGTCATCAGTATGAACTCCCACCCAATGTTAGAGAGGAACACATGAAGCTGCCTTATACTAAATCAGACTCTTGGTCCATCAAAGACAGTATTGTCTACTCAGACCAGCAGTGGCTCTCCAGGGTCTCAGGCAGAGGCCTTTCACATCACCTACTTGCCTAGTCCCTTTAACTGGAGATGCCGGGGATTGAACCTGGGACCTTCTGCATGCCAAGCAGATGCTCTACCCCTGAGCCACAGCCCCTCCCCTAACTACATCTATTAAAAACATTTATGAATGGCATTTCAAAGAAATGTAAAAGCAATGTCCATAAAAATTAATATATATAAAAGCAATGTCTAAATGATCAAAAGAAGTGAAATTAACAATAACAAGCCATCCAAAACCAACAAAATTTATGCAAACATTGTTAAGAAAAGAGAGGTCAGCTATACCAGATTTATCTAGTAAGTAAGTAAGTAAGGGAGAAAACGCATGGTCACTTAGCCCAGTTCCAGCCCCGTTCCAGCCCAGTTCCCTCCCAGTTTCACCCAGGATCAAATCTTCACAAACGGACGATACCTTATTTACTTTTCTTTCAGCCCTGTATCGAAGCGAAATGAACCCGCCTTTTCCCATTCCTCTTCTGGGAGAAACAGAAACAGGGGGAAACACAGATGATTGGCATCTCTCACAGCCAATCGCGAAGCAGTGTTTGAAGAGGCAGGGATTCAACTGTTTCCTGCCTGCTGCTACTTCGGAGCTTTTTCTGAGAAAAAGAAAGTTTTTTTTAAAACGAGGCTTGGATTCCCCCCCCCCTTCTTTCAGGTAGCTCCGTTTTTTGTTTTTTTGTTCTTAAAATGCTTTTAAAATTACAAGCAGGGGGGGAAGCCTCCATTAGTCAATTCGAAAGGACCAATCACCAGGAACTGGGGGGGAAGGCTTACTCAGCAGGAACCCGCATTTTCTGTTTACATGGATCCATTTGCACACAGTTTAGTCCCTGCTCATTCCAGGTAATGCGGGTTCATTTGCTCCTGGGTGGAACAGGGATGGAACTGGGCTGAACTGGGCTAAGTGGCCGTGCGTTTTCGCCCTTAGTATTATGGTCCTAGACCAGAATGCTATTATATAGCTATACCAGATTTTCCCGGAATGCCCTGGGACACATTCCAAACAACAGGTACAAATACATTCTAAAGGAGCCTCTTGTGACACCCTCAACTTCAATACAGTATTGTTTACACTTCAAGTTTTTTAACGGCAAACTAATTCAATCCCACGATTTGGGCAACCCATTCCTGAAAGGGGGGCAGATAGGCGGCGGGCAGAGGCAGTACAGCTGCGCCATCTATAAATTTGGAGGGGCTGCACCATGATTTTGCCTGCAAAATGGCTCCTTTCCACCCTGAAAGGGGTTAGGAAGCTGCCTGAAGGCAGCTCCTCCCCAAGGAAGGCCCCCTAGGATGCCGGAGCAAGCACTTACGCCAGACGTATGCCACTGGGGAGGCAGCGCAGGTGCAGGGGGCTCACACTGCTGTGCGGCGCCCCAGGGCTGGCATACGTTGCCTTCTGCCAATGCCCATGCCAGTTTGCATGGCACAAGTGGCAAAGACGCCAGCATAGGGGTCATGCTGGTTCCTGTGCAGCTCCACCACCCCCTTCAGGATTGTGCGGTTAAACTGGGAGCATGGACCAAAACTGAATATACATCTCTCTCACACAAAGAAATGTGAAGACATGCAAAAAAAAAAAAAAAAGGTGAAAAAACTTTGGAAAGAAATACTGCCCTCCCCCTTATTTCCTCCACCATTTCCCCCTTCAATTTTAGGGGTTACTGGGGGAAAAAACTCCTATGAAATATTCTTTTGGAATTAGTGAAATGCATTTTAAGATAAGGTTGTACTCACACAGAATACGTAGAACAAATTTTTTTACGTAAGAATCTACAGAAGTACCATAATTCTGTGGACACCAAAGACATATACAATATAATTTCAAACATATATTGTTTAAACATTATCAATTTTGTCCACAGTTAAAATGGTACAATAGGCTATTGAACAGTTCGATGTTTTGAAACTTAATATTCAAATATGCATCTAGCCCTATGGGCTGTATAACGTGTCTGACCAAGGCCTTTGCTTTACCATGGCTTCAATATTTCCAGAAATTTTACACCTGCATATTTTGTTTGGCTTAAAAACAGTATGCCATGCAGTACTAACCAATCTCTGCTATTTTCAAAACTACCAAACAGATTTTAATAAAACAGTAACATTACCATCTAGCCCCAATATCCACTTGGCAGTTCTTCTGACTTATTTGGTTGTCTTGAAGCAAACTTCAGGAACAGCAGGCATGAGACCGGAGGCAAAACCTTTTCTCACCTTTCCGCTATTAATACCCACAAAGTTAGTTTCATTTGCGTATGCTACTTCTGGCAGGCACTCTATGCCATGTTGCACTCAGTTAAGAGCAAGCCAGAATGCTAATTCTGCTGCCCTTCCATTTTTCTCAGAAGGAGCCTGAGAGTAACGTAAGATTTGTTTTTCCTTTATTGTGTTACCCCAGCAGCTTCCAAGGTCTGGTTTATGAGATAGTCACGCTCCAGCCAACTGTAATTTTGAAGTAGTCGTTAAAATAACGTTCTAATAGGTGCCCATCATTAAGAGCATTAAAAAGGGAAATATTTTATTTATTAAAGCTAACTACTGCTTCCATAGATGAACAGCAGCTCTTGCCTTGATTCCCCAAAGTCATTAACTCCATTTACTCTAAAAAGGGGGGGTCCTTCCAACAGCCATCAGCTAAAAGCAATACATTTGAAATCTTGAACCTGTTCTCGCAAGGTGAAATATACCACATTACATCTGAAGTACCACAACTCAGGTGAGAATAGAAATATTTAGTAGCTAAACATTAAGAAAGAGCCCTGTGGTTCAGAGTGGTAAGCTGCAGTACTGCAGTCAAAAGCTCTGCTCATGACCTGAGTTCGATCCCAACGGAAGTTGGTTTCAGGTAGCCGGCTCAGGGTTGACTCAGCCTTCCATCCCTCCGATGGAAATGAGTGCCCAGCTTGCTGGGGGTAAAGAGAAGATGACCGAGGAAGGCACTGGCAAACCACCCCGTAAACAAAGTCTGCCTTGGAAACGTCGGGATGTGACGTCACCCCATGGGTCAGGAATGAGCTGGTGCTTGCACAGGGGACCTTTACCTTATTTAAACATTAAGAGGTAGCATAAGAACCACTACACTTTCCTTCATTTCCTCTGATCAGGCCCCATTTCAGTATTATTCTGCAAGGAGAAAGGGTGTCCCCACTAGGCACTAGGTATCTGAAGAAGTGAGCTGTGTACAAATGAAAAAGCTGCCAGAAAATTTGTTAAGTCTTTAAGGTGCTACTGGACTCTTGCTCTTTTCTACTCCCACTAGGCAATGCCATTACAATCTCTCCTCAGATACTTCTCAAAGAATATGTGAGCAGGCATCTTTCTGGGATTCCTCCTGTCTAAAGCAGCCATTGGGAAAGACATTCCAGATTTTAAGATGACGCCCACCAAAAAAATTACACCCAAAGGTGTTTTTCCTTTTTAAAAAATAGTGTACGTACCAATAACTTGTATATGAAATGGTAGGTAAGCAAAATACTGTGGCTCAGTGGTAGAGCATCTGCTTGGCAATGCAGAAGGTCCCAGGTTCAACCTCTGGCACCTCTGGTTAAAGGGACTAAGCAAGTAGGTGATGTGAAAGACCCCTGCCTGAGACCCTGGAGAGCCACTGCCAGTCTGAGTAGACAATACTGACTTTGATGGACCAAGGGCCTGATTCAGTATAAGGCAACTTTACGTGTTTAATGCAAGATCACCCCCTTTTTCCCCACACCTGGGAATAAACCCAGTCTTCCTTTCAAGTAAACACAGTATTCCATACAGATGAGAGGCAAACTGCAGCAATAGTTTTTTACAAGCCTTTTCAACATTAACAATACAAAAGTCTTTTGTATTTTGCTTATCTACCATTTCCAAGAACGATCTCTTTAGAAAGAATTCCCTTAATCATCTTTGCAGTTAGATGGCTTTCAACACCTGTCTGCCTTAGACCACCAAGGTTGTATCCACACACACACACACACACACACCTGAGCAAGCAACACTACTCTGAGCAGGGTGGATACCATCATAATTCAGTGTTTATTCTTTTTCTCAAGACTCATCAGCCACATTTTGCTAGCAGATCCTCTGACATCAAGAACAAGACACAGAAGCAACTAAACACCATCTTAATTATTTCCCACGCGCAGCCTAGCACCCTGAAGTGTCACAATAAGAGCACAAGCAGTTTTGTCTTTTTAATCCATGAATTCATTATACCCTCCCATGCATAAAGAGTTCCAGCCAACAGACAGATACTGTTAACAGTCAGCTTTCTTAACTAGCAAATTTCAAAATATTGGCTCATAGGTGGCAGGCACCACACACATGAATCTGCCTTCTATCAAGTCAGACTGTTTTCCTATCAGGGTCCATACTGTCTACTCTGACTGGCAAGAGACTCTCCAGGGTCTCAGGCGAAAGTTTTCATATTACTTACTTCGTGACCCTTTTAACTGGAGATGTCAGGGATTGAACCTAAAACCTTCTGCATGCAAAGCAGAGTATCTATCAACAAACCACAGCAGATTGCTTTTATCAGGTCTCATCTCTTTACCAGACAGCAGTAACTCAAGATAATTTTTATAATCTTTAATGTTTAATTCAAGCTTAAAATGGACTGTAAGTTCCTCTTCGAGCCATAAAGTTCCAAGAACTTTGAAATAATTGAAGAAAACCTTTTTTCCCCCAGAAAAAAATTGAAATTTTGGGGGGGAAACCTGAAACATATGCAATGCGAATTTCTAAAACATGTATTGCTTTGACATCATAAAAAAGCATCATTTATAAGTTATCATTAAAATGTACTATTTAGCATGTTTATGGAGTATAACAGTATAAAACCTTTGCTTTTTTAGAATGAAAACTGCAAATATAGCCAATACTCAAGACAGCACTGCAAGCTGCTACACAGCTGAAATTAGAAAAACATTTGTGGAGTAAACAAAATAAGTGTATAATTGGGACACAGTCTCATATAGTGATGAGACTACCAGCGTATTTGATAATATATTATCAAGTTTAACTTGATATCCAAAGAGTTCAGTGTTTTCATTAGACATACTATGGCACCTTAGATGTTCCCAAAATTATTCATATTTGTTGAAAACATGTTGTGTCTACAGTATTCATAAGAATTGTCTAATAGTCAATATGGCCCCATCAGCAGATGTTTAAATCCACAGACTGGGGCCACATACAGACAAGTCATCTTTTTCCAGACCTGTGAAAACCTCCAGGTTCACAGACAAATATTTTTTTAAAGACGAGGGGGATTTAAAATCCTTAAAAATAAGAGGAAAGCAAGATCTCCAATGCTCCATCAAGAGATCTCAGACACTATCTTGGGGGCTGCCTAGAAACCTCCGAGATCCACTGGTAGGGGTGGGGAGTAAACTCCTTGTCTTAAGTATTTCATGAAAGAAAATATTTCATAGGAGGGTTTTTTTTAGTGTTACCTCAGATTTCCCAAGTTTCCCATCATAAAAACTGAAAAGTTCTTAGGGGAATAAACACTTTCCCCAGGCCTTCACATCTGTAGCTGCTCACCTATCACCCTTAAGCCACAATTCTAAGATTACCGTATTTTTCGCACTATAAGACGCACTTTTTTCCTCCTCAAAAGGGAGGGGAAATGTCAGTGCGTCTTATGGTGCGAATGCAGCGCCGGCTGCCCCGGGAGCCGGCTGGGACAACGCCAGCTGCAGCTGGAAGGCCCCTCCCAGCCACCCAGCACAGGGCAGAGAAGTTTAACCTCCCCCCCCCCCCGCTTCCCAGTCCCGAGGCTCAGCTGCTGGGCGGATCCTCGGAACGGGAAGCGCGGGGGGGGGGTCTTTAAACTGCTCTGTGCTGCCTGCCCAAGCAGCGCAGAGCAGTTTAACCTCCCCTGCTTCCTGGTCCGAGGCTCAGCTGAGCCTCGGGACCGGGAAGCGAGGGGGGGGTGCGGAGGAGCAGTTTAAAGACCCACTGCCCCTCCTGATCGGGCTTGCCTGACTGGTCCCGATCGGGCTTGCAGCCTGGAAAGGGAGGCTGGAGAGTTCCCCCAAGCCCCGCTGTGCGCACGCTCTGATCTCTCAGCGCGTGCACACAGTGGGGCTTTGAAGGCTTCAGCCTCCCTTTCCAGGCTGCAAGCCTGACTGGTCCCAATCCGGCTTGCAATCTGGAAAGGGAGACTGGAGAGTTTCCCCAAGCCCTGCTGTGCGCACGCTCTGATCTCTCAGCGCGTGCACACAGTGGGGCTTTGAAGGCTTCAGCCTCCCTTTCCAGGCTGCAAGCCTGACTGGTCCCAATCCGGCTTGCAATCTGGAAAGGGAGACTGGAGAGTTTCCCCAAGCCCTGCTGTGCGCACGCTCTGATCTCTCAGCGCGTGCACACAGTGGGGCTTTGAAGGCTTCAGCCTCCCTTTCCAGGCTGCAAGCCTGACTGGTCCCAATCCGGCTTGCAATCTGGAAAGGGAGACTGGAGAGTTTCCCCAAGCCCTGCTGTGCGCACGCTCTGATCTCTCAGCGCGTGCATACAGTGGGGCTTTGAAGGCTTCAGCCTCCCTTTCCAGGCTGCAAGCCTGACTGGTCCCAATCCGGCTTGCAATCTGGAAAGGGAGACTGGAGAGTTTCCCCAAGCCCTGCTGTGCGCACGCTCTGATCTCTCAGCGCGTGCACACAGTGGGGCTTTGAAGGCTTCAGCCTCCCTTTCCAGGCTGCAAGCCTGACTGGTCCCAATCCGGCTTGCAGTCTGGAAAGGGAGACTGGAGAGTTCCCCCAAGCCCCGCTGTGCGCCCGCTCTGATCTCTCAGCGCGTGCACACAGTGGGGCTTTGAAGGCTTCAGCCTCCCTTTCCAGGCTGCAAGCCTGACTGGTCCCAATCCGGCTTGCAATCTGGAAAGGGAGACTGGAGAGTTCCCTCCAAGCCCCGCTGTGCGCACGCTCTGATCTCTCAGCGCGTGCACACAGTGGGGCTTTGAAGGCTTCAGCCTCCCTTTCCAGGCTGCAAGCCTGACTGGTCCCAATCTGGCTTGCAATCTGGAAAGGGAGACTGGAGACTTCCCCCAAGCCCCGCTGTGCGCACGCTCTGATCTCTCAGCGCGTGCACACAGTGGGGCTTTGAAGGCTTCAGCCTCCCTTTCCAGGCTGCAAGCCTGACTGGTCCCAATCTGGCTTGCAGTCTGGAAAGGGAGACTGGAGAGTCCCCCCAAGCCCCGCTGTGCGCCCGCTCTGATCTCTCAGCGCGTGCACACAGTGGGGCTTTGAAGGCTTCAGCCTCCCTTTCCAGGCTGCAAGCCTGACTGGTCCCAATCCGGCTTGCAATCTGGAATGGGAGACTGGAGAGTTTCCCCAAGCCCCGCTGTGCGCACGCTCTGATCTCTCAGCGCGTGCACACAGTGGGGCTTTGAAGGCTTCAGCCTCCCTTTCCAGGCTGCAAGCCTGACTGGTCCCAATCTGGCTTGCAATCTGGAAAGGGAGACTGGAGACTTCCCCCAAGCCCCGCTGTGCGCACGCTCTGATCTCTCAGCGCGTGCACACAGTGGGGCTTTGAAGGCTTCAGCCTCCCTTTCCACGCTGCAAGCCTGACTGGTCCCAATCGGGCTTACAGCCTGGAAAGGGAGGCTGGAGCCTTCCTCCTAGCCCTGCTGTGCGTACGCTCCACAGAGCAGGACTAGGAAACTGGAAGTGGAGTGCAGTAATCCCTCCACCCAGCCCTGGCCATAATAACCTCTCAGCGGTTGGTCGGGCAGGCAGCGCAGAGCAGTTTAAACCACCACCGCCCCCCTTCCCAGGAGTCCCGGGAAGGGGGGGCGGTGGGGAAAGAGAAGGAAAAAGGAGGAAAAAGAAGATAAATATATTTTCTTAAAAACGCAGCGGGTTTTTAGAATATATATTTTTTTTCTTCTTTTTCCTCCTTTAAAAACTAGGTGCGTCTTATGGTCAGGTGCGTCTTAGAGAGCGAAAAATACGTACTTTATTGAAGGCAACTTCAACTGAAACCAGTGAGGCTCCAAAGTAAACATAGTTAGGTTTGAGCTGTAAAAAAATTTTCCTCCTCTTTCAAGTGAATTTGTCAAGGTCTCTCCATAGAGAGAGCGTTTCCAAGACATTTTGTTTGTTTTTCTATACTGCAGTCAGTGTATTCCAAAATACAGCACACAATCCAAAATTATGTCATTTTCACAGGTCAGTTGCACTTCCCACGATATCCTAGCCAAAACCAAAATTGAACCACTAAAAACAATGGACAGTGACACCAACTATCCCGTCTGCCATTTTACTGTAATGAACATTGTCACAGTGGGACACATGAATCACAGAAAGAGGACCACCAGATTTGCTAAGAATCCCATCCTTTAAGCACTTTACCTATAAGCCCTTTCCATTTCTTGTCAGTCTGATGTTAGAGCGTTTCCTCAGTGGAACAGGCTTCCTCGGGAGGTGGTAAGCGCTCCTTCCCTGGAGGCTTTTAAGCAGAGGTTAGATGGCCATTTGTCAGCAATGCTGATTCTATGACCTTAGGCAATTCATCAGAGGGATGGCAACTTGGCCATCTTCTGGACATGTAGGGGTCACTGGGGTGTGTGCGGGAGTTGTGAATTTCCTGCATTGTGCAGGGGGTTGGACTAGATGACCCTGGTGGTCCCTTCCGATTCTATGATGTTCATGAAATATGTTTTAATATTTTATCATTTTATCCAATTCTTTTTTTATGTTTTTGTTATCTATCCTGGGTCTTGAGCTGCTCAGGAGAAAAGTAGTTGTTTTAAATTTCTAAATAAATAAACGTTGCCCCTTGTTTACATATGAGGGCATATGTTTTTGCTTATGTCTGTCATACAGCACAGCTACACTCCTTCTTGCTAATAGTACTTTCCACTCCCTCCAAAGATTCTATGACTCTGCTTGCTGTCTGTGGGAACATTATCTAATATTATGAAGCAGGTGTCTACAGTTATTCTGCATGCACAAAGAAGTAGCAAGCTGTCATAGCAAATTTCCCCATTTCCCTCTCCAAGTCTGGTTTGGAACTCTCTCTCAATAATCCATCCCTTCTGTGCCTTGGCTTGCTCTACAGTCAAATACTGGTTGCCTGTTCTTCATGTTCCAGTTTTGAATAATTGTTAGCATTTTATAGTAAGGTGGTTTCAGACAAATGTGTACTCGATTTCGACTTTCTAAGGACTGAAGAAACAGTAAACATATTTGCCATTTTAATAGCCCATATGTGTGTGTGTGGGGGGGTGTGTCTCAAAATCTTACATGTACACACACACAATATCTACCGTGTTTCCCCAAAAATAAGACATACCCATAAAATAAGACGTAGCAGGATTTCTAAGCATTTGCGCAATATAAGCCATACCCCGAAAATAAGACATAGTGATAGGCGTGGCTATGCAGCGTGCCAAGACTTCCCGCCAGTTCGCTGTTCCCGGAGAGTTTCCTGTGTGCCCCCTGATGGAACAGAAGACATCTACAGTAAGACCCATTTTGGGGCTTTTCTCTATAATTTTTCTCCTCTGTGTGTGTGTGGGGGGGGGAAGCAGAGTCTGTGTGTGTGTGGGGAGGGAGCAGTTTCTGTGGGGGGGGAGCCAAAGGGGGTTTTCGCCTGTTCTGCGGGGGGGGTGCCCCCTGAGTCTCTCTCTCCCTGGTTTGAGGGGGGGGCTTCAGTTGTGTGTCCTCAGGTTTTCCCTCATTCATAAGATCAGTTAGGTCTATTTTGATGCTTGCTCAAAACTGGTTTTCAAATGGTGACTTAAAGAATGCATTTTCCTGGTCCCGAGTCCGATGCAAAAGGGGAAATTCCACCCCCTCCTGCTCCTTATGCATAGCTAGCTGCCTCTGTCCCTTTCCATGGTTTGCAAACTCCCAGGTGTCAGGTGTTGCTTTGCATGGTTGCAAACGTGTTGGTTTGCATGGTTTGCATCGTTGCAAACATGTTGCTTTGCATGGTTTGCATGGCTGCAAATGTGTTGCTTTGAATGGTTTGCATGGCCGCAAATGTTTTTTTTTCCATAAATTTTTTATTATTTTTAAAATATTTTACTGTCAGGTACTTTTCAACAACACATTCATTTCATAAATCATACAATAAAAAACTTTAACAGCGTCATCGAAAAGCATATTCATCTATTAATGAAAAGATATTGAAATAAGAGACTTCCCCCTCACCTTCCTCCATCTTGCTATAAATTTATCTATTCTTTTGCAAAGAAGTTCTAATCCAGAAAAATACATCAAGCTTGATTACTAAGTTAATTCTGAATTATTAAATTCATTTACAATTAGTACGTGTTTATTATTGATTTCATATATAGTAACAGATTTTATTTCAAAACCGTTCTTAAGGTAAAAGGATTAGATCAGTAAATACAAAATTCCCTAGTCATCATTTAAATCCCTGTTTAGCCCTCTGTTTCTCTCTATCACCCATAAACTGCATGTTTCCTTTTAGTTTTGTTCTTGCTGTGAATTTGTTTTTCCAACACTTCTGTTATTTTTGATGTCCTGTCTTTTTTGTCCAGATGTCAAGGCCAACTCCTTTTTCTCCTCTTCTTGTTGATGTTGTGGCTCCTGGTTAAGGCCAGCTAGATCTGTTTCATAATTTTTCAAAAAAAATTTTACCTCCTCTTGTGAAGAGATAAGTAAATCTGACCTCTTTGTAGGTAAAAGTGAGTCCCTGTGGGAAGATCCAGCAAAATCTTATTCCATTCTTCTTCAATGTCCCAGTAAATTCTTTGTACATATTTCTCTTCATCATCAAATGTCGTGGGATATCCTTAAGAATGATAAGAGGATTTCCATTCACTGACAAAGGATTATCATAGAGGGTTTGCATAATATAATCTTTCATCCTTATATCATAAAAGGAAATCATAATATCTCTTGCCTTTGTCTTCTCCAAACTGGTGGGTATAGGAATTCTATATACTTTGTTTATTGCGTAATCCAGATCTTGTTCACTTATATGAATCAGGTCAGCCAATGATTTTATGATAGTTATTCTGGTACATCCCATTGCTTCTGGAAAATTGTGAAGACGTACGTTCGATTGTCTTAATTTTAACTCCATAATAGCCAGTTGATCCAGAACGTTTTCTTGTTGGAAATGTATAGCTTGAATTTGATTACCTTGAAGTATCTGTTTATTTTTAATATCTTTCTGTTCTTCAATTGCCTTTTTAATTGAAGTATCCATTTTTCCCATATCAGTTTTCATTGTAGATATTTGGGATTTCATATTTGTAATTTCGCTTGCCAAAATGTCCAATTTCTGATTAGTCTGGTTGGTAGTTTGAGTTAGACTAGTCAATATGTTGGTTAACTGAGCCAGACGTTGAGATTGTTGCTCATATTATTTAGTAAAGGCATCCATGTGTTTTGTTAACATTTCCTGTATTTTCTCGTCGGCCTTTCCCATGTTTATTTCTGAAAATAGTTCTGACAATTCACCAATACCAAGAAATGCTGTTTTAAATATGTTGGCAGGGTCCAAAACCTTGTAGTGGTTCTATTCATCGATTATACAGGTCCCGGGATTAAATGGCTGCAAATTCTTCTCTCCGCTGTAAAACAATTAGTGTTGTTGTAAAAGGCCATCAAGTTTTATTGACACTCTGCTCGATTGTAAAAAAAGGGGGTGAGCTGGGCATTATTTAAATCGCGGACCTTCGGTCGTCTTATTTTCCAGTAGTAGGAATATGTTGCCTGTTGCACAATAAAGACGCACTTCAAGCCCTGCGATTTGTTTTCCTGTATGATCTTTCCCTTTCAGTCTCGATGGTTTTCTTTGATGAATCGGAAAGACGTCATCTCCAGAGGAATTTAGCCCATTCGCTCCCACCCTTTTTAACACCTCGGCTTCTAATTGGTAGCTAAAGTGTCTGTCAACCGTCCCGTTTGTTATGCCAAAGTAGAGATCGAGTAGATAAGGCTCCTGCCGTTCAACTATACTCTTTTTAAACAAACAAAGTCACTTATATTCTGGACAGAGAGATGCAGATTGCATTGATGATTATTACGATCTTCCAGAGCTTCAATTTCAAGGTAAAGACAAAAGAATTCTTGCAACTTACTCAGATGTTGGATGATAAGGTTACGGTGATGATAATTTTCTTAGATGGTGATTGAAGGGGGAGGACTGAACCTTGATTACCCATGAAATGTTCCGGCGATGACTTTCCCTCTTGCCCGCGGGACTGGCATCAAAACTTCCGAGGGGCTTAAAAGCCTCCCTCGGAGAGTTCTGGAGGTCAAACCGCATAAGTGGCTGCAGGGAATTCCTGCTTCCCAAGTCCACTGTTTAGGACCGGGTTGAGGTGCTGTTTAGCACCCCAATTTGAACATTTCTTGGATTTTTCCTGGAGAGTCCAGCATACATGGCGCTCAGCCCAGCTGCCCCAGAAGGAAGTCTGCATGGCTGCAAATGTGTTGCTTTGCATGGTTTGCAAACTTCTTCGCACCTGCCTCGCCCTTGCTCCCCGCAGCTCAGCTGTTTGTCGGGGCTGGGAGCTTTGGGAGTGGGCGGCAAGCTCTGCTAATTGCAAACCTCCATTGTCAGAGATGCACATTAAGGAGGGGGGACCCCTTTCGGGGCCCATATCTCAACCCCCCCCGACCCAATCTTTACAAAACTTGGGGGTTCTTGCAAGAAGGTCCCCTCAAGGTACGCTGAAAGTTTGGAACCTCTACCCCAAAAAATGCCCCCCCCGGAGCCGCGGAAAGGCATGATTGTTATGACAAGGTTCCAGAAGAAGACGACTTAGCTATCTTTGAATAAATGTAGATTGTTGTACCATACTTAATAAAAATAAGACATCCCCTGAAAATAAGCCATAGTGTGTCTTCTTGAGGAAAAATAAATATACCGTATATACTCGGGTATAAGCCGACCCGAGTATAAGCCGACCCCCCAAATTTGAGGCCAGAAAAGGGAATTTCTTATTGACCCGCATATAAGCCGAGGGTCAATAAGAAATACCCTTTACCGGTAATGCTGCGCTCTAAAATGCAAATACAAGATACAAATACAAGATACAAATACACTCAAATATATCCCACCAAGATTTCCATCAGGAAGCACGGGGGGGGGGGGTGTCAATAATTCCTCCTGTGGCAGCCCAGACCACCCTGTGAAATGCTACTCCTGGGGAATAGGTGGCCCCATGAATAGCTGGGGGGGGGAATCAGAGGTCTGTGGAAGGTGAATCAACAAAAATGGCTCCTCCCCCAAGATCAGTGAATATCTACACAAGATCTAAGCCAAGCATCTTTCCTTTGCAAGCAACACTAGGAGCAAACTTATCACACACTCATTACAATTTGTAAGGGCTATAACAAACCCAGTAAATGGGCATAAAAAGGCGGAACTGGTTGAACAGACTCTTCTCTTAGAACCTGAAACAAAACAAACTTTTCCAGTAAGAGGATCTGGAAATTTATTCCACACTTGCACAATGAAAACATTAAGCAAACCTAGATCGACCTTGATATTTAAAGTCACTTCTGCTTGGGATATCCTGTTTGGCACTTTGATGTGTTATTCCTGTTCAATGGGAACCTGGCTCCACATCCCACAAATTTAACTGCAGTGGAATTTTGAGCAACCTTTCACTCACTCTAGATCAGGGGTCAGCAACTTACGCCTTACAAGCCAAGTGTGACTCAGTACAGAATCAAATGTGGTTCTGTGAAAACATAGTGGTACTCAACTCCCCATCAGATCTGCAACAGTGGCTAGCACACAGCAGCAGTGAGCCTGATAAGGCAAGCGAAACTTAAAAGAGGCAAAGAAAGGAAGAGGGTCATCGCTGTTAGGAGGGACTAGCTGGCAGGAGTTAGGCACTAATAGGATCCTCTTCCATGAGTCAAGACCAGAGATTAAATCCACCATAACAATGTCCTTAACTAATTTCTATGGATTTATAACAGGGGCTGTACCATTGGTGCTCCATCATCCCAACAGAATGTGAGATAAAGGAATTTTAGAAAACAGGACTGTTTGGGTTGTTCTGTTTGCGTGTGTGTGAACTTAGTAGGGTTACATCAGAGGTAACCTTTCTCTGTTCCTATTCTAGCATCAGTGATAGCTTCACCAATCTAGATCCTCACATAGAGAAGTAAGATATCTGCATATGACCATATGTAGGATTTTTAATGAATTAATATGTGAAATAGATCACTGGTATTGCAGGAGGCAGGGGGAAAACAGATGGTAGGGAATCAAAAACTTTGAGAAACAAGGTATTTCATGAGCAGAATATGCTTAGTCATTACAATGACATCCCAATATTAGCAAAGGAGAAATAAAACTCAATAGACAAATACTGCAGTTAAAGCAAAATTCTGAAGATTAGTGCCTGCACCTGAGCATAAAACAATACCCACATGAATTTTACTGCTTGTAAACATCGATCCCAGGAATGCACAAGTAATTTTTTCCTTGCCAACACAACCAGCCATTCTTTATTGAAGCTGACTAGGAAAAGACAAAATCATAATCAATCTATACAACAGTGACGGCCTAACTGAAGGATGTTGTATAAAGCAAGTGCTAGGAATTCACAGTTTGACCCCCACCCTCAAGAAAAGAGGACTGGACAATTTCAGTACAGGATCAAATACTCTAAACTGGAGCCTCAGGGCTGACACAAGTCTACCCATTAAAGCATCCAGATGGATATGGACACTAGGGCAAGAAATATTAAACTCCCCAGATTTCTACGTTTTTAGGATACTAAAATGTTTTCAATTGGCAGTATGCTTTGAAGAAAAAGCTTCAGTTAATGTCATCAGTACTGTTCAGATTTTCTGCTTATTTAGATATCCTGAGACTAAGCTGAAAATCTTGGTGGTGGGGGAGAGACTGGGATTGTTTGTAGTGTTTTAAACACTGCATATTCATTTAGGAAAGGTAAATAAAAGATGATTTACTACTAATCTATACCCCACTTTTCTCCTCAAAGGGGACCCCAAGTGGCTTACAACATAACACTCTCCACTCTTCCATTTTATCCCCACAGGAACCCTGTCAGGTAGGTTAGGCTGAATGGAGGTGCCTAATCCAAGGTCGCCCAATAAGTTTCCATGGCAGAGTAGGTATTCAAACTCAGGGGTATGAATTCTCTTGCCAGTTCACAATAGCTTCATTTCCAATTGGCCCCGCAAAGTTTTAACCACGTATTGGAAATGGTATACTGAAACCGATTCTAGTGAAAAAAATGCAGTTTGTATGAGTACCAGGCATGTGTTTCTGACAATGTGCAACAACAACCAGTCAGGGAATAGTGTACCTAGGAACTCTAGTTCCTAGCTGGGTGCTACTAAGGGGCTGCTCAGGAGAGAGAGTAGGATTAAAGTTAGTTGCATTCTATATTAATGACCAGAACACACAGCTTTGGAGGTCTTTAAAAAGAAAGATTGCTCACACGAAGCAGAAGATGTTTCCTTGAATGATTCAAATATTCAATATATTAGATTGGTCTCATCTCAACAACTGTCAGACTTTGCTACTGTTCAACTCCCCAGAATGTTAAATTGCATGTGAAATCCAGAGTTCCCTTGTACATAGCATCTCTCTCTCTCTCTCTCACACACACACACACACACACACACACTCCATGTATATTTTAAGATACTGGATACATGATGAGCAACTCCGTTAGCCATATAAAATGGAAGTTGACAAGAGCTCCAGGGGTTGAAAGATAACTGCCTCGCCACCTGTCTGGAGCATGTAATATTTAAGCCAAAGTACTTCTTGTAAGTACTTCCCCTGTCTTCAAACTGACATTGGATTGACAGAAATAATCAGATGCTGCAAGGTAGACAGCTGACTGCAGATGTACACCCATACACATCAGAAGCATGAACACTACCCCTAGGCGAGCACAGACAAGCAACAATGCCAAGCCAACAGCACCAGTAGAACACAGCTGGATATATCCACACAGATCAATCCACTCTCTAATTATTGGTTTGTCTTTTGTTTTGGGAAACAGGGAGAAAATGTTCACACAGCTGAAGAAAGCTACCATTACTGTAGGAAAAATGGTTTAGTTATCTAGGCTTCACAGAAGGAGAAATGGGGTAAACTGAAACCGTACCTTTCATTAACCCTACAAGTCTAGCCTTTAGCAACTTGCAGCTCCTAGGCCAAATCAGTATATGCACACTTGGTGTCAACCTTAGTATTAGAAAGGAAGAGTCGGAACAACTGGTTTAACTTCCAAAAAAGTCTAAATGTTTTTCCAGCAAAATGAGTTGCTGACAGAATACCAGGAGGGAAGGCTGCATGAGATAGTCCAACCTCACCAGATTTCAGAAGATAAGCAGGGTCTGTACTTGGAAGGGGCACCATCAAGGAAGACTGTGCAGAGGACGACGATGGCAAACCACCTCTGCTGCTCACTTGCCTTGAAAGTCCCTTGCTGCGGTTGCCATAGGTCTGCTGTGACTGGACAGCACTTTACATGCACATAACTAGAAAACCAGTCATTTGAAATATTGCCTTTCTGGAGATACACACACACACACACACACATATGTATATATATATATGTAACACACACAAGGATAACATAAATCTTGTTATATGCCAAGACTGACAGATGCTATGGTTTACTCAGCAGCCCTTTACAATAGAACAGGAGGCTACAGAAGACTAAATTAGTTTACAAACCTTTCCAAGAGAAATTACTGGCTGCTTAGAATACAGAAACCTTTCAGGAACAAAACACCAAACATAAAATTTGCAACAAGAGAAGATTTACAGATAAGAGAATTAAACATTTTCTTCAAAAGGGCCTTGTATGGCAGCCAACAGTAAAGGTATAACAACTGTTTTACGTGTATGAGGCTTTTGCTTTGAACTTCATTAAAGCTCATTAAGATACCTTGTATTAAATAATTGATTATGAAATGCAGAATCTGTACCTTGGTGGTCCTCACACCTAAAACTGTAATGCTAGAGAATTATTCTAGCTCCATTAGCACATATTATGGGATGTACTACTGAAATGGATGAAGAACATCTGCTCAAAGGCTAGGTGGCCTCCTTAGCCAGTAGGTGAAATTCATCTTGCTTTGATGAACAGGCATGCTAATGGTGTTTGGTCAAAGTTAATGTTAAATGCTTAGACTATATTGTACAGAAGATGGGAAATGCTAAGAAAAGCTTAAGTGAGCAAGACAAAAACTACAAATAGGACAGCTGTGACGGGTAAAAGGCTTGCATTTTGGAAAATAGCAACACTTTTAATGACACAAGGGTTTTTTATACGTGCTCTTATCTACAAAAGCTTGCTTTAGAAAAAGATAAAAGCAGGAGATGAAAAATTAAGAATCTGACTGCAAAGACGAAAATACCAAATTCAGAAAAACACGTACAACAGAAATAAGCAATACATTGAACTTAAGAATGTAAAAGTAGAGGATACAGGCAGCCCATTCCTGAAGAGGGGGGGGGGCAAAGCTCCTTAGGACAGGGGTGTCAAACATGTGGCCCGCGGGCCGGATCCAGCCCCCGGGACGGCTTTTATCCAGCCCCCGGAGCTGAGACACCTAGTCCTCCTTCCCCCTCCCCCGGCCTTTTCTGGGCTTCCCGGGCCCGTGCGTGGCCAGGGAGGGAGTGAGGAAGGCTTCTTCCTGGCTGCGGCGGGCCGCAGGGTCCCTTGTGAGGCCTGGGGTTGGCCGGGAGGCTTGGCCCAGTCTCCCCAGGCCACGGGGAGGCTTGCAAGGCCGGGGGTTGGCCGGGAGGCTTGGCCCAGTCTCCCCGGGCAGCTTGCGAGGCCAGGGATTGGCCGGGAGGCCTTTCCCTCTGTTCTCCCTCTTTTTCTGTCTGTCTGTCTGTCTCTCTTTCCTGGGGCACAGCTGGGTGAGGGAGATTGTCAGTCAGCCGGCAGGCCCTCCTTAGCGCATTCCATGAGCCGGGTCTCGCTGCAGCACCGTGGGGGGGGTGTGTCTGTCGGGCGCCCGGCTGCCCATGCTCCAGCCATGACTGCGGCCGCCACCGCATGCTCGCTCCACCACCCAGGAGCCCTCCAGCCGAGCAGCCACAGGTGAGCAATGTGGGGCCGCGCTCAAAGATTTGCAGGAGAGGTGGGGGGGGTGATGGGAAACATCATGAGTGTGGACATGTTCCCCAACTGGAGCTCTCGCTGGGGCGCCCGCGCGCCCTGTCCCTTCCAACATTCCTGGGAGTTTTGAACCCGCCAGCCAGACGGGGAAAGATGTCTTTGGGGGGGGGATGGATTTCCCCTTCCCTTTTCAAGGGGGGGAGGGTTAAGTTGGGGGGTTGCGATGTGGGGTGGCTGTTCGAGCGGAGCGGGGCCGCTCTCGCTGCCTTTCAGCCCCACGCAGGGCGAGAGACAGAGGCCATTTATGCATGGAAGGTTTTGCCTTGGATTTGCCGCTCTACAGGTGCACATTTTCTCCATTCAAATTCTCAAAATTCAATAATAAGCCCCCATGCAGAGTTTTGAGAATTCTGATGGGGAAAACGTGCATCTGTAGAGCGGCAAATCCAAGGCAAAACTTCCCATGCATAAATGGCACCAGATGGGAAGGAGAGCTGCAGAGGCTGGACAGCCCCGTTAGGACAAGCGCCTCTCCTCGGGAGCAGGTCGTGCAGTTCGTTGCTCCCTTGGAGGGGACTGGGCATCACCTGGGGAGGGGCCCTGGCTCAGTGATAGAGCATCTGCTTGTCATGCAGATGGGTCCCAGGTTCAATCCCCAGAGTCTCCAGTTAAAGGGACTAGGCAAGTAGGTGATGTGAAAGGCCCCTGCCTGAGACCCTGGAGAGCCTGAGTAGACAATACTGACTTGGACGGACCCAGGGTCTGATTCAGTAGAAGACAGCTTCATGTGTAACTCTTGGGGAGGGGCTGTGGCTCAGTGGCAGAGCATCTGCTTGGCATGCAGAAGGGTCCCAGGTTCAATCCCCGGCATCTCCAGTTAAAGGGACTAGGCAGATAGGTGATGTGCAAGACCTCTGCCTGAGACCCTGGAGAGCTGCTGCTGATCAGAGTAGACAATACTGACTTTGATGGACAGAGGGTCTGGTTCATCAGTAGAAGGCAGCTTCCTGTGTTCCTGTATTTATTTATTTATTTACGTGAACATGGCCCGGCCCGACCAAGTGACATTTATGTCATATCCGGCCCTCCTAACAAATGAGTTCGACACCCCTGCTTTAGAAGCTGGCGTGACCTCACACCAGAATCCGGGAGCCACCAACCCCCGCTGCCAGTGTCGCGCTGGTGTGAGGGAGCATTCATTCCCAGGGGCGGAGCTGCCTTTGGGCAGCTTCCCAACACCTTTTGCCCTAGGATCGCCCCCTTGAGCTGAAGGTGTGGATGAGCCACCTTTTTTGATGGCACAGCCTCGCTTTGCACAATGGGGCATTCCCCCCCTTTTTTTGTAGATCTACACTCCCCCTTCAGGAATGGGCTCAAAGGCAGTGTGTGTTAGGTATCCCATCTTTCCATTGCACTTGTTTAGAGTACTCCAGATGCACAACATTCTGCTTGTTTCCACGGTAGACAAAAAGGAATGAAAACTGGACTTTAGCGATTCATTCTTGGTGGGCTACACCAATCAGAGTTCAGTGCAAGATTTATCATCCACAATCCAGAAACAGTTCTTCATAAAAAGCTGTGCAGGAGGTGGGAGGGGGATTGGCAGGCTACAACTTTCTCCTGCGTTGTAGCTCTCAATAGTGTTTCACCTACCTCATCAGTAAAACACTTTAGAAGGTAAACAGTACAGAGACATATAGAACACTATATAGTAGGTTCAAAGTCCAGTTCTACAGGCTGAAATAATGTGCATTGTGGTAGGCCCAACCCTATTTATAACTCAAAGAGGAGCAGTGAAACGTTGGATGGTTAATAATATTAACTTAAAACATGACAGAACATTGAAGATGGGGGGGGGGGAAACGGGGACTTTTGTTCATATTTTTCCTAAGCAAGAGTTTATGGTCCCCAGAAACCTAAGCCAATTCTGGCAAACTGGACCCAATAGGGGCTAAATTCATCTGGGCAACGTGTTAATACCTACCAGTGTTAACACAGTATTAACAACTTTTTTTAAGATGGGATTCACCGGCCTAATTAAAATAGCTTCTACCCATTCCCATCATAGGTTGCAGAAATACTCTTCAATTTATAACCATGTTAACATTTCCCTAACCCGGGTGTGGATACTGAGGTTTTTTATTATACTTTGTTTAGATATACAAGAAAGTGAGAGTATTGTGGATCTCAGGGCATTTATGTTGCTTCTGCTATGCTAATTTTGTTCATTCTTACTTGATAAATGAAACATTTTATTTTTAAACTATCTCAACTATATATGTATGTTCCATGTGAAACAGCACCCATGTGGTTTTGTGGGTTTTTTCCTAGACTTGCTACCTTGTTTCTGGAGTTGTGCACACATCTAAAAATGTAGAAGCACAGAGGAAAAGAAGAAATGGGAGGGGTAGAAGTCTGGGTAAAGTTAAAAATAAATTAAGTTAATGTGTTTCCTCTGGAATGAGTGAAACAAGAGGAGAACCTGCAAGGGTTTGCAGAGGGGGAGAATGAGATTCTCCTCCTAACACCCTCACTTTACCCTTTGTTCTCACCCACTTGCTGGGCCTGCCATCCTCTCTCACCCCCAGGTCTTTATTCTCCCTGCTACTTCCCCCATTTCCCCACTGAGTTGACTTCTAGCTTCCATTGTCACCCAACGTACCCATTGTCGCAAGTGCTGCTGGCTCTGCAGCCGTCCTTCCACATCACCCCCCACCCCCGCTCCTGTTCTGTCACCAGCTTTCTCCATTGCGGTTTCTCCTACACACACACCATTCCTTCATGCCATTTCCAGATATCTGCCACCATTTTTGGTTTGCTTTGCCAAACAAAATTCTACCGCAACTCCTCCCCCGCCCTGTAATGTTTCAACCTTTGCCATCACTACTATTACCTTGGGGGGGGGGTTAACCCAAAATATTAACCCAAAAAAACGGGAGCTCACAGTTGGCTTGCAGACAACTATTTCATAGCCCAGGGTGACCTTAATGAGTAGCTTTTTTCATCCACATGGGGGTGAGTGGGAGAGAAACACCAGCAACTATTAGATATATAGATGTTTTTAAAGGCAAGGTTTTAAAAGTGTTTTAGTATTAACCCTCAAAATATTTTCTGATTGATGTAGTAACTACGTAAGCATCCACAGTATTATGTCCTTACAACTCCTGTACTCTGTAGACAAGTACAATTCCCAGATTCTTGTCTAATTCAGATTCTTCCATCTCCTGCAACATGTGAAAGAAAATGGTCTATTGGTTCTTGTAGGTTATCTGGGCTGTGTAACCGTGGTCTTGGAATTTTCTTTCCTGACGTTTCGCCAGCAACTGTGGCAGGCATCTTCAGAGGAGTAACACTGAAGGACAGTGTCTCTGTCCTTCAGTGTTACTCCTCTGAAGATGCCTGCCACAGTTGCTGGCGAAACGTCAGGAAAGAAAATTCCAAGACCACGGTTACACAGCCCGGATAACCTACAAGAACCAATGAACTCTGACCGTGAAAGCCTTCGACAATAAAATGGTCTATATTCAGAAACATACACACCAACACATGAAATGTACTTCAACTAATTCCAGTTACAGGAAGAAACTAGAGATGATAATATTTCCAGTGATACATTAATTATCATTTAAATGACATATGGGTTTCATATGAATCATCTTGTCACAGTACACTATGGCTGCAAGCGTGTACACACTTACCTGGGACTAATTTCTGAGAAAACATGTGTAAGACTACATTGCATGATCCTTGGTGTATCTGACAGCAGACTACCGAAAACTTTAGTACTTTTCTCAAGTGTAACTCTGATACCAGATTTATTGACAGTCCTTAATACTATAATCAGTTACAGTACAAGCAGAATAAGACAGACTTTACTACAACTTTAAACTGCTAGGGAGGGTAGCTCTGCCTGTGTTGTACAGTACACCCATCTCCCTGTGGCCTCTGAAAAACAAGTGTTGCAGACAATGTTTTAAATTTCATAAATGTAACCAATTTGGGAAAGGGGTAGAGAAGAGCACCCTCCAATGGCTTCAACATTTCTGCATTTTTTTTTCATTTCTATCCCCATAACCATTTCTAGACTTTTCCCCAGTACTATCCAATTCTGCCCCAGTTTATAAGCCAGGTATATTTATCTATTAAGAAAATGTGCATGCTGCCAATCCAGAAACCTGCTCAAGGCAGCTCCCAAGTGAAACAACACAACAAAAGTAATAAAACAGCATAAAATGTCAAACAAGCCAAAAATTAGAAACTAAAAACAAGCCCGAGTCTAAAAACAGCACAAAATGACATTCGTAAAACAGTCCTAAGGCTTAAAGCAGACTGTAAAACCAGCTTAAAATAGTGAACCCCTGTTAAAAGGCCGGATTAGAAGAAATATTTTGGCCTGGTACTACAGTTTTAGAAAGTTAAGTGAAAGCTGCACTGAGAGAAATGGGAAGAAACAAATCAACAGGATCAGATGGGATATTAATAGAACTATTCCAAGCAACAGAAACAGAATCCATCAAAATCTTAACAAGAATGTGCCAACAAATATGGAAAACAAAACAATGGCCCACAGACTGGAAACGGTCAATTTACATTCCAATTCCCAAAAAAGGGAGATGTCAAAGACTGCAGAAACTATCGGACGATCACATTAATTTCTCACGCAAGTTAGGTATGCTCAAAACTTTACAACAAAGACTGTTGCCATATATGGAACAATAAATGCATGATGTTTAAGCTGGATTCTGATTTTTTTCTATT
The DNA here is from genome assembly GCF_029931775.1 of Euleptes europaea. NCBI lineage: Eukaryota > Metazoa > Chordata > Lepidosauria > Squamata > Sphaerodactylidae > Euleptes > Euleptes europaea. The sequence goes on from NC_079315.1 coordinate 76,198,368, forward strand.
CAAGACTTTCTATTCCTTGGCTTCATCATCAACCAAAAGGGAGACTGCAACCCAGAAATCAGAAGGAGATTGAAACTGGGAAGGGCAGCCATGAAGGAGCTAGAAAAGATTCTTAAGTGTAAGGATGTGTCATTGGCAACCAAGATCAAGTTAATTGATGCTATAGTGTTTCTCATTAATATGTGCGGGTGTGAAAGTTGGACAATGAAGAAAACTGACAGGAAGAAAGTAGATTCCTTTGAAATATGGTGTTGGAGGTCAGTTTCACGGATACCATGGACTGCCAAAAAGACAAATTAGTGGGGTTCTCGATCAAATCAAGAGTGGACTATCCCTAGAAGATAAAATGACTAAACTGAAGTTATCATACTTTGGTCACATTATGAGAAGACAAGAGTCACTGGAAAAGACAATAACACTAGGAAAAGTGGAAGGCAGCAGAAAAAGAGGAAGACCCAACATGAATTGGATTGACTCTATAAAGGAAGCTACAGCCCTCAGTTTGCAAGACCTGAGCAAGGCTGCTAATGACAGGACGTTTTGGAGGACATTAATTCATAGGATCACCATGAGTCAAAAGTGACCTGATGACACTTAACACAAACACACCTAAAGAACAGGAAGAGAGACACCAGGCAAGCCTCAAGGGGGAGACCATTTGAAAGGCAATAATCCACCCTGGAAAACCTCTTTCTCTAGTCACCCCAACTCACCTTTGCAGGTGGGGGCAGACAGCAGGGTTTATGGCTGTGTTTTAATTTCGAGAGATTTTTAACCACAGATTTAAAGGTAAAATATATATGCATCACACAATTACTATTATGTGCCAGTTACCCTAAAGTTAAATGTTCCAAAAAGGTTGACATGAACATTAAACACAGTACACTTGGTTTAATAGCTGAGTGCTACTTCTCCACAGATCAAACTACTACCATGTTTCCCATTCCTCCTTACCCAATTTGTGAAAATCCTGTTTTTTGTTCATTCTTTCACAATGTTTTTTTTAAATATTGAAAGGAAAAAAAGAAATGTATATACCAGGAGGTAGGGCTGGTTCCAGGTTTGGGGGGGGGTGTTGAAAGAGAGCAGGGGCTTCCTCCCCTCTGTCACTCACCAGGCCCATGTGTACCTCGCTTCCCGCCCACCAACCTGCCTTGTGCCCTATCTCTGACCTCCCATCACCCACACTCACAGCTGCTTGTATGCTCTTTCCTCAATAGCTCCAGGCGGCACATGGCTGGGAGGGCCATCAATGTGGCAACCAAAAGCACCTGCCATCTTGCACTATCTGCATGTCAAAGCAGAAGGAGGAAGGGCACACCAACACGTAGCAGGGCATGCACACAGATGGGAGGCTAGTGGCAGTGAGCCCTTCCAGAAGCCCTGGGCCCCAAAAGATGCCCTACGTCAGAGTATGCTGGGTATACCAACATCTCCAGGGGCCGATTCACATAATGAAAAAGGCACAGAGGCCAACCTACTTCGTGCCCAACACTATGATACAAATTAGGCCCCTGCAATTGCCATTTATAGAAGTTATAGAGATCTGCCTACGTAGACAAAGCGACTGAAGATGACTGGAAGAAGAGACACCCTAAAGGACAGGAAAGCCTACAGGCTCTAAAAACATCAGTGCCATAGCAACCATAATTGTGCAGCCAGCTACTATCAGGGCAATATCAGTAGGGAAAGGATAAGGTACGTAGCACTGCTAATGCTCCTGTGACCAGCTGGTTATGCAAGATATAATTCATGGCTTCCAGTATCCCAGTTTAAAGAATACCTTCTCAAGCATTTCCCCAGAGGACTGTATTAAGCAAGGATACTTCTGTGTGCTTCCTAACAGATGTAACCGCACCTGGCTCAGTAGTTTGGGAACCACATCCAATCCTTACGACATGTCATTCAGAGCTAGGAAAATGTGTCAGTTACTAGGAGCTCAGTCAGCCAGTCACCGAGTATTTTTCCAGCTTTACTTACTAAGGTTGTATTTTAATCCTTCTCTTTCATTACCCATTGACCCCTTCCCCCCTGTAATTTTTTGCTCAGCCTTTGACCTCTGCTTATGATCTACGTCTTTTGATTCTACTGGCTGATCTGTTCAATAGTGGCCATGAACCTTCAGGATAAGTTAGTCTTGGACTAGGCATACATGTTTCTACAATAGATCCCTAATGCTGTTGGATAATGTGGGCCCTCAGTTCCAACGAGGCTGGAAAAAAGTACTACACAAGCCCAAGTAAATCAACCTGAAATCTTTGTTCTGACCATCTGAAACAGCATTCACCTATAAATGTACCCTTGCATCCTATTTACTGCTGGCATTAATCATGCTAACTAACCTACTCCATTTATTTGATCTTTCATTTATTGGCTGTTTATCTCTTACATAACCATGCAAGGATTTTGAGCTAATCAACATATGGGATAGCTAGTTTTGAAGTCTCTAGCCATACATCTTCAGTTATGACGTAAGTGCTTAAATGAAGCAAATAAATAGGTAATATTCCTTACCAAAAAAACAAAAAAAAAACTTACCACTGTGAATTTCAGCGAGCAGAAGATTGCAGCTCTAATTATATTAAATTCATTTACTCAGAAAAAAGTCCCAATGGGTTCAGCAGAGCGTTTCCAGTTAAGCGTGCATACAATTGCAGCCTTAAGACATATTTGTCAGTTTATTTACGTGTGTGTGCCTTCCACTCATGTGCTTGATTTTTCACACCGCTATGGTACACATATTATCTTCTAGTAGTTATTTGTGCTATTTAATCTTTACTTTTGCAGCGCAGGTTAATAAACAGGTTCCTAGAGTTTTGTGTGAATTTGGCATATGTGTATCTATTTATGACAGGGGCAGAAAGTAGCTCATTTGCCAAACAACATTATTTTAGTTCTAATTATTGTCTCATACCAAAACATTACAAAGGTCAATACGCTTAAGAATCAGTGAGTCTACAGTCTAGAATATAACAGTGCATTCATCAGGCATACCCTACAGTATGAAAACATAGTTCAACAGAAAGCAGGTGAAAATACTGTTTAGCTTATTCTTAATTTTTATTCTGTGGTTACGAGCATATTGATTTGATATAGAAAGTGTGAATGTTTGCAGGGTCAGCTCTACAGTTATTTATAACTACTTGAGTACAAGATATTTAGAGAGAATTTTTAGAACATTTGCCTTGGATATAAGCTTTGTAAGACTCTCAGCAACTTCCACTCCTGCTCACACATCGTCATACAAGTAGCACCCAGCTCTGCCTGAAAATGAAAACACTGCAACTCTAAAAACACAAAGCAACACTGTAAGTTGGTGTCGAACACAGAAAACTGAAGATGTACCATAGACTGAAGCTGATAGGGCAAGATTTACAGAAAACTCATCTTTCAGTAATACCACTGCCATTTTTTTTGGGGGGGGGTTAATAGAAAGAGGAGAAATGAGAGAAATTGAGTGAAAGGGAAAGGACAACAAGTTAAAAAAATTAAAGTGTCTCTTACTTCCTTCCCCCTCTCCCACATTGGAATAAAAGTGGGATCCCGGCTCTGAAAAGAATGAAAGTCTACTTGCCGCACACATTGCTTCTCTGCACACAGAACATTAATGTGCAGAAAGTGTATTTGATATTACTTTTCTAGTACATGTGTAGATTGGAGGGCGCCTTAAAGCCTGCCCCAGAATTCACTCCTTTAAAAAGCAAACATTGTTAACAAAAAGCACTCTGAAGTATCCTGCAGTGTTTATGTTTTTAGCACAACAGCGGCACAGTTTTCATGAGATAGGAGGAGACATGGGAAACTTTGAACAGAAAAGCACAGCCTTTCAGTCCTGGGCTCCCTTAGCAAAGCAGAAAAAAACACACACAACCACCCCACGCTATAGGAAGGAGACTGGTTCTCCTTTGCTTCAATGATCGGAAATAACAGATTAAATGTTGAAGCATGAAGCTCCAAATTATGGACTTTACCCCATAAGAGATGGGAAGAGTGAGGACATTGATGCACGGGAGGTTTTGCGTTGGATCTGCCACTCTCTAGATGCACATTTTTTCCCCCTATCCGACTTCTCAAATCTCAAAAACAAGCCCCCATGCAGAGTTTTGAGAATTCAGATGGGGGAAATGTGCATCTAGAGAGCAGCAAATCCAAGGCAAAACCTCCCGTGCATAAGTGGCCATAGAAAAAGGAAAAGGGGGGGGGAGCTGAATGTGTGCAAGAGATAAATCCGTACAGGAGGAGGAGGTTATCTCTTGGAGGTCCTTAACTATCTCGGCCAGCCGCAAACCCCCCCCCCCAAAAAAAAGATGATTTCCCAAGGGAAACACGCTTCTGAGCCCGCTGCTGGAAATACACTCCTTCCAGTCCAGACAGTCTCGGAAGAAGGTTCCCCCCCAAAAAATAATAATAATAATAATCACCAGCCCGGAAACCAGACAGCTAGGAACAACAACAACAAAAGAAAGAAAAGAAAAACTGCGATTCCCCATCCCCACCAGCAAACAGCTCACAGAGGCCTCCGAACAGAGGCTAGATGGCCATCTGTCAGCAATGCCGATTCTATGAGCTTAATTCACAGCGGGCAGCCGTGTTAGTCTGTCTGCAGTAGTAGAAAAGAGCAAGGGTCCAGTAGCACCTTAAAGAATATTTTCTGGCAGGGTAGGTATCTGAAGGTATCTGAAGAAGTGAGCTGTGGCTCACGAAAGCTCCTACCCTGCCAGAAAATATTCTTGTGAGTCTTTAAGGTGCTACTGGACTCTTGCTCTTTTCTATGAACTTAGGCAGTTCATGAGAGGGGGGGGCATCTTGGGCGTCTTCTGGGCACTGGGGGTGTGTGTGGGGGGGAGGAGGTCGTTGTGAACTCCCTGCGTTGTGCAGGGGGCTGGACTAGATGACCCCGGCGGCCCCTTCCCCCTCGACGGTTCTGTGCTATGATCCTACGGACACGGGGCAGAGGCGACCCCGACGCGCCCCCACCCCCTTGCCAAGTTTCCCCGCCCCCGCCCCCCCAGCCACCAACCTCCGGCCGGCCCCCATCCCTCCAAAAAGTTGCTCAACAGCCCAGCGAGAAGCCGCCGCCGCCCGGGGAGGAGAAGGGAACCCGGCAAGCCACGGCGGCGGCAGGAGGAGGGCGAGGCAGGTGGCCGGCGGGCTTCCCCCACGCCCGGCGCGGGTCCAGAGGAGGGAGCGGGGGCCGTGAGGAGAAGGCGGGCGGGCGGGGACTGCCGGCCTCGCGGGCCCGAGCGGCAGTCCGGCCGGGGGGGGGGGGCGGCGGCCGGCCACGAGCCGGAGCCCGCGCGCGGGGACCGCTCGCCCTCCTGTCAGATTCGCCCGCGCCGTCGTCGCCTGTCCCTTCCCCTCCCCCCTCTCCTTCCCTCAAGCGACTTACCCAGGCGGACAGAAGCAGGCGCCGCCCCTCCCAGCCCGCGCCTCGAGAAGTCGCCCGCCGCGACCAGGCGGCCGCGACTGGGATCCCGACGCCCCGCCCCAAGCGGTCGGCCCGCCTCCCCACCAGCAAGGACCGCCCCCCGGGCCCCGCCCCCAACCGCCCCCAACGTCCCCAACCGCCCGCCGGCCGCGGCTCCGCCTCTGCAAAACCCAAACAGAGGCGAGCCTGGAGCGGGGAGGCTGCTGCGGGCCGCGGGAGCCTCTGGGGGTCTGTGGTGCTCGGCCGCGCCGCGCGTGGGCGGAGCCTCGCCGGGGCCCCACTCGTCACAGGACGGCGGGGAAGGGGGCGGGACAGACCCCGCTGAGGCCGGCAGGGTAGGGTGATCGCCTCGCGTTTGGCCCAAGTTTTATTATTATTATTATTATTATTATTATTATTATTAGGGGTGTCTCTCTTGTTCCCAGCGATGGCGGAAGCAAATATAACGAGCCGTTATATACACATGGGCAGCCTGGTGTCAGGCAAGGATGCGTTTTATCTCCCTGTCCCTTCAATCTATAGGCAGAACATATAATTAGGAAAGCGGGATTCGGTTTAGATGAAGGTGGGGTGAAAATTGGAGGGAGGAACATTAATAATTGGAGATAGGCCGATGACACTGCAGTATTGGCGGAAAATAGTGAAGATTTGAAACGACTACTGTTTAAAGTTAAAAGAGAAAGTGCCCAAGCAGGGCTACAGCTGAACATCAAGAAAACAAAAGTAATGACCACAGGAGAATTACACAGCTTTTAAGGTTGACAATGAGGAAATTGAAATTGTTCAAGACTCTCTGTTCCTTGGCTCCACCATCAACCAAAAGGGAGACTGCAGCCAAGAAATCAGAAGGAGGTTGAGACTGGGAAGGGCAGCCACAAAGGAGCTAGAAAAGATTTTGAAGTGTAAGGATGTGTCACTGGCCACCAAGATTAAGTTAATTAATGCCATTGTATTCTCTATTACTATGTATGGGTGTGAAAGCTGGACAGTGAAGATAGCTGATAGGAAGAAAATAGATTCTTTTGAAATGTGGTGTTGGAGGAAAGTGTTACGGATACCGTGGACTGCCCAAAAAACAAATCAGTGGGTTATAGATCAAATCAAGCCTGAACTGACCTTAGAAGCTAAAATGACTAAACTGAGGCTGTTGTATTTTGGTCACGTCATGAGACGACAAGAGTCACTGGAAAAGACAGTCATGCTAGGAAAAGTGGAGGGCAGCAGGAAAAGAGGAAGACCCAACAAGAGATGGATTGACTCAATAAAGGAAGCCACAGCCTTCAATTTGCAGGATCTGAGCAAGGCTGTCAAAGATAAGACATTTTGGAGGACTTTCATTCATAGGGTTGCCATGAGTCTCTCTTGTTCCCAGCGATGGCGGAAGCAAATATAACGAGTCGTTATATACACATGCGCAGTCTGGGCAGTTGCCCGGGGGGGCCACGCTAATCTATGTATGTTGTGACTTGCTGTCAGTGAATAAATAAATACTACGCTAAACTATGTGTGTGTGACGTGCCTTCAAGTGGCAGCCGATTTACGGCGACCCCCTTTTGGGGTTTTCATGGCAAAAGACTAACTGAGGCTGTTTGCCAGTGCTTTCCTCTGCACAGCAACCCTGGTGTTCCTGGGTGGTCTCCCATCCAAATTCTAACCAGGGCCGACCCTGCTTAGCTTCTGAGATCTGACGAGATCAGGCTAGCCTGGGCCATCCCGTTTATATGCTAAACTATAAGTATTTGTTATTGGAAAATGCATATTTAGCTTGCATTTTGCTAAAGATAATGAACAATATTAATGTTAATTTAGGTTTGGATTAAGAATGAATACTGAAGTATAATGTAAGAAAGGACTTGTTCATTATGGAAACACCAATAAATATACCTTTAATTTTATCGACCATTTACATTTTTATTCCTGTGAGTGGTTATGTAGGAAGGGGCCCCAGTGCACTGCTTTGCCCAGGGCCCTATAATGCTGTTAAGACGGCCCTGATAACGACCCAATTATTGTCTGTTATTCTAAACAGCTGCTCTAACTAGGGTCGTTGCAGACATGGCAAAAGTTTCTATCCGAAAAGTAACCGTATGGCTCGCAACTTTTGTGTGTGTGTGTGTATCAAGTACACACACATATTGCGCTGCTGGGTGCAGAATGCAGACACTAGGAACCCTGAGACAGTTGAAGCTTCCCAGTGTGTAGTTATTGCACACAACTAGGGTTGCCAACCTCCAGGTACTAGCTGGAGCTCTGCTATTACAACTGATCTCTCGTTTCATGTCTGAAGTGGTGTAATCCATTCTACCACTACATTCCACCACTGTAGACCAGATGCCCTTCCCCTTCTCTTAAGTAAGGCATTTTTAATCAGACACACAGGCTTGAATACCAGCATCTAGCCTAGGGTTGCCAGCCTCCAGGTACTAGCTGGAGATCTCCTGCTATTACAACCAATCTCCAGCCGATAGAGATCAGTTCACCTGGAGGAAATGGCTGCTTTGGCAATTGGACTTGATGGCATCGAAGTCCCTCCTCTCTCCAAACTCCAGCCTTTTTCAGGCTCCGCCCCAAAAACCTCCTGCCGGTGGTGAAGAGGGACCTGGCAACTCTACACATAGCAGTCTATGTACTGGGTTTTTTTAAAAATCCCATCAATATTTGTGTGATATATGTAAGAATTGTGTCACATTTTGAGTGGCTGTCAGCCGAATGGAAAATCTGACCAAGAGTCAAAATTGATATAAAATGCAGTACCAATCAGATGTCTAAAGGCAAGCCAAGTTCATCATTGCATAAACAGTGGCCTATAGTAATGGAAGTTGGTTACAAATAAATGTCCACCATATCATTTATGTAGAATGGCAATTTAAAAAAAAAGTCTGAAAGCAGCTATTATGTATGTGTGGGCGATACACAAGACTGGATACAGAGTTCCAACAGCAACTGCTTTATTAGGTGGACAAGAACTGAACTGGAGAACAGTGCAACAAACCCAGTTTATATGCCAACCCAGCCACCCAGGGTCACCCCCCCCCCCAAGTCTGTGATTGGGCTGCTGCAAGCCCATTGAACCAGTTAGAACACGCAAATGCAGGAGCCTGGAAAGACTCCAAGCTCAGCGTGATTCCAGCTTCCCGCTGCATACATAACAGCAGCTATATGAGTTGTGCATGTTTCTTTTCCCCCTTTGGTTGCTAAAGCAAGAGACAGCTGTTGTGTTCATATGAAGTGTGCTGATAGTCACTAGTAGGACCTATGCCTCTACACTGATGAAGTTATGCAAACACAGTCTCAGCTCACATAAACAAAGCGGTAATGCTGGTTGGGAAGGTGGAGGTTTTGAAGGACATTGATCTCCCCACTTTTGATGGAGTTCCGCTGACCCTTACTGACTCCATTAAAAGCCTTGGGGTTATAGTGGATCCAACTTTATCACTGGAAAGTAAGTTAACGCAGCTGCAAAAAATGCTTTCAACCAACTCAGGATAGTCCATAAGATGGCCCCTTACCTGGATACAGCTGATCTGGCCACCTGGATCCATGCCACAGTAACACTGAGACTAGACTACAGTAATGCACTGTACATTGGTCTCCCCTCAAAATCAATTTGGAATCTCCAGCTGGTGCAGAATGCTGCAGCACTGCTATTATTGGGAGGTAGATGGAGCATGCATGTTATTCCCATTCTGCAGAGAATCCATTGGTTGCCTATTCAGTACTTGGCTCAATTTAAGGTATTGGCTATCACATACAAAAGCCCTTCATGGCATTGTTGGTCCCTTTTATCTCAGGGACGGCTTCTCCCCTATGCTCGGCCATGACAAGTTCACACATGTCAGCAGGGCTTTTTTAGGATGCCATCTTACAAATGGGCAAAATCAGCATGCTTTCTCTGTTGTGGCTCCCACTTTATGGAATGGCGTACCCAAGTTTCCACAAACTGCAAAACTGAGTTATTTAAGAAGACCTTTCTGCAAGGTATTAGTGTAACATTGTACAAAATGGTTCACAAACTTACATGAATAAATGACTGGGACTGCAGTCTATACTGCTGTGTATAGCTTACTATAAGTAGGATCCTATTATGTAACTTTTGCACCACTTAATGTGTCATGTGAATACTTATTCCAGGAGTCCCCAATCTTTTTGAGCCTGTGGGCACATTTGGAATTCTGACACGGCGTGATGGACACAGCAACAAAATGGCTGCTATAGGAGGCAGAGCCAGCCACAAAGTGATTGCCACAGCTTAACTTCAATTACACAGTGTAGACCCTTTTGCTATGGTGGCAGCTGTGGCCAAAGTAACATTTTTTAAAAAAATCTGCACAGCCAATCAATAATTGCCTCCAATAATCAATCAGAAGCCTTGCTGGGCAAAAGCCTTTCTTGGCCCCACCCACTCTCTAAAAACATTTGGAGGGCATTAGAAAAGGTGTCAGCAGGTGCCTTGGCGCCCACATACACCATGTTGGGGACCCCAGACTATGCTTCAATTCTGTCTTATAAATTCTGGTTGGTTCCAGACTTCTATGATTCTAATGCATCATAGAAGTCTGAATGTCCCATTGTGTTGATTGTATTGTCTAACTATGTGTAATCCGCCTTGAGTCCCTGTGAGAAAGGCAGACTATAAATAATGTAAATAAAATAAAATACATTATTTTTATGGTGATGTCTACTCAGGAATTAATATTTAATTCCTATACTACTTGCACACACGAGTATATACACTTCCAAGTGTATACACTCATGTGTTTGGGTGCATACTCTTCTACTTCATCTCCTTTTGTGTACAGAAGTGAATGGACAGAATTCAGCCTACAGGAGCCTCAAATGGTAGGAGGAGAGATCAATGCGGCATGAAAAACTGCAAACGTGAATCTGTGGGCATAAAGAGAGGACTGTGAGAGGCAAATGGGCATTTGTATGAGCTCAGAGGGAAATAACTTCAGGGGCTGAGAGAGGGGTGTAGATTTGGCTTTCAAAGGAACTTTCAAAAGTGTCTTCTTTTTACGTTGAAGCCAAAACACTGAAAAGGAATACTTCAGGGTAATCTTTTATTTTATGGATGCAATCTCCTTTGGAGTATGACTACTAAACTATTTTAACTAGCATATCTACAAGTGGAACAGAAGGCTAAATTCATCCTCCACTGGGAAAGCCTTCGAAATACAACATCCCAGTTGGGTGCATTCTTCAAGCAAGATTTTTGTGTGTGTGTGATCTGTGCAACTGCAGAGAGCCTTCAGGAAGGGGGAAGATCTCCACCAGAGGCGAGGCGAGGCGAGAACATTGTTCTCTGTAGAAAAGCTCCTTGGCAGGCAACAACATCAATCACTGGCAGAAGATTTGTTATGACAACATGAAGGGAAGACAAGCTCAGGATACTATGGATGTTGGCTCTGTTGTTGTGCCCTTGGAATAAAATTAAGGATGAGTCTTTGAGGCTTCTTTAAAAATTAAATTTTAACAAAAAAAAAAAAAAAAAACCTCCCCAACTGTTTTTATTGACAAGCTGCTGGTGAAGGCTACCCAGTCACTCTGAAACGATCCCCTCTGCTCTGACAAGCTACACAAGCACAATCTAAATTGTGGTGCAGGCATTAAATTGAAAATCACCCTTAAGATTGTAAAGCAATAACCAAATACTGGTTGTCATCTTGCAAGTTGGTAGACACGTGTGGAGTGCTCACCGCCTTGAGATCCAACTGAATGAGGCAGTAAGGCAGAGAGATCTTGAAAGTGTTCTGCCAGCACCGTCTGTTATAAGGAGGCAAATAGCACCAAATGGCAGTGTGCAAAAATGCGCTGGGTAATTTTTCTCTGGCCTCAGCTACTCATGCAAGAAGATGAGGTGGTAAAAGGATGAGGTAGTAAAATGGATTGTACTACTCTAGAAAGTAGGAAGGTACCATTATTGATGCTCCCTCATGTAAATAACTGAGAAAAGTTCAAGTCTAGCCCAGTCTAGTTTTCTAGTTACAATGAGACTTTTTATAGAGGAGTGAATTAAAAAGTGTGATCCCTCATTTTATGTCTGAAGTGGTGTAATCCATTCTACCACTACATTCTACCACATATGTAGACCAGATACCCTTTCCCTTCTCTTAGGCAAGGCGTTTTTAATCAGGCATCTAGCCCAGGGTTGCCAGCCTTCAGGTACTAGCTGGAGATCTCCCACTATTACAACTGATCTCCAGGCGATAGAGATCAGTTCCCCTTGGAGAAAATGGCCACTTTGGCAATTGGGCTCTATGGCATTGAAGTCCCTCCCCTCCCCAAACCCCGCCCTTCTCAGGCTCCGTCCCAAAAATCTCCAGGTATTTCCCAACCTGGAGCTGGCAACCCTTATCTAGCCACTGTTTTGGAAGGCTTGCCTCCTTACTCCATATGGCTAGTGTTAAAGGAAATCCATTAGAGCTTTTGACTCTGCATATCCCCGGCAACACACCAGCAGATAAAGAGAAGAAAGGTATAGAGAGGAATAATTCTAAATTAATCTATGTTAGGCTGGAAGGTCCAGCAGGAGATTTTGAAATGGATTTCAGCATCCAGAACCAAAGCCTGTTCCTCAGTTCTAACTCTGAAAGCAACCTTGTCAAAGAACATACTTTCCAGCCAAGTATTCCATATGAAGACTGAGTTGGAGGGTAAGAGAAGAGCTGGTATCTAGGACTTAATTGTTATTTTATAATAGGAGTTGTGTCATTTGGGGAAGTATTAAATGGCCACTGAGAATATCCTTTAGGAAATATATTGAAATTACTTTAATACATCCCAGAACTGATCCCTGACAGGTGCGGGGACAACGTAAGGGCTCCATCTGAGCTCAGGATATTTATGCTTGGTAATTAGCAGTGCGTTCCAGGCTGAAGTACCCCGCATTTTTTTTTTTTTTAGTTTTTCATTCTGAACCATCATTCAGGAAGTGACTGCAAAGCCGGCGCATACCTGCTTTGCATTTCTTAAGAGTCCCTTTAACGTGACCTTTTGTGTTTGCTCCGCCCCTGCCTCAAAGAATCCCCTCAAGGAAGCATGCAAATTCACAGCCATGGGTTAGCTATGGCAGTTGCTAATGGAAGGAACGAAGGAACAGGCGAGTGGGGGGGTGAAATTTCTCCTTTTGCATTGGGACTGTGAATAGGCATTTTAAAGGTCGCATTTAAAAAAAGAGCTTTGAGCGAGCATCAAAACTGACCCAGCATAAAATTATGTGGCCCACATATCTAGAAGATTGTCTGCAGACTTGGTTGCATTGCATATGTAAACCAGGATTAAATTAAATTATTTGTCATCATTTCTTTGCACAGTTTCTGTGCAAATGGGATAACAGCTATTTATACAGCACACATTTAACATCAGTGCCCAAGAATTAAAGTCCATTCCTGAAGGGGGTGGGTGGTTAGATGGCTCCCGGAGGTAGTGCAGCTGCACCACCTCCAGAGCAGCTTGCTGCCAGCACAGCAAGCTGAAAAAAAGAATTTAAAAGCAGTTTTCTGGAGGGGAAACCCGTAGAACTCCCCATAGAGTTCCACAGGGCTATGCCACGATTTTGCAGGCATAACTGAACTCCTGCAAAATGGTGCTTTCCTGGCCCGAAAGGGCTTAGAAAGTTACCTAAAGGCAGCTCTGCCACCAGGATTCTGGTGTGGGGAGATACGCTGGACAAATGCTGCCAGGAGGCAGTGCTGACACTTTAGCCTCGTGCTGCTGCCGGTGTCCAGGGAGAGATGGTGTAAGTCGCCCTACGCTGGCATCTGTGCCAGTTTGCATGGGGCATCTGCCATTTTGCATATAGAGTATTTCCACGACTATTTCCTTTGACTGGAAATGATAAATATTGATCACAGTTACGACATTAATTGTTTGCTCAGCGCAGACAATGACATCACAAAGGAATGACTGATTCAAAGTCCCTGTTTCCTTAGAAGAGTCCTGCTTAGACACATGAACTAACTTTTCTAGGTTGGAATTACGTTCACATCTCTGCCCTACTGGTGGTGTAAAAAATACCTCACTGTAACTTGGAAAGATGAAGGACCCAGCAGGAGAACTAATGTAAACAAGTGTTCTGAAGTATCATGACAAGGGTGTAAAGTTGTCATGAATTACCTAGATTTTGACTATGAATCAAGTAGAGTGTTGATCTAGTAGACAGTATGAATCTAAGCAATGCTGGAGGATACATTTACAATAAATCTGTCTTAAGGGTCACTATAGCTTGGCTGAGTTTCTTGTACAGAAGGGGGCTATTATAGAACCATGGGCCATACCATACCATACCACAGTTTAGGCAGTCCTACACAGCCAGTAAAGACAGATAATTGCAGAATAGAATCTAAAAGAACAACTATTTTTATGAGGCTGTGGTTTCTACAAGCCATATGCCTGAGCTATTAAAACCATTACCCAATGCAGCAGTAAATGATGCATACTAATTAATTTCTTGTTATAAGACTGTGTTTTAAAAATAAAACAATTTAAAGGACCACCAGTGTCACGCATTCTGTATATATTTGCCATTAAAGATAATGGCAGTGTTTCTAAATGCCTTTTGCACTTTAGATAGTGGTTTGAAAAACTGTCGTCCCTTGCAAGTAAAGCTGAGCTTCCATTGTGCTTCAAAAGTGCCATCCCAAGGAGACAGACTTCCCCCAGTGTCTTGTACATTTGTTGTGGTTTTTTGAGAAATCCTGAGTGCTAAGGACAGTTCAACTGTCTAAAATATTTGGAAAATGAATACAAGCTGCCCTCTGCATTTTAACTTACATTACAACACCTTTCAAGCAATGGTATTTGCAAAGCAGGTCTCGCAATCTATTCTGCACAAAAACTTTACACTGACTTGAATTGACTTGACACATTATCAGTGCTATATCCCTAAATGTTTGTAGGGCTACACACTCAGCCCATTCCTATGGTTGGGGGCTGAATGGGCTTGGGAGGTGGCGTGACCCCTACGCCAGCATCCATGCCACTTCCGCCATCTAAACTGGAATAGATGCCAGCGTAGGGACACTTATGCAGGCCCCTCTGGACTGCAGTGGCAGGCCTTCGGACGCAGCCTTGACCTCCCGCCAGTGTCCTCCCGGCACAAGTCCTCATGCCAGCATCCCAGGAGGTGTTACCGGGGTGTTCTAGGGGTGGAGCTGGTGTTTCCACTCAGGAATGCAGTGTTAGTCTAACTTTGTATAAAGCTGCACTATGTATAAATTACCTTTCTTTCGAATTTCTAAAGAAACATGTACTGCTTATAGGTCAGGAGGTAGCACTCTTCCCAATTTCTGAGACCTACAAAAGCAATTTCCGATCTTGTCTCTTCCCCATTCAGCCTCTCATTTGTAATCCTTGCATTTTAAACTTTGATGGTTTTCTTGGAACAATATAGTGGGCCTATTAACAGCTGGCAATGGGAATGTCCTGTTATAGTTCAATTTTGGTCGCCTTGATCAAGCCACATCTGAGAGTAAAACCAGATTAGCCTTTATTGATGCCACAGAATGAGATGATCAATCTCGACTGCAACAGGAAACCAGGAATGAGTTTTTAAATTATTGCATCCTCTTAGAGGAAAGCACCTATACATAATTTTCAGTCATGTGGAACAGTGCCTCATGACTAATCAGAAATGATTAGTTTTGTTTCATCCCTGCTTATATAGCCAATTGGTAGGAATCATATAAAATACTCACATATCACCTCCATAATACCAATCCATTCTCAGCTTGCTGTACCCTCATGTGGCTCCAAACTTTACACAACAGACAAAATTGTAGGCTGCTATACCAGTGTTTCTTTCAGCAAGCACAAAAGATGTGGATGACATGTTTACACCTTTCTGTCAGTTATCTCCTGAGCCTATGAAGGCAAACATGTAAGCCAGCGATCCTCAATGTGGTGCCAATGAGTGCCATGGCGCCCACCATTGTTTCATCTGGTGCCCACTTCCTTTCCCAAAGCATATCTTCTCCAAAGCAAAGAGCCTGTCCTGGCTTTCCTGAACCTCAGTAGATCAAGAGGTGCTTCTAAAGAGACCATAAAACATCATCTTTATGTCTTCAGGGACCACTCATTTGGAAACTGCAACCTCCATCATAGGATGACACTTGTCTTAGAATCTCTCAGCATCTTGTGATTGGCTCTAACTCCCGTGGCAGTATTTTGAGGTGGTGTACACTAACTGTTCTCAAAATTCAAAAATGTCCACAAGTTCAACAAGGTTGGGGACCCCTGGTGTGTGCAGACTCCATCTTGGATCAAATCAGGAAATCATGCTAGGAATAAAATGCAACAAAATGCCATCGGATGAGGAGACAGCCAAGTCCCCCTGAGAAACTGTCACTGTCCTTCAGGAACAGCCTGCCTTCTGACTATGGGATCTCCTTTCCCCAGGCCAGGTTGAAAAACCAGCAATAGTTGGACAATTATCGAATACTCCCACTCAAAGAGAACCCCTCATAATACAGACCTGCCTGGTAAACCAAATCCTCAGTCAGCAGTATAATTTCATGTTCTGCTTCATTGGTATCTCTGTCAGTGTGACTCAAGTAACAAGAAAGCCTTGTTTCAAAAAAGGGCATGGATTTTTAAGTATAAAAGTGCCCCCCCTTTAACTCAATATTTTATGTTCAGTTTTACCCCACCACTCTCACTCTTGACAACACCCATACTTCCGGAGCAGGAAACATATGCATCTTTTCCTCTGTCTCTTACTCCCCCCCCCCCCACTTTCTCTGTCCCTCCTCCTTTGCTTGAGCCATTTCTGCTCTCATCTGGCTGTCCCACATCCTTGCCTATAGCTTTCTTACTATCTCCCCCTCTCTTGCTCTCTTGATGCTCTGCTCTGGCTACCCCTCTCTCCTCAAGAAACACCCCTTCCCTTCTCTCTTCCACCTTCAACCAGTCCCCATTGTGGAGAAAGGTGGGGTATAAATGAAGTAAATAAAATCTGGCATGTGTTTCTTGCAGTTAATTCCATTTGAAAGTATGTTGATGTTTACCCGTCTCTGATGGTTTAAGAAAATTTGCAGTCTTTTACCTACAATATATCATTCTCCTTCCAAGATGCAGATTTTTAAAGAATTTTGAGTTTACAGGCTAGAAATTAAGTGAGAGAAGGGAATGGAGGGAGGCATGGGCAAGGAGTTTGGAACTTGCCCAGCCAACAGAGTTACACTAGACATGAAAGGAAGAGCTAGGTGCTCAGGGCCTTGTGACCTGGCCAATGGAAACCCATACTGGATCTCCTCTGTCATCAATAGATAATGTCAGTATATTTATAAGTATCTTTCAGCACCTGTGGGTAGTAGAAATGTAATTTTATTAAATAAAATCGATGTTAAACTCGTTTTTTTTTAAATTCCTCTTTCTTATTTCTTTATTTTTGCTGGTCTTAATGGTTCTTTGTTTGCCGGCTTTGTTAGTCAGGAGAGTGAACATAAGCACTGTAAATAAATACAGTCCAGATTCTTAGTATGGCCAAGTCTGCATCACACACTGGATTCCATTCTTGCACAACACATGCGCAGAATATGTATAACCCTCTTCATAGCAAGACAAGCGTTTTCATATCAGCAGAGCCACAAAGTTGTAGGCTTCTACAACGCCGTTTTTAAAAAACAAACACAAAAATGAATGACTGTCTAAAGATAAACTCATAAATCCATATTTAAGCTCCTAAATAAGTGGATTGGTTTTCAAAAAATGCTGAACACCCAGCAGCTCTCAGCAACTTGCTGAGGCAATTCATCCTTTCATTAGTATAAACAGCTTACCTAGTGAGTGAGCTTCTGAAACCATTTTGATCTGTGCCCCAAATGTGATTGAATGCTGTTCCAATGCATAACAACACAGCACTTAATCTAAGAATATTTAGGTTGTACTGATGATAAATATTTCCTTGGGAAAAGGTGAGATTATTTTGAGAAATATTATCTTGGGATAAACTTTAGTCAAAAACAATAGAAGCCTGGCTTAAGCAGGGCCTGGAATGGGAGAGTATGTGTATAAGTGCAAAATAATGTTTAAATAGTTAAATTAGGAAACATTTGTGCTCAAATGAAGATCAATAGATAAACGCCACCAAATAGTTGTAACACTGGCATACCAGATATATACTTGGTTATGTGAACTACTTATGTCAACCACAAATTGTGTTGCTGTTGTTAATACACAATGTTTACATTAATATAGCCACTTTCGAATGTTGAAACTAGCTCTACAATCATTATTTGTAGAGGGAGTCTGAAGCAGTACCACTCACACACAGGTCTACCACCTGTGGCCAAACTAGTTATGCTTTATGCACTGTACCTATATGTTTCCCTGTTTAAAACCACTGTATAAGGTAGCTTGGTAGTGCTATATCCCCATATTAAAGACTGGGGCTGACGATGAGATAGAGTGGCCGGCCTAAGGTTACCTAGTGAATTCACAGGAGATTCAAACTATGTGCACTCTGATTGTAGACACTTTACTACGGTACACCATCTCTTTGAGAAGAATAAAGAAATAAGAAGGATAAGACAAATTACCGGCTAAGATAATCTTGACAGACACATGTCAAATTGTATAAGGTGCAATGGTTAGAGTGTTAGACTACAACCTGGGAGACCCAGGCCTGAATCCCCACTCTGCTAAGGAAGCTTGCTGGGTGACATTTGGCCAGCCACACACTCTCAGCCTAACCCTCTGTCACAGGGTTGTTGTGGTGAGAAGAAAATGGACGAGGGAAGAGTGATGTGATAAGCTTTGTATCCCCACTGTGGAGAAAAGCATGGTATAAATATCTAAATAAGCAAATAAATCACATTAGTAAACCTCTGCTATTGGTTTTTCCAGTTCAGAATGCAAGTAGGAGATCTAGAGTTTCCAACTAGACATTAGGAAGAATTTTCTAACAGAGCGGTTCCTCAGTGGAACAGGCTTCCTTGGGAGGTGGTAAGCTCTCCTTCCCTGGAGGTTTTTAAGCAGAGGCTAGATGGCCATCTGTCAGCAATGCTGATTCTGTGACCTTAGCCAGATGATGAGAGGGAGGGCATCTTGGCCATCTTCTGGTCACTAGGGGTGTGGAGGGGGGAGGTAGTTGTGAATTTCCTGCATTGTGCAGGGGGTTGGACTTGATGGCCCTGGTGGTCCCTTCCAACTCTATGATTCTATGATCTCACGATGGAATGTTTCCTCATGAAAACATAATAAATTCCTATTAACCAGCATCTCAAGGAGAAGAGTTGATGTACAGGACTTTTTTAAAATGGTGGAGAACTCAACCATGTAAGCCCTGCAGTCTATAGTGGTACTGACCAGGCATAGGTAAGGCGCTAAGGGCTATTACCTGGATATATGTATGTTTTCCCCTGTAAAGCAAATAGTAACTCAGAGTGAAGGATTTTCATTGGAAAAATAATGTAGGGGAAAGACTTAACCAACTGTAGCAACACATCCTTGATCAGAATTGTACCCTCCCTCTCCAAAGATGCTTTCAGAGCACAAACAGATGCTGCAAAAATCACAAATGCCTGTCAATCTGTAAAACATAAATTTTGCATGCATACAACTGACACTTGGGCCTTGCAAGAAGAGCAGAAATAGTTTAACCCTCCAACCTCCTCAAAACACATTTGAAAGGGAAAATGGTGTCTTGTGTTTCTTTGTTGTTGTTGTTGTTTGAAATGGTAATAGTGTAGGAAGCCTGACCTTGATTAGCAAAACCAAGCACAGGGTTGAAGGGTTAAATCCCATCTCTCCTGTCTGTGCATTCCCAGTCTGAATCACAGTTGCGTATGTACATGCAATTTACCTTTTATGGACTGACAGAGATCTATGATCTTGCTCATATGTATTTGTGCCCTTTGAGTTTTGTTTTAAAATGTGAGAGATACTCATCATGAGCTGGATCCCGTGCAAAATCTCTGCTAACAGAAGGGATCTCCCTTGCCTTCCCACTCAAAGGACAGCTCAAAATGCCTCCCAAAATGCCTCCTGGGAAACAGGGGCCCTTAAGAATACCCATTTCCACATGGGTTATTTGTAGGGTTGCCAACCTCCAGGTGGTGGGTGGAGATCTCCCGCTACTACAACTGACCTCCAGGTGACAGACATCAGTTCCCTTGGAGAAAATGGCCGCTTGGGCAATTGCACTCTATGGCATTGAAGTCCCTCCCCTCTCCAAACCCCGCCCTCCTCAGGCTCCACCCCAAAATCTCCAGGTATTGCCCAACCCGGAGCTGGCAGCCCTTGTTATTTGTCCTGTGGTCAATGCTGTTGAGAAGTGTGTGTGTGGGGAGGGGAACATTTCCTGCTTCCCCAGAACATTGTGATACATTTGTGCATCTCCTGCGGTTTCCCTGGCTTTTCTCCAATTTTTCCCAAACCTGCTTTGCTGCAAAGTTTTAGGAAAGAACTCAGCAAAGCCACATGGCTGGGATGTGGGTGGGCAGCAGTTTCCCCTGTTACTGAGGAATTTAAAAGGATGGCAACCTGCCTTTCTTGCTGCCGGGTGGGTCTTCAAACAAATTAACGGGAAAACATTATTCTTCAGATCAACAGAAAATTCTGTAACCCTCTCACAAACCCCAGACTGTTTAGAGCACTATCTATGAACTACTAGAGTCAAAAACACATAACTAGTGGGGGGGGGGGCACTTACTTTTAAGTTTATGTGGATAAAAGCTTAACCTCCCAAGCTAAATGTGACGGCCTCCTTGTAGCCATCACAGGGTTGCTGCTGCTATTTTAAAGTGATTTAAAAATGCTGTGAGGGCCTGATCCTGCCGTCCTTGCAGTATGGCAGGCTGAGGCATTCTTGTTGCTTTCCATGCCTGACTCCCTGCTTGCATCACACACTTTTGATGGGGGTGGGGAAAAGTGGGATGTGAATAGGAAAACAAAGCATGGAGGCATCTTTGAACAAGGAGGTTAACACGACTTTCCCCATTATTTGGGTCTGCCGAGTTTCCAATGTCAGTTTGAAATGTACATTCCAATGTCTCAATGTCATTAAAACACTTTGCTAATGTTGCGTGTTATGGAACCACTAATTTGACTGAGCTCTTTCAAAATAGGGCTTTTCATTTTTGGAAGATAAAGTATTATAACTCTCGTGGGATTATTGTCTTTAGTAGCTATTCACTTCATTTTACTTTAGTTGCTGTTTAACTGTTCTCATAATTCTGGGTTCCATTCAAAATCTTCATTTACGTTTTATTTCTTTCAGAGATAAGTACAAATGAACACAGTTTTATCATGCAAGTGTCTGGAAATCCTGTGCACACAAACTTCAGAGGAAGCCCCATTGAACTCATTGGGAGATGATTCTGAGTAAACATGTCTGGTGGACCTTTGCCACTCTGTGTTAGTTTTAGCAGCTTTTATTTCTTATGTGGCATTTCCTTGTGCAATTAAGACAAAAGAAAACAGATTTTCTATCTTAAGATACAGTATCTTGGCATAGCATGAAAAAGTTAAGTATCTTTATTTACGGGCAGAGCAATCCTGAATGCTGGGGGGGGGGGTAATTAGGGGATGGCCAGGTACGGAGCAGCCACACTGCCTCCTGAGAGGCTTCCTGGCCCAAAAGAAAAAAAGAAAAGTAGTGATCCACACAAAACCCCATGGAACTCTTCTATTGAGTTTCATGGGGCTAAGTCAGCTATTTTGCAGGCGCAAGTAGCCGCCTGCAAAAAGGGGCATAACCAGGTCACCCCATCCCCCCAGAACAACCCTATCGATGCCAGCATGAGGCCTTGTGCCAGAAAAACAGTGCCTGAGGCTTGTGCTGCTGTGCGGCTCCCCGGAGCTGGCGTAAGTGCCCCTGCGCCAGCATCTGTGCCCACTTGGTGCAATTGGCAATTATGCTGGCGTAGGCATCATGCCAGCTCCTGAGCAGCTCTGACCCCCCTCCTTCAGGAATGCTCGCTAAGTCTCCCAAATATCTTTTCCAAAACACATTTAATTGTGGTTCAAAGGAATTTAGCTCTATGGAGCATCAGGTCCCTGTTCTGAAGTCTGATAACTGCATCATAATTGTGTTATATAGATATTTAACAAAACTGCTATCAGTGCAAACTCTTCCAGGTAAATGTATACATTGCTGTTAAGGCCCCATGAAGCAAAAGTATTTAAATTGTAGCTTAACACTGAGCATGTAACTAATTTTTAATCAGTTTTCTTAGAATTCTGTAAATATTTTAGGATACTTTGTAATGGCCTATGGTTATACAAATAAACTCACTTGACTTGACTTGACACTGAGCATGTATTTAAGCTTGTTACTGAGACGCCACTCTAAAAGGGAAGCAGTTAATCTGATTTAAATCCATCAACTATTTAAAACAGTGTATTTGTATTTAGACCAGTTTAGTCACTTTGATCTGATCTAATCTAAACAAGCTTTAGTCCAAGTATAATTAGATGAGCAGCTCAGGTGTATGCATATTTACTCAGAAGTCCCACTAAGTACAGTGGGACTTATTGCTAAAAAAGTGTGTATACGTTTGCATCCTTAATGCATTGGTCAATCATAGTTTTACCTTTTGAGCTCTGCTGCTGTTTCTGTTGTGTGTAAATACATTATACACATGACCCTTCTTTCATTCAGTTACACTACAGAATGTAGGAACGGCATGGACTGATTCACACTGGCCAGCAGTATTCGTGTGAATGCCCCCAAAGCATCTAGGGCTGCTAGCGGGCACCGAGACCAAGATCTCCAGACTTTTCCCACCTGCTCCTCCTCTCTTGGTAGCGCTGTAAATAGGCATGCATCCATCGAAGAACTGACTGGTATCCTACTATGAAAACTTTCCTTCACTATAAGAAGCCTTCCTTCAACAGCTCAGTTCAGTACTATTTCAGTACGAGAGCCCCTCAAAAATATTAATAAAGCAATAAAACTGCCACATATAATACCAAGACCAACACTACTACCCTCAGAGGAAATCTCCTTAAGTTTCAAACTTTGCTGAATGTAGTAGCAAGATACAAACCAATGGCTAGGGCAATTAGGTCTCTATGTGAGAGCTGTATTTATGTCCATTTTGTGCTTTCATGTGACTTGTGGAATTGAAGATACATGAGGAAGTGTGGCTTCTACTACAGAGCTCAAAACCAACAGTTGTTGGGAAAGATCTCCCCCTCCCTTCACCCCGTCTGAGAGCCAGGACAGTCCCTGCCAGCCAGTGGCTGCATTCAGACATGAACCTATTCAATGGCCATGGACTAGCTGGCCTTCCTTGCCTGTGTCCTCATACACAGAGCACAACCAAAGGTACCCTTGTTTCAGAAGTCCCCAAGTGGCTTACAAGTCTCCAATTTGTCACAATGTCCAGATGTGACCTTCTGGACAAACTGGTGTTCGCTTCTTCCTGTCAAATTGGGATTCTAAACTCCAGTTTATCTAGCCATTCCCATCTGCATGTCTTAAAGAATCTGAATTGGACTGAAGGGTTCACAAGCGTTTCCTGGCTCTGCCA
Organism: Euleptes europaea; assembly: GCF_029931775.1. NCBI lineage: Eukaryota > Metazoa > Chordata > Lepidosauria > Squamata > Sphaerodactylidae > Euleptes > Euleptes europaea. Next base: position 76,221,270 of record NC_079315.1, read on the forward strand.
ACAGCAGGAGGAGGAGGGAGGGAGGGAGCATGTGAGTACAACCACTTACCAAATTCTGAATCGAGCCATACAAGACCATATCAAGCAAGCTGAACTGATGGTCTGACTTGTCATAAGGAAGCTTTATATGTTAAAATGGAGATTTCTACAATAAAGAAAAACCAATCCATTTATCACCTATTATAGGAATGCACAACCTCATTCCATTCAAATCTGCTGTCTGTCCCCTGGGTCCAATCTTCAGCTCTGCTTGCACAGATTCTGTCAGACTCAGATGGCATGAACCAGATTAACAGTGTAATGCTAAATAGAGTTACATTGAGTTCAGTGGATTTGGAAGGGTGTGTCCCTGTTTAGGGATGCATTTTTAGTGCCTTAGAGATGGGCATAGGTTCCAAATTCTTGAAACAGCCAGCTGCCCATTACACTCATTGTCTCTCATCAAGGAGCAGGTCTTACTAAATTTAGAACGAGACCAATCTCTTTACTTTGCCCAGCACAACAGCTTACCTCACAACAGTGTCTAATAGAACCCAGCTGTGTGCATATCACAAAAGGAGGACCTTTTATGCTGTAGTATTTCTGATAGTCTTTGCCTTTTCTTAAGATTGAGTAGGCTGCCAACCTCACCGTTTCCTTTGGTTTGTACAGAGTATATTATCTTCATAAGACGATGCTGAAGAGATAGGTGGAGGTTTGCTTTGTAAAGAAATAAGCATGCTGGCAGCATAATGAGTGAAAACCTTTGAGGATGGAAATCAACCCCATGCATCCATTTAGGCTATGGTTTGGCATTATGTCATTTACGGTTATGTTTAAGATCTTCCCCCCACTTATAATTAAAATAATATATTTTTATTTTATTTTATTGGACTTTTATCCTGCCCTTTTCCGACCAGGCTCAGGCTCAGTGTGGCTCACATCAGTAATAGCAACAATACATTCAATTTAAAATACAGTATAACAATGCATAATGTAATAGATTATGGCTTGTTTTCCCACTCCTATACATGAAGCCAGCTGGATGGCTTTGGGCTAGTTCTCTTAGAGCTCTTTTAGCCTCACCTACCTCACAAGGTGTCTGTTGTGGGGAGAGGAAGGGAAGAGCATTATAAACCAGTTTCTCCTTAAAAAGTAGAAAAAATCGGCATATAAAAGGCAACTGTTGTTGTTGTTGTTGTTGTTGTTGTTGTTGTTGTTCTTCTTCTTCTTCTTCTTCTTCTTCTTCTTCTTCTTCTTCTTCTTCTTCTTCTTCTTCTTCTTCTTCTCTTGAAGTAAAATCCACTTAAACAGACTATGACTGAGAATCTAGTCGGTGACTATAATACCAGTGGTGGTGGCAGGCCAGCCAGGTGAGAAGGTGGAAAAAGTGGGACCAAGATGGAACAAGGTAGAACAGGGAGGCCGGCCATGATTAAACCGTCGTTGCCCTCAACCGTAGGCTTGGCTGAACATCTCTGTCTTGCAAGCCCTGAGGAATCACGCTAAATCCCACAGGGCCCGGATCTCATTCAACAGAGAGTTCCACCAGGCTGGAGTCAGGGCCGAAAAAACCCTGGCCCTGGCTGAGGACAGCTGGACACCTCTTGGGCTCGGGACCACTAATAAGTTGGTACCAGAGTAGCGTAACGTTCTTCCAGGGGTATATCAGGAGAGGGGGTCCGGCAGGTTAAGAGATTCACTGAACTGCTGTCCGTGGTTATGCAAAATCAGTATCTTTCATATTTTGTGTTAGCAGTTTGTGGAGCCAAAGAATTAAAAAGCAATCAAATGCAGAGGGGAAAGGGCCTCTGTAATTTCCAACAGTGTGTTGAAGGGGGTATACCAAAAGATACAGCTTTTCCATGCAGCTGCTAAGGGAGCTGGAGTCTTCCTTTGCTTCCAGCTACCCTAACAGAAGGAACAAATATGACATCCTGATGAAACTGAGTCTAGTCCATGAAAGCTGCATCTGCAATTAAAAACAAAACAAAAAACTTTTAAGATGTCACAAGACTTCTGCTTGTTTTGCTGTAACAGACGGATCCAGCTGTCCTCTAATAAATGGAAGAACTGCATCGTATGTTTAAGGTTCTCTCCTCTTCCAGTGCTAGGGGCCAATTTCCTGTGCGTCACTAAACTGTGCTACCAAAGGGGATGGGGGGGGGGGAGAGGAGCACAAAAGCTGAAAGGAAACAAGAAGGAGAAACCATGGCAGCAGCCCTCACTTCCTCATTCAGCTTCCAACCTGGCAATTCTCTTTGGCTTATATAAACTAAGAAATAAATTAAACATTGAATGAGCACTTACATTTACAACCGTCAGCTCAATGACTTGCATGGGCCAATACAAATACCATGGATTTGTTTTCCTTGTGCATTAAAATACTCATCACCGTGTGTTCCCCTTTTCAACTCCCTCGTCTTTTGGACTGGACACAGACATTTAAATCATTCCACGGCTTCTCCAAACACCTCGTTTGGCTCCTCCCCCCAACCTAAAAATAAATTTAAAAATCAACAGGCCCCAAAACTGAAAATATTTATATGCATGGTCAATGTGTTGCTATTCACTGGGCTCAGGGCCAAACCAGATGTGATGCTTGGAGTTCCATAATCAGAGCTCCCAAGTCTTCTTTTTTCCTTTTTTAAGTAGCTGGCTCCTGGGCCCCTCGATTCAGGCTTCAGTAATCAGGTCTGCCATCTGTATGGCAGCTAGGGTTGCCAACCTCCAGGTGGTGGCTGGCGATCTCTCGCTATTACGGCTGATCTCCAGCCGATAGAGATCAGTTCCCCTGGAGAAAATGGCCGCTTTGGCAATTGGACTCTATGGCATTGAAGTCCCTCCCCTCTCCAAACCCCACCCTCCTCAAGCTCTGCCCCCCAAAACTCCAGGAATTTCCCAGCCCAGAACTGGCAACACAAATGGCAGCTATTGTTTCCTTCTTGCATTTGTGCAGTCTCATTCTGTTCAGTATTCAGAAGGATGCACTATAATATAACCATTGCTAAAAGTGTGGTTTTTAATAAACATAGCTCAAATGTAATGAGATCCTGACAATTAAGAACTCTATGCACACAGATTTAAAAGCAATTAAAAATGAACAAGGGACAACATTAGCAGCAAAGGCGAGGGAGGCGGAGGCAGCCACAGCACTTAGATGATGTATCGGGTATTAGCTACTGAGCAAACATTCGCTAATTAATCAGCACAACAGCCCTATGAGGTAGGTAAATAAATATCCTACTTCCTTCTGCCAGTGTTACAAAATAATGTGTTTTTGCAACGATGTCTCTAGGGTGATTATTGAATGCATGAAGAAACTTTGGCTAATTGGAGGTACCAAAAGCAAATGTTAGTAAAATATTAAGTTGGGGCGAGGGGTTTTGCTTCAAAATTCACTGTATGGTAGAAGTCTAGAGCTACAGGATATTGTTATGGCTGACGGCTCACCATTCCTTCATTAGGTTAATGACCCAGAGCAGTCAACTGAAATTTTATCTCAGAGTGGTAAACTGTAGTAATGCAGTCCAAAGCTCTGCTCACGACCTGAGTTCGATCCCGACGGAAGTCGGTTTCAGGTAGCCAACTCAAGGTTGACTCAGCCTTCCATCCTTCCGAGGTCTGTAAAATGAGTACCCAGCTTGCTGGGGGTAAAGGGAAGATGACTGGGGAAGGCACTGGCAAACCACCCCGTAAACAAAGTCTGCCTAGGAAACGTCAGGATGTGACGTCACCCCATGGGTCAGGAATGACCGGGTGCTTGCACAGGGGACCTTTACCTTTAAGGGATAGGAGATGGTTTCCTGATCAGTGGGGGATTTGTCTTGGAATTATTTACCCATCTGCCTGAAAGGGGACCAGTTCTAACCTGTGTGTGTATGAAGAAATTGCACTTTTGGGTCCAGGAAGAGAGATAAAAGCAGATTAGGTGGACTCTGGGAATTAATTGACACAGCAGCACCCTGAGATTCTCTCTCTCTCTCTCTCTCTCTCTCTCTCTCTCTCTCTCTCTCTCTCTCACTGAAGATCTGAAATGGGGTATCATATCTGCTAGCCTGTACGAGTGCCCACCTACATTCGTACAGACTAGATATTTTTGTAAAAGCTGCTAAGGATACTATGCAGACAGCAATGAGTTTGGATGCAGGGGATCTTGGTTCGATTCTCCATTCAGTCATGAAGCCCATTGTGGGGACTTTAACATATCATTTTTTCTCATGGCTACTAGTTAAAATGGATACTAGTCATGATACATTTGTATTCTCTCCAGGATCAGAGGAGTATGCTTATTATATTAGGTGCTTTGGAAGACAGGCAGGACAATGCTGCTGTAGTTGTCTTGTTTGTGGGCTTCCTAGAGGCCCCTGGTTGGCCACTGTGTGAACAGGCTGCTGGACTTGATGGGCCTTGGTCTGATCCAGCAGGGCCTTTCTTGTGTACTCAGAGATACAGCTATACTGGGTTGTATCCTACACTCGCTACTTCTAAGCAAGGAGTCTTGCTCTGGAGGAAGGAGTCTTGCTACAGAGGAAAGGTTCATAAAGCATGAGAACAGTAGGTTCCCATCTACTGTAACTGTCCTGATATAAAATCTATTCCTTAAAGCAGACAGAGAATAACTGGAACCCAACAATTTGCATAGAGAGTCCTGAGCATTTCTTATCCTCTTAATCTATAGGCATGCCCAAAGACATATTTGGCCACCCAGAGCCTCTAATCAACTACTGCTGTTATTGCTTCACCAGCACATGAATAAAGCCGGATTGTTCAGCTAGCTGAGCAAATCCCTACCAGCCTAGTTGGCTCTCTTCATTTATAAATAAGCATCCAAGAGCCAGCCTCTATAGCAAACCTGGCCCTGCAAGATATTGTCTGGATCCACCCTAACCCGAATCAGCCAAACTTTAAATGCGTTTATTGCTGCTTCAGTTTAAACACCTCACTTTTCTATGTCTCAATGCCCCAAATGCCTGTCTTCAAAGGTATTTAGCATGCCATGGTGCAACAAGCATATATGCCAGCACTTGCAAAGTCCAAAACAAGCAATTAATTTGCCATGAATAAACTAATCAGAGAGGAATAGGCAATGCCTATAACAATGTACATATATTTACCAAAACAGATTGATGGGGTGGGGGGGGGGAGAGAATATGAAGCAGTTCTAGGGTTGCCAACTCCAGGTTGGAAGTGTGTGAGGGGGTGGTGGAGCCTGTGGAAGGCAGGGTTTGGGTAGGGGAGGGACCTCAGCATGGTATAATGTCATAGGGTCCACCCTCCAAAGCAGCTATTTTCTCCAAGGGGACTGATCTATGTGGTCTGGAGAGATGGTTGCCAACCTCCAGGCTGTGGCTAGAGATCTCCCGCTATTATATCTGATCTCCAGGCAGCAGAGATCGGTTCATCTGGAGAAACGGGCTGCCTTAGAAGGTGGACTCTCCCCTCCCCAAACCCTGCCCTCCACCCTCAAAATCTCCAGATATTTCCCAACCCACAGCTGGCAACCCTATCTGGAGATCAGTTGTAATTCTGAGAGATCTCAAGGCCCCACCTGGAAGATGGCAACTTTAAGCAGCCCTGAGTGATGTTCTCCTGGGACTACCATTCATTACAGCAAAGCTAGTTTAGTATAAAAACTCCCTGGCAGTTCTGCCTACATGTCGTAAGCCTCCTGCATGCCGCGGAGTTGTTTTCAGATTGCTCCCCTGGAACATCCCCTGCAAGTGGCACAAGCAGAGCGTTTTGAGGGCTGCGGTAAGATATGATACAGTCTGTTAACAGCAGGGGTAGGGTAATATAATTAAAGCAAACTTTCATTAAACCTTCAATTTTAACAGCAGGGGAGGGGCAGTGGGAAATATTGTAATAGGCAGTATTATTCATTGTAATCAATTAGTCCAGTAAACGTATGAAAAAGAGGCTGTGAAGAGGGGGAGGGGAGAAAGAGGCCTTGTTTTACTTAAAGCATATATTCCTCTGTATTATATTCTTGCCTAAATAATACATATTCTGCCCTAGGTGAGAAAAAAAAAATCTCTAGTCAATGAAACTTCAGTATTTTAGGGCCTGTTAGGCAAAATGTCAGAGAGGAAACTCACTGTCAGGAGCAGCCGACACTGTGGTAATTAGGGTTGCCAGGTCCCTCTTTGCCACTGGCAGGAGGTTTTTGGGGCAGAGCCTGAGGAGGGCAGGGTTTGAGGTGGGGAGGGACTTCAATGCCATAGAGTCCAATTGCCAAAGCGGCCATTTCCTCCAGGTGAACTGATCTATGTTGGCTGGAGATCAGTTGTAATAGCAAAAGATCTCCAGCTAGTACGTGGAGGTTGGGAAGCCAAAGGGAGGGGTTACCTGTTCTGCTTGGAGGTGGGCTTGATTGCCTCTGTGGAGTGTGATTTGGGAGGGGTTACCTGTCCTGGGGGGGCTTGAATTCTTTGAGTGTGATTGTTGCTGTGGAAGATTTGAATCCAGCAGCATTTAAATCTATCAATAGTGAAGTTACGCAATTGGCGCAGGTCGCACTTACGCTAGAAGCCTTATGAGATGCACTTTGGTTGTAATGAAAAGATATGTTACCCATGCTAGTTACTCTGTTTACTTACGCTTTGAGTGTTGTTGGGTGCACTTTCAGCATAGTTACATCGGATGGGGGGGCCCCATAAGTCGGGACCCCCTGACCCAATCTTGGTGGTTCTTGCAAGAAGGGTCCCCTGAAGCTACACTGAAATTTTGGGACCTCTACCTCCAAAAATGCCCCCCCCCGGAGCTGGGAAAGCCGCGACTGTGCTGTAAATGGAATAAAGATGCACATTAAGGATGGGTGGGGGGACACCTTCCTGGTGCTTACTGGAATAGGATTGGATTTACTTCTCCTCCGTGCTCCTGCTGGAAGACATCCACACAGTTTGATTTTGGGGTTTTTTCTCTATACCTTTTCTCCTGTCTGTGTGTGTGTGGGGGGGAGCAGTTTCTGTGGGTGGGTAGGGGGAAGCCAAAGGAGGCTTTCGCCCGTTCTGCTGAGGGGTGTGTGCCCACTCGCCTCTGCAGGAGTGTGTGTTCTGCTTTTAAAGTTTTAAAGTTTAAAGTTGAGTCTGTGCGGCGGCTAGCGAGTCTCTCTCCGCTCGGCACCCGGGCCGCACCTCCTCCTCCTTGGGTTTTTCCCCCATTTGGGGTTGAACCTAGCCGTACTGGTTTGGGGGGGGGCTTTGCCTGTTCTGCAGAGGGTGTGTGCCCGTTCGCCTCTGTGGGAGTGTGTGCTGTGCTCTGCTTTTGTTTTTTGCCCCTAGGCTGGAGCTGAGTGTGACGGTGCGGCTTGTGTGAGTCTCTCCCTGGCGCCACTCGGCAACCACGCCTCCTCCTCCTTGTTTTTTTCCCCTTTTGGGGCCGAGCTGCACTGGTTTGAGAGGGTTTTTTTTCGCCCGTTCTGCCTGGGTGTGTGTGTGCCAGCTCGCGTCTCTCTCTCCCTGGTTTGAGGGGGGGGGGGCTTCAGTTGTATGTCCTCAGGTTTTCCCTCATTCATAAGATTGGTTAAGTCTATTTTGATGCTCGCTCAAAACTGATTTTCAAATTGTGACTTAAACAATTCATTTGCCCGGTCCCGAGACTCCCGACTCCAATGCAAAAAGGGGAAATTCCACCCCACCTGCTCCTTATGCATAGCTAGCACGCCTCTGTCCCTTTCCATGGTTTGCAAACTCCCAAGGTCGCGTCACGTGTTGCTTTGCATGGTTTTGCAAACTCCGGGTCCAAACAGTCTATTTATTTCTATTCATTCCAATGGGCGGGGGGGACCCCTTCCGGGCCCCATAAGTCGAGACCCCCTGCCCCAATTGTCACCAAACTTGGGGGTTCTTGCAAGAAGGGTCTCCTGAAGCTACGCTGAACGTTTGGGGCCTCTACCTCCAAAACCCTCCCCGGAGCCGCGGAAAGCCACGAATGTGTTTGTAATGGCTTTATTGCAATGGGCAGATTGGGGGGATCCCCTCCGGGCCCCATATCCCGCGGCCCCCTGCCCCAATCTTCACAAAACTTGGGAGTTCTTGCAAGAAGGGTCCCCTGAAGCTGCACTGAAAGTTTGGGACCTCTACCTCCAAACATGCCCCTCCCGGAGCCGAGGAAAGGCGCAAATGTGTTTTTAATGGCTTTCAAAGGCCGAATCTTTTCCCGAACTCCGAATCATTGCACGGATCCGAATCGGGGGAGTTCGGACTTCAGCATTTCCCGAATAAAAATGGGCTGAATTTTGCCGAATCCGAATTTTTTTTCAACAAAAAATAGTGCACGCACACACACAAACAATCACCATAGACTAGCTTTCTTACTGTTTCCTACCAGCCTGAGCCTGATCCCGGCACTGCTTTTATCAAATACTGGGAATTCATGCTACCTGCCCTCCAAATCCATATTGGTTTCAAAAATGTTTAGTCTCCTATGCACTTGGGCTAGGTTGATAAGAACAGAATCACAAGGGAGCTTTCAAGTAGGAGAGCTTTGTGGATATTTACAGAGCTCCTCCACAGTCAAGAAGGAAAATGGGAAATAAATCTGCTAGGAACAAAATACAAAGAGCCTGAAGCTAAACAACTCCTAGCAGCAAAGACCACCGGAGAACATATAAATGGGAATGTGCATTGATTTAGATGCTAGGTTTGATATACAATACAAAAAGGCTAGATCTGCTAGGAATGCTGAAATAAGACTGCAAAGTTTATTTAGGTATACGACAAAAAGGACAATTCTACCTTTGCAGTTTTGCCAGCTTTATCCTATTCAAACATCTCTTCTAACCGATGGACATGGCTGTGCACAGAAGGCTTGGCTGCGCAAAAACTCTTTTCACTTGGTACAAATAAGTAATTATGGACCCATGCTTGGTGAAAGCAGAGTCTTTCAGATCTTAAGACCCATACATTAAGATGTGGGCAAACTTCACTTAAGAAAGGTTTCGTGCATTTTGCTTTACTGTTGCAATATCTCTTAGTTTATGGATGTGCTCACAAAAACATAAGCAAACACCAGTAGATTTCTGCAGGTTATTGATGGTGGGCTGTCTTACTTTTATGCTGGTCACATACATTTCAAGAACAGGAGTTGACAGCACTAGTTTTCCAACTGAAAAATCGTATTAGCTGCATTCAGACATCATATTAAACCACCGTTAAGGACAAACGTTCACAAATCTAGCTTGTTGCAGGGTTTATGGGCAGATCTTGCTTCCACACCTCCCCTTCTTTCATGGACTGCAACTATTGGAATTTAAACACAGCAGGATGTAAGGATGTAGGTGTGTAGGTTAACCCCTGGGGAAACCTGTGTTTTTGGTTTACCCATGTGCCTTTGTTCATATATCACAGGAAACCAGAGTTACTTTTAAACTATGATTCCCCATGTGAAATGGGAGGGAGGAAGAGTCAGAGAGGAAAAGTAAAGAATGTGTACAACCAAATTTGTGCATTTTCCCTTAACCACAGTTAAATATGACACATCCCTGTTATCTGGCATGCACTGGATATTGGCACCATATGAAGAGGAACTGTGCAGGTCTTAGTTATGTAGCATTCAGATTATAAAGATGTTATGGTATTATTCCTCTTTAAAGAATAGTCCATACTCCTGTATCATCTTCATTTTGATACTTTTTTCAGGCTCAGTGAAAATGCTCTTTACCCTACATTGAGTTAATCAAAAATGCTTTTACTTGACAAAAATGTTGTGTAGCATGACATAAAATTTATATTTTGGCTTACCAGGTAAATCTGCCCAATGGCATGGAATGTTTGAATTGGTTCTCTGTGTGGCTACCACAGGATTCAAAGAACATGAAAGGCTTGAAGTACTTTTGAGTAAACTGAAGTAACAATTCATGTTAATGTGGCCTCAATAGTTGGCAGTGGGGGGCAGAAGGGGTTCTTATAGTCATCCTTGAGTCTGCGGGCTCCCCCCCTAGACTATAGCAGCTGAGGATCACTCACTAGGTGGGAGAGCTTCTGCTCAGGTGTTGGTGATGGCTGACACTTTAAGAACCTGCTGGTCGGCTTCAGACCTGTCTGGAGAGAGTAGTGTGCTGCTCTCTTGTGACGCCTGAGAGGAAGTGGGCAAGGCCTATGTAGCCTAAAGATGGGAGGGCTGAAGACTGATGAGGATAATTTGGCACTGGCTCCCATGGGGGAAAAGAAGGACCCAGAGTGCTGAATCCCCCTTTGCTTTCAGACTGAAGCCATAGGAGGGTGACCTAGCAGAGGTGGCTCTCTCTAGCTCTCAAGGGTGGATCCATAAGAAGCAGAAGAAAAGTTGGTTTTTATATGCTGACTTTCTCTACCACTTAAGGAAGAATCAAACCAGCTTACGGTCACCTTCCCCTCCCCACAACAGACACCTTGTGAGATAGGTGGGGCTGAGAGAGCTCTTAATAGAACTGTGACTAACCCAAGGTCACCCAGCTAGCTTCAAGTTTAGGAGTGGGGAAACCAACTGGTTCACCAGATTAGCCTCCGCCGCTCATGTGGAGGAGTGGGGAATCGAACCGGGTCCTCCAGATCAGAGTCCACCGCTCCAAACCACCACTCTTAACCACTCTCATAATATAACAACAGTGTAGCTGAATGTGTATCTTCACTGCAAAATAGCCAGGTATATAAATTTACTTTAGCAATACTTGCATTTTCTTTCTTTTTTTAAGTAGAAGAGAAGCAGCCAATGTAATTCCCATGAATCCCATGGCTAATAGATTTTGTCACTTGTTGATGTTACAACACATCCGGAGATATAACATTTTTTGCACCAGATACTTGTGTGAGAAATTACCATGCTGAACGACCTGTGATTGGTGTTATTAATTTACATCTAGCCACACAGGATATAAGCTTTATAAATTTCTGATAAAATACCTTGTAAAGTGTATTTCTGGATGTGTTTTTTTTAAATAATAATGTTTTGTATAATTTGACCACTGAGGAAGGCCCAAGAGGCCAAAACGCATATAGCCTATTGGTCATTTATATTATGTATATCATCAGTGGTGTGGATTATTTTTGTAACGGTTTATACTGGTGGTTTTATATATGTAGCCTGTATTCCAGGCCCAGTGTTTTAATCCATTTTATTGCATATGGCTAATAAATATATTACTTTATAACAATTTTTGGTTTTCATCTCAACCCTTAGGTCCCCCCTTCTTTATTCCCATGAAATCCCACCCTGTAACATAAAAGATGGTTGACTGCTTAATGAATGACCTAATTTCAGGTGACTCTTGATACTCAGTACATTATAGTGCATTCCTAAGGAGAGTTACTCCAGTCTAATCCCATTGAAATGAACGGGCTTAGACTGGAGTAACTCTCCTTAGGAATGCACTGTTAGGGTGTCAGAGAACGATAACCCTTTCCCATCATACTGTAAAAAGTTTTATTCTGTAGACTTAACTTAAATGGTTACATTTCTAACTTAATGCCATAACACACTCGCTGCTGAAGTGTTATAAAACTGCTTTCAAGAAGACTCTTGACTGGGATCAGCAACGTCGCAGCCTCCAGCGCTATGCACTGAAAATAATCTTTGTCTTCTTCCCCCAAACCACACAGCCAAAAAAAAAAGTCAAGCGCAGAAATAAATATATTCCTGCATTGATATATTTGCCTTTGGGGAGAGCAATTGGAAAGTGCAAGCGACACTGTTAGAATGTCCAGTCAGCAAGTTCCTTGAATGTGTTTAAGTAATTAACCTGGGGCAAAGATGTGTCTAGCTCTATAGCATTACAGAAAAGATGCCGCCTTTATCAGGGCCCTTAGGCCATTGCAATAATGATCTTCCCCATCAGTGACAAGAGACACAATCTACATTCCTGTCAGGAGCCCCACTGAAATGAACAGGAACTGTGAAAGATCACAGCCGGTGGAGCAAGAGGCGATTCAGAACGGAGGTGCCAACGGGCTTTGTGTGCAGCTGAAAATACATTTTCGGACTTTCCTTCACTTCAGCTCATATCATAGTCCTGAGTAGGGGAGGGGAAAGTTACCTTTCTCAAAGAGCTAATAATATCAGGCACAGTTTTAGAGATGGAAAATGACTCCACAAAGGATGCTAAGAATATTTTTTGATCATACAAGGGATTCAAATCCTATCCTTTCCAGACTAATAATCCTGGAGGCTATATAATTTTGGAATTTCATAATTTGGATGCTAAAGATGTGGATTCAAATCCTGTTTTGTTCACATTAAGAATTATGGGATGCTGAAAAGCAGAGGTGTATTTTGTTAATGTGTGTGTGTGTGTGTGTGTGTGTGTGTGTGTAAAGTGCCGTCAAGTTGCAGCCAATTTATGGCGACCCCTTTTGGGGTTTTCCATGGCAAGAGACTAACAGAGGTGGTTTGCCAGTGCCTTCCTCTGCACAGCAACCCTCGTATTTCTTGATGGTCTCCCATCCAAATACTAAGCAGGGCTGACCCTGCTTAGCTTCTGAGATCTGGTGAGATCAGGCTAGCCTGGGTCATCCAAGTCAGGGTAGACCTCTGATATATTGTATATACTGTGTATACTCTGATATACTGATATACTGTAATTCATCATATCATAGCATAATGGAGCCATGTCTACAGAGTAGGGTTGCTAACCTCCAGGTGGGGCCTGGAGATCTCCTGCTATTAAGTTCAGCCTAGGGTTGCCAACCTCCAGGTGGCAGCTTGGGATCTCCCGCTATTACAACTAATCTCCAGGCGACAGATCAGTTCACCTGGAGAAAATTGTTGCTTTGGAAGGTGTACTCTGGTATTATACCCCATTGAAGTCCCTCCCCTCCCCAAAGTCCACCCTCCTCAGGCTGCACCCCAAAATTTCCATGTATTTCCCATCCTGAAGCTGGCAACCCTAGTTGAGCTCCAGGCAACAGAGATAATTTCCCCTGGTGAAAATGGCTGCTTTGGAGGATGGACTGTATAGCATTGTACCATTAAGTCCCTCCCCACCTCAAACCCCACCCTCCCCAGACTCCACCCCCAAAATCTCCAGGTATTTCCCCACCCAGAGCTGGCAGCCCTACTGCAGAGTGAGATCAAGTTTTTGCTAAGAAGCACTCACAAACAAATGGAGCTTGGACTAGGATTGCCAACTCTAGATTGGGAAATTCCTGGAGATTTGGGGGTGAGGGCTGGGGAGGGAGCCCTGACCTGGATAGCCCAGGCTAGCCTGATCTCGTCAGATCTCAGAAGCTAAGCAAGGTCAACCCTGGCTAGTATTTGGATGGGAGACCACCAAGGAATACCAGGGTTGCTGTGCAGAGGAAGGCACTGGCAAACCACCTCTTTTAGTCTCTTGCCACGAAAACCCCAAAAGGGGTCGCCATAAGTCGGCTGCAACTTGATGGCACTATACACACACACACACACTGGGGAGGGTGCTAGGCAGAGATGTGATGCCATAAATTCCAGTCCCTGAAGCTGCCATTTTCTCCAGGGAAACTGATCTCTGCCTTCTGGAGATCAGTTATAATTCCAGCAGATCTCCAGGCACCAACAAGAGGCTAGCAACCTAGCATGGACAGAGGGAAAGATCTGAATTTAGATAGGTCTCTATGATATTTTTTTTAGGGAAAGAAGGTCCTGTTCCAGTAATAACCTTGGTAAAAACAAAACCTCTGTATAATTCATGCCATGTCTCTGGACTCTACTAATAATGGCATGCATAATTGGAGGGTTAATTGAAACTACAAACTAGGAGGTTTACAGATCAGCACCCACCATTCCTACCTCTCACCTTATCTGGCAATTGGCTACCACACAGAGAAACCCTCCTGTCACATTCAGAACCCTTGCTATAGATCAGAACAAGGCTGTATAATGCAATTACTGAAGTGGATATAAAAATACAGCCAAGCTCGGAGGGCACTGCCCAAGAGCAGCCTTGTTTTTAGAATTCATGGAGGGGATTGATTTTCAACTACTCATGTACATTTAGAGCGCTCAATCATTAACTTCCTAAAGTGTGGCAAATACAAGGGATCAATAACATCTGTGGCCTCTACCAGCAAAGTGGATGAAGCAGGATAAGCCTTTGTGGAAAACAGTCTGGCCTCTGGGGATGGTTTTGTAATGACCATCAAGAAATTAGTCTTAAAGTAGACATAGAGGAAACAAGACTTTTTCTGAAGTCAAACAGTGTAGTACTACGGATTTAAACAGCACCAGAAGCTAAGCATTTTCAGCCCAGGTTAGTATTTGGATGGGAGACCACCAAGGAAGTCCAGGGTTGCTATACAGAGGAAGGCACTGGCAAACCACCTCTGTTAGTCTCTTGCCTTGAAAACCCCATAAAGGGTCACCATAAGTCGGCTGCGACTTGACGGCACTTTACACACACACACACACACACACACACACACACACACACACACACACACACACACGGATTCAACCCTACCAGAAGCAGACTTGCATTGCAATATATGAACACTGAAAGGTATGTTCATTTTACCAACTGGGCAGCAATTCAATCATTATCTTACAAAATTTGCGGGGGGCCCCCAGGGCTTTAAGTTATACATTAAAAGATACTGTTTCCCATGCAGGGCTGGTGCCAGTCATTTTTGCACCCGAAACAAGGCTAACTACTTGTGCTCCCCGCCCATTGCTAACCAATTTTGAAAAACAGATGTCTTGTAGAAAAAATAAAAGCACAAAACGTTTTATAAGATGTTGTAATTAATTCTGTTCCATAGCACTGTTGTGGTACTTATCTTAAAATAAAAAATATATATAAATTGTCAGTGGCATTTTTTTCCAAGAAACAAATCTGTTTAAAAACTGTGCCCCCCAGGCCAGTTCTGCGCCCCTCTGAGGTCTGCGCCCTAGGCGACCGCCTAATTCACTTAATGATAGCACTGGCCCTGTTTCCATGATACATGTTGAACTGGCTTTTCCAGCAGATTCATAGTTTAAATTGGCTAGATAAATGATTTCTCCAAAACCTGTAATTTCTGATCAAATAATTATGCTTTCAACCTCAAGGCCCAGGTTTCTTGGAACATATTGTGTGGATCTCTCCCTGTACATTTATAGTCCCATCTTAAGACTGCTCCAGGGCAGTGAGCCCAATTGAGTCAACTCGAGTGAGGTTCTATGTAGACCTGTTTAGGACTGCTCTTTTGTAACTCTGCCTTCTCTTCCCTCCAGATGCTCAAATAATGTTAAAACCAGATTAAAAACTGAAATATAACCAGCCTACCAGACTGGGTGTGGTGTTGCCAGCTCCTGGTTGGGAAAAATCTGGAGCTTTTGGGGGGTGGGGCCTGAGGAGGGCAGGGTTTGGAGAGGGGCAGGACTTCAATGGGGTATAATGCCATAGTGTCCACCTTCCAAAGTGGCCATTTTCTCCAGGTAAACTGAACTCTGTCTCCTGGAGACCAGTTGTAATAGCAGGAGATCTCCAGCCACCACCTGGAGGTTGGCAACCCTAGTGTGCAGTATGCCTACACTGGCTTCATTCAGGAAGGTGTGCAAGACAGTTTCCTAGGGCATTTGATGGAAGATAACCTGTTCTTGAAAGCATCTATTACCTGGAAGACATTTCCATTCTACTATAAGTGCCAGCTTGGTCTCCGTTTGAAACACCTGCAGCACATAGCCAGTGGATATAAAAGTCTGATTTCCCACTTGGACTCTTGGAAAATCTGTAGGAATTCTTTCTACTTTCGGGACCAGCTCTTACAAAGACTGAAATTATACTGGAAAGTCTTTAAGACTCAAAGAGAAACATTAGACATAGATTTGTTGTATATATTGTTCTTTGACTTGTCTTTTGATATTTTTGTATAATGTTCTCTTGTTTGACAGTCGCTCACCTATAGATATTGCTTGCACCACGTTTTGTATTGACTATCTCCTTTTGAATATATGTATAGAACTGAGCCTTGTGTGGATTGTTTCTGCACTGTACCACCTGGAGGTTGGCAACCCTAGTGTGCAGTGTGCCTACACTGGCTTCATTTAGGAAGGTGTGCAAGGCAGTTTCCTAGGGCATTTGGTAGAAGGTAACCTGTTTTGGTAGATTTGGCTGTGTTTTTTATCAGTGCATTTTTAATCTGTGCATTGTTTTGATTCTGTTAATGGAGTCTTACGTTTCTGAGTCTGTGCAACTTGATGTCATGTTGTTAGCTGCCTTGAATCTAAGGAAATAAGGCAGGATATAAATATTTTAAATAAACGAAATCCATAAAACTAAATCTCTACAACAGGGGATCCCCAATCTTTTTGACCCTGTAGGTACCTTTGGAATTCTGACGAAGGGTGATGGGCACAGCCACAGCAGGTGGGGCCAGTGACATAATGGCTGCTGCAGGAGGCAGAGCCAACCACAGAATGTCCGCAAGTGAGGTTATGAGTAACTCTGATAGCAACACTTACTCAACTGAATGTCAGAAGTCATTGCTCAGTTCAGAACAGATCCACAAATGTAAATAAGTCAATCATCACTTGATTCTGGGTAGAATGGATGAATAGTGCCCATTGAAAAGCAGTATCGCAGTTCCCATTAAAATAAAGAGAGAAGAAGAATAGAGAAGGAGAGTTGGTTTTTTATATGCCAACTTTCGCTACCACTTAAGGAACAATCAAACCGGCTTACAATCACCTTCCCTTCCCCTTCCCCTGTGAGGTAGGTGGGGCTGAGAGCGTGTGACTGGCCCGAGGTCGCCCAGCTGGCTTCGTGTGTAGGAGTAGGGAAACAAATCCAGTTCACTCGATTAGTCTTCGCCGCTCATATGGAGGAGTGGGGAATCAAACCCGCTTCTCCAGATCAGAGTCCACCACTCCAAACCACCTCTTTTAACCACTACACCATACTGGCTCTCCAGCTTGTTTTCACAATAGGAGCATTTCTGGGTCCCCACTGTGAATATTGCAAGGTACTCAACAGAATAAGAAGGGACTTAAAGCAGGGATGTTTACGTCCTCAGCCTGGGGGCTGGATCCTACCTACCAGTCCCCTGTCAGTGGCCGGAGGGACCTGGCAACCCCACCATGCTCTGTTATGTAGACAGGGCCTGTTATCTTTAAAGATATTCAAACTGACACCAGCATTGGAGTGCTGTGAACAAATGAGCAATAAGTTGAGTACAAGGAAGCCATAAGAAAAATGGCTTGAATAGCTTATCTGGTGTGTATCTTCTCAGTGTACGGTAGCTTTTGCAGGCTTTCTGCTTTCAAGACAAAGACAATTTGAGTGCTGGCACCATTTTATGAACAGATAACTTTTCACCCTAAAAACTAAATTAGATCATTACATTAACAATAAGACATTCATCTGCAGTCTTTCAAAGCCCATTAAGAAAGCCGAATAGGGAATCAGGCTGCCCTTTAGAGCATTTCCTACTTTGTTGATACAGCATCCTATTGATTGCTTGAGTAATGAAAGGCCTTTTCTCCTCTGGAAAATTCACACAGAACCATACTGGTACTTAGATGCTGAGGACAATTCTGAACCATATGCTTCTTAAGAATAAAGGGGATACATTATGAATGGAAAAAGATATAGGGTTGCCAGCTCTGGAGATTTGGGGGGAGTCTGTGAAGAGTTGGGTTTGTGGAGGGCAGGGAAGGGAATTGAAGGGACCTCAGAGGGATACAATGCCATAGAGACTACTCTCCAAGAAGCCCTTTTCTCCTGGGAAAACTGATCTCTGTAGTTTGGAGATCAGTTGTAATTCTGGGAGATCTGTAGGCCTCAGCTGGAGGTAGGCAGTCCTACGTCTGGTGCTCCAGTGGGGTTTCTTTTTCAAGCCAGAGTGAAGAAAAACCTCCTTTGTTCCAGCTTAAATGGTATGCCAGCTGCAGGCAAAACATCTGTGTGAAAGCCCTGCCTGCATCCGATTCCAGAGGTGGGAGATGGAGGTTAGTAAAACGGCAGCTCTAAGTGCTAGCATTCCCTCACTCCTTTCAGAGGGCTTTTTGCCCTTCAGCAACTATACTGCAGCTCAGTTGTGAGCTGTAGCTCAGCTATTGTGCAGGGGGGCATTGCTGGGGCTCAGGGGGCCTAGCAAGCTTTTCAACTAGTTGGCCCTTCTGTGGCGAGGAAGAAGGGAGTAGGGAGTGAGTGGTAGGGTGGCCAGCTCCGGGTTGGGAAATACCTGGAGATTTTGGGGGTGGAGCCTGACGAGGCTGGGGTTTGAGGAGGGGCGGGACATCAGTGGGGTACCACGCCATAGAGTCCCCTTTCCAAAGCGGCCATTTTCTCCAGGTGAACTGGAGATCAGTTGTAATAGTGGGAGCTCTCCAGCCGCCTCCTGGAGGTTGGCAACCCTAGTGAGTGGAAATGGTACCAACGGCGAGTGGTGACCATGGTGCAGAACCTTTACACTTGGGAGTATCCTACGGGAACCAGCTAACTTGAATGCATGATATATAACACTGTAAGATTGAATGAATTGGGGCTGAAGAAATTTTCTTGAAACGGCTGTCCCCCAGCCATTGCCTTCTTTTGAAGATTTAAGAGTACCTTATGGACCTTTTAAAGAATTTTTCTACAACTACTGTTACAACAGAAAGCCCTTTTGCACAAAAACTGCATTAGAAGAAGTATTGTATATTTGTGTACATAGTTGTATGTGTTTCTTATTTGTATCACTGCACTTTGGTTGAATATATGTTTAAACACGTTATTTATGTGTCCGCTTCATACAGTTATCTCTGTGCTGATTTCCAAACCTTGTGGTAATAGCGCAGGAGTGCTCTTTTTTGTGGTTTGCTAAATCTCCAGGTAGTAGCAGGAGATCTCCTGCTAATACAACTCTTCTCCAACATAGATCAGATCACCTGGAGAAAAACGGCTGCTTTGGCAATTGGACTCTATGGCATTGAAGTCCCTCCCCTCCCCAAACCCCGCCCTCCTCAGGCTCCGCCCCAAAAACTCCTGGCAACCCTAGTAACTATCAGATGCCAATGACATGCACATGAATTGCATTCCATAAAACACAGGTGTAGAGGACATGCTGGTAGGCGGAGACACACCCCTGTTTCCCAGCATTGTGGTTTGAATGCTGGAAAGATGCAGTATTTACACAACAGATGTGAAACCTTGAAATATGTTTGGATCTTACTCTGCAGCCAGGTAACAATTGCTCAATTACCGTGGTAAATGAAGGCCCTTTACAGCTGTTTCTCAGTCCCTGAACCATCGGAGTTGTCACCTTTGTGCTGTTCCAGTGTTATCAGTGGATAATCCCCAAAGTGAGCAGCTCTTGTCATTAATGACTCTACAATCAGTCACCACGGATCATTGCCTCTTGTCAGGCAGTTTACTGAACAATTGGTACCAGACTGGAGAAGTGAGAACCCTGTCATGTTGCTGTCACTGAAATAGCAGGTATATATGTCAACCTGGTATGCTTGGCAAGTTCACCTTAAGGGTGGGTTCATACTAGAATGCTTTTCATATAAACAGTAACCTTTGATTGGGGTCGGATGTGTGATTGCATGGAAAGAGTTTGGAGTTACTGTTATCAAGTTAGGGTGAGAAGGAGAGTGGTGGTGAAGCCACAGGATCACAAGTATCTCAAGGGGAGAAGAAGGAGATTTCCTGAGGCGCTATCAAAGGGGGTAGCATAGGAACCTGTCTGTGCAGCGGCAGCAGGCTGATGCTGTGGTCAGAAGGGGTGACAAGGCACTACTGCATCTTCCAGGCAGGGGAAAAGCCATTCCATGTAGTACCCTGCCTCCAATGAGTTTAGGCTCAACCTCCAGGTACTAGCTGGAGTTCTCCTGCTATTACAACTGCTCTCCAGGTGACAGAGGTCAGTTCGCCTGGAGAAAATGGCCGCTTTGGCAATTGGACTCGATGGCATTGCAGTCCCTCCCCTCCCCAATCCTTGCCCTCTTCAGGCTCTGCCCCAAAAACCTCCTGCCAGTGTCGAAGAGGGACCTGGCAACCCTAAATGAGTCCCACAGCAACGGAGGCAGTAGTCTGTAGTCATACTATGAAAAAAGCAGCTCTGCACATGATCTGTTACTGAAGCCATCTTTCCCATGTCATGGAGACTTGGATTCATTCAGACATCATTTTTAACCAGCATTTGCACAAATCTGGTTTGTTTGCTGAAGCTGGGCACAAATGTGCATCTTGTTCCTTCTTCCTCCCCTTGTCTAGTTACATATGATGTGTAACAGAAGGTGCACGGGTTAATTGGAGCTAGTCCCCCTGCACACACACAAACCATGATTGTAAAAAGAGTTGAAAGCAGGCTTTCAGTCTGTTGTGACCAGGGGGTAGGGTTGCCAGGTCCCTCTTCACCACCGGCGGGAGGTTATTGGGGTGGAGCCTGAGGAGGGCAGGGTTTGGGGAGGGGAAGGACTTCAATGCCATGGAGTCCAATAGCCAAATAGGCCATTTTCTCCAGGTGAACTAATCTCTATTAACTGGAAATCAGTTGTAATAGCAGGAGATCTCCGGTTAGTACCTGGCGGTTGGCAACCCTACCAGGGGGACTAACTCTGGTTAACTCACACACTTGCAATCAGGCATTTATTAGTTATTTATTTGTTTGTTTATTAAAACATTTCTATCCTGCCTTTCCTCTTGGTTCAAGGCAGGTAACTTTAGTTCATTTCTAACCAGGAATGTCCATGCCAGAAGGAATAGGGAGGGATGCAGGAGTGAAGAGTGCACATGAGCCTTACGTAGGGTTGCCAGGCCACAGCCTCAAAGCCATTGAGGGAAACTCTTTGATATTTGGACAAAAACTCTAGGGTAGAAGCTGTTTTTACCATAGAGTTTTGCCAAAACACCAGAGTGTCTCCCTCGACGTCACCAACACGATGACATCACATCGGAAGTGACATCATTGTGCCGGCAACGTTGAGGCCTGGGCCTCATTTTAAGCCTGGTAGGACCCTCGCTGGCCAGCTGGACGGCGCCAGGGGGCGGGCCCCCCAAATGGGGAATCCCCTGCCCATCAGGGGTCTGGCAACCCTATAATTTTACCATAGAATTTTTGTAAATTCTAGAGCATACACACACTATGTCACTTCCAGTTTTTACCAGCAGTGATGTCAGTGCGGTAGAGCAATGCTGGTACATGCTTCATTTTCACCCGCTATTTCCTCCTGCTGGTGCCGGAGTTGCCAATAGGCAAAGCACCAGGTTACCAGGAGGTCTCCCACTATGGCCAGAGGCCTTGCATCCCTAGCCTGGCTGCAAGCTGGCTTAATGTGAGTTAAAAGGGATGTCTGAAAGCAGCCCTTGTCAGTTATTTTACTGGTTTCAGACGGCTAAGCGGCTGCAGTGCTTTTCTATTCCTCTATGAATAAGACAAATTTCTGCTTCCCAAGATAATTGTTTGTACCATAAAGTCCTGGGGCTGGTCTAACTACAGCAAGAAGACCTACAATGAAGTAACATTACTTACTCAGTGTTGCATAACCTACGAATCTAAGACCCCCCACAGTCTTCACCTGGAATTGCAGAACAAGTCAGTGTGGGTTTTTTTCTAGCTCCTGCACCTGTCAGTTTATTCCTCAGCTTCACAGTTTAACTTTGCACAGCAGGCAATCCCACTTCTGTTCTTCTCAGCTCTCACATTCCATTCACATCTTTTCCCCCTAAGTGATTCTCCCATCACTGGTAATTATATCTCTGGGTGAATCTGACAACATTAACCTTACAATGATCCTCACCTTTTTATTAATAATCATAGTCAAAGAAAATCCTACGTACTTGGCAAAATTAAAGCCGATGGAGAATTTCATGGCCAATGAATAAACTGGAGGAGCAGATTCCAGTTATGAAGGAAGACAAAGAGATGTCAAAGGATTTTTGTTTCAGTTCAGATGCTGAGAAGTGCGACTGCGGCAAGGACTTCTGTGAGGCAGCATCTGGTAATTTCACACTTCTGTGATATGCCTTTAGGGGGGCCCAACCTCTTTTGAGCCAGCGGGCACATTTGGAATGCTGACCCGGCATGATGGGTACAGCAACAAAATGGCTATCCCAAAATGGCTGCAGCAGGAGGTGGAGCCAGCCAGAAAATGATTGCACAGCTTGACTTCAGTAACACAGTGCAGATCCTTGGGCTCTGGAGGCAACTGCTGCCAAAGCGACATTTAAAATAATCTGCACAGCCAATCAAATCTCCAATATTCAATCAGAAGCCTTGCTGGGAAAAAGCCCTATCTGGTCCCATCCACTTCCTAAAAACACTTGTCAGGCTCCAGAAAAGGTGTTGGCAGGTGCCACGGCACCCAGGACCATCACGTTGGGAACCCCTGTTTTTTTGTGTTTTTTTAAATAATTTTTTATTGTTTTCTTCATTTAATATATCAACATGTACATCAATATCTATTTACTAAAAAATTGATAAAAGTAGTAAAAAACAAAAAATAATAGTAATTTAAATTTAAAAGGACTTCCCCCTCAATCTTTTCCATCTAAAGATAAATTGTATATACTTTTGCTAACAAAATTAATCCCCATATTATTTAATTAATATATACTTATCTTATCTTGTTTAAATTTGTTAATTCAGTACCTTAATGTAACCATCATACAAAATATATGAGAGGGATTAAACCAAAGAATGTTGGGAACCCCTGTTTTAATGTCATCTGAAATTTGATGCGTTGCCTGGGTTTCAGTATATTCTCTCCTCAGTCTGCCTTGCCTTGTGCTTCTATGTGCTTTGTCTTGTCCACTTACTTAGGGTTGCCAGGTCCCTATTCACCACTGGCGGGAGGTTTTTGGGGCGGAGCCTGAGGAGGGCGGGGTTTGGGGAGGGGAGGGACTTCGATGCCATAGAGTCCAATTGCCAAAGTGGCCATTTTCTCCAGGTGAACTGATCTCTTTCGGCTGGAGATCAGTTGGAATAGCAGGGGATCTCCAGCTAGTACCTGGAGGTTGGCAAGCCTACACTTACTGCTGTTGTTTGTTAGAAGAACAAACCATAAACACGCGACGCCATTCTGTTGCCAAAGCTAAGCGCACTTTGTCATGTCTAGAACAGGGCAACTGGCCGCGGGGAGAAAAGTTGTGCATTAAGTTGCCATGAACAGGCAAAGAGGTGACAAAAGATAGAAAGAGGGGTGTGTGAAACAGGCAATGGGAACAGCATGGCAGAAGAATGAAGACAGAAGCCACAGAAAGGATCAAAGGAAACTTCAGGGCAGATCATTGTGCCTGGAATGGAAAATGCAATCTGGGGAAGAAAGGAAACACAGCGCAGATTATGACTCATCGTTTCCCACTCAGGCAATCGTTTTTTGGGTATTGATCTAGTAAGCATATGCCTATGGAAAAGACAACTGCAACTGTTAGCTCTGTAGGGTGAGGTTTCCCAGGGCAATTTTGTTAGTCGAAACTAACCATGAGCTCAGGGAACCCAGCTCACAGGATTGCCTTGGGATTAATGGCCTGGCTAATTCATTCCAATGTAATTGTTACACAGGTGGGCCCTGAGAGGAGCACTTTGGAAAGGCATTGTGTGAGGAAGAAATAGAAAATGCCAGAATTGGCCAGGTCTGGGGATGAGGAACAGAACCTTCCGCAGAAGGCAGGACCAGAATCTGACTTCCCATTATAAAATAAATCCAACCAAACAAGGAACTCTGCAGAAAGTTCAAGGCAGCACACCAGGAGGCTAAGGTTTAAAAAAGAGAGAGAGAGAGACGGAGAAACCTCTCTGGGCTGCCTTCTTTGTTCACAGCTGGAGTGACTTCAGAATAAAAAGTAGCATTGTATAACGTCAGGAGAGCCGTTCTACACTTCTTTAATTTTTTGAAATCTGCAGACTTCAAACAAGAGAAGCCGCTTGGAGCTCAGTTTTCCAGAGCTGTGCGAATTTCCATTTCCCTTTCTGAAGCATTTCATTTCTAATCTTCCAGATAATCGCTCTGTGTTTAATTAACATACTATCAAATCCTGCCCTGGCTGATTGAGAAATGGGCCTCACGTCTTTTCCTTCATCAAAGGAAGGGAAGAAATTCTCACCTCACTTATCCTCTTGAATTCTGCCTATAGCGGCTCTCAAGATGTGACCGGCATGAAGTCCGGATTTAATGCCAGTCTTTCAAGGCGACTGGGAAACCCCTCCGTGATATTGACAAGAATGATCAAGGTTTGCTCTTGTGGCAAGGGTTTCTGACCAGAGAGAGTTTCCTTCTTGAAGACATGAAAGGCTTTGAATTACATTCAAAAAGAAGCCTGGAATGAGAAACTTTTAAACAATTTGTCTGGCTCATGATGTGCAAAGTCATTTTTCCCCCAAAATTGATGTGATGCTGATAATATAAATTAATGGCCATCGATTTATATCTGGCATTCTTGCTTCTGATCTGTGGCTTTTGCTATATTATGTTCATAAACCTGCAGCAGGAAGTAGATTTGGGGAAGTTTAGATACTATTTTGTCAACAGCCCTTTTCAGACTTACAGCCAAACAAACTGGGAGCCTACTAACAGGAATGTGTGCTACCCATATGCATATCGAAACTGTATGCACAGAGAAAACCCATGAGTTCCTCTCTTCCCAAGAAATAGTGACTTTGGGGTTTAGGAACATCATGGGTAGTAGCACTTGTTCTGGTTAGTGGGCTCCTAATACACAATGTTGTAACTGAAAAGTGCTGGGAATGCATATACTAGCATGTGGAGAAGCCGTGGTGAAGGGCAGACCACACATCCTACATACAAAAGCTTCCTAGTTAGTGTTTGGTATCTATGGCTAAATGATGCAAATATTAGGGAAGACCCTGAAAAGCTTTCACAGTCAGAGTAGACGTCACTGAATTAGGTGGCCTGACCAAGCATAAGGCAACCTCAAATGCCCACGTATGTTTAAATACTACCAACAACAGTAAATCTGCATATCATACAGATTGCTTCATAGCAACAAAAACATATTCACTTATATCAATCACTGAAAATAAAGATTATTTTTTAAAAAAAACTTTGTGCAAAATAAATCTTGGTTGAATAAATCTTTATACAGGTTGAATATCCCTATCTGGGGACCAGAAGTGTTTCGGATTTCTGATTATTTCGGATTTTGGAATATTTGCATATACATAACGAGATATCTTGGGGACGGGACCCAAGTCCATTTCTGTTTTATATGCACCTTATACACATAGCCTGAAGGTAATTTTATACAGTATTTTATAAAATATTTTAAATAATTTTGTGCATGAAACAAAGTTTGTGTACATTGAACCATCAGGAAGCAGAGGTGTCACTATCTCACCAGAAGTTTCGGATTTTGGATCATTTCGGGTATCGGATTTTCTGAAAAGGGACACTCAACCTGTAATAGCAACTGCTAAAGCAGGGAGAAAATGTCAGAATTTGAATGCAGGTTCTTAGCTCAGGAGCTATAGGAAGTAATAGAAAGAATAGTAATGTCAGGAAGTGGGAACTAAATTAAAAAAATAGGAATCCCTGCTTTTACCTAAAGTGCTGTTCTATTGTTTGCATTTGCTATGACTTATCACAGAAACCATTGAACCTGATGTAGAAAATGAGCTAAAATACAAGGTTGCCAGGTAGCAACTTGTGGATCTGCCTTGTGATTTTAAAGTTATGGAGGAAACTGAAGACAAAACAGCTGCAGCATCTCCTGCTCATTTCTTCCCTGATCCTTTTGTTCACTAATAAAAAGGGGGGGAAAGGGGGGAAAGGAACTGTGTAAAAGAAAGGGGAAGAAGGAACCATGTCTGATTTAGCTCCCATGTTTTCACTGTGATTTTTTCAACTGCCATTGAAAGATTTGTATTAAATCCCAGCTTGATGCCAGTCACTTCTTGTGAGCTCCTATAGGCAGAATTCATTCAGCAGGATAACTAAGGTAAGAATTTCAAGCTACAGTACGCATCTTAAGGTTACTGCCTGGCAGCCCTATAGTGCAGAAGGAATTTTTTAGTAAATGCAGGTTGCCGGAAGAGGTTGCCCTTTAATTCCATGCTCTCTTTTAACTCTGGTCAACCTATCTAAAAGGATATACTAACATTCAGAGAACATATACCTGTCCTTTAGTTAAGTCTCCAACAACAGTACCTAGCATGCTCTGGCTAGGTTTATGCTATCAAATCATTTTCTTAATAAGGACCAGGTTTTGCTGGCCCTGCTTTTTTGTACATATGAAGGCTGATTGGAAAAGAGAATGTTTTGGGTATGGTACGTGCCTTTGCCTCATGGCAGAGGGCTACTTGACATACAGTTTTCCAAGACTGACCCAACAAGGAAGAGAGGTGAATGTCCTACTTTGCATGGATGGATTCTGGCACAATTTAAGGGTTGTCAATCTTAGGACAAAGGGTGTGTGGATGAGAGAAGGCAATGTTGGACAGTCATCGGCTGCATTTCCATTTTCATGGCAGAAAGTCCATGGCTGATTCTACAGTTTTCCTATGCAACATCATCTTAGGGAAGGACAAAGGTAACATGTAAAGTCCTTTGTGTGCGTTGATCCTGCCACAAGTTCATGGGTCTGGAAGCGATGGATGAAAATTAATAGGAATGAATAGGGTTGCCAACGTTCAGGTACTAGCTGGAGATCTCCTGCTATCACAACTGATCTCCAGCAGTTAGAGATCAGTTCACCTGGAGAAAATGGCCGCTTTGGCAATAGGACTCTATGGCATTGAAGTCCCCCCTCCCCAAACCCCGCCCTCCTCAGGCTCTGCCCCATAAACCTCCTGCTGGTGGCAAAGAGGGACCTGGCAACCTTAGGAATGAAATGTGCCTGAATCACTACAACCAATCCATATCCACCTAGAATTTGAGGGCCAGGCTTCCAGACCACGTAGTACATAATACATATTTATTTTAGAAACTGTATATGCTGCTTCTCCGGAGACCTTCTCGAGGTGGCTTACAACTAAGAAAACAAAACCATTAAAACACATCCATTAGAAACACAGACCAACACTATTAAAACAAGCTTTCACACATGCTGAATAATGCTCAGCACTTGTTTGCAAGTGGATTTTGTCATGTCACGGAGGGAAATCCAGCTTCAAAGTGTACTGAACGTAGATTGAAAGTGCATTATTCAGCCTATGTAAAAGCACTAGCAGCCTGGCATTGATGCAGATAAAATAATCCTTAGGCCAGAAGCAGACCATAAAAAGTTTCATCGATAGAAGTCCTCAGTTAAAAGTCAAGATGTCCTGACCCCAGAATCTCTCACCAGCTGAATGCCTTGCATCCATCAGCCTTGATGGAGGGGACTCCCTTCATTTTCAGTCACCCCAGTTTTGGCACACAATATAGTCCATCTGTCAAAATACGGCAGAAGAGGCAGCGTATCTCTCTCCTCCCCCTTTTCTTTCTCCTTTGCTCCTAATTGCTATTATTCTCCTGCTATTGTGGCAGCACTTTTATCAAGCATCAGACTCCCAATTTAGTCTACAGCTTTTTCTTTAAATGCACGCAGCTCAGACTCTTTAAAAATAAAGATTAAAAAAAAATCTTCACAAACTTGGATCAAGGGAAGCGGCTTTGCTTCCATTTGACAGATCTCCTCTTTCATGAGCGAGAGTGTAAAGCGGATGGTTTATTTTGTACATAAAACATCCGTTCACTTCAGAGCGGAATATTTCTCACCCCAGCAATTTAAAATCTGTTTCATACTGATCAGAAGGATTGAATCATAGTCCATTTCCCTGTCACAATGCTGCCTTTACCAAGGGCTGATGATTGCTGAATCATAAAATGGCATTTGGGCGGTACATGTAGGCCCACCTGATTCCGTCCAAGGAAGAGTATCCCAAGACTGCACCTTAGCCTATTAAACTCGGAGGAGCTACTTAAGCATAGCTCTAGTGGAAACATGGTCATGTCACCTGTCATGGCATATTAGGGTGGCAGCATAGGCTAGCTCCCACTGAGGTGGCCTGGGAAAATTTCAAGCTATTCTTAGGCGTACTTCCTTTCCTCAAAGGCAAAGTGAACATCATATGCTTACGTTTCCCTGTGTAGCATTTAATTGTGTCAATGGTCAGACCTACAACCTAATCCACACCCAAGTTTTCAGATATAGTTCTACTGCTAGGAATATACGGCTTGTACAATACTCACACAGATCGACCTTTGAGTAGGACGGAGCCATAGTGATTGTCGTTTGACGACATGTTCTGAATTGGTTCTTGATTTTCTGGCCTCCAAATTAACCAGCGCAAGGTCATTCATGACTGATGAAGATTCATACATTGAAACAGGAACTTAGCCAGCATCCTGTCCTTTTTGTGTGTGCTCTTCTCCAGCTTGTAAATTGTTTTACAGAATTGCCATATTGAAATCATACACGATATCGGTATTGAAATTGTTATGTGTTTTATTTGGCTTGTAAATCTTTTGGTAACGTTTCTAATTGTTGCCATTTTGACTTGTGGCTATATTATGATACAACCTTGTTTTCTTGTAATCATAATTTTTTTTCTATCCCATTTCACAATTTTGGAATAACATATCTAACTTTTGGTATTTGGAACCCAAGAATAAACCATTCTTGTTTCAAGCGACAACAAACTGGAGTTTATCGGTCCTTGTAGGTTATCCGGGCTGTGTGACCGTGGTCTTGGTATTTTCTTTCCTGACGTTTCACCAGCAGCTGTGGCAGGCATCTTCAGAGGAGTAACACTGAAGGACAGTGTCTCTCAGTGTCAAGTGTGTAGGAAGAGTAATACACTGTCCTTCAGTGTTACTCCTCTGAAGATGCCTGCCACAGCTGCTGGTGAAACGTCAGGAAAGAAAATACCAAGACCACGGTCACACAGCCCGGATAACCTACAAGAACCAATGAACTCTGACCGTGAAAGCCTTCGACAATAAACTAGAGTTTGTTTGCGACCGCCAACAATGCTTTTCCCTGCCAGTTATTGATTTAGGTATCCAGTTTCAGTGTTTGGGTTTTTAAACAAGCAAACACCAGTTAGGAATCCTTTTGTAATAACAAAATCAACCTGCATTAGTCACTCAGGACATGTTTTACACCTACATTTGTAAATGAATACAGCTGCTTTCCCTTGTGGGTTTGTCATGAATGCAAGCAGGTGCACTTCTCCTTTTGAAATATTATCAATGATTTCTGCCAAAGACCAATGAATATACTGGACCATTGAAAAGCAAAGGGGGATGGTTTATACTTGAGTGACAGTGTAGCAGCAGAGGTGCTCAGCTTATTGCCTTTTGCCCTGCCATTGCAGTGCAATGTGGTTAACACCGCAATGAATCAAGGGTCAGTTTACTAATAAGGAGGAGAGATATGAAACTAAACCACACACAGATTAGAGAACTGGTTTTTAAGAGCTTAAATATTCTTAACACTGACAAAGCATCCAGCCCAGGTGTAATGGATCCATGAATTAAAAGATACAAACAGGGAAGTAAAAAAATCCTGAGCATGGCTTTTTAAAGTTCACCTGGACTGCAATCTTAAGAACACTTTCCAGGGAGTGAGCCCCATTAAACAGACTTGTTCTGACTCGTATTAGTCTGGGAATTTAGAAGACTCACAGTTGACAGCATGAGAAACAACTGCTTTTTAAAAGGCTCATGAGGGGGGAAATTCAGAAAAAGTTATGAAATTTCCTGATCTCTAATGCTAAGAAATACCTTGGAGCCACTCTTAAAGAATAAAAATGCATCGTGTGACTTTTTCATTGACCTTTTTTTTTGGGAACAATATGAACAATTCTGCAGTTATGGTTGCCTGATTGCCTGGAGATCTCCTGGATTACCAACTGATCTCCAGATAGCTGAGATCAGTTCCCCTGGAGAAAATGGCTGCTTTGGAGGATGGACTCCATGGCATTATATCTCCTGAGGTCCCTCCCGTTCCCAAACACCATCTTGTCCAGGATCTACCCTCAAATCTCCAGGAATCTCCTAATTGAGGTTTGGCAACCCTAATTGTTGTCAATAAGATTTCTTATTAGATTTTTATCCTACTCTTCTCCGCTAATAAGCTGAGTATCCAAGGCAGCATATAAGATCCATGCATTTTATTGTCACAACTTTAAGATTTATTTATTTATGACATCGGTATCTTTCCTGTGGAAACTAAAGGCAGCATACAGAGGGTTCCCAGGCAATTTCCCATCCGGAATCCCAAAAAGTGACCAGTTTATAGATTTAGCACAGTTTCTTGTGCCTTTGGATCATTTCCTATCAGTTCAGCATGATCCAGTTTAGATGTGCTAGTGCAACAAATAATTTGCCCAATACAGGATGCAGCAGCTCCCATGCCTCCAATTCTATTCTTCCTCCAGTCTATCCCTTTTCACAAATCACAGCAGGCAAATCCCAGGATTAATATATCTTATATCATTTTAATATTATTTTAACTTCCTTGTGGCTTTCCCTACAGAACTTCAGCACCAGTATTTTGCAAGGGTCCTGAGTATGCTCCATTGGAGATTACAGTTCTAACCACTGCCTGGGATGAGAGAATGTCAGAGAAAGTAGTTTATATATGTAGTAGTAATATAGATATGGTCTCATGACTAGCCACAGCATTTTTGGGATGGGAATATCTTGATAAGGGACAGGGTGTGAAGCAGAATGGCTATAGCCTATCTCACAGTCTAGGATGAGAGAATACACACATGATTTTTTTTTGCCTTGTACTGTCAGACTATTGGTCTGTATTTTGTACTCTGACTGGTAGGAGCTTTCCAGAGTCTCAGGTAGACTCACACCACCTCCTATCTGATCCTTTTAATAGGAAATGCTAAGGATTGATCCTAGGACCTTCTGCATATAAAGAAAATGTTCTGCCATTGAGCCACAGCCTTACTCTACAGTACAAACACCATTACGGCAAGGACCTGGCAACCCAAGGTAGAGTGTAAGATGAGGGTAGAACAGTGAATAACACTATGTGGGTCAACAAAACAAGGTCTCTCCTTGCACATCCTTGAAATAAAAACAAAACAAAAGACGAATGCTGACACGAAATCATTAATGCTAAGTTCCAGGAACCTCAGCCAAAAACAGAAGATGTCTGTTTAAATAGAATAGGATACCAGGTAGTTTACACTAGCATATAGGCCCTTTCAGGCAACCATAGGATACAGTCATAAGCTATACTGATCATAATGTGGACCCACGATTTGTTAGGTATGGAATAGTTTGAAATAATGTATCGCTGGATTAACATGGTAGGCCAGTGGTTCTCAATGTGGCACCCATGGGTTCCAGGGCATCCTCCAGTGTGTTTCCTGATACGATACTCACTTCTTTTCCCTAACAAAGAGCCAATCCAGGCTTTTCCCCATCTCACTGAAGCAGGAGATGGTTTAAACAAGCCCTGGACAAATCACCTTTGTGATTGCAGGGAGCACCCATATGGAAACTGCTTCTTCTACAATAGGAAGATGCTTCATTTGGAACTTCTTAACATTTTGTGATTGGCCCCAGACCCCAAGGCAGCCATTTTGTAGTTAGCTGCAACCCCTCCCCCAATAACAACCCATCATGACCTTACAATACCAAAAGTGCTCAGAGGTTCAACAAATTTGGAGACTCTTTTGGCAGACATTTCAAAAGTCTGCTTATTATTGTTGTTGGTGTCGTTATTTCACTGCAGGCTAATTTCAGAATCCTTAGGGGGAAAGGAGAGTGGAGTGTACTACAGGGTTAGTTCATTACCATATCAAAGCCAAAGGCACATAAAGGATGTTAGTTTGAGATGCTTAACTAGTGATGCAATTAACTTGCTTTTACGCTTCCACCAGTGAAGCTAATCCCATAAAAAGCAGCATCTTGACCTATTCAGTGTTTCCCAATTTGTGAGGAGCAATTTAGGATTCAGTTTGTAGGAAAGGCTCTTTACAAAATAAAAGTGTTATTTTTTCCTATCATCAAGCTGCTTATAGATAAGGAAAATCTAGCATTCATATGATTTGCCACCACATAGTGAACTTCTTCAGCTGGAGAGGCAGAGTCCCATGGGAAGGCATGTCCACATGGCAGCTTCCATGGCAATTTATTATCAAGCTTCTTAAGGAGTAGGGCAAATGCACAGAAAGATGTCTTCGGTAAAGAAGGGACATTTCCTCGTTGGACTTCATGAATGTTTTAATAAGAACATAAGAAAGGCCCTGCTGGATCAGACCAAGGCCCATCAAGCCCAGCAGTCTGTTCACACAGTGGCCAACCAGGTGCCTCTAGGAAGCCACAAACAAGACGACTGCAGCAGCACCATCCTGCCTGAGTTCCACTGCACCCAATATAATAGGCATGCTCCTGATACTAGAGAGAATAGGTATGCAGCATGACTAGTATCTATTCTAATGGATAGCCATGAATACCCCTTTCCTCCATGAATATGTCCACTCCCCTCTTAAAGCCCTCCAAGCTGGCAGATTTTCTTAATCATGGCACAGCCAGTGTCAATACCTTACCAGTTCTTTTGTGTGGTGTGAATTAGCTATGATTAGCTATGACTGACCATCAGACAGGGCTAGACACAAAGCATCTGATAGATCAAGGGGATCTAGGGAAGGGTGTGCAGCTCCCTATAGTAGAAGGAAGTTTGTGCCATCTGTGTCTAGCAGGAATAATTAACAGAGGCAAGAGGAAATAGGAGTATAGGCTTTGATTGCTTAAGTTAATTAAGGCGTCTCTTGGGCTGAAAGACTTCAGGTTGAGGCAGGGGTTGCACATATACATATAGGCTGTGTATGTGACAGGAAAGCTGGTTTCTGATAGACCAAAGGGTACTTTAAACCCATAAGCAAAATCCATGTAATGCCCTTTAAATCCATGGTTGCAAAGGGAATAGAATAAAATATCTGTTGAAGAAGAGTCTTGTAGCCAAGTCATAGGTATGCACAGCAATCCTCATCTCCTTTTGCAAGATAAACTAGAAGGTGTTTGTCTAGCCAGCTCCTAATGACTCCTCAGTCTCATTGTGAAGATTTAAGGGTTGTTGTTCCAGAAGAGTTTGACTTCATGATTATCATGAAAAAGGTTACACATGGAAGAACAGGAGGTGAAATGCTAGGGCGTGGGAGTCCAAGGTCTAAGCTATATGACATGTTTGTTTATGGGTTGTCTCTGGGTTCACCAGTCTGATCAGAGTCACATGTCAGCTCCAACAATGTCACTTGAAAACCGTAGAAGCTGATTTTACCGATGGTGGATGGCACGGGTAAAGGACGAGGCTCTTGCTTCCCTTCCCCATCCTGTTTCCCAGTCCTCAAGAAACCCAAGTGGGATGTTATTTCCATAAATTTGGAGCTGCATGTGTAGAGCTCTGAACAATCACAGCTCAACACAGAAATTCCTTCTCTGGTGCTTGTCTCCAAAGGTTATTGGCTGGGTGCACTCACCTCCTGATCCCTTGCAGGGATCCAATCCGATTGGAAGAGAGAAATGCCATTGCTTGGGAAATCAGGAGAATCTAAGTAAAATGAGATGCATGCTTCTGCTGATGGTAAGCACCTTAACATGAAAAACGACACAGATTTTTAGGGAGTGTTTTTCATAATGCCTAAGAATCCCATGTTATCATTCTGAAGAATGACCCACAACAGAGGTTTTCATGTATATTTTCAGGATTTTGAAATGCTCACTCCTAACAGCATATAGATTTCAATGTGGAGAACAAATTTCAATAAACTGTATTCCAGTTCCTCAGCTATGGTCATCCAAGTAATTGTGTAAACAATAGATCTGATGATTAATCCCTGGGCTTCTTTGTGCAGTATTTGTTTGACCTAGGGTTGCCAAGTGACTAGAAGACAATCTGCCCAGCTTGCTCCTATGTCTTTACAAGTAGTCTGGTCCTCAGGAATCAGAATGAGAAGATTAGAGATGAACTTTACCACCTACTAAAGTCGGCAGATAAAGCTGCTATTTAATGCGTAGGAATAAGAGCTGGATACCTAGTTCTTCCCTTGGAAATGCCTGAGGAGCAGCAATAAGATGAATTAATTTTCACATGGAAGAGGATGTCTGGGTAAGCCATGTTATGGGAATTGGAAACGTGTCACGAAACAGGCTTGTGATAGTTACGGATGCCATAAAGGTTGTAGATACACAGAGAGCAACATCGGAATTATTATGAAATTGCTTTACCACACATTTTTGACAGAAATAAACTCCCAGGCTTAATGTTAACCCCATAAACTGGGAATCATAAGAAATACTATTTAGTGATATTCTACATTCAGAACATTCCAGGGGGAAATGAATTTGTTTGGTAGGTCAGTTAAACTAACTTCCATATTTTAAACAAGACCCGACATCAGTTCATCTTCTACCCCCCATGCCCCCTTGACCTCCTCTAAAATTATGATGAGTCAAAAAGCCTTCTAAACAAATGAAAATCAATAGGTTGCCACTTGATTCATTCAGATGGGTTTGGGTTAGCTTACCGGCTTGACAAGCGATAGATTTATCAACAATGGGCTGTGAGCGAACAAAAGGTGCAGGTCATCCTATATTATTGCTTTGGCCTCCCAGGAGGAGGTCTGAGTCAGTCACAGATGTGTGCATGCATAATAATAATAATATCAAAATGTGCCTCCTTAAGAGCAAGGAATAATTTGTACTGCGCTATTTATTTTCCAGATTGTGCCACAAAATGAAATAGCATTAGATAAATGACAGTATGTAAAATCACAAATATGTAAAACCCACCAATAAAGAAAGGGTAAAGAAACTGTATTTTTTATCCTCGTTAACTACTTTCCCTCCTCTTCCCCTCAGCATGTACAAAGAAACAAGCCAGAACTGGCACACCGTGTATGCATGGGCACTGTACGTGAATTAGGGTTGCCAATCTCCAGGTGATGGCTGGAGATCTCCCGCTATTACAAGTGATCTCCAGGTGACAGAGATCAGTTCCCCTGGAGAAAATGGCCGCTTTGGCAATTAATTCCCTCCCCTCTTCAAACCCCACCCTCCTCAGGCTTCATCCCCAAAATCTCCAGGTATTTCCCATCCTGGAGCTGGCAACCCTACACATGATCATTCTTGCAGGTTGCCTGTTCCCTCAGGACTGTGTGTTTATATATGTGTAACAGCTAGCTTAGAGGGGACATACAGCAGAGATAGCACAGGGTTCTATGGCACTTAACTGAGGTTACAATCCTAAATATACATTCCTGGGAGTAAATGTCCCTGAATAAAACGGGACTTCCTTCTGAGTAGATCTGCTAGGCTTCCCTATGAGTTAGCTACTGTCCTCAGCTTACATGTGTATCCCAGACCTAATGATTGGACTGAAGGTTTAGACCGAACATGATATTTCCACCCTTGTTCCCGAAGAGGCAGGGGCCAGGCAGCACAAAGGACTAGGTTCATATAATGGAAGGAATTTTTTAAACACAACAGATTACATTAAATGGCATTCCCCTTACAGTTTGCTTTTGCTTCATGACAAGGCTAAAAAACAGCCCAGACCTTCGGCTCTCTCAGCAGCAGAGAATTTTGGGGCGACATAATTAGTTTCCATGGAATACAGTTAAATTAAAGCAGGATGATGTTCAAGGGCCCTCAATACTTGAATTAATTTTCTCTCTTGGTCTCAAATAGCCTGAATCAGTCGAGCTTCAGTGCCTGGTGCAGAGCTTATCTGTTTGAATGGGTCTTTGGGGATGACTGAGGTGAAAGGGGCATTGGAAAGAATGGGATGGGGATTTTTTTTGCCTGGATTATTTTCTCGCGCTCTTGTTCTGCCCCCTCCCTCAGTTTAGCAACAGCACATTACATTTCCAGTTTCATTTCTATTGCTGTTTCTGGTTTGCTAAAATTTGCCACTATGGTACCTAGCTGTGTTTCTCATAGAGGAGAGAGAAAGAGAGAGCCATTATGCGCTTGGATAGTATCTATTATTTAGTTCCCCTCCGCCCACATTCTAATAAGGCATGGTGCAGCTGACAGGGTGTTCAACTATACTTTGAGAAACCCGGGTTCAAATCCCTGTTCATCCATGAAGTTCACTGTGTTGGATATTAGGCCCATGGAATCGTGATTGTGGTTAGAAAGAGTCAGGTCAAAGCACACAATAAAACAGAGTCAAAGACTTTCTCTTAATCAAACAAAAATCCTTTACTTTCCTAAACAGGGTAGGGTACATGGAGTTAAAACAAATAACATTTCTTTCTATCTAGTTCAGTTTCCTATAACTTGCCAGATTGTGCTGGCAGGTATCTAAGCTTAAACCCCTTTGTCTGTGCCCCAGCTCAAGAGAGCCGAAACAAACATCTTGCATGCATCTGTGAAATTCAAACTGCTACTGCCCCAAACTTTTACGACCTTAACAAAAGGAACAGGGCAATAAAGACAATTCTGACTCCATGACTTTAGGAACGTTTGCAATGGCATTTTGCTAACCGATAGAATACTGACATCTGTTATTTCATCATCATCATGAGACTAACTAAACTGTTGGTACAAACAAATTAACTCTGCACTCTCTGGCAGAAATGGGACTCGCATTACATTCCCAACACACTGAGTAAACTTAGGCCAGTTACTAGCTCACATTCTCATTTACCTCATAGAGCTCATATGAAGATAGAGCAGGTGAGGAGAGAACAAAAAAAAATCCTCTTTGAGTAATGGTGTGATGAAAGTGTAATAAATCATATGCATCATTGCTTTATGTATTATTTGTTACATATTTTTTTAAAATTCTGACCTTGTGCTTTTTGAGACCCAATTGTATTCTAACATACTTCCCGCAAGCTCAGGGTGGCATAACGCTTTCTCCCGCCACTTATTTTATTCTGCAATTACCCTGTGAGTAAACTGGGCAGAGAGATAGCTATTTGCCCAATGTTGCATGAGTCCTGCATGTCCCTGCCCCCAAACCTGCCACTGGTTGCCAGGCTTGGCCTGGCAAACCTAGTTGTTAACAGATCTTTGTGTTTCCCATTCAGTGAACTCAGAACTATTATTGAATAGTTTCATAGATTCATAGAATCATCGAGTTGGGAGGGACCTCCAGGGTCATCTAGTCTAACCCCCTGCACAATGCAGGAAATTCATAACTACCAACCCCCCCCCAGTGACCCCTACTCCATGCCCAGAAGATGGCCAAGATGCCCTCCCTCTCATGATCTGCCTAAATTATATTGCTTTGCATTCACATTTTTAAAAAAGCAACAAGAAGATCCAGGACAACTTTACAGGTACATTTGTTTGGAGAAACAAGTACTAGAGTTTTAAGCATTTGTGTAGCAGTCTGTTCTGTAATACTGTGTTTATTCTGGACATCCAAATGGCAAAGAGAATCTATCGCATATTGTTAGTAGCCATGTCAGAGCTAAATGGAGCCTTTGAATAGAGACAGAGCATCACTCATTTATTTTTACACTCAGACTGTTATCCTAACATTTAGATGAAAAAATATTCTATCAGAATCAACGTAGCTTTGCTCTAGTTTTTGACATTGAGGAACACAACTATAATATGGATTCCAGTAAGTTTTTACAAGAAATTTCTTGTTCTTGGAGGAATTTAACTTCAACCGTTACTTCTTTTCTCCCTGAGCTTTAATGTATCTCATACCTTATTTATTCAGTAGCTACAAAGCCCCTCCTTGGCCTATAATCTGTGTCCAGTCCCAGCTGCCAGCCTCCCCCATTCAACTGAGCCCATCAACAAGAAGCCTACCTCCAGAGGCTCAGGAAGTCTTTTTATGTTTTGGAACAGCCAATCAAGCTCTTCCCTGAGGAATATCGATGGTCTGAGTATATTACTCTCTCAGCATGGTAGCAACTCAGCAGCTGTGGTCTGGTAGACAAGAGGCTAATTACCTTATGACAGCAACTGCACGCAGCAGGAAAGGTACAGAACAAGATCTGGAATCTGCCACAACAGTTACTTCTGAATGGACAGTGTGTGTCTTGATCCAGGATCTATCTTATGGACTGAAGGAAAGAGCTTGGCTACCCAAAGTGGGTATGGGAACGAAAAATACAATAAAAAAACAACTGCATCGTCTTGTTCAATTCCTGAGCTAATCTTCAGATCAAATTCGAACTGTAAAGTTTGTTAAGGTGACATGCTCAGGTTCCCTGGCCTGTCTTCAGAATGGAACCAGATGTAATCTCCTTTGTAGCTGGGTTGTATCTTGACATTGTTAGATGTTGCATTATCATAGTGAACTAACAATTGTTGGCAACTGGATTTTCCAGAGTAGACCATTTGTGAACGACTGCTATAGTCATAATGCAATATCCAATAATGGCACAATATCCAATAATGTGTGGATATATACCCTGGGTCCCATGAACACTCATGAAGCAGCCATAAAAATGACTTCTACCATAGAGTTTTTGACCAAACATCAGAGCATCCCCACATCTTCAGCAACATGATGATTTCACTTCCAGTGCACACTGGAAGTGATGTCACTGCATCACTGGCAATGCCAGCCTAGGGTCTCTTTTGTTCCTAGGAAGCCCCCCTGACTCTGCACCCCCTGCCAGTAGCCAGGGAGTACCTAGCAAGCCTATGGGTGTATATTACCTACCAGTTAGCTCTTCCTTCCACTAAGGAAAATGTATCTGCCTAACAACCCTCTGAAATGTCCTTTGTGTTGGTTGTGGGAGGGGCTTGCTGCAGTTTACTGCAATCTTAAGCATTGTGTATCTCTTCCAGACGTTCCCCTCTTTTGCCTGAATTAGAACTATACATTAGGCCTTGCCATAGCTGGTTGAGTTTTTGGACCATGCTGTTCTTCTCTGTTCTGAATAGTCAAACTCATCCTCTGATCCAAGCAAAAGACATTTAGAGTGTTCTCCTGACTGAGTGTTCTCCTTAGGGATGTGCAACCCCCCTCCAGTAAACTTCAGAATTGGATCTAATGGATCTGATATTTTTCGGGAATCTTGGATATTTTCAAACCTCTATATCAGAAAATTCAGGATTCCTGGAAAAAATTGGGTCCGTTAGACCAAATTTGAATTTTACCCCCCCATCTCCCCCTCCCCCTCTTACCTGAGGTCCAGCAGCAGGGGTGGCTGCCTCTGAGTCCCACATGGAACTCGGAGGCCATGGTGGGGAAGCTCTGTGCAGAGCTGCAAGCTGGACACTGCTGGGCTTGCAGCTCTGTACCCGTCACCGCCTCTGAGGCCCACATGGAACCCGGAGGCCAAGATGGTGGAGCCGACTAGCAGATAAGTGAGGGGGAGAAGGAGGGAGAGGGGAAGAGGAATTTTTTTTAATGGTAGCGGGACCAAAGCAGCCCGAACCATGCAAAAAAATTCTGCATGATTTGGGATCCGCTTCACAGTTCCCTTTAAACCGCCTTCATTTTTGTGGGAGGAACAACGCCTCCGAAAAATACCAATAAGGTCTTTTTCGGGGATGGTGGTGGTTCGGTTCGATTTTGCCGAAGGCATACTCCTAGTTCTCCTGTGTTTCAGTTCATTAGCAGTTATTTTTATATGTGTCACAAATATATATGGAAGAGGTTGTCAGCTTGCATTAAATTCATAGAGCATGGGGGAAAGAGTCTTTTAGAAAACAATGGTATGAGACTCCCAGTGTGAAGTACAAGCCCAACAATCTACATATAATCAGAAGACATAAATTTACATTTCCAGG
The DNA here is from genome assembly GCF_029931775.1 of Euleptes europaea. Taxonomy (NCBI): domain Eukaryota; kingdom Metazoa; phylum Chordata; class Lepidosauria; order Squamata; family Sphaerodactylidae; genus Euleptes; species Euleptes europaea. The sequence continues at coordinate 76,260,783 of NC_079315.1, forward strand.
ACTGTGTCATAGCATTAAAAACGGATTTTAATTATAAACTCCGGTGGGCTGTGGCTCATAGCAAAACCTGTACCTTTGTTCACATGGCTGAAAAAAAGTAGTTCTTTTCATTTTAGGAGGACACATTTTTTAATGGAGCGGTTTAATTTTTTGAAAAACTGCGTGGAACCAGAAGCAAGCATTCTTCAGCATCTTAAAAACTGCATTTGGGACATGACTTGTTTATTCGTTTAGAAAATGTATATGGTGGTGCCTCTCTAGCAACCATCTTTTAGCAGCTCACAAGGACAACAGCATGGTAACATAAAAAAGCATGAAAACAAGCCATAAAAACACAGCATAAAAGCAATAGAAACAATATTCAGTAGCTTAAAATTGATAAAACAGTCCTCACACTAGAAGCAGACCATTGAAAAAGTCTGGGTTTAGGCCTTGCACATAAAAAAAGAGTAAGGTAGGGACCAGGTGAGTATCAAGAGAACAGCATTACAGAAATGAGGGGTCCCACCAAAAAATCCCTGTCTGGTTGCCACCTGCCTCACCTCTGCAGTGGGAGAACAGACAGTGGAGCATGAAATGAGGATCTTAACAGGGTGGCTGGATAATACAGAGGAGACAATCTTGCAAGTATTCTGGCCCCAAGCTGTTCAAGGCAGGGGTGTCAAACTCATTTATTATGAGGGCCGGATGTGACATAAAAGCCACTTGGTCTGGCCGTCCTATGCCTTGCCATCCCAAATCAGGACGGGTGGGGGGGGGTAGCTGCCTCAGCTGGCTCATGGGCTGGATAAGAGCTATCAAGGGGTCAGATCTGGCCCACAGGCCATGTGTTTGACACCCTGGTTTAGGGCCTTAAAGGTAAAAACCAGCACTTTAAATTGGGCTCAGAAACAGATGGGCAGCCAGGACAGATTTCTTTGCATGAGGGTAATATGATCCCTGTATCCAGCTCCTGAAAATAACCTGACCTCTATATTTTGGACCACGTAAAGTTTTTAGACTGTTTTCAAAGGCAGCCCCATGTAAATGTGCCGGCGTAGGTCAAGGGCTGGGCGGTGCCCGCAGTCCTCAGACGTGCGGGGGGGGGGTATCTAGCCCCTTTCGGAGGAGGCAACAAAGATTCTGCTATCTCCCAAGGTCAGTATTCAGAGGCGTCGTCAAAACAGGCAGGAGTCAACGGCCGGAAAGTTCAATCATAGCAGTAGCAAGAAGGCAGGGAAATTGCACGGTTGCTTCCGCAAAGTGAAAGCGTGCCTGCACTGCCTTTATCAGTCAGTGCACTTCCAACTAGGCTTCATCCTGCAACGACTCAGCACCAGTTCTCTATCTGCTTAGGCTTTCCAGGCGAGCACTCCTTCGCCTACCCTGCAAAACTATACGCTTTCGAGTCCTGATATGCCTATCAGGTTCAGGTGAGGGCTGCCATTCTCAGCTTCCACTGCAGGGACGAGTAGCTTCTGTCTGCCTTTGTTCCATCTCTTTGCCTAGCTGTGGTTCCTGCTGAGTTGTTTCAGGCTCCTGTACTACTGACTGCAATGGAGGTACTGAAGGCCCAGAGGCAACCTGTTCCTCCACTTCAGCTTCAGAGTCCTCCGGGTCCTCAGCTCCGAAGGCAGGGCCCATGACACCAAAACACGTTACAGTAAATGAACCTAGATGTGATCAGAGGATGGATCAATCACTGTGGCCAGATCATAATCACATTTTTGTTATATTTTTGTGCGTGTGTGCTGTCAAGTCACAGCTGAAACAGGGCAACCCTGTTGGGTTTTCAAGGCAAGAGACATTCGGAGGTGGTTTGCTATTGCCTGCCTCTGCATCACGACTGGTGTTCCTTGGAGGTTGCCCATCTAAATACTAACCAGGGTCAACCCTGCTTAGCTTCTGATATCTGACGAGATCAGGCTAGCCTGAGGCTATCCAGGTCAAGGTGGTGTGTCAAATAGTATGGCTTAATTTCTAAACGAGAAATATCGTATCTAGTAATCATACTAACAACCTCTCAGATGGGGGCCATTATTGCTATCCATCAGTGTGTAGAGAACAATTGATGTTTTCACTGGGGACACCATAGCACTCTGCATACATTTAAAATTTAAAGGCTTTCTTTCATTAATGTGTTACACATTGTGGATTTAAATATTACAACCTCACAATCTGCCGGTTTCCCCATCCCCTTTTATTTAAAAACTGTATATGGCATATTCCTCAGCTAGTATAGTCGCTGAAGATGCTTACAGATAATAAAGCATTGTATATAATAAAATGTTGTGAGGATAAAATGGAGGGGGAGAAGAGAATAATGTAAGTTGCTATGGGACCCCCTTGGAGAGAGAGGTGGGCATAAATTAAAAAAAAAGAAAATCCAGGTCACGATGGTGTTTCTTGAATCAAAGGTCAAATGTGAAAAACCCATGCATGTCCTTAGGAACACTGGTCCAATTGTAGGAAATATTTAGGAGAACAAATGTATTTGTAAGTCTATTGCTAAAGGCTAAAGAGTATCCCCAAATTATTATTGTTGTCTTTGCCGGGGTGGGGTGGGGATTAGGTGCCATATTCATTGCAAGTTGGCACTCTTCCTCAGAAACAGAATGAAAGTTGGGAAAAGCTTTCACCTCAAAGTATGTAAAAACAGGAAAGCCTTGTCGCCAGTTTATATTCTCCTCACTCTAGCCAAAAGAGTCTTCTCACAAAACTTAGTGTGAGGCTGAGAGGAGAGTGGCTTGCCTGAGGCCACCCAGTGATATTTTTGACTGCAGAGATCTGAACCTGAGATCTTCAGCATTAGCCCTTATACTACTCCAGTGTCGCAGATCCTGTATTCATATATTAAAAATATTCTTCTGCAGTTGGCATGAACAGCATCAAAACACCTCTTCTAGTCATCGCAATCACGACAGTCTATTTTTGACCAGGCTGACAGAGGCAAATTCAACTTTATCTCTCAGTTCCATATGTGAAGCATAACAGAAAAGTACCACTTCTGTATGTGACTTGCGATAATGGAACGGTTATCTAAGTTGCTGCTTCACATTATAGAATGCGTCTGGATTCATTCATCCGTGTGAAACAAATTTCTAAGATGCCAAGTGATTGCTACAGGATAGTCCCTTGAGGCAGAAGGAATAACATTTGTGCTGCTGTTCTAATACCCATCAGCCTGGGAAGGCGAACATATCTGGCATCATGTTTAGTCTAATAAACATGACGATAATAAGAATAAAATTTTCTTAAGCATCAGCAGCATGTATTTACTGCTTCAAGCCTATCAGTGCTGTCAGCTTGCATAAGGGAAGTTATAGCAGAGGACAGCCACGTAGGGAGCAAGCAGCTTATGTAACAAGATGAAGCCAATGGACAACTGGCGCCCAACTGTCATTCGTCTAACAGTATGAACTGTTTATCCACTGAATTATTTTTTTCTTCCATGAAATATACACAGTATCTTAACCTGCAGTTGCCACCTGAAGGCAGGAAGATCCATGGTTGGGCATTACACAGAAGCTGTCTTGTATTTAAATATATTGTGCCACAAAAAGCCACAGTCTCCAACCATTAAAAAAAATCAATAATTCAATATTCAATAATTCAGCAGTCACAATAAGCCAAAGTTACCCTCGGCTTATTTGTAAGCAAGCACTGAGGTTGTCTTTTAAACCAACGTTTGCTGATTACAGCAAACCTCATTTATAAATTGTTTATTGCTGATGCCCTTTCTGTAGGCCTTAATAAATGATGGATGCACTTTCATTGGCTTTTAGGTGCATGCAAGTATTCTAGAACATAATGGAAAACTGTAACAACAATCTCAAAGCATGTTTACACACAATCTGAGATGCTGATCATGTCGACTAAAAGTAAGACTTGAAAAATAAGGAAGTAGGATGTTTTCAGATACATTTAAATGATCTTGCAGTTCAAATTATAGCATTTGTTGGAAAACTGTATCTTTGGGGATTTATCAGAACATGGATGGTCCAGGCTAGCCTGATCTTGTTAGATCTTGGAAGCTAAGCAGGGTTGGCCCTGGTTAGCATTTGAATGGGAGACCGCCAAAGAAGTCTAGGGTTGCTATGCAGAGACAGGCAATAGCAAGCCACCTCTGAATGTCTCTTGCCTAGAAAACCCTACAGGGTCACCAGAAGTCACCTGCAACTTCATGGCACTTTCCACCACCAAGAATATAAGAACAGCCTAGTGGATCATACCAGTAGTCCATCTAGTCCTGGTCCAGCATTCTGTTTCACACATTAGCCAACCAGTTGTCCTGGAGGACCAAACAGAGCATAGAGGATTTCACTGGGTGCCCCTGAGCTAGAGGTGCCAGCTGATGGTTGGTACCTGGAGGGAGATGGGGAGGCAGAAATATAAAGGGCGCCGTCATCAAATATGATGTGTAGGGTTCCCAACTGCCTGCTTATGGTGGGCAATCTACCCCCCATTGTTCATGTTGCCCACTGACTCTCAGCTGGTGGGCGGGAGGTTTAGGGAGGCGGGGTTGGAGGCTATGATCAGCGTCATCTGTGTGATGAAATCAGGTCAGGTTTGTTTGGGGCAACCCCAACTGGGGTGCTGGAGAAAAAAGCAGCCCCATCCTCCCTGCCTCCCTGCCAAACAGCTGATTGGGAAAAACAGCTGATCAGCAGCGAGGCTCTGGGATGGGCAGGGAGGGCCACTGGAGGTGAGGAAATAAGGAAACTCATGGCAGCAACAGCCACCTGGGAAGCCTGAGGAGCCGGCCCAGCCCTGGGTCCTCCTCCCAGGACTGACTGCCCTTAAGCAGGACTGACTGTCCTTAAGTCACTCATTGGTGCTAGCTAGCGTAGTGGACTTTGACCATAGAGACTCAGGTTCACCCAACCATGAAGTTTACTAAGTGACCTTCAGATAGTCTCTCTCAGAATAATTTACCTCACAAAGCTCTTGTGAGGATAAACTGAAAGGAGGGAGCCCTATGGACACTCCCTTGAGCTTGTGGGAAGAAGATCCAGATAGAAATTCTGATGGCAGACCATCAGACCTAGCCATCCCATTAGCAATTTCTAGAACTGCGGCAGGGAGCAAAAAGTACCACTGCAATCATGCAGTCATGCAAATCATTATACTTTGGCTCATCACATGTTACATGCCTATATTTTCTAAAAAGGATAAAGCCCCCCGCCCTGCTCTCACCTCCAGGGCTGGTGGGAGAACATTGGGGAGAAGAAATTAAAACATGGAGCACACGAAAGCTGCCTTACACTGAATCAGACCATTGGTCCATCAAAGTCAGTATTGACAACTCAGACTGGCAGTGGATCTCCAGGGTCTCAGGCTGAGGTCTTTCACATCACCTACTACCCAATCCTGGGACTGAAATTGGAACCTTCTGCATGCCAAGCAGATACTCTACCCCAGAGCCATGGCCCAGCAATGGAAATGACATTCTGCTATGTGCCAACTGCCATGGATATGGCATTCTACTATGTGCCAACTCAGGTTGGAATACCTGGACTTGAAGTCAGCTCATCAGCCAGTGCTCTAGCAACTCTACGGTAATACCCAGCATGGCATTTCTAGAGTGTTGACTGATGCACTGGTATCATGTCCAGGTTTTTGCCTGGAGGTGATATCATCACGTAGCAGAATGCTCTACTGAAGTTGGAAATGTGAACAGCTCATCTTCCCCAATATGTACTCAGTTGCCTCACAGTTGTCTAGTTTACTCCTTTATTTGGAAGAGAGTATCTTCGTAATGGTACTTCTGTAGGTAGCTGAGGAGCAGCCTTCCAGAGAAAAGCGTTTATATATAACATTTTAATGCCTCCCCCCTGCAGTAAACCTGCTCGAGGCAGTTTACAAGTAAAAATGTAATAGTGAAAAACATCAACGGATAAAATTACTTTTAAAATTAACAGCCATTAACACAGCTTTTTGAATTTTTTTTAAAGCGTTAAAAACCCAAGGCATAGTATAAGTACAGGATGAAGCATCTAACAACATAAAACGAGTCTCATAAAATAGACTAGAGAGGACTGAAAGACAATTTAAACAATCAACCCTTAGTTTAAAAGCCTTAGTAAAAAATGAATGTTATAGCCTGGTGTCTTTGATTGTCACCTGCCTCAACTCTGCAGGTGAGGACACAGAGAACAGAGCTTGTGAAGAAGATCTTACCTGGCAGGTTGGACAGTGTGGGAGGAGGCAGTGCTTCAAATACCCTGGTCGTGTCATTTAAGGCCGTATAGATAACAACCAGCTCTTTAAATTGTGCCCTGAAACACATGGGCTGCCAGTGCATATTTCTCAGCAAAGGGGTGATGTGATCCCTCTGTTCCCCATCCCTGACAGTAGCCTGTTTGCCACATTTTGGACCAGCTGCAGTTTCTGGACAGTTTTCAAAGGCAGTCCCAGATAGAGCACACCTAACTTGAATGTGGACAGAGTGTTGTTCACTCTTCTCGAAGAAGGACCATGGCTGGCTTTACAGTTGCCAGCCTCCAGGTGGGGCCTGGAGATCTACTGGCGTTACAACTGATCTCCAGACTACAGTGTTCGGTTCCCCTGGAGAAAACGGAAGCTCTTCCCCCTCCACTACCCCCAAATCTCCAGGAATTTTCCAGGCTGGAATTGGCAACCCCAGCTGGCTTTAAGTCTTTTTAAAAAGCCCGTTCTTCTGCCAAAATGGCAGCTGCTTCCATATGGCATCATACTACATCTTGATCTTATAGAAGAAAAACCCCATTGCATGTTCAATGAATCATGACATTCTGCTTTTCCTGAGTTCCTCCATGCCTATGTTTTCTGTAAATAAGAAGCTGGTTTCTGTGCATATATCTCTAGCTGTATGAAGAGCCCTGTGAGCAAGCAGCTGCCATTTCTGTGGATAAGAAAGCTGTAAAAATGACATGTAGCCTAGCCCTTCATTACTTCCAACCAGATATGGGGTAAGGGCTATGCATGCACAGCCCTTCTCCTGTATGGGGCATTTCAGTCTTGGAATGTGTGCATGCAGCAGCCACTGCTATGTGTATACTGGACTGCAGCCAGAAATAATGCTTTAATAAAATGCAACATGCCGAATTTCATGCAGAGTTTAACAGAGCTTAACAAAGTTAAATTTAGACAGCATGCTCAATACATTCCTGTATGGGTAAATGGACAAATGTTTACTAACCACCTGTTTAACCAGAACAAATAAGGATCATATGCATTTATACAGACAGCTTCATGGAAACCATAAGCTAACTAGTTAATAACATTCATTGAACTGGCAAAGACAAATTGAACAGGAACCAAAAATGTGTTACTTTGGCTGCAAACCAAAGCTACACGGAATCAAAGAATAGTTTGAGAATCAGTTTAATTTTAGTTTATAAATGGTAATGAAACAAGATAAGGTTTATCGGACAAAATGAATTCACACCAATGTTCAAAGAGGAATACAGAATATTTTTAGTTGATGAGTAATATGGGATTAGCTAATTAAAGAATCAATTAATCAATGAAATCTGGATAGGTTAAGTAAGAAAAATTCTTGTTGAAGATCTCTCTTTGAGAATGGTGAAAGGTAGGAGAAATTATCTTTATCTAAAGGTATTAATAAACTGTTTAATTAGAAAATTAAATTTGTAAAAAATGTAAAAAGCAAAAGCACTAAAGAACGCTAGATGGAAAGCCTATCTTTAATATTTTCTCTATCAATTTTACATAAAGGTTAAATTAACTAGCAAAATTCTGCAATTGGGTTTAAATGACTGGTTGACTCTAACCATCTTTTACCCTGTAATGAGCCTGGGCATGGAAATGTGACTCCTGTACTATTCATTATGACTGTAGCAAAGAGGGTCTTGGCCATACACTCAAGGCAATGAGCCATGGAGATGGATTTGTTAGTCGGCACAGATGCTTCTGAATAGACTCTCTCTTTCTCCATGGAGACAAATCCAACAAGAACATTTCTTGTTTTGGTTTGTGTGGAATTTAGAGAGGGAAATATTCAAAGGCATGCTTAAGCAATCAGGGAGGGAATTACTCAAATCCACAAAGGTATGACTTTATATATGTACAAGCCTAACAATATGCTAGAAAGGTTGCAATCAAAATTCCTTGTTGGGGGGTGGGGGGTGGGATAGAAAGAAACCAACTCAGTAACAACCTGAAAACACCATATCTATTTTGTAAATTATTGAAATCTAGGACGTTAACATTTCTCCCTTCCACTTCCTCTTGGTTTCCCCTTTATCTGGAATGTGCATTAAGAAACATGAATGGTATTGTCTCACAACTAACTGAAAATCCAAAGTTGCCTAAGAGAGGGTTTTTATCTGGGAAACCATTACAGGCACTGTAATCTCTGAAGTAATAATGCCATTATGTAACAAAACATTACATTTTCATTTTTCCCATTGGTTAATCCATATACTTCTTCATTCAAAGAACCCTTTCTCCACTAATTTTCTCAAGGACACAGACCTTCAGGATGCCAGCCGATAGCAAAAAGGAACTGCCTACCTGCTCTTGAGGACCAGTGTGTGACAAAGTATACTGCTCCCACACAGATTTATGCTTCAGTACAAAGATTATTTGTGACTTCATAAGAGGGACTGAAGTCACTTCAATACCAAAAGCTAATCATTTTTTTTCCTTTTTCTGCTCTGAAAAGAAATGAAGGAAAGTGACCAGCAAACAAAAACACTCCAGCGTGGATATCATGATTTGAAAGTGGGCGTTTGATTCATAAGTCTCATCTTCTGAGAGAAGCAAAGGCATCCATCATAATTGCTTGGGTTGTTTGCTAGAAAAGCATCTCTAAAGTTCAAGAATAAATGTTCTCCCAGAGAATAACCAATAAACATGACAGATAATTCATCAGCAATGTTTCCCCCCCACCTAAAAAGTTATAAAATCCCCAAAAGATATATGCAATTTCTTGCACCAGCACACTAAAATCTCATTAGCAGTGAGTGTTCCTTGAAACAATTAACAATGGTGTCAGCATAATACTTTAAATATTTTTATTTCTTTTTGATTTATACATATGTCTTGTTCCAGGTGAGTTATAGCAGTTGTTTTCAAGCAAGACCCCCCAACGTATAGTATTATTAGACAGATTTGTGAGTGATTGAGGTGAGGACTGAATGCAAAAAACTGAAAATGATTGAGGTAGCACCCAAGCACACATTTACTTGGGAGATATTATCCCCATTGAACTCGGTGAGTTCTGGGGAAACATGAGAAGGGTTAAGTTGGAAGAAATCCATACACACTCCTAACAACAATCAGCACTGTTCTGATATCACTATGCTTTCAACATACATATTTTGACTATTGATGCTGAAGTCATGAACAAATGTTTAAGACCAAACAATAGGTTTCACAAAGCCATGTGTATCTTTGTCCTAGCCTTTTAAAAAAAGGAAGTAATGTCCAGAACTATGAGTTTAAGTGAAAAACAAAACAGCATGAGTGTGGGGGAAATATGCTGAACCAGCGTGGTGTAGTGGTTAAGAGAGGTGGTTTGGAGTGGTGGACTCTGATCTGGAGAACCTGGTTTGATTCCCCACTCCTCCACTAGTCTGGTGAACTGGATTTGCTTCCTCATTCCTATGCATGAAGCCAGCTGGGTGACCTTGGGCTAGTCACACTCTTGCAGCCTCACCTACCTCACAGGGTGTCTGTTGTGGGGAGAGGAGAGGGAGGTGATAGTAAGCCAGTTTCATTCTTCCTTAAGTGGTAGAGAAAGTAAGCATACAAAACCCAACTCTCCTCCTCCTCCTCCTCTCTTTGGAGTGATTTTCTGCTCAAAATCCACCTTTGCCTTTGAGATCTTTGGGGGAAAGATGCTAACAGTAGCAAAGAGTGACCTAACTCATAGTGTGCTCTATAGCCAATAGCATGGGAAATGAAAAAAAAACTGACTTTTTATAGATGGTTGCTATGTGGAATTCTCTTAAGGACATCTGCTGGAATGAGGTGTGATGATCTGGGACACCACCTGTTCAAATCTTGTAGGAATCTAAGAAGAGCTCTGCTGTATCAGACCAGTGGTCCAGCATCCTGTTTCATACAGTGGTCAGCTGTTTGCCCTGATGTTGCCTCCTAGTGCTGGTATTCAAGGTTTACTGCCTCTGAACATGGAGGATCAGTTTAGTCACCAGGGCTAGTAGCCACTGATGGACAACATGAGTCTGTCTAATCTTTTAAAGCCATCTATGCTCGTGGCCATCACTACAACCACAGGCAGTAAGTTTTATAATTTAATCACTCAATGAGTAAAGAAGTATTTTCTTTTCTCCATCCTGAATCTATTACCCATCAACTTCATTGAGTGTCCCCAAGTTCTAGTATTATGGGGGAGGAGTTTTCTCTACCCACTTTCTCCACCCATGCATCATTTTATACACTGCTGTCATCTATTTTATAAGCCTCTCAGAGACTGTTCCAGTTTGGATGGACACTGGGCTATAGAGTACAACTGGGGCGCCCTTCCCCTTTGGTACACCCCTTTTGCCTCTAACCAACCCCCTTACACTTGGCCCCTCCCCTTTGGCACTATCTTGTCTTCTTCAATTACTCCCTTTTTTCATTTCAACTTGCTTACTCTGATAAAGAGATCATACACAATTTTGATTTCTTAGTTATTTGTATTACTTTGTATAAAACCAGAGAGAAGAAAATATGCCTTCTATGATTTCATTGGACTGCTATTCAATAAAATTAGCATCATTTATGTAAAAGCAATGCAAATATTGTTCTTGAGGAGCCTCGGTCTAAGAATATGTGGGAAAGCATCTTCAGTCTCATCACTGAAAGTGGGGAGCCCAATCCACATCCCTCCAAAATACTTAATCTGCTGAACACTCTTACCATACTGAAGATTTTCCTTTGGAACCATCCAGTAGAGAGAAGGGAACTTAATTTTATCACTCACACAGGATCAAAGGAGCCATAGCTATACAAGAAAAATACTTATATTTTAATATTGAGAAATGCATCACTCCATTTTTTAAACCAACAGTAACATCTTTGATACTGCTATTTTAATCCTCCAACAAATATTACAATCCCGATCTTTAATTGTTAGTTTTACACATATGTATTTTTTTACATTGTTTTATTATCTTTTGTTAACTGTTCAGAGCCTTGAGGGCCCTAATTAGGTACAAAGATGGCTAAGTATGTGGGGTTTTTTTTGCCTGTGCGTACCTATAACAATTGAGATGTGTACCATGAGAAAGCACCTTTAACGCACCAACTAGTTGTGGTAACTGCAGCAAAACCAATCTGACAACATCTACTCCAACATGGAGCATGGGGAGGGGCCATGGCTCAGTGGCAGAGCATCTGCTTGGCATGCAGTAGGTCCCAGGTTCAGTCCCCGGCGTCTCCAGTTAAAGGGACGCGATAGGTAGGTGATGTGAAAGGCCTCTGCCTGAGACCCTGGGGAACCACTGCTGGTCTGAGTAGACAGTACTGACTTTGATGGACCAAGGGTCTGATTCAGTATAAGGCAGTTTCATGTATTCATGTGTTCATGTCTGAGACAGCTTTCAGTGTCAGTTTTGGCAAATGCTGTGAGACCTCTTCCAAGCATTTTGTTACTCTAAGAAACAAACAAACAAACAAACAAAAAACTGAATAAATGTGATGGAATATTACAAAAAAATCATTTGCCACACTTCTTTGGCACTATTACCATAGCATTGCCCACAAATATTAGACACCAACAACATCTGTGACATGCAGAAATAAAAAAAACACCTCTCCTTGATGTCCACTAATTTGCTTTTAAACAAAGAGGGGGGGGGGAGTGTGTATCATTACAGAGGGCAAATTGTCCCTTGGTACCTTGTGAGAGCTTAACATCCATCACCATAAAGTAATAAAGTTGCCATTCTCCACTTTACTGTGGTGTGAAGTTTGCAGTGTGAGAAAAAACACACAATTATTGCACAGCGGGGGGGGGGGGGAGCCTGGGCATGTGCCCGTCCCTCCCACACACACCAGTGCAGAAATCTCTGTCATAACTTGGGCTAGGCATGCATTCTCAATAACCTTCTCACAGGATGGTTGTGAGGATCAAATAAAAGAGGGGAGGAGAGGGTATTCCACCCGAAACTCTTTGAACGTAGTGGGATGAAAATCAAATGGACGAATAGCTAAGGAAATCAACTTGCATATCTCAGTGGTGCAGATGTTAGAATATCTCTGCCAGAGATAGAGGATTCCAGATACCTTAGGGGAGGCATACTACAATCCAAGGAAAGACTGCAGGAGTTTCGATTAGGTCCGGCGAGAAAATCAGGTTCACAGTGTCAGAGCCCTTTATTAAAAGCCAGTGCAGTTCGGGAAGAAGGCAGACTGGTAAAACAGTCCTGTTTCCAACTGAAAATATCCCTGGTGTTCTTGCAGCAACCCCGAGTAATATGTTTCTATACTAAGCGCAGAGCGAGGCTTAACTGTACTAACGGCCCGGCAATAGGAAAATCCTGCTGAAATTAAATAATCAAAAAAAGATAGGTGAGTGGTGATTTTATGAAGTAAACAGTGATTGAGGAAAGAAGAGTGAACAGCAGGCCTCTGCGTGAAGTAAATTAATTCATGCTGGAGTTTTATACTCCTGAAGAAATTAAATTGCCCATTTCTTAATCAGCACCGTTCCCTGGTATGTCATTTCTTTTCCTCTCCTGCCCCCATTATTGTTTTAACCATGTTTTCACGCAAAAGCTCATGTGATCATTAACCCCCCCCCCCCCCGGATTACGATTATGACACAGACAGCATTTCACTATATTTTAGCATTTTCTGGGGGGGTTCTACAGTGTTCTAAAAAAATAATATAATGATTCTTATTGCACTCTCTCAGCCTTTTAAATCTCACCGTTTGTGTTCCTAAATAAAACAAAGGCTACAGGTCAAGGCTAGATATTGGCAGAAAAATACAGATCGCTCTGATTTTATTCTCATGTATTTATTTGCATTTATATTTGTAGCCTGTTCTTTTTCCTAGTCTAGGGTTGCCAGGTCCCTCTTTGCCACCAGCAGGAGGTTTTTGGGGCAGAGCCTGAGGAGGGCAGGGTTTGGGGAGGGACTTCAATGCCATAGAGTCCAATGGCCAAAGCGGCCATTTTCTCCAGGTGAACTGATCTCTATCAGCGGGAGATAATTTGTAATAGCAAGAGATCTCCAACTAGTTCCTGGAGGTTGGAGAAAGCTGACACAGCATCCACACACAAAATGTTTTAGCACATAGAATTTCAAAATGTAGTCATTTATCCATCAACAACTGTTATTCTAGTAATTAAATTACAACCTAATTGCATGCAGTCATCTGCGTAAGTATTGCAAGGTTCACAGTGTTAGGTAAGTACAATATCACAATTTCTCATATGCTTATTTTGTATATTCACATGTACATTTTATCCAGTCTCGTTTTCTTGTCCAGTGTACTTAAGATATATATGTGAAATGTAAGGGCGAAAACGCATGGTCGCTTTAGCCTCCTTTATTCCCTGTTTCAGCCAGGATTCATCCAGGATTGAACGCATGCGTTTCACTGAACGTGCTTTGGCTGAATCCTGGCTGAAACAGGGAATAAAGGAGGCTAAAGCAACCATGCGTTTTCGCCCTAAGTTTCTTTCCACAGGGAGATCTAGGTCACCTGACCTTAACTCCGATTAATCATTAAGCCAGACGGCTGTTTCGATTCTTCAATTCTTCATCAGTTCTTTTTAGTGTCTCCCCTGAATGTATAACAAAGTTGCATACTTTACATAATACATGTCCTACAAAATATAAACATAATACATATGTGCATAACATATAACAGTGTGCATAACATATAACAATAAAACCAAGTATATCTTACCAGTGTTACAATGTCCACTTAAACTCTATATGTGGTACATACTGCCTCTTCCCTCCAGGGTTTCCTGCAACTACTATTGGATCATGTCCCCCTATTCTATCCGTAACGCCTAATTGAAAACTGGTGTGTAGCTAGCGTTCTTTCTGCTGGAAGTTGGCAACCCTATACTACCTGGAGGTTGGCAACCAGAAAACCCTGAAGGGAAGATGCAGTATGTACCATGTATAGAGTTTAAGTGGGCATTGTAACACTGGGAAGACACTAAAAAGAACTGACGAAGAATTGAAGAATCGAAACGGCCATCTGGCCTAATGATTCATCAGAGCTGAGGTCGGATGAGCCACTGATCTCCCTGAGGAAAGAAATTTATATTTAATATATATGTCTCAAGTACATTGGACAGGAAAACGGGACTGGATAAAATTTACATTTGAGTATACAAAACAAGCATATGAGAAATTGTGATATTGCACTTACCTTACACTGTGATCCTTGCAATATTTATGCAGACGACTGCATGCAACTAGGTTGTCATTCAATTACCAGAATTACAGTTGTTAGTCATACTGATGGATAAATGACTACATTTTGAAATTATTTGTGCTGAAACTTTTTTTGTTTGGCTGCTGTGTCGGCTTTCCGCAACTACTTATTGTACATAGTGGTGCTTTTTTCTCACAGTACCTGGAGGTTGGCAACCCTAGTCGCCGGTGATGGAGGCCTAAGCCTCAGTTGCTGCTGGTAAGTACCCTTGCTGGCCGACTGAATCGCACTTGGGGAGGCCCCCAAAGTGGGGGATCCCCTGGCCCCAGCAGGGGTCTGGCAACCATAGCACAGCAGGTTATAATGCCATTAAGTGTACCCTCCAAAGCTGCCATTTTCTCCAGGGGAACTGATCTATGTAGTCTGGAGATCAGTTGTAATTCCAGAACATCTCCAGCCCCACATAGAGGTTACTAACCAAGCTTCATTTCGTGATATCTCTAGAGACCAGGACCAGTGCTACCATTAGGCAAACTAGTCGGTCGCCTAGGGCACAGACCTCAGAGGGGCGCAGAACTGGCCCGAGGGGCACCGTTTTAAAAATATTAGTTTCTAGAAAAAAATGCAACTGACAATTTATATTTTTTAATTTTAAGATAAGTCCCACAACAGTGCTATGGAATAATTACAACGTCTTAGAAAAAGTTTTGTGCTTTTATTTTTTTTCTACAAGACATCTGTTTGAAAATTGGTTAGCAATGGGGGGGGGCACAAGTAGTTAGCCTTGCCTAGGGCTCAAAATTGCCTGGCACCGGCCCTGCTAGAGACCCTGGTATAACCAGTCCTCACAGTCACTTACCTCTGCAAGAAGAAGGTTATTTTTTTTACTGCGTTTGTTGGCTGCTTTAAGTCCTCTTTGGAAGGGAGACTTTTTGTTTAACACTACTGCAAAAATTAATAAATTCCGCAGCTGCCCTCACAGGGACTGTCCATTCTGCAGAGAGAGCATTAAAGATGTGGATTCAGACAATACTGTCTCAAAATCTGTGCACAGCGCACCCTGTTCATTAACCTCACTAAGGTAATTATTCCTAATGGACTTTCTGGCTTGCAAACCTGAACCGACTAGGCTAGTCTGAGCTGTTTTTCTGACACAATTGTGACACAGTTTCCGACACGATTGTGATGTCTGCAGCTACGCTCTGCGTTCAGCTTCCATTTTCCCTCTGCTGTCTTTACATGTCTGTTTCCCTAGAGTGGTCAAGGGTGGCCAAATCTCAAGATTAAAAAGCTTCAGCATAAAGTTATCTATATAAATATCTAGATCTTTAGTGCCAGACACAAAGGCAGGTGGTGAGTCAGGCAAGAAGGAAGAGGCCAACGTCAAACCAAGGGTCAGTTAGTCAGAGAGTCAGACGTGAGCAGGATTAGTAATCCACAAACTATAGGCGCGGCTGGTGGGGGAGAACCAGGCTCAGCAGACTTAACACAGCCTGTACGCTAAAAACAGCTTGCTCAGACCGAAGGGGCAGCCTGCAGACAGCAGTTTTATACTTTCAGGCCAGATGTTATTGAACTTTGGCAGCTGTTCCATGTAGCTCTCATTGGGCCCTCCAGCCTGGATATGCTTCTTCTGCTGGCCATCTTGAGAGCAGTGCTGTGGCGCTGAGGAGTCTGCTGGTCATGAAAGCAGGCAGCTCTAATTGAACTAAAAAAAAAAAAAAAAAAAGGCTTGGAGCAACTGCCCCAGAACCTGGTTTCAATCCCCTGTGAGGTACTTAGGGTTGCCAACGTCCAAGTGATGGCTGGAGATCTTCTGCTATTACAACTGAGCGCCAGGTGACGGATATCAGTTTCCCCTGGAGAAAATGGCTGCTTTGGAAGGTGGACTCTAAGGCATTATACCTCACTGAAATCCCTCCCCTCCCCAACCCCCCTCCTCAGGCTCCCCTTTCAAAATCTCCAGGTATTTCCCCACCCAAAGCTGGCAACCCTAGAGGCACCACCATACACCCACTAGCGCAAGGGTTGCCACGTCCCTCTTCATCACCAGGAGGAGGTTTTTGGGGTGGACCCTGAGGACCGCAGGGTTTGGGGAGTGGAGGGACTTCAATGCCATAGAGTCAAATTGCCAAAACAGCCATTTTCTACAGGTGAACTGATCTCTATTGGCTGGAGATCAGTTGTAATAGCAGGAGATCTCCAGCTATTACCTGGAGGTTGGCAACCCTAACTAGCCCCAACATTGGGGTAAGGGTTTTCCCTGTCAGCCATCCCCACCATTGTGAAGCAGCGGGGGCTCAGCTGCACCTCAGAATGGAGAGGGGAGGGGGTTCCAACCACCTTGCTCCTCCTATTCTCCCAAGACATCTTCCTCTCAACCTGGGGAGTACCTGCCTCCTTCCTTCCTTGCCTGCTGGAACTGCCCCCGTTATTCCTCCCCACAAGGCCATCTGGCTCAAATGAGGCTCTTCCTCCTCTTGAGGAGTCTCAACCTCACAAGAGGGTGAGAAGATCCTGCCCGCTCCCTGCCATGACCAAGCAGGTATTCTTCATTGATACTTCTCCTGAGTTGGCCCTACCAACCGGCTGCCTCATGTGTGCTTGTCCCATCTCTATCTGGCCTGCCACTGATCCTGCAAGGGAGCAGATGCCATTGAAGATGAGGGTAGTTTCAGGCATTCTCCAAGCTGGACACTCCCCACATTGCTTGACTTATGGGCAGCAGAAAGCTCTCACAGCAACTGTTGCATCCTAAAGTTCAGCCACAATAACTTTGGAGCATTCCAAGGTTGTGAATAACTATTCCGTACAAACCTGCAAGTCATTATTACTTTAGTCTGCTCGCCCACATCTCATCTCCACACCTGTATCTGGATTAGACCTACAGTGAATGGAAAACAGGAGTTGACAGTCGATGGCATACAAATGCCATTTTGGATCTAGAATCATGCAGTGTTACTGTTCCTCATTTAACAAGTCCAGACTTATGATTGCTTCTCCGGAGGGAATTATGTAGATCATTATTATAAGCCATATTCATCTTTTGGGGTAAATCACAGTACTTTGGAAGTGGCATCAGCTTTGGCAAGCATAGCAGCCAGAATGTAAATGCTGAGTTACATTTAGTATTTCCGCCTTGTGTTGTTTGTTCTATTTATTCTATAAATACACCCAGCTGTACTTGTCCTTGGCTTCCTTGCATACATTACTATTTTAATTATGTACTATTTATATGCCTTACAAAATACAGTGACAAAAAGCAAGCATGGCAAAAAAGAAAAGAAAAGAAATGTTATTTGTATGTCAACATGTCACAGGGACACAGATGGCATCTAGAATCTTGTTGGCTGCTTGTCTAGAATCAGAGTTGTTGGATTTGTTGATCTGTACTGTCACCACTCTAGGGTAGCATTCAGACACCACACACATAAAAAATGCCAGTTGTCAAGACCATGCACAAACAAACCTCGTCCCTGTGCTTGTGTGACAGCCCTCCTCCCTCTCCCATCTCAAACAGAGCATGGTATAAATGATTCTTGGCTTGAAAGAAGCTCTGGTCCCACACTGCAGAAATGCAAGTGCTTGAAACTGGAGTTTGTTTGCTCCCCACAACCTGGGATTCTAACCTATAGTTTAATACAGGTTTAATGCCAATTCACCAGGGTGCCTGCATTTGAACATCATGTGGAAGCAAAGATTAGAACATAAGATCATAAGAAAGGCCATGCTGGATCAGACCAAGGTCCATCAAGTCCAGAAGTGGCCAACCTGGTGCCTCTAGGAAGCCCACAAACAAGACAACTGCAGCAGCATTAACCTGTCTGTGTTCCAAAGCACCTAATATAATAGGCTTGCTCCTCTGATCCTGGAGAGAACAGGTATGCATCATGACTAGTATCCATTTTGACTAGTAGCCATGGAGAGCCCTCTCCTCCATGAACATGTCCACTCCCCTCTTAAAGCCTTCTAAGTTGTCAGCCATCATGACATCCTGGGGCAGGGAGTTCCACAATTGAACTATGCGTTGTGTGAAGAAATACTTCCTTTTATCTGTTTTGTTTCAAACAGGTTTCTTAATGGTGTTCTGCATGGGGTGGAGGGGTGGGGGGAAGAGAGGCATTCATACGACCACTGCAACAAGCTTGGATTGTGTGCATAAATCTTGGCTTAACTGGAGTTCTTATAAGTCTGAGTGCAACAAATGCTGGCCAGGTGCTAAAATTTCAGACACTGGTCCTATTCTCTCATCTCCCCCCCCCCCCCATCTCTCTAACACACAGACCCTGCCATGGAAAACTTCTTTGTGCCACCATAGAGTGCATTTAAATGCTGGTACCATCTGAACAGGTGCAGTCATAACAGCCACCAGGCTGGATGGGGGAGCAATGATTACGTGGGAAATGCATGTGATTGATTCCACCGATGTAATTCCAGTATTTGCACACACATTGCAATAGAGAGGGATCATTCAACATGGAGTAGCTCTTCTGCAGCTACAGGAATGTAAGAATGGGCCCCCTGACTACTCTTTGGTTATACCCTGTGGTGTGAGCGGTGGTTGTCCTCTCTGTTCCTGAGTCAGCAGTTGTATTCGGATCAGAACGACTGTACTCTTCTTCATCACAGATCACATTGTAGTCTCTCCCATACCTCGTTTTCTTACCTTGCCTTTATATCCTGTTTTGTACTTGGTGGTGGTGGCAAGTGCCATCAAGTCGCAGCCAACTAATGGCGACCCCCATAGGATCTTCAAGGCAAGAGAGATTGGGAGATGGTTTGCCATTGCCTGCCTCTGTGTGGGCTGTGAGAGTTCTGAGAGAACTATGACTGGCCCAAGGTCTCCCAGCAGGCTTCATGTGGAGAATCGAACCCGGTTTTCCAGATTAGAGTCCACCACTCTTATCCACTACACCATACTGGCTCTCGTTTTGTACTTAGGCTCTTGCTAATTCATGATTTGCTAATTTTACTGAATAAACTCTGCTGGCTTTGGACTCATGTGCTTTCCTTGACTAGCTTGACCACCTTTTCCCTCTGATCTACTGCCTGCTATGGCATATATTTGCCACTATATTACCAAAGTTGTTCCTGAGGGTTATCAAATGTCTGCCAAGTGATATTGAACCCTATTTCCAACCCACATGACCAGAAAGATTCCAGTCTTTCTGTAGTTTCACAGCCCCATCTTTGGCTATCCAGGCTCTTTTAATGATGACACAGCCCACCTATTGTACAAAGGGTGAAGCATAGTGAATGATTTCCGTAGAGATTTGCACCAACTGGTAAAATGTTGATAAAATGGTTTGGGCTGCCTGCCACATGTCCTTGGCACAGCCAGTTCATCTTTTGAGAAGCCTGAGATGGACTTCTGTTGCGTTGCTATAATTATGAAGGAAGTAGTCTTGGCTACAGGATAGAAAGTGGTCCATGGAATGGGTGGGCATGCATACTTCACTCCACCATTCCCTTACTCATTGCTTCCTGCTGTCCTACCCATGGGCTGTCCTTGCTGGTATGAACAACAACAACAATAACTATTTCTGGTGAGTAGAGCACAATGCATTTTATACTCAGGCCAGCATCTAGCTGTAGCAGTTGTATTCAGGATTGGTTAAGAACAGGACTTTGGTGCTCTTTCCCCTAAAGTATAGTTTAGTAGGCCCTGACCTGGATAGCTCAGGCTAGCCCAATCTCATCAGATCTCAGAAGCTAAGCAGGGTCGACCCTGGCAAGCATTTGGATGGGAATACCAGGAATTCCTCCAAGGAATACCAGGGTCATGCAGGCAGGCAATAGCAAACCACCTCCGAACATCTCTCGCCTTGAAAACCCTATGGCATCACCATAAGCCAGATGTGACTTGACTGGGGGGTGGGGTGGGGAGGTTTAGTGGAATGGCTGAGTTCCATAGAAGCCTGGCTTTCACAGATCTTGGGTATGGATTGTTCCTGTGCCAACAAAGCATCACATCTGGGCAACAAACTGTTTGCATGGTATCAACAGAGTGATAAACTTGCCAACCTGAAAAAGCCTTTTGCTTTACTAGCAATATTTCTCACACCCTTGTGCCTAAGTTAGAATACTCTCCAACAAAGTTACAAGTTATTGTTAACACAAGTGCTTTTTGATAGGGGTCAACACAGTGGTAGCAGTTTTTCTTAAAGCTGCTTAACCTTCATGCTTTCCCCTCATGTAAAACCTGTTTTATTTTCCTTGTTGAAAATAACTGGAAGTGTCTTCCCTGTCTCCTGCTCTGCTGAAAGAGAATAAATGAAGCCAGATTTGTATTCTAGCCATGGCATTTCTCTTTTGCCGTCTTTTCTTTTTGAGCAGCTAACATGTAGTCCCAAACTTCCCATTACTTTTGACATACTGGGGATCACTTCAGGTGCTGTTCTCTTTCATTCTGACGAGTAAAATTTTAAAAAGGCCAAATGATAAAATTTGTATTTGACACACTCAAAACAGTTTGGCAATTATTCCAGAAGCTGCCTTCTCCCAGCCTTGCTTCTAAAGCCAAAAGGAAGCTACAATTCTCTTCAGCAAGTGCTGGGTTATGAATTCAAAATGTTTTATGTATTGTGCTTCCTGGGAATTATATGAAACCCTCCAACTATATGATAGTGGAAGTCAGATCATCTTGCTGATATTAAAGCAGGAGAAACTAATTGATTAAAAAAAGATTATCTCCTGAACTGAACAGGACTTTATAATTCAGTTTTGGCAATTATTTATCGATTTATTTTCTTCATTTATACCCTGCCTTTCTCCCCAGTGGAGGTTTTTTTTTTTTTTTTTTTACATCTTTTTAAAAACGCCTTTTTTACATCTTTCAGTTACATCTTGTCAGGCTCTTATACCAATTTTGCAGTTGTCTTGCTCAGTGGATTTGTATGTGTTGAACTGGATTTGTGAATGGTTGCATTCGGCCTAGGATCCGACGCAACATGTCTTGAGATATGCATGAAAAGTATGTTGATTTTGATTTGTGACCTGGGCATGTATTTTGAGCCATTCATAAATCTGGCTCAGAACGTGCAAATCCACTGGGGAAAAAATGCCTGATTTCAGTATGCGGGATTGAGTGTGAGAATTGGTTTGCAACAATTCGTTAGATGCTGGTAAACTTAGCCATAAGGAAGGTAAACAATGATTTACAATGCAATTACTAACAGTTCAAATCAAATCTCAGTGTTCATAAAGAAAAAAAGAGCTAGACACAGAGACAATGTTGCTAGGAATATTGCTGACATATTTTTTAAAAATAATATAGAATTGTTAAACTATATGATAACGGCAGCCAGAGTAGTCTTAGCATTAATGTGGAAGCAAGTTGAAACCCCAGAGATTGAACGATGAAGAGAGAAAATGGCAGAATTTGTGGTGATGGCCAAGTTGACGCACTTATTGAATAAAATACCTTCAGGGGTATTACAAAGAAAATGGGGAAGTTATTAGGGTTATGTAAAATAGTTATTAGGTTAAAGTATAATATCGATATGGAGAAATTCATACAAATATAGACATGCTATAGCCACTTAATAGTATCTTTATTGTATTGATAGAGTAGACATTTTAAATATAGCATTTTTTTAAATGACCAGTTTAATTTAGAATGTTACTTTTACTCAGAAAGTTTTTGAATCAGTATTAAGATGTATAACATTAGGAATAAAATCAGAAATTAGAAACAGTAACAATCTGGACTAATACAGTATTAGAAATTCTCTACTATAGTATTTGTAAAATGGATTTCATTATTAGTAACTAAGAAGTTATTATTTTATAATATGATGAATATAGGCACACTTTGGAGGGGTGGAATGGCTGCATGTATGTTGTATGTATGTGGAATTTGTTTTTTGTTTTTTAAAAAAACTAATAAAATTTATTAAAAAGAAAAAAAGAAAAGAAAAAAAGAGCTGCCAACTCTGGCTTGGGAAATTCCTGGAGATTTGGCATTGTGGTGGTGGTTGAGGGTGGCAGAATTTAGGGAAGGGAAGGAGCTCAGAAGGGATGTGATTCCATAGATTCCAACCTCCAAAACTGCCCTGCCCTCCTGATTGCTATGATTTGGCGATGAATTATAACTCCAGAAAACTCCGCCTCACGTGGAGGCTGATAACCCTAAAGGCAGCATCTTTCTCCTTCTGAAGAATAGTTGTGATTTTCTTCAGTAGCAAATTTATGGGATTCTTTTGTATTCTCTTTACAAATCCTCAAGTGCAGATTACAGCAGGCAAATGTATGGAAGCTGCAGTACACTGTTCTCAGAATGGTTGTATTGTCAAGATGAGTCCATGACTCATGTGAATTGTTTTTCAATGACAGCTATTATAAAAGTTATTTCCAGTTCTTTGAAAAGACATTATAATGCAGGCTCATTCAAAATGCAATGGATTTGTGATATTCAGAAAGAAGGAATGTTTGAACAATAACACCGTTGTATGCTGACAATACTTAAGCCCATCGTTGGTTTTTGTACCTTTTCCCAGAAATCCTAATGAAACATTGCTGGCACTTGAAATGTCTGATTCATCTAATGAATTCTTTGACTGGTTCGCCCAGTCGCTGGGGGTGGGGGGAGAGCAGACACAGTATAATGTGTGGTACAGATGGTATGCCTGATTCTCGCAGAGTAGTAAAGGGACTGCAGAAATTGTAAACTGGCTCATCTCCCTCCCCTGCACCCTACAAGCTTTTCCAAGCAGGAGATTGGCATGTACCTCAGAAATGAAAAAAAGATACCAGGAAATTATTGTGGTTTGAGCTTTCTCATAAATTTGGCCAGCAGCTTTATATTTCAAGCCTCTCATAAAACCATTTTTCCTTAATATTGCATGCTCTTAAGGACTAGAAACACTAGCATTGGAGAATGCTGTGCATTTTGGTAATTCTTCTAATGACTAGATCATACAGAGAGTCCTAGAAATCTTCATCTATCTCTTAAAGAAATTTTATTCACAGTTTTTATGTTATTACAAATGCCACAGCTGTGAAAAATCTGTTGTGAGAATAACTGTCAAAAGCTCACAAAACGGTTGTGATCATTCCCTTACATTTTTAAAAACCAGACCTGTATAAAAGGTAGCCTTCTGCACTTACTACGGACCATTATGAAGGCTTAGCTGGAGTCCTGAGTTTCTACTGGGGTTTCCAGTCTTCAACAGAGTAACCTGCTGAAAGAAATATTAAGATTGCAGGCCCAGCTCAAGCAATTTTGCTGTCCCAAGCCGTAGAGGCCTGGAAGGCAACAATGGGCTCAAGTCACACCTGTCGCCTCCTCCTGCCTCTCATCTCTCAAGGAAAGCTCCAGCAGGGTTGCCGACACCTTTGAATTTGCCTTTGGACCCGGGCAGTGGCAGCACAATTCCGCAAGGTGATGTAGGCTATGTTCTTCTGTGCCACCAGCTGGGAACTTTGTGTGTGAATAGCTGCCTCAAGCAGCCTCGCGCCCTCTCTTCTACAGAAAAGGTTATGTTTTGGCAGGCCAGGAGGAAACGGCTTCTTTCTCTTTTTATATTAGGATGCTCATAATTCACTTCTGTCCACAGGACCATGGTGTGGGTAGGATCTGTATGCTATGCTTACAGAAGGTCCCAGATTCAGCCCCTCATATCTTCAGTAATCTCCAGGTACCATGTGTTCGGGGAGGGCCAGCCCCACCACTGGGCAAGCCTAGACAATTGCCTAGAGCACCAGATTTTGTGGGGCACCAACAAGGTGAGAGGAGTCTTCTGCTGGCTTGAAAGGAAGCTTGGCATTAACTGGCTTCTAGAATCTTTGAATTTGTTGACTCTGGTCATCTATAGCTGCCATGACTTTTTGGCTTTTTTAATATTTTTATTTTTACATTGTTCATTTTTAGGGTTGCCAGGGCCCTCTTTGCCACCAACAGGAGGTTTTTGGGGTGGAGCCTGAGGAGGACAGGGTTTGGGGAGAGGAGGGACTTCAATTCTATAGAGTCCAATTGCCAAAGCGGCCATTTTCTCCAGGTGAACTGATCTCTATTGACTGGAGATCAGTTGTAATAGCAGGAGATCTCCAGCTAGTACCTGGAGTTGGCAACCCTATTCATTTTGAATGCCCAGTAAGTAAAACATTCATTCTAGACTTCTCACCTTTGTCTTTATTGAAGGGTGTGTGTGTGCGTGCACCAAAGTCATAGTTCACCTAGGGCATCAAAAAACCTTGGGCCAGCCCTGTGTCCATGACTCTGGAGAGCTGGACTAGACAATATTCTGCTATATGAATCATGGTCTGACAATATAAAGCAGTTTACCTGGTTACCTCCATTTTTTGGACAGTGTTCTCTTGACTGCTGGTTGCTCCTCCATCCATGGTGACAGTTCTTATTCTGGCTCATTTTTTTCTACCTTTTTCCAGTGTGCCATATGCTTATTTTACTAGCTTTGAATTTCTTGTCTCAGTGTTTTCTGTCTCATCATCCCTTTGTCATAATCTGTTCATAATATTTGTGACTGAGTTTTCTGACTTCCCTAAATGTGCTTGAAACCAGCATGGTGTAGTGGTTAAGGGTGGTGGACTCTCATCTGGAGAACTGGTTTGATTCCCCACCCCGCCACATGCAGCCTGCTGGGTGACTTTGGACTATTCACAGTTCTCTGTGAACTCTCTCAGCCCCACCTACTTCAGAAGATGTCTGTTGTGCGGAGGAGAAGGTGATTGTAAGCCACTTTGAGACTCCTTAAAGGTAGAAAAAAGCGGTGTATAAAAAACAACTCTTCTTCTTGAAGACAAGTTCATGTTGTGCTCACCATGGCAGCATATTCTCTAAAAACTACATGGGATCCACTCTGGGGAGAGTCTCTTGGTTCAGATGCAATATCAAGCCATGGTTTGCTGCTACAGGAATAAGTCCTGTGCTCAGGTGCTCCCTCCACTCCATCACCCTCCCTTGTTCCCTTGCATGCTACTAATCAATTAGTGACTTCTGATACAGTGTAGACCATGGTTTGCCATTATATATGAACATGCTAAATTTTGGTTACTGCATCACCTTGAAAACTGGTATCCCAATCCTGGTTTGAAGCTTGTTTGAAATCCTAGTTTGTAGGGGAAGTGTAAATCACAGTTGGCCTGTTGAAATAGACTTTAAAACTATGTTCTTCACTAAATTGGAAATCAGTAACTGTGCATGGGAGGATGGAGGTGGAGAAGAGATTGCATTCGCCGACAGCTTACTCATGTAGAACCAAACCACAGTCTGACAGTGCAACTGAGCCAACTAATCTTTGTGTC
Organism: Euleptes europaea; assembly: GCF_029931775.1. Taxonomy (NCBI): domain Eukaryota; kingdom Metazoa; phylum Chordata; class Lepidosauria; order Squamata; family Sphaerodactylidae; genus Euleptes; species Euleptes europaea. The sequence continues at coordinate 76,286,383 of NC_079315.1, forward strand.
CAAATATTCACTCACTCATTGAGATCATCAACCATAAGGCTTGCCAGCTCCAGGTTGGGAAATACTTGGAGATTTGGGGAGTAGAGCCTGAGGAGGGCGGGATTTTGAGAGGGGAGGGGCTTCAATGCCGTAGAGTCCAATTGCCAAAGCAGTCATTTTCTCTAGGGGAATTGATCTTTGTTGCCTGGAGATCAGTTGTAATTGCAGGAGGTCTCCAGCCACCACCTGGAGGTTGGCACCCCCATCAACAATCCTACACTAGCCTACACTGTTAGTTTCAGTTGATTCCAGGGCCTTATCATCACAAGTTTGCCTACAGAATGTATGCCTTCATTTTGGTTTAGGACTCCCATAATGCAGCACTGTTATAAGCTGGTTTGATTTGATTGTTGAGAAGAAGAAGAATGTTTTGGTTTCAATGACCCATGGGACCAGTTAATCAAAAACTACCAAGAAGGATTTATAGCTAAAAGGACCTCAAGATTGAATCTAGGGTTGACAAGTTTAAACCTAAATTACCTTATTGGAGAACTTAATTGCGATCAGAGCTTGAGAGGTTTATTGCCTTGATGGTGAAGGGTTTTTTGAAATCAGTTGTACAGAGACACAACTTAGCTTTTGTTTACAAGGAAACCACATATTGAGTATATTGGGGAATTAGCAGTCATATTACAGTGAATGGGAATGCAAGGCAGAGAGAAGATTTGGGCCATTTCCACACAAAATGCTTGTTCTGTATTTTCTGTGTTGCCACCCCACTTTCAGGTGATGTGTTCTCACAAATATGCTTCCTGATGGGTCCCTTTCCTGTGCTATTTTGCTGCTTTTTAAAAAAGTTGTCTAGTTCAGCTTTCCCTGGTACATGATCCAGTGAAGGATCACATTTTAATTCCATCAGCGCTTTCATCACTGCAGAGGGCTAATTCACACATTACAATTTCTCAGCATTACTGTTATATATCAAAAGGCGCACACGCTACCTCATGTGGGAATATATATATATATATATATATATTTCCATGTATACACAAAATTGGAAGCTATGTTTAGTTGCTGTTAGTTAAAAGTCCTTTCTTCTACGGGCAACCCATTCCTGAAGGGTGTGAGTGGATCCACAGCAGCCGGGAGCAGCGCAGCTGTGCTGCCTCCTCTGAGCCTTCCTTGTTGCTGCGGAGGCAAAAAAAGCATTTGTAAAAATAAAATGAAGAAATAAAGGGGGAAATGCCCCATAGTGAACAGCGAGCCCTGCCACCACCCAAGGGGTGTTTCTGGGGCAAAAGGACTGTGGGAGCTGCCTAAAGGCAGCCTCATCCCCGGGAATGCCCCTCCCATGCCGACGTGGCTGCACTTGTGGTGGGTGCTGGCACCGCCCAGACCCCGGCATGTTTGCCCCCGTGCTGGTGTAGGTGCCACCTTATTCCGTGATAAGGTGGCACCTACACCAGTGAGTGGTCACGCCGGCTCCTAAGGAACTTCGCCCCGCCCTTCAAGAATGGGCTCAAAACCTTGTAAAAGTAAAGGTCCTCTGTGCAAGCACCGGGTCATTCCTGACCCATGGGGTGACGTCACATCCCGATGTTTCCAAGGCAGACTTTGTTTGCAGGGTGGTTTGCCAGTGCCTTCCCCAGTCATCTTCCCTTTACCCCCAGCAAGCTGGGTACTCATTTCACCGACCTCGGAAGGATGGAAGGCTGAGTCAACCTTGAGCCGGCTACCTGAAACCGACTTCCATCGGGATCGAACCCAGGTCGTGAGCAGAGCTTGGACTGAAATACTGCAGCTTACCACTCTGCACCACGGGGCTCCTTGTGCCACGGGGCTCCTTGTACTTCAGCTTTAATTTGAGCTGGTCTCCTTTGTCATGGTTCTGTTTTTGGTTTGCTGTCTGCGACCTACAGGTTGCCACACCCGATAACGTACAGATAGCATTGTTCTTACTGACCAAAAGCAGTGCCACCCAAATACATACTACAGAACATAAGCAATAACCCCCTGCACCCCATCTTTTAATGTCCTTCTAGCTCTAGTCTACTGAGCTACTGAGCGGACAGTAAAGCTGCACTGGAAAGACAAGTAGGAGTAAAGCCCCTTAACTTCTGTCAGGCGTGAAGAACTGAATTCTCTGTTAGTGTACGTACTACACATTGACAACCCCCCACCCCGGGTCAACTGCTCTTAGAATTATCATCTGATAAGATTCTGGAAAGTCGCAGAAATTCAGCTGACACCTGGCAAGTATATTTTGCTTGGCACGTTGGCATACAGTAACATGGGCTGGGGACAAAGGGAAAAAAATGCATTGGCATGCAATGAGAAGTAGTCTTGTCAGATAACAGATAGCGCTAGCAGAAATACTGGTGGGATTCAAAGAATCCATTTAAATTAAAGCTGAGGAAGATTCAATTATCAGAGAGGTGGCATTTTAAATAAATGATCACATGGAACATCGTGTACTAACATGATCTTGGGCAAGTGCTTAAATTAAAACATCCAAAGTAAAACGAATCCTGTCTCCCACATTTAAAGTAGCCAGCGTCCTCCAAGTATAATGAAAGGGAAGAAAAATCCCCAGAAAACAAAATGGCTCAATCAGGACAACCAAATCTGTTGATATGGTTTGAAGAGCAATTACTTTCACACTTTCTTTACCATTTGGCTTTTACCTATTGGCATGTATATATGAGGAAATTGATATGGAATGGATATGTAAAAAATACATGGAAAGATACAAAACACTTTAGCTTACAAACCTGAACATTTTAGAGTTTGTTAAAGAGTCATCTAAGACATTATTATGCATCATCAAGCATCAGCATTCTATGATTAGTAATGTGCCTTTTTAACTACCGTCACACAGATGCATTAGTTTTGTGTTGCATAGGATGAATATCTAACTCAGCATCTTTCTTATCCTGCAAAACAGATGATCCGACTGTAATTAAAAATGGACTTTTAAAATATTTTGACTCTCTCGTCCATTACCCTTTGATAATTAGCCACTTTATCTTTTTATAAAGTAGTTTTTCTTTCCTCTTCTAAAGCTCAAATGAGCACATCATCTGAACATTCGTTGGTTAGAAGAAATGATTGAACTGTCTTTTTAAAAAGTAGTTTGCATGCAGATATGTTTAATGTTTCACCAGTATATAATTTTAATGTGAAAGAGCTTTCTTTGTGGGAAATCCAGCCTGCTACTGGATGTTTAAATTTTCAGTGTCTGTTGTCATGGCAACCAGCACTGAATCTGGTACCCACTGTGTTCAACATAAATTAATTTAAAGTCATAGCATTTCAAAGATTGTTTTATTCTTTTTAAAAAAATCTAGCTGGTCTAATTTATGTGCAGTTCAAGTAGATATATTTGAAATATCATTAAAGTACATTTATCCGGAGTTAATTATTAGTTATATTGGCAGGATTCCATACTTAGAACAGAATGAATAATGTATGTAACAAAATTGGTTCTAAGATTTCTTGTGGAATTAAAGCATTCAAATAACATAAACAGGGTATCTAAATGAATTCTCAATTCAGTTCTTATATGACATTATATATTCTAGGCCATTCCTTTTAAAACTCCTATTACGTGTGAAATTTAGTAAATGAAATGTTAATGTTTATATTTTGCTCAAATTTATTTGCTCCTTTGCAGTATTATGATCATTTTATGAAAGCAATAGAACTATTAAAGCCATTTCTTAAATATCATGTTTATTCCATTAGCCATTATGAAAGAGAGAATTTATTTTTAAATTTAGGATACTAATCAGAGGAACCTAAATTTTTCATGGGCAGGCTCTCGTGGGATTTCCAGATTGGTGCGGAAGATTACAGTACGAATAATGAATGCGAGAGCACAAGGAGAAGTGGAGAGTTTAATGGGCATAACATGACTACATTTTTTTCATTCTGAATGGCATTGGTAAATGTAGGGGGTGGTTAATTTTCTAAACAAATTGTACTGCATTTACCGGCTCTCACAGATCTGCATAAAAACAGTTTGAGTGGCGATTATTGTCTACAGTGGCTTGATGCTCTAAAGAGGTCAAGGATGCTAGCATTTTGCATATTGTACATCTTTTAAATCTTCCTGTTTAACCATCCCTGTAAATGCAAGAACTGACATATTGTATAATCACTTATTGTTACAATACAATGGACTATCATCATGTCTGCTTTTTGATATGTGGCTCTTTAAAAAAAAAATCCCACTCGATCTTCCCATTGATTTATGGATATCTCTGCTGAACACAACATTTTGCATAAACATTTGAAATGAAAGAATGAGAAAAACAGCATTTTATCAAAGCAGAGGAACAGGGCTTCCTTAAGACATCAAAATTTGGATGTGAAGTCATTATGCATTCTGGAAACCTTCAGACACAATTCCTTTTTCAAATGGAATGGACAATCAGCTCCCCCATATGGAGATTCATGCAAAGAAACACATTGTTTAAAAGGAGCAAAACGTTGTTTTGATAATAATTCACATTAAGCATGAGAGAGCATCCTGCATATTAAACATTTAGATTGCCAGCCACTACTGCTGTTGTGGACGTCAGTGTCACTGCCTCTAGGTGGCTGGTAGTTATAACCTTGCCATATTGACACATGCTGTAACAAGACATTTAAGAATACAAGGATGCACTGCAGCTCTGCATGACTCGTTTGCACCAACTGCACATACTCATTAATAACGCAGCCAGTTCTGAAGGGTTCCTGTGGGGATTTGTTTTGTGTCGGATTTTCTATTGCAACATGAAAGGCTGAAAACCTTTTGCTCATTTGCCTTAAATCCTCCAATCATCCTGCACTTTAATGAGCAGGCTGTCACTCATTACCTTAAATCTCCTTTAACAAGCTTCAGAGAAGATAGACACTCTAGTGTGGCAGATGACACAAAGGAAGACTTCTTAAATGGATTCCTTTATAGATCTGTTGAATATAAACTGAAAGAAAAAGGCAACCTTGTGAACAGCACCAGGGAGGGGAGGACAGTGATTTGTCCCACAGTTCAGTGTGAACTGAAAAGTTCACCAGAAGGATACTGCATACAAGAGAGTGCTTATGTAAATGGCTTGGAAGGGATTCACGTCAGTGACCATAGCCACGCTTGGGTTAACTGCATCAATACTCCATTTGTTTTAAAGCTCATTTCAAATGGCGGATAGTTGACTCTGAAATAAATGGATTGATCCCACTCTATCTTATCCGTTATTAGGTCTTAGTGAACAGAAGCCCACTATTACAGACAATTTGTCAACCCTCCCTACATCAGAAGAACTGCAGTGCAGTTCTTCCAGAAGAGACCACAGAACATCAACCATTGGTTGAATATGCACTGAATTGTTTGCACATTGCAAAACTTTTGACACACACACACAGAGAGAGCTTCTGCGTTATCCATCACACTTCTATATCAAACTCATGTGCATTCTCCTGTTAATTAAAATCCTCTGGGTTTTTGTCCCATCAGTTCATTATATTTGACTGATGGACACAAGAACCAGTGTCTTCTCTGTCATAAATTGTCTGGGATTTTCCTAAATTAAGTCACCTCATCTCTTCTTTTAATTTGCTTTGGCAGCAGATGAAAACCTCTAGATTCAAATCAGATTTTGGTCTATGCATAAAATCTCTCTCTCTCTCTCTCTCTCTCTCTCTCTCTCTCTCTCTCTCTCTCTCTCTCTCTCTCTCTCTCTGTATATATATACAGTACACAAACACAACACACACACAATAACTTCCCAACAGTTATCAAACTACTGTCTTCTTGACTGATTTATTTTTTCATTATTTCCGTATTCTGCTTCCTTGAATTGCCTTGAAATATATGAAGGAGAATAGAGGGAGAGGGCCTAGTTTACTTATGGACTTTTTCCCTTCAAGAAAAAATAATAATTTGGTTCTTTTATTTATTACATACATAAGTGCCATCAAGTCACAACCAAATTATGGAAACCCAAGCAATGGGCTTTCAAGCCAAGTGGGAGCAGAGGTGGTTTGCCACTGCCTTTTTCTACAGAGATGCCTTTGGTGGTCTTCCATCAAAGAACCAACACAGCTTAGCTTCTGAGATCTGATGACATTGGGTGAAACCATGCCCCCTTCCTTGCTCTTTATAACATAGTGGAAAAAATCTGCTCTAAATTGCAAGTCTTTTGATAATCTTCTTCAGCATCTACAAAAACAGAACTTATTTTATTTCCATGGGATGCAGCTTCATCCTTGTCGCTACAAACATGGAGATGAGAAATCCATTGCCTTCCTCAGAACTAGGAATTATAACAAGCAATGGTTCTGGGGCTTGCCTTAGACCCCCGTTTGCTGGCTCAGGCTTGGGAGGCAGCGAGGTGGAGGCAGGCAACTACAGCTTGTCATGGCAAGGCACAAAATGGAGGAGGTTGGGGTCCCACGTGGTATACGGTTCAGCTCGGTGGGGATTCCCTGGCTCAGCTGGCCTCCTGTAATCAGCCTTCACCCTTCCAGTTTGAACTGGGCATGTCCCTTGCCAGGCCTCCCCCAAAATCCCTTTGGGGGGCCAGGAGTGGGCAGAGCTTAACAGGCAGACCTTTCACTCAGGTCCACCTGACTTGTTTAATTGGACTACGCCTCGCTGCTCTTCTCACTTCACCTCCTTATTCATGCATTTGTAATGGTGGTTATTGTTATTTCTTTTTTCACAACTTTTTGGCAATGTTGTATAGAGCTAGATCCAGTTTTTTGGGGAAAGCGGCCCGTGTGCTCCTTTTTTCCACCTTGGAGATCCCATTAAGGGATTTTGGGGGAGGCCTGGCAAGGGACATGCCCAGCTTGGGGGCTGTCTGGACTGCCTCCTTCTAAGTGGCAGGGGAATCACCAAGTGGCTCAAGCCCAGGTGAAATCCCAGATGCTGCCATCCCATGCTTCTTCCCAGCAAGCGGGATGGGAATTGGAGGACTCTCATTGGTTGGCATGGGGGTTGGCTGATATCTTGGATCCAGCCCCTATGCAACACCAAAGCCCTGTTCAGCTGTAACCAATAAAGTTCTCTGCAGCACAAGGTGTCGTGGTTATTTGCATGCTGGGGTGGGGTGTCAGTCCTGCTCCATCTGCCCCTTCCCCTTTTAGCCCTGATCAACAAAGGAGCTTCCATTTCTTGGGCTATGCAGCTCCTAGCTTGTTCTAAGACATATCTAGAGAGGTGGGCTCTGGGGGAACCAAATTCAAATTCTCACTCTGCCATGGAAGCTCACTGGGTGATCTTGGGCCAGTCACACATTCTCAGCCTAATCTACTTCACAAGGACCTTGTGAGGACAAAATGGGGACAGGAAAGCAATATATGCTGCCCTGAACCTAGGGTTCCCAATATGCAGGTGGTGTCTGGAGATCTCTGGCTATTATAACTGATCTCCAGTCTATAGAGATCAGTTCCCCTGGAGAAAATGGCTGCTTTGGCCATTGGACTCTATGGCATTGAAATCCCTCCCCTCTCCAAACCCTGCCCTTCTCAAGCTCCACCACTAAAATCTCCAGGTAATTCGCAACCCAGAGCTGGCAACCCTACCTGAACCTCTTAAGGGAATGGTAGTGCAAAATATATTAGATAGGTATCCTATGAGTATGACTTCCTTTCCCTGTGTGCTAAGCAGAAGATACTGCCTCAATCAATAGGCAGAAACTGCTTTTCAGTGGGAAACTGTCCTTTGCAGGCGTGCCATGAAAGAGAGGAGAACACTTGCATGTAAACCCAGCCCACAGTTTAAAACAAGAGGCCAACATTTTGTTTGCAAGGGAATCTGTGCATGAGCCAGTGTCATAAACTGAGGCATGATTGTACCAGTAATTCCAACACCAATTTTTTTGCATGCAGATTGCACAGGCGCAAAGAATAACATGGGAAAGTGCTGAGACAAGGAAAGGCAAACGGAAAAGTGGGGGGGAGACAAATGGTGCCACCACAGGCACGGTTGAAATTAAGTACCAGTTTGAAACTCCAGATTATTTCTGACAGTATGAATAGCTTTTATATCCCTCCTGGCACAATCATGAGTTCTGCTACCTTTTTATCAGACTGCATCTCTTTGCCAATGAATGGGAAAAAATGATCTAAATTAAGAAGAAAAATCTGCTTGGTGTTTGCAAAGGCAAACCATATGCCTCCAAAGGAACAATCCCTACTGTGTGATTTCTTGTAGTCGCTAAAGGACAGCTTGCAAAGTCATCTGCAGAATTACAGCCTGGCCTTTGTGGATACAGCAGCTCTATATTTGGAGTCGCTAATGATTCCCCCTAAACAAATCATTCTCAATAATTTGCTTGCGTTGTTATGAGCAAAGAAGTCACCTATGCTTATGGGAATGCTACATTTGGAGCAAAGGAGGACTTGGAACCAAATATGTTGGTTTTTCTTATGAGCAAACCATCTTCCATTATGCCTCATACAGTAAGCGAGTAGCCCCCTCCTCCCTGTCCCCCTAGTTCCCAGAAAACTTATAAAATGCAGTAGCTGTAAATCGCTCTTCTTTTTTTTACAAAGCTGTCAATCAATTTTCAAGCCTCTATGCCAGGTGACAGTCTCTATGGAGTCCTTTGCTTTGCATTTCCTTGCCCCTGTAAAAAGAAAAAACCACACTACTCTATTAAATCCTGACATTATAGCCGTAGGTTACTGAGATCTTTTATATTATTCATTGCATTTTGCAATCAATGAGAACATTTTACCCTTAATTGCTATTTAATACCATTTGCTTCTGCCATTTGAAACCTGTCGTTTTTAGTGAGCAAAACTGGCTGAAGTTGGAAAAGAGACAGCCAATTTATTTCCGATGAAGGCGCTGGCATGTCAGCCCGGCTTTTGGCCCTGTCCTTGTGAAAACATTTTAAAATAATGTCAGTGTCTCCATTGATCCAATGTCTATGCATCTATGGGTCATTATTCTGTAGAGAGGCCAATCCTTGGTCCATTCATCATACAGTATTGGGAGCTCATATTTTAAAAACAGGGCGCTTTCACACATACTGAATAATGAGGGTTGCCAACCTCCAGGTGGCGGCTGGCGATCTCCTGCTATTACAACTGATTTCCAGCCAATAACAGTGGAGAAAATGGCCACTTTGGCGATTGGACTCTATGGCAACGAAGTCCCTCCCCTTCCCAAACCCCACAGGCTCCACCCCAAAAACCTTCCGCCTGTCGTGAAGAGGTACTTGGCAATCCTATGAATATCACAGTTTTAATCCTCTTTCATTGTATAGACTGTGTTGCAAATGGTTGGTTCTTCACTTTAACAGAGCATGAGGGAAAAGATTCAATTCTGACACTGGCTTCAGAATTTTCTCCCTGTCTTTGGATTTCAACCATTTTTCTTCCACTGTGAGATTACAATTCCATTCACCCGGCAGTACTGAAGATTCAGGTGGAATGATCCCACATATACTTGGCAAACCTTAAAAACCATGCATGACAGAAAGCACAAAAAGGAAGCTTCTGGAAGTCTGATGTAGGGTTAAGAGCATCTAAAATATAAAACAGAGCTAGTAATTAACCTTTTCACAGATTCCAGTTTTCCCTTTCCCTTTCAGATTCTGTTAGTGTTGCCAGCCCAAGATTGGGATATTTATGGAGATTTGGGATGGAATCCAGGAAAGACAAGGTTTGGGGAAGAGAGGGACCTCAGTGGGGTATAACGTTATAGGGCAAAAACGCATGGTTGCTTTAGCCTCCTTTATTCCCTGTTTCAGCCAGGATTCAGCCATGATTGAACGCACGTTTGGCAAAACACATGCGTTCGATCCTGGCTGAATCCTGGCTGAAACAGGGAATAAAGGAGGCTAAAGCAACCATGCGTTTTCGCCCATAGAGTCCACCCTTCAAAGCAGTCCTTGTCTCCAGGGGAACTGATATCTGAAGTCTGTAGATCAGTTGTAATTCCAGGAGATCACTAGGCTCCATCAGGAGATTGGCTATTCTGTATATTCCTTCTTCTCCTCCAGAACAACTATGACAAATCTGGCACATTTTAAACAAGGAGAAACAGCGGTTAGATATCTGTGGGCACTAGTTATCTTCAGATGGGCCAATGGATGCTAAAGCATCCTCTGCGGTCATCCTTACCAGTCACTGATTTAAGGTTAGATCTAGTCCAATAGCACCTTAAAAACTAACAAGATTTTTGATGTGTGAGCCTTTGAGAGTTAAACCTCCCTTATTTAAGGCTAGTTCGGGTAGTCATCTCATGGGATTTTATCACCTCATTACTGATGTCAGGGACTGGTTGTGTGAAAGCATCATCCATGTTATAATCACACCTAATCTTTACAATTTAAAATGATAGGAGGAATTTTACGCAGTGTAATGCAGAGTCTCAGATTCAAATCTTCACTTAGCTATGAAACTTCTTGGGTAACCTGGGGCCACTCAATATCTCAGCTTAACTCATTTCATAGAGTTGTGAGCAGGGGAGAACTATGTATGCTGCTCAAAAGGGCTTGATTTTGATGTGTGAGAAATAAATCTCTGTTAAGCTCTGTTAAAGTACGGAACAAACGTCCTCTTAAATGAATACTGGGGAGGTATATATATATATGAATACTGGGGAGGTATATACAAATGAAGTAATATATATATTACTTCATTTGTATTCCACTACATATAGACATATGGAAGGGTAGTCTTACATTGTCACTTTATATTTGAATGTGCTTTCTCTTAGGAGCTACCAATATATCTAATCCTCAGTGTAGCTAAATCCGTGGATACTTAAATCTGGAGTTTGGAACCATGAACATCTCTTCCTTCAGACCTGAAGAAAACCCCAGGTTTGCAGACAAATGTGATTTTTTTTTTTTAAATGTGGGGTTAACTCCCCCAAATGATAAAAGGAACACCTGTACTGATGGCTTTAGTGGCTTTTACTGGGTGAGAACAACAGTATTGCCAGTAGGGTTGCCATCCTCCAGGTGGTAGTTGGAAATCTCCCGTTTTTACAACTGATCTACAAGTAACAGAGATCAGTTCCCCTGATGAAAATGGCCACTTTGGCAATTGGACTCTATGGCATTGAAGTCCCTTCCCTCTCCAAACCCTCCCTCCTCAGGCTCCAACCCCAAAATCTCCAGGTATTTCCCAGCCCAAAGCAGGCAACCCTAATTGCCAGCCTTCCAGGTTTGGTTTCTGTCAGTAAAAGACAGGAAAAAGGGAGCAGGGCCCTTTCCAGGGTTGTTTTGACCCTTGAGAGAGGACTCCTTGAGGCCAGGCCTGGCAGCAACCATCTAGAGACTTGCATGACTCATCCAGGCCTGGCTGCTTGCTATTATTGAAAAGCAGCCAACCCACAAAAGCCAGTGGGGTGAAGTGGTGTTTCAGGCTAGAATCTAGGAGACTCATGATTGACTCTCCCATAGAAGTTCACTAGGCGACCTGGGACTAGTCACATACTTTCAGCCTAACCTTCCTCAGAGGGTTGTTGAAAGCATAAAATGGAGGGGAGATAAATGAAGTAATCTGCTTTGGGTCCCCATTGTGGATAAAGGCAAGGTATAAATGAAACAAATACTATATATAGCTGAAGATGGGGGAAGGGTTGATAAAGGTTAGGCTGATTGGTGGGTGGAAGGAGAGAAAAAAGCAGAGAAGGGTGAGGATATGGGTGTTGCCAAGGGGAGGGAAAAGGGAAATAGTATGGGGAAGGGGATACATGGGGAAATGAGGTGCCCCCTGCAAGTCCTTGTGGGTTTCCCACTGTGTAATAGGCCTGGCCTGGTGACAGGCACCATGCAACTGGGCCATAGTTCTCCCAGGAAAAGGTTGCCAGGGGTAGGGAAGGAGGGAAAACTGGAGACGGGGGCAGATAAAGCTAAGTTGGCTGGTGGATGTCAATGAGAGCAGGCAGGAAAAGGTGAGAGTCTATGGGGGTTTTCAAGGAAGGGAAAGAGGAAATAATGGGGGAGAGGAAATAAGCTACCCCCATAAGCCCTTGTGGGTCCCCCACTTGTAGTTCATTCACGGCAATATACTTCCCATTGCAAAGTACTTCTGCCTACTGCATCTGTGATAATGTCACCAAACAATAATTTGGGCATTTCACTTGGGAAAGGAGCAGAGATAGGTGCCTTTACCTTGACTTCTCGTTCAGTGCAATATATAAGGGAATGCAAGCTTCTGGTGAATGTGGGACAAACTAGATGTAACGTTTTTCTATGAATAAAGTCTGGTTTCCCATCCTGACTTTCATGCTCTTATCGTCAGATGGCAGCTGCTGGGAAATATGTTTCTACGTTCTGCAGAGGCCTGATTCAGATCAGGACTGTGGGAAGAGGGAAGGAGGTGTCAGTCTTCCCCGTACCATTTTCTTGACCCCCTGACCTTGAAAGCCAGTGTGACGCGGTTGTTAGAGTGTTGGACTAGGATTTGGGAGACTCCAGATTTGAATCCCCACTCTACCATGGAAGCTTGCTGAGTGACCAGTCAGACACTCTTAGTCTAAGCTACCTCACAAGGTTGTTGTGAAGATAAAATGGATGACAGCCCCATTGGAGAGAGAGACAGGGTATAAATGAAGTAAATAAATGGCTCTGGAGAGTGTTATTTGGAGCCAGGGCTACACGTACAATATTCATGGGAAACTGTTACCTCTAGTTTGGTCATGTGTCAAACCTGATAACATTTGTGTTTTCTTTCTGAAAAGGAAGTACTGCACAGAACATAAAATCGAAGGTTTTTATTCGGTCATGGTAGTACATACCTGACTCCTGTCTCATATATACACATCACTTGCAAATTTTGTAAATTATAAGGATACGGACAGTGCAACTCTAAGCACATCCTTCTAAATCCATTGAGATCAACGGTGTCAGAAGGGTATAACTCCGCTGAGGGCTGCACTGTAAGCATAAAATATATGTTTAATTTCCGTGGCGCAGAGTGGTAAGCTGCAGTACTGCAGTCAAAGACTCTGCTCACGACCTGAGTTTGATCCCGACAGAAGTCGGTTTCAGGTAGCCGGCTCAAGGTCGACTCAGCCTTCCAACCTTCCGAGGTCGGTAAAATGAGTACCCAGCTTGCTGGGGGTAAAGTGTAGACGACTGGGGAAGGCAATGGCAAACCATCCCACAACCATAGTCTGCCTAGTAAACGTCAGGATGTGATGTCACCCCATGGCTCAGTAATGACCTGGTGCTTTACCTAATTTCCAGAAGGGCCACGGGTGTAAAACATCTTGTTTAAAAAATGACTGTGGGCACAATCAACTTCAGTGTTCTCCCAGGCAAGTTCTGTTAAAACCAACATACTACTGCCCTGACTTTGAGCTGGTTGCGATCCTTTCAGTAGAGCTTGTGTAAGGAAAAAAATCCAGATGCGCTGTGACTCATCGTACAAATGTTCAAAGCATCATGAATATAATCAGCGCAAAACAAGATTCTCCTTTTTACTAAACAGTGTTTGCGGATCCAGGCCTATAGGGGTCCCAGGGCCTGTCTGCTCTTACCTAACAAATGAGACCTAACCCCCCCCCCCCGGGGAAGGGGCTGCACTACTTCTAACCCTTTCTGGAATAAGAAATATGACGCAACACATGTATTGACTTCCGGTCACCTCCGTCCGGTTCCCCCCACCACCACGAGGATCCGAGAGCGGCACTGATCCGCTCCCTGCGCCGCTGACCGCCCGCCGGTAGGAGTTACCCCCCCCTCCGCCAGCCGTCGGGAGTCGGGAGCGCGGGACACCCGCTGCTCCCCCCACCACACCCGCGGCCAAACGGCCAGCCAGGTCCCGCCACCCCGCGCGGCTCCGCAAACGACGGATCCCCGCCAGTAGGGATCCTCCGCTTCTTGGTACTTGGGGAAAGGAATCTTTCATTTTGCATTGATTGGTTTCTCTCTCTACGCTTGAAATGGACTATGCATTACTCACCAGAACTGTTACAATGTAGCGATAATGGAAATAAGTCTATTGGGTCATAAAGCTTTGGCCAATTGCAAGGTTTTATTAAAATCACTTTCTGAGTGAGGCTTGCCAGTGCTTGATGTTACATTTTTAGTGAGCTGTCCAGATTAATTTTAAATTACCAGAGCAATAAACCTTCTATCACTTCCCTTGAGACATTATTCCACAACCTCATACATCTCCCTGACAGACTGGTTTTTTTTAGTAAGCCAGTGTACATTTTTTTTAAAGTTTCTGATCAGTTGTGCATTTAGGATCTTAAGGTTGTTATCCCCCCCCCCATACTATTCATATGTTTGCTTTTTCAGATTTTTAAGAGAAACATTTGAAGTCCACAAAAAAGTCTCTTCTTTTGCATTTAAAGAAATCAAACAATATTATCAACATTTGTTTTCCAATTAGAATATTTGACTTGGGTCTTTTATCTTTTCCTATTTTCCTTTGCATTTTTGTACATTTATAATTAGGAAAATTGGTTCAACTGGTGAGATTCTTTTTTTTATATATATAAATTTTTATTGAATTTTTAACAAATCATACAATATAAAAAGAAAAAAGAAAAAAAGAAAAAGAAAATACAATGGTATTAAAAAAGAAAAGAAAAAGAAAAGTGTAAAAGGGTATTTATACAACATATTCAATACAATTCAATTTTCAATACAATTGTCAATCTAAATATTCAAAAAATACCCTTTCTCCCCCACCCACCAGAAAAATCAAGTGACCCATCACCAGGACTTCCGAAGAAGTGTCTGTTAGTTTTATTTATTAGTTATCTAAAATTTAATTTTATTTAAAACAAAATTTTCTATAACTCACTAAATATCTTAGTAAGGGCACTACTGGTGAGATTCTTGACTCTGAAGTGCATTTGCGATTGCAAGCTTTACCAAATATGCAGCTGACATTCTTTTGTAATACTAATGTTACAATCTATGCAAAAACTATGCGCATAATTCATACTGATGTGGGCACAGCCAAGGGTACTGGGGGTGGGCTTATTATAGCTCCGTACCTTCTCGGTGGGAATGGTCTTCCATTCCTCATAATGGCTTTGTATGCCATTAGGTATTTTGGATACTTCCAATAACTCTATTCTGACCTTCCATTTACATAGATCAAAGTGCAAGCTCTGGGTTGGGAAATACCTGGAGAGTTTGGGGCGGAGCCTGGGGAGGGCAGGGTTTGGAGGGGGGACTTCAATGCCATAGAGTCCAATTGCCAAAGTGGCCATTTTGTCCAGGTAAAACGATCTCTATTGGCTGGAGATCAGTTGTAATAGCGGGAGCTCTCCAGCCACCACCTGGAGGTTGGCAGCCCTAAGTGCACAGTACTTTGGTGGATGTGCATTGAAGAGGAGTATTGCAAGTAGGGTTGCCAATCTCCAGGTATTCCACAAGAAAAGAAGGCTCAGTGCTGTAAGGATAATTGGAGCAACCCAAAACAGCAGTATAACACTATAAAGCAAATAAGTGAATTTTATAAAGTGCAAAGTGAATAAATATATACAGCATATACAAAGGGAGTACAAACAGATACAAAATTTACAATAACAATCCAATAAATATGACTTATCAAGAGGATGCCAAAGATCCTAATTCAACAGGTAAGTTCAAGTAATCAACCAATTAAGGTATCATTTGATATTAGAATTTTTTGAATCTTTCAAATTCTTTTTAGGTTGCAGTTATTGGAACAAAGCCACAGGAAAAAGATGTCAGACGTGTTGTCTAGATCGGGACCACGTTTCGCATATGGCTTCTTCGGTGACCTGTATCTGTGTATCAAAAATGCATGTATTCAACAATAATAAATATATGTATAAGTGCCTTAGTAGGTGTTGTCTCATAGGGACCGCAAAGATTTGTATCCAGTCCCTTGGGTAGGCCCAGCTTCAACGGGTCTACCACCTGAAGGATAGATTGCCCTGCTATGTCAACTGGCAGAGGCTAGGGCAAATTTTGCAGTATGTAGGCCATTGCTAGGTGGGCTGCTCCAGCCGGCCCTCTCCCCTTCACCTCTGAAAAATATGGGGAGGGGGGGTTTGCTCCGAAAATCCTTATTTGGTAATTTACAGTTCCCAACACATGATGACCCATTGAGATAAAGCATTTACCACAAGTAATATTTCTGGTCTTTTCCTTTGAAAATATAAACACTAGTTCAGGGATCCCCATCTTTTTTGACTCTGTGAGCACCTTTGGAATTCTGACACAGGGTGGTGGGTGCTGACCCGGGAGGCGGGGCCACGTATATACTCAGTGGAAGTCTAAGTGCAGGGAAGAAGAAGGGTCATTTAAACAATACATTGGGAAAGAGAAGTGAGAGACAGAATAGAACCAACACTTTGGTGGTAGCTGCCACCAAAGCAGCATTATTTTAATCTGCACAGTCAATCAGATTTTCAATGGCCAATCAGAAGCTGTGGGGGGCACTTTCTGAAAACATTTGGAGGACACCAGGTAAGGGGTTGGTGGGCGCCATGGCACCCACAGGCACCACATTGGGGACCCCAGCTCTAGTTGGTTATCAGAATCCTGCCCAGTCCAATCCGGAACACATAGGTCCCTTGTACAGGCATAAAATATGATGGTCCTTATAACACCAAAGCTGGATAATGATAGTTCATTTTTTATAACAAACTAAATAGCAAGAATAGACGGCAATTTGGGTAAGATACCTAATGAATGGAGGATATATAACCCTCATAAAGGAAGTCTCCTAAGGAGATTTGCTCCCCCCATTGGATGACGAAGTTTTTCCCCAAAGAGGCACAATGCAGAGTTACCCTCCTTCTAAGGCCATTTTATGCATGGGAAGTTTTGCCTTTTTCTGTATGCACATTTTCCCCTTCTGAATTCTCAGAACTCTACATGGGGGTTTATTTTTGAGTTTTGAGAATTCGGATGGGGAAAATGTGCATCTACAGAGCGAGGCAAAACCTCCCAAGCATAAAATGGCCTAAGTCTATTAACTTCAGTCGACTTAGAAGGGTGTAACTGAATTTAGGATTGCACTGAAAATTGTAGGTAACCACATTGGTCCATGGGGGGTGGGAGAGGGAAGATAAAAAATACATTAATATACCATTTATCAGGACCAACGTAAATGTCACAAAATAGTGACTGCAAGCTTTTGAGCCACTGAGAACTTTATGTTAGGCTTGATGTGAAGCACAATAGGAACACTGAGATTCCTATGGCACTGCAAAGATGTGGAAAACCACTTAACAGACAGGATGGTAAATATTTTATGAACATAAAACATATCCATTTAGTCCAGCATTCTGTTCCTAACAGTAGCAAGTCAGTAGTGACACCCCTTTTCCCCATTGTCCTTTGTCTTATACTGGCTGTTTATTTAGATGCAGATTCCATTTAGCCATTATGTCTAACAGCTAATGAGAGACCTATTTCTCCATGAATTTTTCTAATTCCCATTTAAAGAGCTGGTTCAGCTACAGCGTTAGCCCTTTGGACAGTGAGGTCTACAAAGCCTCCCTGACTTCCTGACCTGATGGCTCCTCAGTCTTACCTTACCCCCACACCCTCCCTGTCATACCACCAAAGACAGCAAGTGTCCATGCAATAGGGTAAAACCTGACTTGGCTAAATCTAGCGTATGTATCCATGCATGTACTTGGCACCCTAGATTAAATGCAGAATGTATATCTGTTGCATTTAGCTGCATCTATCACATTACTACACCATATAAATGCCCTCTGGCATGGAATACATTGCCAGTGCACCAGGCAGACAGGGAGGTGGTATATTCCCACCCCACTACTCATCATGCATACAGCCCATAGAGTCATTCAGTAGCTGCTGTTGTGTGTGTTTGTGTGTAAAGTGCCGTCAAGTCACAGCCGACTTATGGCGACCCCTTTTTGGGGTTTTCATGGCAAGAGACTAACAGAGGTGTTTTGCCAGTGCCTTCCTCTGCCGTTAGCAAATTATAAATGCTTATACTAGGGTTGCCAGCTCCCTCTTCGCCACTGGTGGGAGTTTTTTGGGGCGAAGCCTGAGGAGGGCAGGGTTTGGGGAGGGACTTCAATGCCATAGAGTCCAATGGCCCATGCACCCATTTTCTCCAGGTGAACTGATCTCTATCAGCTGGTTGTAAGAGCAGATCTCCAGCTAGTACCTGGAGGTTGGCTTATGCGCTATATGAAATTATTTCATCCATCCAAATCAGCCCCTTTTCATTTTAATTGAATTAGCCCTAGTATTATAAACGAAAAAGGAGGGGGTGGAAGTCTCGTCTATTTTCTCCACACCTTTAATATTTTTTTAATTGCTAGGGAGAAAAATGATGAAAGGGAGACATGCTAAACTCAAAAGCCCCAATGTTTTAACCTTCCCTCACAGGAAAAATCTTGTTGACTGCCCTTTTGCCCTATGACATGGTAGGGTAGGCGTTTGAGAACAGGCAAAAATCAAGCAGGCCCTGAAAACACAACTTAACATCACAAGTCTGAGGAACAAAGTTACACCCAGCTGCTGGAGCTGGGAGCAAACTCTAGGTGCCCACTAGGTTACAAAAACCGTTGGCTTTGAACCACTGCCCCCCTTGCATACAGAACAGACATGCCGTTTAATATTTTAAAGGGAACAAATGGCAGTACTTAACACACTGTTAACATGTTGCCAATAGATAATTACCATGAGGGAGTTCTTGTATGCAGGTCCTTTGGTTCCTAGAAGTGTCTTCAGGGAAGCTTGTTTGAATTCAGCCTGGATTTACGGCAAGTCGACAGCCAGGGATTTCAGTGTGCCAGTGAAAGTCAATAGGAGACTGCAACAGGATCACGGTCAAGCCCAATATCCACCAGCCACAATTCATTTAGGGGTATTTAATGGTTTAGTTTGCATTTAATTTTAATACTCTATTTGAATAATGTATAATGGCTTGAGAGAGGAATAACAATCAGCCTATTGATCTTCTTGATCTAAAGGGAGGGGAAACTGTTGCATTCTGGCAGCCATCTGATTATAAGGATTGCAATTAGGTGGTGGCTGGAGATCTCCCGCTATTACAACCGATCTCCAGGCGACAGAGATCAGTTCCCCTGGAGAAAATGGACGCTTGGGCAATTGGACTCTATGGCATTGAAGTCCCTCCCCTCTCCAAACCCTGCCCTCCTCAGGCTCCACCCCCCAAATCTCCAGGTATTTCCCAACCCTGAGCTGGCAACCGTAATTAGGGATGACTTTTGGTGTGTTTCTGCTGGAACTTCAAATGCGGAGAATTACATTGCTTTTATGTGAAGCAAAGCAAGTGACACAGTATTTATTTTGCAGTCAGTGACTAGGGCACTGATGGCAAACCTTTTAGAGACCGAGTGCCCAAACTGCAACCCAAAACCCACTTATTTATCGCTGAGTGCCAATGCGGCAATTTAACATGATACTGAGGTTTTAGTTTGGAAAAAAAAAAAAAAACCTCATACGTTAACATCTTTTGCCTTAAAAGAAAAACACAATAACAGAGCTTTCAATGATACAAACAACTTTTTATTGAAAGGTAAAAGTTTGCATTTGGCATGCTTTTGAACAATTAATGTGATTTTTGCTGTTGTGTGCATGCTGATAATTTGTCCACCCTTGGCTCATACTTTGTAAGTGTCAGATTTGATATAATTCAAAGCTGAAAACAGCTGCTCACAAGCATAAGATGATCCAAACAAAGTAAGGAAAGCAATCCCAAGTGCTTTCATTGACTTAAAATTATTTGGCAGAGAATTCTTTCTTTAAGGATTTCATTTTCAGAACTAACTGTGCTATCCTTTGTCATCCCTTCTATCTTCTCAAGTGTTTCACGCAGGTCATAGAATTTATTTTTCCAGATAGAGCTTTATTGAAATTCTATTAGCTCCATTTCCAGATTTTCTAAATCTAACCAGTGTCGGCAGGAAAGATCAAGTTCTTCAAATTTGGCTTTATCTGGAGAAGTAAAAAAAACACAGGGTTGTCTCCATCTTACGGAACTGTAAAAATCTGTTGCTAAAATTCACCTGTGCAGCTGTTACAATACTAGAAAATTCCTTGTAGATTTCCTGATGGCTTGTAGGATTGTCTGCAAATGTTGTAGAATTTTCTAAATGCATTTTTAGTTTTGGAAAATATTTCAGCTGCCCACTTTCAAGGTCTCTTTCAAAAACCTGCAGTTTTCTCTCAAATGTTTTGATATTACAAAACATCCTTTCTGCTGTTTTCCCTACGCCTTGTAGTTGTTTGTTTAGTACATTGAAGTGTTGTGTAAAATCTGTAAAAAACATGAGGTTGGTAAGCCAGGCCATATCAGTGAGCTGTGGATATTCCTGCCCTTTTTCATTCAAAAACAGCCTAATTTCATCCAAGCAGGCTACAAATCTCTCCAGGATTCGTCCTCTGCTCAGCCACCGGACATTATTGTACACAAGTAGACAATTATACTGTGCCTGAACCTCCTGAAGAAGTGCTTGAAACTGTCGACAATTCAGAGCACAAGCCATGATGTAATTCACCATTTTTGTGACATCTTTGAGGACATCATCAAATTTTTTGCTGCTGTCCCTGACACAAAGAGCTTCTTGATGTATAATGCAATGGAACTGAATGACTTGATGTTTTGTTTCTTTAACAAAGAATTGTATGAAACCAGATGTTGCCCCTACTATAGAAGGTGCCCCATCACTAGTAATTGAAACCACTTTTTCTGGTCTTATGTCTTGTGACAAAAAAGCCTCCATCACAGCATTGTAGATATCTATCCCTTGTGTTCTTTTAGGCAAAGACACCAGTTTCACCAGCCCTTCTCTCATGATGTCACCAACAGCATAACACAAAATTACTGCTAGCCTTGCATGATTATTTATATCTGTGCTTTCATCCAAGCACATGGAGTAACAGGCTGCCTTTTGTAAGTCAGTGGTGAGCTGCTGACTAACATCACTTGCCATGCGCTGGACTCGATCTTTAACAGTATTTCTGCTAAGCGGCATCTCAGAGATGAATTGAATAATTTTATTCTTGTTTGGGAAATCATGAAAAAGGGAATTACTCCCAGACAACATGGCTGTTTTGATAATATCCCCATCAGAGAGGGGCTTACCATGTTTTGCTATGCACAGTGAAATTTGAAAACTGGCAGCTGTCAGATAATTTGTTCTAGAGAGAGTTGGAAATTTCTTCTAGAAATGAGGCTTGGGGGAAGCTAGGTAGACAGACAGAGATACATCCTGGCATGACAGGAGGGTCAAAGATATGGCCCACTAGTCACTAGGGAGAATGCCTTATTTAAAATATTAGTTCTTTGAAATTACTATATTGTCCTTTCTGGCACCATGGATGAGGTTCCAGTAAAAATGGTGTTACCTGTATTTCTCCATTTTAATGTATTAATTACAGACATTTATGTATGTTATGTACACATGTTTACACAACATTAAATCCTATTGATTTGACTGTTGTTTTTCCTAGCAATTGTACTAAGGATTAGAGCCAAAGTTAACTTTGACATTGAGTCTGAGCTCAATTTAACATCAAATATAGAGAAAATGTAGCATTTTTTACAGACAGATGTCACTAACTTTTCTCTTGCAAATAGAAAAAGGCTTTGCCCATTGGCCCAAATTAATTAGGGTATAATAATAAATACGTCTATAATCCTCAAAGAGTATGCACATACAGAGGTGTCTATTTGGAGCTTAAAGAAATATGATGAAAATAATGAGCCAGGAATGCAAAAAGGAGAGCAAAGATAAACTAGAGGAAAGAAAGGAAGGAGAAAGAATATGATTCAGACACAATGCAAGGTCATTGTTTATTTCAAGCATGGTTAATTTGTGAAACCAGGATTTGGCTCAGATCCTGGTTTAATTCAACAAATACTTGTTTTATCACCTTGATTTTGGCCAAGGGACTCAATAGTTAGTTTGGAGCCAGGACATTCCCATTCATGCATCATACAGAACCATAGTTAAGACTGTGATTATTAAACCAACTTCAAAACATATTTTCAGATCCTGGTTTGATGGACCCTAACTAAACATAGTTAATAAAATGGGTCATGCTCCAAATAGTGACAATGACTAAAGTGAGCTTAATTAAATGATGGTTTCATGTGGCATCTGAACTAAGCTAATTAATAGACTTGGAGCAATAGGATAGATAGCCCATCTAGAGCTAGGCAGTTGGACCAGATAGAAAGAGATTTGAGTCTCATATGACCAGTTGCTGTCCTAAGCCATTATATAGTTGTTTCTAGAGCATATTCCTGTCTTGGCCGAATGTTTCAGCATGTAATAGAAAGGCTTTCACTGTGTCTTTATTCTGTACATGTACATACCATATAGCTTATTAGGGCACTGTATTCCTTTTGTATCCTAATTAGCGTCAGTATTTGTGTGCAAAGTTCTTTATTTTATATGACTTATTTCATTTTAGTTGACAACCCTACACAGGTATAACTACATCCTAATTCTCAATATGGCCTGATCTGTGGAAACTTAAATCTGTAGACTGGGGCCATAAAAAACCAGATATATCTTTTACAAATCTTAGAAGACTAATCCGTGCCAGGCCCACCAGCAACCACCTGACTTGAATAACTCACCCAGTCCTGGCTGCTTGCTACAGCACCCACATTACAAAAGTCACTGTGGTGAAATGGTTAGAGTGTTGGAGTAGGATCTGAGATACCCAGGTTCAAATCCCTGGTCTGCCATGGAAGCTCTCTGGGTAACCTTGGGCCAGTCACACACTTTCAGTCTAAGCTACCTCTCATGGTTGTTGTGAGGATAAAATGGATGACACGAGAATGATATAAGCTGCTTTGGGACCCCACAGTGGAGAACGTGGAGTATAAATGAAGTAAAGAAATAATAAATACAGCTGAAGATAGGAGGGAAAATGAAATGTAGCTTGGTTGGTTGGTGGGTGGAAAGGAGAAAAAGAAGCAGGGAAAGATGAAGATATGGGGCTGCTAAGAGGAGGAAAAGAAGAAATTGTATGGGGAGCGGGTATACAGGAGGAGATGAGGTGCCCCTGCAAGTCCTTGTGGGTTCACCACTGTGAAACTGGGTCTAGCCAGCACTGTACAGGAAGAGGCTGCCAAGGAGAAGGAAGGAGGGGAAGCTGAAGACAAGGGGGCAGATAAAGGTAGGCAGGCCAATGGGTGGGAAGGAGAGATGGCTGCATAAAAAGAGGAGAGACTATGGGAGCTTTCAGGGAAGGGAAAGAGGAAGTAGTGGGGGAGGGGGAAATGAGATCCCCCCATTAAGCCCTTGTGGGTTTCCCACTTGTATATACTAATTGAGAATGAGAATGCCTGATAATTCCAAAATTCCAAAACCCAATCCATTGTCAAGTGCAAGGTTAAATATTATTTTCCGCTCTGTCACATAGTTTGAACTGGTAGTGCAGGATAATATTTCCACATTAGATCAGAATTCATTATGGATAGATAACCAGCCAGATCTCTCAAAACCAACCTAATGATTTTTTTGGTACAATGAATCTTCAGCATTTCCCCTGTCCTTATTCTCCAATGGTCACTCAAATATTAAGCCACAAGTATTGCTTTGAAAAAGCAAAGCATCCTGTCCTTTCATACGATAATCTGAGGCCCTCTTCTAAGCTATTTTGCTGTTGCACAAAGATTTATAATTTGAAAGTCCTCCACT
This sequence comes from Euleptes europaea, assembly GCF_029931775.1. Classification (NCBI taxonomy): domain Eukaryota; kingdom Metazoa; phylum Chordata; class Lepidosauria; order Squamata; family Sphaerodactylidae; genus Euleptes; species Euleptes europaea. The sequence goes on from NC_079315.1 coordinate 76,309,976, forward strand.
GAGCTTAATCCCTAATATTCTATACAAATATGGTACTTGTTTCCAAAATAGTGGTATTCTGAAGAGGTGAGTGGCCTGAGGCTAAAGAGAAAGAAGGATGTTCGTTATTGGCTTTTAACTAAAAGTAAACACACCAGTAAATTCAGCAACAGCTTGTGAAATCGTTCAGCAGAGAAGTAAGAAGTGGAGAGGTGGAGAAGGGAGGTGGTTGGGAGGGAGCAAAATAATTCGTATCTTACATTGTACAGACAGCCACTTCATACAATATGAAGCTGATTCATGCTCCACCATGAATCAGCTTCATATTGTATGTCAGCTGAGTTCAGCGGGCTTCCACCAAATTTGAATCTGAATGAGCTTGGATGTAACTGGCTGCTATTTCCATCACAAGGGGACCTTTTAAAACCACCATGCTGTGAAGTCAGATGTGGGGCCCTTTTTCAGGAACTGTTACTCACTGGAGGGGTCCATGGCTCTCCCTGCAGGGGTGGGTCAAGACATCTAGCCTAAAGGTAAGGCAAAATCAACGGTCAGAGATACAGGACAAAGGCATTTCACTAAGGACAGTCCAAATGGCTAAGACCGGTGTGGAGAAAATAACAGGACATAGAATTAGGTATGTCAACCTCCAGGTACTAGCTGGAGATCTCCTGCTATTCCAACTGATCTCCAGCCAATAGAGATCAGTTCACCTGGAGAAAATGGCCGCTTTGGCTATTGGACTCTATGGCATTGAAGTCCCTGCCATCCCCAAACTTTGCCCTCTTCACCCTCAAAACTTCCCGCTGGTTGTGAAGAGGGCTCTGGCAACCCTACACAGGATTGAGAGGGGCAGGGAGTCATAAAAAGGCATTTACTGTCAAGGAAACATAGTGGGAATAGGAAAAATGGGCAACAGAGATTATGAGAATAGGGTTGCCAGCTCCGGGTTGGGAAATACCTGGAGATTTTGAGGGGGGAGCCTGAGGAGGGTGGGGTTTGGAGAGGGGAGGAACCTCAGCAGGGTATAATGCCATAGAGTTCACCTTCCAAAGTAGCCATTTTCTCTGGGTGAATAGATCTTTGTCACCTAGAGATCTGTTGTAATAGCGGGAGATCTCCAGCCACCACCCAGAGGTTGGGAACCCTAGAGGAGATGCATGTGGAAGGGCTGTCAAAGACTACATTTGGGAATAGGATGGGATAGCAAAGGCCAGGATCTAATTACAGTGGGCAGAGGCAGAACTAGCTCTTCCAAAGGCTATAGTTTACCAAATAATATGGTGACTCAATAAGTGGTTTGAGTCCACCTGTGGCTGCTGACCTCAACAAAAACTCATCAGCTGAATCACGAGCAACAGTTAACCCTCTTCATACTATCATATTTGTGTACTTACCTAATAGGGTTGCCAGCTCCAAGTTGGGAAATACCTGGAGATTTTGTGGGTAGAGCCTGAGGAGGGCGGGGTTTGGGGAAGGGGAGGGACTTCAATGCCATAGAATCCACTTGCCAAAGTGGCCATTTTCTTTAAGTGAACTAATCTCTATCAGCTGGAGATCAGCTATAATAGCAGGAGAGCTCCAGCAACTACCTGGAGGTTGGCAACCCTATGAACTGAACATGCATGCAAGGAGAACGGGATTGTGGCTGCAGACCCTACCGCTGACCTAAGTGTGAAGAGTTCCAGAACAGATTCTTCACACATAGATCAGGAGGGTCCTTGATCATATGGACAAGCCTACACTTGTGTTTGCATAGTGTGAGAGTTGACTGCACATGCATCGGTAGAGTTAGGGCCTGGACTGGTGACAATATCCCACCCTCCTTCTTGCACATTCAGTATCCACATCTGATTGTCTGAAAATGACTATTGTTGTATGATGGGGATCACATCTTCTACTGTTGTGATTCATAATGACAGAGGCTGATATGAGATAGCTGGTATTTCACTGCAAATGAATGCAGTACTGCTATGACAACCAAGTTCAACCCATCCTTGTAATGGCAGCTGCTTTTCTGTAATACATGCCAAGTCATTGGAAAGTTAGCTTTAACCACTGCAGAATGCCAGCACAGCCTAAGTGTGTGTGTGTGTGTGTGTGTGTGTGTGTGTGTGTGACGTGCCGTCAAGTCGCAGCCGACTTATGGCGACCCCTTTTGGGGTTTTCATGGCAAGAGACCTTAACAAAGGTGGTTTGCCAGTGCCTTCCTCTGCAAAGTAACCCTGGTATTCCTTGGTGGTCTCCCATCCAAATACTAACCAGGGCTGACCCTGCTTAGCTTCTGAGATCTGACAAGATCAGGCTAGCCTGGGCCATCCAGATCAGGGTAGCCTAAAGGTAGCTGTACTTATTTTTGATTTATTGATTTTATGACTGATCTACACATGCAGAACAATATGGGAATGAGGAGGTTGTTTTGGAGTGGTAGCATGAGCTATACTATGTCAGGCAGCAGACAGAGGATCTCAACTTTTGAATGCTTCTGTATGTAAACAACAACAACAACACATCTCCCCACAAACAGAACAGTAGAACACCAGGGAGTGAGCTATAGGGATGCCAGCCTACAGGTGAGACCTGAGGACCCCTGGGAATTACAGCTTATCTCCAGACTACAGAGGTCAGTTTCCCTGGAGACAATGGCTGTGTTGGAGGGTGGACTCTATGGCATTGTACCCCATTGAGGTCCCTGTCCTCCCAAGCTCCATCCCCAAATCTCCAGGAGTTTTCCAGCCTGGATCTGGCAACCCTCCCCTCCCCCCAATCCCCTGACAGTGGTAATCTTTGTGAGCTAACCCTAGGGTTATCGACCTCTATTGGGGCCTGGAGATCTCCCAGAATTCCAACTGATCTCCAGACAACAGAGACCAGGTCCTCTGGAGAAAACAGCTACTTTGGAGGGTCGACTCTATGGAAGTATATCCCACTGAGGTCCCAGCCCTTCCCAAACCTTGCTTTTCCAGGATTCACCCCCAAATCTCCAGGAATTTCCCAACCCAGAGTGGGCAACCTTGGCTAGAAGCCATGGAATCTTTTTTCCTCATATACTAGTTTTATATGTGCAGAGATTTATTGTGGAAAAAAGGGAACATTGAAAAATATGATGCCCCTCTCATCTGCAGCCTGAAGTGGTTCACTTCACTCTTAGGATTCAAAAACTTCATTCTGCCTCATATGTGGACTATGTCTTCTTTCCTGACAGTTACTGAAAATACTCTCCCTCTCCAGAAAATAGATCTTAAAATATCCAGATGGCTTTTAAATGTGGATTGTTTTCTAGAATTTTGGTGAAAATATTTGGTGAAGATTTTTCTTTTGGTGAAATCCAACCTCTCTCTCTTTCTCCATAAAAAAAAGAAAAAAAGATTCATTATCTTTGAAGATCCTATTTACTCTTAATTATATGATGCCATCTTGTGGCGAATAAACCAAAATTCAGATGTCTGTGTTTGCAGGGTTGGAAGCTCTTGTTCAGTCTCCTTAGTTGTAGAAAAATGCAGTTGTAGAAAAACACAGAAAATCTGCATTGCTCCTTTCTCCATGAAGAAGGGAGTCTATAGCAATGGTGTTTTGAACCCCCCACCCCAGCCATTTTGGAAGGTTCCTACTTGAACATTGCTTTGGAGGTGCTCACTGTGGCACAGTCTGAGAACATACCAGCTCTCTAGGCTAATGATCAAATCAAGAAGGAACAACCAGGGCCTACAAAGGAACATCAAGGGCCTATTGTAAGCACTTGTCCCATGACAATTCCATAAACAACATCCACAGACAAGGAGTCCAAAATAGAGTTGATTTATTGGAAAAAGTCTACAGGTTTACAGCAGCTATAGGTAAGTTGGCACGAATGAGAACTAAAGGCATGGCCTAAGGCCTATATGGAAGAGCATTGGTCATATCAGATAGCGGTGGTAGCCATGGCACATCCCCCCCCCCCACGAGAGCAGTTCCCACAGAGTTAGTGAGAGGAATTTGACAGTTAACAGGCTCAACCTTGGGCTGCACTGGGCAAAACCAAAGCACGTATAGTTTGGCTGTCTCAGCAACGAGCGGGCCTGACACCTATTGCTTCACATTTCTGTATTGAATTCTGAAACCAGGAGATTATATTGTATTATTATTTTTAAGACAAATGGGTGGTTAAGGCCATCTCACTTTTGTGTAAGACCATTAGAGTTCTCTAAGATCTCTTGCTGGGAGCTTGGCCATATCCTGCTGTGCCTGATCCTCCTTTCCGGCTCCTGAGTGATTCTTGCTGAAGGTCACCGTCCCCCAGTCCCTTGTTGAGCATTCTGTGGACCACGTGGAAAGCATTCTTCTCAACCAGGATATAGGGAGAAAGAAATTGTGTGACACTGCAGCATGAAATTGCATTTTGATTTCTTTTTGCTGCAGGTTGTGAATTGATTATCTGTCTGAGACTGTCAATAGGTGAGTATCTGAACAATCTCTGCTCTTCTAAACATTCAATAGAATATCTATTCTGGGTTCAGGAACTGTAAATGAATTTTTTTTTTTACGATATCCTTATGCTGCAGAAACTAACCACCGCATGAGTTTGTATCCTTATGAGAGCCGGGTTAGAGTCAAACCTTCAATTTGGTGACCAGTCTTCATATGTTAGCTGGGTCCCTTCTGTTTCTGTGGAAAACTCTAATCCAGGGGCGTCAAACATGCGGCCAACCCATGGAGGGCTTTTCTCTGGCCCGTGGAGGTGAAGCAGCCAGCCCTCACCCCCTCCCTTTCTGGGTGCACCAAGGCCGCTCGGGCCTTGCCCCCCCCCAGCAACCCCCCCTCATCTCTTTCCGGGTGCAGTGAAGCCACCTGGGCCTCGCACACTCCCCAGCAACCCATCCTGGACCCTCTCTGGGCTTCCCGGGGCTGCTCCGGACTCGGGAGCCCAGCCAGCACCTTCTTCCCCCCACTTTCTGGGCTTCATGGGGCTCTCCGGCCTCACCAGCCAAGGCAACCACCCCCCTCCCAGTCCAGATCTGCCAAGGCAGCCATCCCTCCAGTCCAGATCTGGGCTGGCAAGTCTGCTGTGGGCTCACCAGCCAAGGCAGCCAAGGCAGCCACACACACACCGTTTAATTTTTTTTAAATATTAATGCCAGGGACTATAGATTCAAATTTTATAGAAGACACATGCAAAGCCAATTAATGATTTTTTACTTCATTTTTTACTTAAAATACAAGCATAAGATTGTTAAATAAAAGAAAATACTGCAAGAATGTTATTGTTGTAAGCTTGCTTGTGTTTTCAGTAAAAAACAATATTATTCATTGACTTTGCCTGTGTCTGTATTAAAGTTTGGATCTCCAGCATCTGGCATTACATTTTATGGTATTTATTTATTTATTTGGTACACATGGCCCTGCCCGACCAAGTGACATTTATGTCATGTCCGGCCATCCTAACAAATGAGTTTGACACTCCTGCTCTAATCATTTTGTGCTCCTAAAAAACCAGTTGTAAAAAAGAGCAGTGGCAAAAAAGAATAGTCCACTGATAAAATTATCAGTATTGTCTGACTGCCAGTTAAGGTCTTGTTCTATGTGCCTCCACCTACAAAGGAGAAGTTGCAATCATGAACATGTTTTTTCTGCTGGTGGCGTCCCATCTGAGGAATGCTATCTTGATGAGAGTTTGCCTGGCATCTATTTTATGCTCAGTAAAGACGATTTTATTTGCCTGTGCTTTTATTTGAATTTCCCCCCAACTGTGTTATCACCTGTTTTTATTCCCCATTTTTTACCTGTAGTTATTTTGAGTGATGTTGTTTTATGGATTTGATGCTCATTTTCTTTTTGGTTGGTCTTTTTATCATTTAGTTATTTTTTCTTATGTTGGATTTAGGTTGATTTTATGATTCATTGTTTTTGTCTGGTTATGTCAAATTGCCAGTTGCTTTTAACTGTTTTAAATCTGTTGTATCTCACCTCAAGCAGTTCTCTGGAGAGGTAGGTAAGAAATTACTCACCTCTGTTAACACATTCTTCATTGCTACCATAGTCATAGCTGCTTCTTCTTGTAGCTCACAGACTGGGAAGAATGAAGGCTAAACTACACAATATGCTTGGCCACAAGTTGTGTTGGGGTTTCTCTGACCCCACTCGCTTCCTCTGCAGCCACATGGCAGTTGCGAGAAACTTTCTTACCCAAGCTACAGAGGGAACATTTCAAATCAGGACCGCAGCAAGGAGCCCTGGAGCCATTTCAGCAACAGAACTGATGTGGAAGGGAAAGCCTGGAGCCCCCCCCCCCCCTTGGCACCACAATCTTGATCTGAGTTGGACCCTATGGGACTTCCCTGTAGCTACCCTGGGGCTGTGGGGAAAGTGAGTTGGGTCAGAAATGGCCTTCAGGAGCCATGATGGGCAAGACCCCCACCTGGCCCCACCCACTTTCTGAAACCACTTGGAGGGCACCAGGTAAGGTGTTGGCAGGCACCACGGGGCCCATGGGTACCATGGTGGGGACACCTGAGCTAGACCAATATCCAGGTAATCCAAATGAGATCTAGTATCTAGATAGTCCTGGAAGAGGTTTCAAGATGAACAAGGCAAATCATGATTATGAAAAGCAGATTAGGGACAACACCAAAGTTTTCATGTAGGAAGGAATCCAAAACAGCATCAGGCCAGTAGAAATGTCTGCAGAAGTAGTTTCATGGCAGTCATTAGTAAATATGGGAACCATTCAGAAAGGGGAGTTGATTAGCCTGTGTCCATTGAGACAGTTAATGTCTAGAAATGCTGATTTTTCAACATTTTCAAGCTGCCATATGAAGACTAAGGACAACGTACGGGAATACCACAAATGCTTATTTGAGGCTTGCCAGTATGTCTAATCCATGAGGCAAATCTATGCATAACAATAATAAATGAAGACAGTATTATAGACCTACCCCCACCTTTTATTTGAATTTATTCCTCATCTTAATTTCATGCAGTGTAAATAATGGTTGTGATAATAGATATATTTTGGTGGCCGGCATAGTCAGCTACTCAAAGTTAAGCTATAGTCTGAGGCTTTACAGTTAATTTTGAAGCCATGGAGGGGAAAGGTTCCCCACCCCCTTTTTTGTGTGTGTGGAAAAAATGGAAAGTTTGGGATAACTGAAATATATGCTCTCCTATCAAACCTAAACTGATTTTACTGTTTTAACAACATGGGCAGCCAATTCCTTGCGGGGGGGGGGGAAGCTCTTTTGGAGCCGGTGTGACCCTGAAGCAACGTAGGTGCCACCTTATCATGATTCCCCACTTCACCACATGAGCGATGGACTCTAATCTGGAGAACCAGATTGGATTTGCCACTCCTCCACAGGCAGCCTGCTTGGGCTAGACACAGTTGTCTCAGAACTCTGTCAGTTCCATCTACCTCACAAGGTGCCTGTTGTATGGGGCAGGGAAGGGAAGGAATTTTTAAGCCACTTTGAGACTCCTTTTGGTAGACAAAAGCAGTGTATAAAAATGAACTTCTTCTAAATTGGCCTATTCAGGTCAGGGCCATTTACTTTTCTGCAGGGGATGTTTTTTTGAGTAGTGGATGGATAACCACCTCTTTGAGCGGCCTAGGGAACGTGTCCTGAATTAGTGACTGATTTATAATAGATACTAGAGAGTGAACCTCACTGAACTCAGTAGGATGTACTTTTGTATAAACAAGATTAGGAGTTCACTGTATGTAGAAAATTAATAGCCTCCTTACTGGTTCTGAAGCCATGTACACAGATGAGGACAGATTTTAAATAACATATTTTATTTGTAACAGTTTAAGATACTGAAAGAAAGTGGGAAATGGAGGGCCACCACAGTGCATCTATCTAAGCCTGACCTATCTCAAAAGGTTGTGGACGGTAAAATGGAACAACCATAGTATGCTTTTCTGAACAACTCGGAGAAAGATAAATGTAATAAAGAATCAAATCATAGAGGTCTATGTATGAATCTAATTTTTAAAAACCGGTAGGAGGACAGGATGTATACATGCCAGAGACACTGGAAAATAGATGGTATCAGGCTATGCAGACTAACGGTCTGACCCTTGAAGTAGTACTTTATATCTATGCATACCATCTGGGCACAGACAAAGAGTTCAGCCCCAAGAAATATAACTCTCGAGATACATGCAGAAAGAGTTCACTCCTAATTTATCTCAAAGTATAAAAATCTCCTAAGGGAGCCAGCTGGTTTCTCAAAATTTAGGACAAAGGATAAATTGTTATAGCAGGTTGACATAAACCGCCCCCCCCCCCGCACACACACACACACACAATTTTCTTCAAGATTTGTTTCCCCCCCACTCACAAACAATGCATAGAAATACAGATTAGCACACCTGAATACATGATCAAACAGCAGATTTAGTAGAACACTAATTTGTAATTTCTTCTCTAGTTTTTGGGTTCTAATCAGAGAGTAAATAGATAAGTCTTCCAGCAGTCCAAATGGTCTGAGGGTCAAACCAGATGAGACACCGGGAGTTCTGTATTTCAGGATCCACATTTTTTTCTTTTGTAAGTAGCAGCTGTGAAAAACCCTGATTTGGGCCATGGTGTGGTGATAGGGATTAATTATATCCCCCCTCCTTTTTGTTTGATTTAAGTGGTCCCACAAAGCTGCTATTTGCTCTATTTGTTCTCTTGCATATACAGCCCGGTGAGAAAAAAAAAACAAACAGCAGCTCTGGGAGAGGGATGCTCTTATATTGTGGAACTCCCTGCCCCAGGATGTGGTGATGGCTGCCAACTTGGAAGGCTTTAAGAGGGGAGTTGCCATGTTCATGGAGGAGAGGGCTATCCATGGCTATTAGTCAAAATGAATGCTAGTCATGATGCATGGCTATTCTCTCCAGTATCAGTGGAGCATGCCTATTATTTTGGGTGCAGTGGAACACAGGCAGGATGGTGCTGCTGCCGTCGTCTTGTTTGGGGGCTTCCTAGAGGCACCTGGTTGGCCACTGTGTGAACAGACTGCTGGACCTGGTGGGCCTTGGTCTGATCCAGCAGGGCTTCTCTTACGTTCTTATGCTGCTGTTTCAGGTCAGTAAAACATTGCAGAGGAAAGGGATAAACTCCCTGTTCCCCATAATGTGGTACATATCCTAATTGCCTCTTCCTCCCCCCAGCTAGTATTTACAGAAAAAAAATTTTCCAGAGCTTTGAGCACAGAGCTCCCAGTGTCTTGTTTAATTTGACCGTCATCAGCTTGGTGATATGAATTCGCTTTAATGTCACCTCATTATAAGCCACAATGAAGTCAGGCGTTGTTGCTGCTGCTTTAATTGAAGGCTTTCTGGTTGGGTTTTTTTGTGCCCTTCTTAGTTTGGACTAATCAATAGGGTTGCCAGGTCCCTCTTCACCACTGGTGGGAGGTTTCTGGGGTGGAGCTGAGGAGGGTGGGGTTTGGGGAGGGAGGGACTTCAATGCCATAGATTGCCAAAGGCCATTTTCTCCAGGTGAATTCATCTCTATCGGCTGGAGATCAGTTGTAATATCAGGAGATTTCCAGCTAGTACCTGGAGGTTGGCAACCCTACAAATCAACAGGGGGGAAATAGTCCCTCAGTGTAGGTTGTACTGCCATGTGAACAATATCACTTTGGCATTCTGGTGGATTGGCAACATGAGTGACTGAAGACACCTCTTTTCTAGGGCTGAAAAGATGACACATGGAGTGGTTGAGAAATGGTGCACCTTATTGCCTAATGGCCAGATCATATGATTAATGGCCATTTACACAATGTGTGTCATGGCTCACAACCCACCAATGATTACACTTTAGATGCCTATCAGCTAGGACTCACAAGTGAAAAGATTTTCATTTCCAGCATGAACTTGTGACACGTACAGAAACTTCTCAGATTGGATATCACCATCTACTTCCTCATTGTAAACCACAGATGAGGTTAGGCTTCATTGTTGCTGTTTTAATTAAGTGAAGTGCTTTGAAATCAAACAGTCTCATTCCCCTTTGTCTGCTTGTTATTTGTTCGAACAGCCTTGCTGCTGTGGCCGGATAGATGCTTTGTAGATGGGAAGCTGGATGTGTCTCAGTGTTGTGATGCATTAGTTTTTCTTGCTTTATATTTTCAGTGATCTAGACATGCTGATTGCATCTCCTTAGCTGGAAATGGGGAATTTCTTTAATTTGTTTTGGCATGATTTTATTACCAGGGAGCTGTTTCCAGTCTTCTCCACAGCAACTAAGATATTTGGGAATTCAAGCAGTAAAGGTTGTGAAAGTGTACGTGTTTACTTAGCAACTGCAGAATGAATGGTGCTCTGCTGCTGCATAAAGACATTCTACGCTCTGCTATCCTCTCCTCAGAATTAGCCTCCCACGCTTACGCCTACCTACATATTATAGCTCGATGATTCATCACCCTCCAGCTTAGTTTGCACCCACTTCTTCATTTTTGTTATTAAGGCTGACATGCATTTGCAGTGGCGATCTTCAAAGGACAAGATAAATTAATCAGAGCTATCCCTTATCAGAAGACTTATGAATTATTCATTGGGTGTACATAACCTGGAGAAACAGCATGGTGTATTGAAAAAACAAACTGTTCCAGATTGCATCAATTCTGCCTTTTTGTTAAAAAAAAAATCCATTTAAAATAACACAATGGGAATGGGTACCTGAACTGTAATACCCAGTTGAGTGGGGTGTGCTGGCTTAAAAACACACACACAAACAGTCGAAACTGGGAGAGGGAAAGGCAGAAGGGCAGGCTGTTTGACCAGCAGTGACTGGGTTTGTGGTAGCCAATTGGAGGTTGCCACCTCCCCCAGCCTATTTATAGGGTGGACAGGTCAATGCCTGATGATGCTGTTGTTGAGATTTGCAGACGATTCTGCCTGAGGCTCATTTTGCACAATGTTTCATTGTAGAATGCTATCAGCATTGATTCATTAATCAAAAAAATTTTTTTTTCTGCCTCAACCTATAACACGAAGCTGTCACTAGATTACCTTTTCATCTCATCTTATTTCCTTATTGTAAATGTTATTTCCTGCTTTATTGAAACAATTATGTTGCCCCTTTGGAAAAATAAGGGTTTGTTTTTTAAAAAACCAGAGACTCGTAGGGTATATTTCTGTTAGGTGCACTTCAAGGGGATCCTTCTTGTTGCTTGTCCTCCTCTGCCATCTGAAACCTCTGTCCATCTTTATGTCTCCAGCATTTGGTCGCAAGCTGTCAATACTTGTAGTCATGGCTGCAGAGAACCCCCATAAGCCCCCAAGAATACTTAACCCCCCTGTTCAGAAGAATTCACACGAGATGCTTGGTGAGAACAGATGTATCGTTTTGAGGGCTGTCAGGGGCCCCAGAATGTTGGACCTCTAATTGTCAGCAGCCTGCAATGTTACAGTTAATCATTAGGTGTTGCTCTTTACTAGGCATCTCTTTTGCCTGGAAGTGTTATCCCTGTGCTCCACCAATACTGTTTTCTGAAAGAGAGCACAAAATGCTATCTAGAAAGTATACCCAGCTGTCTGCTTCTAAATTCTCTCTCTCTCTCTCTCTCTCTCTCTCTCTCTCTCTCTCTCTCTCTCTCTCTCTCTCTCTCTCTCTCTCTCTCGGGCTCGCTCAAATGGCAACTCTTGCATGTGGTGCCATCACCTGGCTACCCACAAAATGATCAGGAAACAGCTCAGAAAGCATGTCTTGGGTCCTAGCTCCCCTCCCATTAAAATGGAAATGAAGTGATGTTTTTGGAGTCCAGCAATTTCCACTGCAGCACTGCAGCCTCTGTCTTGCTGTGGACACAACCTAGTACACAACTAGGGTTGCCAACCTCCAGGTACTAGCTGGAGATCTCCTGATATTACAAGTGATCTCCAGGCGATAGAGATCAGTTCACCTGGAGAAAATGGCCGCTTTGGCATTGAAGTCCCTCCCCTCCCCAAGCCCCACTCTCCTCAGGCTCTGTCCCAAAAACCTCCCACTGGTGGCAAAGAGGGACCTGGCAACCCTACACACAACACAGGGTTGCCTCTGACTCCAGGTGGGGTGATTGCCATTTTGTGAGGCACAGCCCAAAGGTAGAGCTGCTGCCTCTCCTGCTTTGCTTAACGGATTGATGGGGGATGAGATCCAGTAGCTATTCAAACAAGTTGTCCATGATAATGGAGCACACTTAAGAAACTCAAGACCTTTTGGAATTTTCTCTCTATCAGTGATTAGCAAATGGCTCCTTTATTTGTCATTTAAGTGCACTAGCACTTCATACACCCATCATGGAAAAATGCATTGAATCATTGGTATAATTCAATGGATAGTACTTGGATAGCATTATTGTATTCCCTGTGATGCAAAAAAACCAAACATTTCTTCCACTACTGCTGACAATGTGATGGTAGAAAACTAGGCTCTTCATTCTCTTGGAAATGATAATCTATGACCTTTACAACAAGAAAATGTTTCCTGAAACTTTATGATTGCATAGCTCTCAGTCTACCCAATATTTCCCTGATGTATTTTTAAAAGGGTACACCAGGTAAGAGCTATGTATTTATTCTGCCCATGATAACCCTTAAAAAAATTCTGAACAAACCCCTCTGCAGCTAAAGTAAATTAAACTGTGTAAAAACAGTTAATTTTAGGGGGAGCCACTTATTGAGAGTAAACATGTGGTGTAGTGGTTAAGAGTGGTGGTTTGGAGTGGTGGAGTCTGATCTGGAGAACCGGGTTTGATTCCCCACTCCTCCACATGAGCGGTGGAGGCTAATCTGGTGAACTGGATTTGTTTCCCCACTCCTACAGCTGGGTGACCTTGGGTCAGTCACACACTCTCAGCCCCACCTACCTCACAGGGTGTCTGTTGTGGGGAGGGGAAGGGAAGGCGATTGTAAGCCGGCTTGATTCTCCCTTAAGTGGTAGAGAAAGTAGGCATATAAAAACCAACTCTTCTTCTTCTTCTTCATTAAGCAGACTTCGTTTATGGATAGGGTTGCCAACCTCCAAGTGGTTGCTGGAGATCTTCCACTATTACAACTGATCAAGTAACCTGGAGAAAATGGCTGCTTTGGAAGTGGGACTCTATGGCATTATACCCTGCTGAGGCCCCTCCCCTCACCAAATCTTACCCTACCCAGGTTCCACCCCACAAATTGTTACCAAAACTGCTCTTTGATTGGGGAAATTAGCACGAGCAGCGGTAGCAATATTTATTTATATAGCGGAAATCTCCCAGTGTCTACCAGGGTTGTGTTCAGTGACTCCCAAATAAAGACAGACCAAAGATTTCCAGATTAAAAGATGTTTATGTATTCATTCGTTCAGTGTTGCAAATACATACATACAAGGAACTAAGAATAAAAGGACTAGAGACATTCGAGGAAGTTATTAATTAGGTGATACTTTACCAATCTCTAGAAGTGGAGATGTCCAAAATCTGTGGCTTATAGATATAAAACAAAGTACAACGTGGTCTGGGAGAGGGATTTTCCGGAGCCTTGAACCAGCCAAGTCACCAGAAGAGGGGGGGGGAAGGGGGTGTGGAGCTCCGCGAAAACTCAACACACCAGGGAGGCAAGACAGAGTTAAAGGGAAGAACTGAACTGGGCTACCCTGTTGGGGAGGGCAAAATATACCCTTCTCTGGGGGTGGGGGGAGGAGTGAGATATCCCAGATGGCTCCTTGCAAAAACAAAAGGGATCAAAGACTTCAGGATCAGAGCTTGGGTAAAGTGACAATTTGCAATCTAAGCTGGCACCAATGATTTACACATCCTGGGAATGGCTCGACTCGGATCTTCTCATGGTGTGAATGTTTACCCTCCAGGGATGCGGAATGCAGATTGCAGCGGATGTATTTTCCCACAGGATACGACAGGATACGGGAGGGGGGATGCAGAGGATGGCGACGTGATGCTCTCGCTTCGGTGTAATGGCTGCTCTTTGGCTCAGGAGACAATCAGGATCCCTTTGGCCGGTTCTGCAGGGGTGATCCGGTCTCTTGTCCTGGACAGCCTGGCTTGCACGAAGCGGGGGAGAGCTAGCCCAGAGTGGCGGGCTATTGCTGCTTTGACAGTTCAGTGAGTCTCTGGGGTAGTTGCCATGACCAGGGCTGGAGGTGGCGCATATAGCAACAAAATCTCCAGGTATTTCCCAACTCAGTGCTGGCAACTATATTTATGGGGTGGTTTGCCATTGCCTTCCCCAGTCGTTCATACTTTACCGTCAGAAAGCTGGGTACTCATTTTACTGACCTTGGAAGGATAGAAGGCTGAGTCAACCTTGAGCTGGCTACCTGAAACTGAGTACAATGGAACATATCTTGCAGGTCTTGAATGAGGTACACTGGCTTCTAATTAAGATTGCCAACTAGCCAGGAGAAAAATGTCCTGTCTCTTTAATAGAAGCCTTATGTGTAGAAATTAGCAGTTGAAGCGTTTCAGGATATGGGGCTGAAAAATAGCGGTATGCGTATCAACATGCCAAATTTAAAAAAAAACCCACCAAAATACCTCTTTGGTATTTTTTTAGTGTGGGAGGATTTAACTGGCAAAAATGACGGCAAAAAAATGAGGGCTGAAAAAGCAGACCCGAATAATGCCAAATTTATTCAGTATTTTTCGGGCTGTTTCTGCCCCATCACCATTCCCTCTCCCTCCCCTTCCCCTTCCCTGCCATTTCCCTCCTCTTTTTCCCTTCCCCCTTACTTACCTGTTTCCTGACCCAGATCCACACCGCTGGCCTTCTCTGGACTCCAGCGTGGATAGGAATGTCCTGCCTCCCTCTCCAAGCTGCTTGCCAGATTGGTAGGGTTGCCAACTGCCAGGTAGTAGCAGGAGATCTCCTGCTAATTCAACTGATCTTCAGCTGATAGAAATCAGTTCACCTGGAGAAAAATGGCCGCTTTGGCAATTGAACTCTATGGCATTGAAGTCTCTCCCCTCCCCAAACCCCACCCTACCAAGGCTTTGCCCCCAAAATCTCCGACCGGTTGCAAAGAGGGACCTGGCAACCCTACAGATCGGGCCTTCGCATGGAGACCCAATCCGGCATGCAGCATGGAGAGGAAGGTGGGAGTGTTCCTACTAGCTCTGCTGCCTGTGAACTCCATGGAGGCAGAGCCTGCAGGCAGCAGGACTGGGAACACCCCCCCCCCATTGCCAATTTTTTTCAGCATTTTTCGGGTTCGGGTATATTAAATCCGAAAATGTTCAAAAAATCTAGATTTTCAAATTTTTTGAAAGTTTTCAGGTTTAATAAACCCGAACCTGAAAAATACCAGGGAAAAAACTGGTGCTCACCAGTACTAAAAAGCACCACCTGATCATTGCTGTAGATGAAATTGATATTGTCGGGTCTGGTGGAGGAACCACTTCAAAAGTTGGCAGCCTTGCTTCCTTTTCAGAGTGTTGCTTGTTATCATTAAAGTCTTAAATACTCTGAAATCAGAAATATCTAAAGGATTGTTTGCTTCTATATGAATCGTCTTGTCAGCTACAATCTTTTTTATAAGCCCTACTTGGCATTCCACCTTCAAAAGCGAGGTGAATGGTCTTTAGATAGAGGCAGGACTTTTTCTGTAATGGTGCTTCAGTTCTAGATACCCCTTCCCGCGGCTGATTGTTTGGTTGCAAATCTGCTTAGTTTTAGGCACCAGGTGAAAACTTTTTTTCATAAGCTTTTGATTTATTTTTGTGTGTTTATTATTGGCTTTTCAAAAAAGTTTTTAAGGCTGCTCAGGTTTTACAGTCATTACACACACTGTTACTTTAATTGTTTTATTGCTGCCTTTATTTGTTGCCATTGGCTTTCAAGGAGTTTTTATGAGTTTTTTTTCTGGTTTTATGGTTGTTATTGCTGTGATTATTATTTTTCTGTTTTTATTGATTTTTGTAAATTTTTAAAAAAATTAATTTCATTGGGAGCCTGTGTGATGAGAGCTGAGAGATAAAATATCTTAAATAGGTGTGCTGAAAATTTGGCTTCAAATTCAGTGCATGGTGTTATCATGGATTGTTTCAAATATCATTTTAGAATGATTATCCCAGATGGCTGGAGGGACTGATGTTAGCAATTGCATTCTGTTTGTATCCTAGCAGCCTTGATCCCAGAGGAATTGTATAGGCAAAGTCTGATACGTCATTGCCAGTTGGGTTGTCGTGTCAAGCTGCATGCTTGTATTTTAAAAATGGATGTTTGTGACAAATGGAGCTTCTACCAGCTGTGATACTTTAGTACTCGTCAAAAGAATTTTATTTATCATAGACAATTTATCCACCTACTTTTTACACAATAACTTTATTTTGCTCTTACACTTGCAAACCCACAGCAGTGGTTGAAATCAGACATGCCAAGAATACAGCATATTGGCTGTGGTCTTAAGTATGTTTTCCTGCGATTAATCCCCATTAAATAACATGGGACTTATTTCTGAGTAGACGTGATTAGGATTGCTCTCGTTGTATCCTAAAACTTTATAAAGTTTCTATTTAGGAATGGTGGTGGTGGAAAGCGCCCTCAAGTTGCAGCTGACTTCTGGCGACCCTGTAGGATTTTCGAGGCAAGAGACATTCAGGGGTGGTTTGCTATTGTCTGCCTCTGCATTAGGATTGCCAACCTCCAGGTGGTGGCTGGAGATCTCCTGCTCTCCAGGTGATAGAAATCAGTTCCCTGGAGAAAATGGCCACTTTGGCAATTGGACTCTATGGCATTGAAATCCATACACTCTCCAAACCCTGCCCTCCTCAGACTCCACCCCCAAAATCTTCAGGTATTTCCCAACCAAAAGCTGGTAACTCTACTTTGCATAGTGACCCTGGACATCTTTGGTGGTTTCCAACTAACTACTAACCAGGGCCGACCCAGCTTAGCTTCCATAGTCTGACTAGCCTAGGCCATCTAGGGCTATATTTAGGAACACAGTACTCATTTCTACATATCTTCCAACTAAATATGCACTTCAAAGCCACAGTAGAAAGTAGGTTTGCCAACCTCCATGTGGGGCCTGGAAATATGCTGGAATTATAACTGCTCTCCAGATGAGAGATCAGTTCCCCTTGAAAAAAATGGCTTCTTTGCAGGGTGAATGCTATGGCATTATACCCTGCTGAGCTCTTTCACCTCCCCAAACCCTGCCTTTCCCTGGTTCTACCCCCTAAGCTCCATGGAAGTTCCCTGTCAGTGGTTGGCAACCCTAGTAGAAAGATTAAGACCCACCACTTTATTGAATGCAAGGAATTGTTTTAAAACATTGAGATGTATGTGGATAAGAGGCCCGTGTTTTTGGCAGAAAGGTTAATGGGGCTGATTCGGTACAGGCAAATAAAAGAGGACACCAGAAGAATGTGAGGATGTAAAACTTGCTGAGGTCAAAAGGAAAGAATTTTTACTGAAAATGAGATGGCTTGGGAGCCACATGGTTCAATGGATAAGAGAAAATGATTACATTGGCCAAATCCTTCAGGAGTCTAAGGTTTAAGTATGTTCGTTTTTGTACTTCCAAATTCGTATCCCTCATTTCTCTCAACAGAGATTCAAGGACGCTAACAAAAAAAGAGAGAGGCTAAAACCAAGTTGCAACATAATACATAAAACGGCAAGAACTTGTAAACATGAGAATGGTAGCAATTATGACAGCTTTGATCCTAAAGCTGTAAATCTAAGCTCACTAGTGAAAGTAGCTTCCCTGAAAACGAATGGGCCTAACTTGTGCAAAACTATTTACAGTAAACATGAAAAGTATTTCTAATTTAAGTAATGATTTGTATGAGAAACAGAAGTTTTGCCTAAAACAGAGGATGGTCAATTTTAGGTGATCATTTGATGTGATAACTGATATGACGAAGCTAGTCCAAAGAGCCCTTGAAGGTGTATCTGAGATAAATGGATATTTGATTATTATGTAGTGTAGCTTGTTTCATCCCATATTTAATAAGCGTTCCTGGATGTTGTAAGCTCTGTCTTGCCATCTGTCAATGACATGTCTTTGACAATGACATCTTGCTTCCCCTTTCTACCCGCCCCCCCAAATCTCCAAGGGAATTCCCTTCATTGGTTCAGCTGCTACATCAAAATGATTAAGCCATTTCCAAAGATGTGAGACGAATGTCTGCTCTCTTTTTAAAAACAGCAGTTGGCCAGAATGAGTTGTGTTTGGAAATACAAGAAAGTGTTACAATTTCCTGTTAATTTCACTTTCAGTTTGTCAGACTTTTCACTTCCATTTATTCAAATTGCTATTAGTTGGAAATTCCAGTTTTGTCATATGTCAGCATAGAGGTTCTTAACTTTTTAACTTATCTGATTTAAAGGTGACACTATGATCCAGTTTATGCCTGCATATTTTTTTTTTGCCGTCAAGTCACAGCTGACTTATGGCAACCGTGTAAGGGGTTTTCAAGGCAAGAGATGTTCAGAAGTGGTTTGCCATTGTCTGCCTCCACGACATGACCCTGGTGTTCCTTGGAGGCCCCCAATCCAAATACTAGCCGGGGCCGAACCTGGCTATCCAGGTCAGGGCATTAGGGCCAGATCTTGGGGGAGGGGAGTGAGATGAGCAGCTGCCCGGGGCACGGGAAGAGGAGGGGTGCTGCTGTCGGTGCGGGGAGAGAAGGGGCACTGCCACGGCACCTGCATGTGTGCCAGGAATTGCTGTACCCATTAAATTTCTGCTTTGCTTGAAGCATTTAAAAAGTATGACTTCTTCTGTAGGAGGGAGGAAGTTGGCAATGTTAATTTTACATCATGTTGCTATCACATGTTGCTTGGAAATCCTTGAATGGTTTGGTTACATTTTTTATTTGTGCATTCCTAGACATTTTTATTTACGTTGTATTTCTGAGGTCATATCCAATTAACTGGCCAAATCAAATTTTAATGAAATCAGATACACTATTACATTGCCTTGAATCCCTTGAGTCCATGGAGCCAGAGTGGTGTACAGGTTAGAGTGAAAGACTAGGATCTGGGAGACCCAGGTTCAAATTCTCACTCTGGTACGGAATTGTCAAAAGTGTAATTATTCAAAGATAATAGACTGATAAGATAATGTAAAAGTGTAATTATTCATTAACAATTCATAGTCCAACATAATTTATTCAATCATTTAAAAGAGTTGTTGATTATATATGTATATTATATACATTGATTACACATTAATTACGTATGCGCGCGCGTGCGAGCGTGCAAAATATGGGGGTTGTCATTTTGTACTTTTGCCCCCCTGCAAAAAAATGTACATCTGGCTCTGCAGGGAGTACCTGCATATGTGTGTGTGTGTAAAGTGTCGCAGCCGACTTATGGCGACCCCTTTTGGGGTTTTCATGGCAAGAGACTAACAGAGGTGGTTTGCCAGGGCCTTCCTCTGCACAGCAACCCTGGACTTCTTGGTGGTCTCCCATCCAAATACTAACCTGCATATAGAACTACAGAATTAGTTCCAATTGGTTTAAGGCATACTGACCTGCAGTTTCAGGGATTGGTAGGCCAAAACCCGTTTAATATGGAGCATCTCAAGGCTTTCAAGGAGATCTGCCATTGCCACCAGCCTTTTGTCAGGTTAATCAGAATTAAGATTTGCACTTAAGAAGTTATGGACTTCTGTTTACCTTCCTAATACCTATTTATTAAAGCACAAGATATAATACCTTTAACACTAACATAAAAGAATAGGCAAATATCAATAGTCAATGCAGTATGAATATTTAAGACAAGTCTTGGTCATTAACCATTCAGCATATTTTTGAAGTATACCTTTTCCCAGTCCTTGGTCGTGCTATTATTTTCCTGACATTCCTTCCATTTAGACTTAACTTTCAATTAACTTACTCCTCATATCTATTGATATAAGCCACATATGTTTCTGAACTATCTCAATGTTGGACTGAGACCACTTAAATATGCTAGTATTTACTAAATATTTCAGTATTTACTGAAACCCATGATACCCTGAGTCGTTCCAACCAAACGTAAGCGTCACGAAATATTTTACTTCCTTTATGAATGCTTAACTGACTTTTTTTTTGACAACACAGTTCCTAATCTCTGCTGTTTTAAGATTTGTTTTCTTTCACTTGAGGTTGTAGTAATTTTTGTTGGTTTGACACATAATGCCTAAATCAGCTTTATGTTCTTCTTGTGATTTCCATGTAATTGTAGTTTTCCCCACTTGGTCAACCTGAAAAACAGAAAACCGCAGTTCACAGTGGGTATAGTTATAAAAACAACTCAACAAAAACATTACAAGCGCCCCAGCCTTGGACCTTGTCCATTGGTTGGGTAGTCTACCTAGCAGCTTTTTGGTGTGGCTTTCTTGCTGGCTCTGTGACCTCCCTTTGTGTGGAGCCCAGTAGCATTCTAGCCATGACTTTCTGTGTTCCTCAAGCTTCTGGTGGCAACTTTGATGGCTTCCAGGTGGGTCTGAGATCCAGATACAGAAACATGTTTGGGATTCTTTTATACACTACTGTGTTTATGGTTCATTGTGGGCTTCTAGGATTCACTTCTAAGGCCTTGAAGCAGGGAAGGAGCGTGCAAGCTCAAGCCTGCAGAAGAAGATCACTTTAAAGAAAATCTCTGCACTGGGCACACACCCTAAACGTGGAGAGACTCACTCAGGCCGTCTCCTAATCCTGGCCAAATAGAGGCACCTGACTAGGGTGTTGGCCTGACCTGGCTGGAATAGTAGTAGCTTCTGCTTACTGCTGAGGTGGTGGACAGGTGTGAGTGAATTTATCATGTGAAGACTTTCTAAAATGTATGGGAGCTTACTATACTGTGACTGGAAGGAGTTCCCACCAACTCTTATGGAGATATTCAGAATGATTTTAAACAGCTAAAACGATTCACTATTTTAAAATACTGCTCAGCACTTTTAATTTTTTTAATGAACTCTTTTTGTTGTTGTTAAGTAAATCTTGTGAAGTAAGCTGGTAGTTGCAACAGATGTATGTTATATTCTGTGCCGTGGAGAGCCAACAGGAACCATAGCTACATTTCAGATTCATTTGGCATTTGTAAAGAGGTCTTTCTTGAAGCTAGAAAATTTTAACTGAGCCAGATTCAATTTAACAGACAAAGAAACACAAAACTGGACACCATGAGGGGAATTCTGGAGATTAACAACAAATACTATCTCTGGTTTTTTAAAAATCGTCACTTCTATCCTAGCAATTGCTCGAATGGATCTATCTGTCAAATGGGCCAACTTTGCGCAAGACGCAATAATGAAAATAATATTTTATTGGACCGACTAACATTTCTGTCTTGCCTTTTGATATTAGATGCTTTGGTGCAAAATCATATT
Source organism: Euleptes europaea (assembly GCF_029931775.1). Classification (NCBI taxonomy): domain Eukaryota; kingdom Metazoa; phylum Chordata; class Lepidosauria; order Squamata; family Sphaerodactylidae; genus Euleptes; species Euleptes europaea. The sequence continues at coordinate 76,331,227 of NC_079315.1, forward strand.
ACCCAGTGCAAGAGAGGAAAGATGCAGACTCTGATCCCGATCCTACAGGGATAGTTGTAATAGCATGTAAAATGGATTTCACATACGGTACATAATTTTGCAGCATTCCTGTTCCTATGAGTGACAAGTAGGACAAGTCTGTTCTGGTATAGCAGTTTGCCTGTTTGAAATCTGTGACAAAGGTTATGACAACATGTTAGGTGTGCCAGTTTAGGTAGCTCCCTGAGGACTCTAACAATTCCTAGATTGCCTCATAAGCATCATCTTTTACCACAGCCCTTGCCACCCAGTTTTGTAGCATAATGCCACTATAACCTACCTGGAATATCTTTGGTGTAACAGAATTTGGTTGGCCAGTCCTGTTGAAACTCAGTTCAGTCTTTGGAATGGGGACAATATCTGGGTTACTGATATCATCATTCCTAAAGTCTTCTCTCGTTTGCTTGAGCCCATTCAACTCCTAAGGGTACCAAAGACCCGGGGTCAATAAAACGACATCACTAGGGGAAACAGTATTGTGGGACAAAAGCAGAAAGGAGTCTTGTGCGACCTTAAAAATGAAAGAGATACACTGAAATTATAACCTTTTCTAGGCTACAGCCCATCAGAAGCATTAAGTGAATTTTTAGTTTCAGCTATCTTCTTCCTGAGATTTGACTTCATGCTTCTGATGAAGCCCTCTCTTCTGTGTCATAGCCCACAAACAGATAAGCTTCACTATATCTTAAGTTTAAGGTGTCACATGAATAGGGGTGGGGTTTTTTTGCAGTAAAAGACATGGTTAGCACACTGAACAACAGTATCATAAGACTTACAGAGTAATCCTGGGAACCGCAGCAGCCAGGACGGCACTGCTGCAGCACCTCCACAGAGGCTTCCCGGCCACCGTGCATGGGGAAGGGGTTTAAAAATAAAAAACCTTAAAATGGGGGAAAGGCCCCAAACAGGGATACTGCGCTACCAAAAATGCCTCCCGGGACACTGGCACAGGGACTTGCACTGGGAGAATGACAGCGAGAGGCCGTGCTGGCGTCTGAGGCCTGCGCTGCTGCCACGGTCCAGGGGGACCAGCGTAAGTGGCCCTGCGCCACTGTCTGTGCCAGTTTGCACAGTGCAAGTGACACGGATGCTGGCATAGGGGTCACGCCAGCTCCTAAGAGCATTCGCCCCCACTTCAGGATTGCACAGTTAGTCCAAATCTCATCAGTCACAACCTAGAGCATACTTTAGTGCCTCTGAGGCAGTGAAGCTGGAGAAATTTTATTTCTGGGCCACTGCAGCCTCTGCTCAGTGTAATTTAGGCTGCTTTCATATGGGGGTGATGAAAAGTGCCCCTAGTGCAGAAGCAGCAGCAAGCAGCATGGAAGCATCCAATTACTGCTGCCTCCGCCCCTCTCCTCGCTTCCCTGGGGGTGTTGGCCCAGAAGGACTGATGCAATGACAATCACCCCACCGTTTGATGTGCTTTTATGCCTCACTTCTTCTTTAATTGACTTGTTCTGTTTATTTGTTTTATTGACTTGATTTGTTTATTGATGTATCATTTTGTTTTTGTTTTGTTGTTTTATTTGTGAGGTCCCTCAAGCACATCTGGAGAGGTGGCATGGGCATTTTCTGAATGAGTGAATTAATTCTGTCCTTTCAAAAATCCTGCGAGGCAGGGTAGGCTGAGAGAGACAAAGGTTAAGCAAGCTGGTTTTGGCTTCACTTCTTTAAGGGTCTGATCCACATCTTCAAGCTGTACAAGTGCAAGGTTCAACCAGTATGGGTGAACAGTAGCTATCGGATCATTCATATCCCCACCTCCCCTTATCCAAGAAGCACAGGTTGACATACATCACTTGCAGAGAACCAGTGGGGTGCAGTAGTTCAAGTAGTAGTAGTAGTAGTTCAACTACTAGACTAAGATCTAGGGGGCCCAGTTCAAATCGCCGTGAAGCTCAGTGGATAACCTGGGGACAATCTCTCTCTCTCTCTCTCTCTCTCTCTCTCTCTCTCGCTCTCTCTCTTTCACTACTCTATTTAAGAGAGCTTTTACTATGATTCAGTTAATTTGACTACGTACTTCTGGTGATGAATATATAACTGCTCTGGTTTGTCCTGCTGTTTTTTTGTACCTTCTATTTTTAATATCTTTCAGTGTATAATGTTTTAGATAGCTGTAGTTTATATTTTGTACTAGCAGGAAAAACGATAAATCATGATAAGTTGTAAGCCACAGTGAGGCTTTTTTATTTGTATGAAACACAATATTAACAGTAAGTGTTAGGTTTCCTAGCCAGGTCAGCGCTGCTTCTCAGTCTACCGGACCACAGGAGCAAGGCTGGGGACCATACCATGCAGCAGCTGTCCAAGTAGTATTGCCAACCTCCAGGTACTGGCTGGAGATCTCCTTCAATTACAGCTGATCTCCAGCTGATAGAGATCAGTTCACCTGGAGAAAATGGCCGCTTGGGCAATTGGACTCTACAGCATTGAAGTCCCTTCCCTCCCCAAACCCCACCCTCCGCAGGCTCTGCTCACAAAACCTCTCGCCGGTGGAGAAGAGGGACCTGGCAACCCTATGTCCAAGGGATTCAGTAATCTGGGATGCAGTCAGAGCTAAATGCTCTGCTCCCGCTTCTTAAATAGGATTGGTTGACTGGCAATGCAATCCTAAGAACACTTTTTCAGGAGCATGCCACACTCAGTAGACCTGGTTAGGATTGTTCTCCAAATGGCCTGGGATGCCAAGCATGCACTTTTCCTTCTGTTCTGGACTTCTGCTCATACTACTGCCTGTTGTGATCTTGGGGCCCTAGAGAGAACTCCATTGGCCACCTGGCTCTCCACTAGCTACCCTAGATAAAGTCTTTTAGGGAGTGATGACCTTGGGGCTTCTGTCTGCTGTCCTGATTTCTCTGAGGCATCAGGCATGGCATGATAATGCGAGGGGATACTTGTCTGAGCCTCCGGGAGGTTCCACCCTACTGTAACACTGTGCCAGGACAGGTCCTGACAGTAAGCTTGTATTCAGTAGAGAATGATTTCCATGCCTTTCTTTTAAATGGGGTGGCCTAAACCATCCATTAAAATTATCTACTTTGAGTTAAAGTGATTCAGTCTAATTGACTTCACTAGTGGCATACAGATAAAATCCGTATGCTTTGATTACGGTGGAGTGGATTGTAAAGTTCATTCCCTATCTATTTGTTTGGAGATTTATTTCATATTTAAAAACAACAAAGGTGGGTTTATTTAGATGATCAACATGCTATTTGTACTATTTTTTAAAAAATAATAAAAATATTCAAGTTAATTTCCTTACAGTAATAATAAAACAAAGATGACCCATAAACTGCAGAATGGCATGTATAAATGTCTTATTTTCATACCACAAGAATGAAAATCACATACATTTGTATTTATTATCAACATCCCTATAATTAGGCAAGTAGCATCCTACTACTACTACAATCCGAATGTAGGCCATTGGGTTAGATACAGCCAAGTTTTTTGCTGATTACAGATGGAGGAGAGAATTCTCTTTGACCACCAAAAAGGCAAAGTTAATGGGACCTGCGTAGGCAAAAGCCCATTGTAACAGGGGCTGTAATAAGCAAGGGTATTGGGAGAGTTTGAGCAAAAATGTTTGTGGGATCCAATGTTAATATCTTTTCTCCTATCATGATACCAAGACTAGCTAAGGTTTTCATCCACTTGGATTCCTTTTAGTGTATTTTCTATCATAGCCCCTACCCTCTGGACCATGCTCCTGAAGGGTATAGGGTTGCCAGGTCCCTCTTCGCAACTGGCGGGAGGTTTTTGGGGCAGAGCCTGAGGAGGGGGGGTTTGGGGAGGGACTTCAATGCCATGGAGTCCAATTGGCAAAGCGGCCATTTTCTCCAGGTGAACTCATCTCTATCGGCTGGCGATCAGTTGTAATAGCAGGAGATCTCCAGCCACCACCTGGAGGTTGGCAACCCTAGAAGGGTACCATCTCTGGAAATTTTTAGTAGATCCTACCAGTCTATTTTATTTGCTAGGGTTTTCATGGAGCACAGGCTGCAGGCTTTTCTGAGCGGTGGGGTTGTTATTGAGGATTTTATCATACCTTGTATGTTCTAAATTTGGATTTGTAAGCTACACTGAGCCTAAAAAAAAGGCAGGCTATGATATATTTTATTTTAATATATTTTAATATTTTAATGTACTGCAGCTAATTAATAAAGTGAAACAAGTGAACTTCTTAAATGAACCCTTGAATTTTGTTTGATGCTTTAAAGGCAGAAAGAGAAGATGCATGACACTGAATACTCAAGAAACTTACCTGTGACTCACATAAATATAGAGCTCTTTTATATGGGAAACAACTGTTTCATCACAATGATTCTAAATGAGGCCTTCTTGTGTTTTTTCTAGGCTGCTCTAGAAAAGCAACAATTTCATGAACAGTGATATAGATCTAAATCACTGGCAGATGAGGAGGATTATAGCAGATGACCTGTAGTTCTCTACGATTTAAAATTCCCTTCTCGTTGTACACATTTGTATTAGCTGGATGATTTCCACTGTGCTCTGCCCTTGATTTACGTCAAGCAGAGTGCCAGCCCATTGTTCTCATAAACACTTAATTTGACAGTGGAGATTCAGATATGTTGAATATGAAGCTGTACCACAAGTTAATTAGTTTTGTTCTTTCACAGAAGAACCTGATCCCAGCACTTCCTCTTTTAATGGTACTAGGAGCTTTACTTTTGAAATAGAGCAACCTCGTAGTTTTATATAGCAATGAATCTTGGGTATGTGACTCTCAATCTGAATAGGTTCAGACAAGTAGATGTAGCTCAGTATTGTTTCCCAAACTTTTCTAGATTTACTTCAGAGATACTAGTAAGCCTCTCTCTTTTATACTGCTGGATGGGAAGGCTTCCCACTTGCCAATAAGTGAAATCACCCCCTACAATTTTGAAGATCCTACATTTGGCTAATCACGCATAAAATATTTGGGTTTAAGTACATTTCCTTGGAAAAGTTGTACAAACTCAACTGAAGTCAAAAGGATCTGCACAAGCACTGAGCAGGCATACATGTGTTGGTAATCAGAGCATTTGTTCTGTACATACAAGTAGAATCATAGAATCATAGAGTTGGAAGGGACCACCAGGGTCATCTAGTCCAACCCCAGCCTAATGCAGGAAATTCACAACTACCTCCCCACCACTTCCCCAATGACCCCCACTACATGCCCAGAAGATGACCACAAAATCACACAAGGTAGTTTCCTTATATGCAAATTGGTGTACTGTAGCTCAATGGATTATTGTTATTTCGGAAGGTAGAACTATTTCAGGGCACTGACCTAAAAAATTGGACTTTTTTCTATGGAAAAAATAAATTTGTTCAATAAGAACCATCTGGAAACTTTGTATTTTTTTTTTTTTTTGTTATTCTGGAAAAAATGCCATTTAGTAAATCCGGTTTTTGAGGTTTTTTATGTGCAGTTTGTCAGTTTCTACACACGCACTATTTTAAACTAGCTAAAATTAGCTAATATTCCAATGATGACACAAATTGTGCAACAGTTGATTTGCGAGAAGTAATCATGTCCATGACTTATGAGTTCATATATTATTTTTAGGGCCTGTTCTCCACCCTGCATTTTGTTAATCTTCTGTTCCACCCTGTCTTGGACAGGATACAAATGTTACATTTTTACAGAGGCAAGGGACTGACACTTTGAATCAAGTTGCATATTTACATCCCCCCCATTGTCTGGCTGTGGTCTCTGGCCAGACTCTTTGCAGATTTTTTGAATGCTTCACACTCTACCAGAAAAATCTGGCCTCCTTCTTCAAGGTGGCAACCCCCCCCCAAAAAAAAAAACCCTGATCCGATAGATGTGTTTATGGGCATTGCAAGGACCTTTTAGCAAGAGCCAGTGGCATCACCTGACCCAAGAAACAGACTTGCCCTTCCAATCCATCCATGAAGCAATTTCACTACCACTTTTTAAAAGTTTAATTTTTTTAGTAAGGTGGAAGATATTTGCATGTTAAGTGTGGAAACAGCAGTGCAAACTGTGCCTAAACCCCTGATATTTCTACCCACATTTTTATTAATAAAAGATATTCTAACCGGCTCGGCCTCACGCCGGCACACCTCCATCATCCCAGGTGTGCCATTGTCCCAGGGGGCATTCCAGGGGCATTCTGGGGGTGGAGCCACCTTTAGGTGGCTTCCTAACCCCCCTTCAGGCCGGGAATGTCCCCGTTCCACGGGGCTTGAAAGTAAGGGCAGCCTCCTGGCTTCAGTGGGGGGGGGGCTGAATCCTCGTTTGGAGGCAGTGCTCCCGCGCTACCTCCAGCCACCAGCTTAGCTCCTCCCCTCAAGAATGGGCTGTAAGACTGTTGCACCAGTGGGGTTGTCATTGCTTCAAGAGCATACAAGATGAAAGTTTGTTGATGTTGTCCAGCATTTGTATTATTCTACTTCATGTGAATATAACTTGCTAAATACTCATGTATTGAATGTTTTGCTGAATTTCAATATATATTATCTGGTACAGGCTAGCCAAATACATTGTGGAAAGTATCTCTGCCCTAAAGTCTACATCAATACTACTCCAATAATGTATGTTGTTTAACATAATGTCATTTCACATTAGTGGTAAAATTTGTCAGTTGCCATAAAATCCAAAAACAGTTTAGCCTTTGGGAGAGTGTGCTGGTAGTTTCCTTCTGTTCTCAATATTAAATTGCTTTCTTTCAATATGTTTCCAACAAGGCCTAAAACCCTTCTCTCGTACAGATGAGAAACTGATTTTGTAAATGTTTGATTGCTGACTATTTTTCCATTCAGTTGAACATTTTCTGCTTCACTGGATACTTGAAAAGAATCTCATCAGTACCCCCCTCTGCATCAAATTAAATTTGTACTAGATCCTAGTACATTTCAACCTAGGTCAGAGCCCCTCAACTTTTAAGTCTGAGGGTCTAAGCAAAAAGAATCACAAGTTCTCAGCTAAGACAAATTTATACAAAGAAAATGTGGCATGCTTGGTTTAAAAGTTCAGTTTCACTTCCAGTATTTTTTTTTAATTTATTAGAAACATTTAATCTTACAATAAAACGAAAAGGAAAAAAAAACCTAGATATAACATTACTTAAAATAAAATAAAATACTGGGGATACAAATTATTTAAAAAAACAAAAACTAAACTAAAACAGCACTAATATAACTAAAATACACATAGCACTTAATCAAATAATACCCTATTTTTCTATTTAACTAAAATCCGCATTATTATTACATCACTCCCTCTCTACAATTTACACATTAGAATGCTTTCTCCATCCTTAACTGTTGAATTCCATCAAGTATCAAGTTCAGCGGCACTTCCAGTAAATAGTTGTGATTGGAATCAGAGTGCGTTTGTAAGTTGTTTGCTCTGAATACCCTCGAAACAGCTAGATGGGACCCAAACAAGAAATGTCATCCTCCTGCATCCAGACTTCAAGATTTCAAAAACAATGACTGTATTTCCAGCTTCATGTTTATTTGCATACAAAACCTTTCACAACAAAGCTCAAAATGTCTTTATGCTAGCTCACCATGAAATTAATTTGCACTATGCATGCATAAAAATAGAACATTTTGAAAGGGATACTTCAAGAAGATAGAAAATATTACTATGGCCTTGATATTAGGTTGGAGGGGGGAGAGAGATTAATCATTAAAAGAATATTGTTGAAGGCTTTCACGGTCTGAGTTCATTGGTTCTTGTAGGTTATCCGGGCTGTGTGACCGTGGTCTTGGTATTTTCTTTCCTGACGTTTCGCCAGCAGCTGTGGCAGGCATCTTCAGAGGAGTAACAATGAAGGACAGTGTCTCTCAGTGTCAAGTGTGTAGGAAGAGTAATATATAGTCAGAAAGGGGTAGGGTTTGAGCTGAGTCATTGTCCTGCAAAAAGTATCAAAGGTAATGTGCTAACCATTGTCCTGTAAGTATCAAGATAATGTGCTAATGAGGGTGTGGTATGTTAATATGGAACCATTGTATCCTGAAGTGATCTATTAATGTGTGAAATCCAAAGCTAATCCGCATGGCTATTGTGGACTGTAGTCTTCGTTAGTCTGGAGGTTTTCAGGACAGGAAGCCAAGCCTTCTTCATTGTTAAACTCTCTTCTTTTCTGTTAAAGTTGTGCTGATATTTATGAAGCCATTGAAATTCAGAGAAGCCTTTCTGCATTGGGTTCCTAACTTTCTATATTTACTGTGGTTGAATATAATGTTTCCTAGCAGAGATATTGTCCAGGGATGCCACACATTGATCATGTCACACCATAACAAAATGCTTTTAAATTTCAGCTTTGTTTGAACCATATTTGAAGCAGAGGTTAATGATGTAGGTTAACAACAGAGCCATCTCATGGGTATGCAGTATGTTGTAAAATAGGGTGGGGGGAAGCATGTTCACTGTAGAGGCTGGTAGATTAAAATGTCTGGCAGGTGATAAACTGTTCATCCTCATCTATTAGGGAAGGGTCATTTACCAAACAGTTTGTGTATGGTTTTCCTGTTCACTGATAAATTATGGAAAGGAATGAAAGAAGCAGAAATATAGGTAGAATTCAACAGCGTTGACATTTAAAATGTATATGATGGTTGTGTCTATATATGGTCCCGTTAGAACAAATGATACCATCTGTACTGACCCTATGTTTCCCCTTCATTAATGTCTTCTTTCCTTGGAAACAACAAAGATTATTCATTCATTTATTTACTTAATTTATAGCCCTACCTTTCTGGCTGAGACTCAAGGAAAATTGCAAAATATGGAAAAAAAAGCTGATCAGGCAGCATAAAACATCCAATAAACAATGAAATAGGACCAGAATTATAGAGTTTAAAAACTTGTTTAAATTATGACATATCATAATGCAAAAACTGGATTATGAAGGTAGAGGACTATGTAGTAAGAGATAATATATTGCTTATTCCCTCAGATTCAATTTGAGTTTTCCACCAAAGCCATTCTAGACACCTTACGTCACCCAGTTCAACAGTAAACCAAGGTGACAGATTCTGCCTTGAGGGGAGGAGAGGAAGATGGGGAGCAACTATGTCAATAGTGTCCGGGAGCTTCTCATTCCAAACTTCCATGGTGGTTTCCACAGAACTGTTGTTTCTGATCTTAAAATCCCCTAGGGCATACTGGAATCCCATTAACCCTCCCCCTTCCCAGCAGATTGTGAGTGCAACATTTACTCATACACTGAAGATAAAGCAGCCTCTGCTGTTCAGTGAATAAGCTTCTAGAATGAATCTCTTCCTAAGAAGTGACATTTTATTTTACTTAGCTTAAACACCTACTATAGGGAGGACACAACTTATTTGAAAGACAAAGTTCTTTTATTGTAAAAGCTTCAAACAGAATATATGAGGAGTGTTCCTCTCCCCTACGTTGTTTAACATCGGATCAGGTTCAAGGTGCTGGTTTTGACCTTTAAAGACTTACACAGCCCAGGACTTCCGCTAGAGACTCTGATCTGAGTCCTCCATTCTTCGGGAGCTCCCGAGGGACCCAAGAAATGTTCTAATTTGGGGTGCACCCTGCACTTCTACCCGGTTCCTAAATAGTGGACCGGGAAACAGGAACTCTCCTGCAGCCTTGAAGAGCGGTCTGACCCCCATTTTTTCTGAGAGAGGTAGACTCTCGGGGAATTGGGCGAGGTCCCGCCAGCATAAGGGGAATTACAACACCGTGAACGTCTCTTTGGAATTAGGCTCAGATCTCCTCTACTTATTACCATCTACACAACTATACAAAGCAAGAATACCTACTCTCTTAAAATCTGAGTAAGTTAAAAGAACTGTTTTGTTTTACCTGGATTTGGAAACTCCGAGGGAGTGCTAAATACATCTGTCAAATCCTGATCTCCCCACCCATTGTTTAAACGACTCTTTGAAAATAAGAAAAGATCAGATAAACCGGCAGGAATCTTATCAATCTGATTGGTGGGAAGACATAACAACTAGGATTTTTGAAATACGCTTCAGCCACCAATCAGAAACTATGACTTATAAAGGGGAGGAGGAGGAGTAACCCCCCCATCCTGAGGTGTCGTCTTTCTAACTAAATTAAGCCTTCCTGCCACGTCCTTCCCGGAAACAATATATCATCGTGAGAGTACCAGAGAACTTGGAATCAGAAGTGTGGCATTATCGTGTAACTGGCAAATATTTCCCAAGTTCCTGAACAAGAGGAAGACGGAAGGTTTACGACCCTGATTCCTGCAGTACCTCTTTGTTATTTACAACATCGCTGTATTTGTCTGGACTTTACCAACTAAGTCTTAACAGAACTTTCAGAAGCAGCAACCATGGAACGTCTGACTAAACAGCTGGATCAACTTTCTGCTTTGGTGAACACTCAATATCAACTTATCAATCAAAAACTGGATATCATCTTAGACGACCTTAAAGATATAAAAACCCAATCATCACAATGAGGTCAGAGGTGACACTAGAGGGCTCTCTAGTTGACAAGAGAGATGAAGAACAGAAGAATCTTGCAAAGGAAACGGAGAACTACAATAAACAAACTGCAACAGTCCAGCTGGCAACAGCGGATCTGAATGTGAGTGACTTTGACTTCTGTCTCTATAATCTGCCTGATGAACTTTTTAACACCAGCTTGGAGCACTTAAAGGGTAGAAAAACTGGAGCTACTGGGATCTCTTTCTTTGACTTTGGGATAGAAGAAATTGCAACGCAGATTTACTATGAAGATCATTCACCTGCAGAAGAAACTCTACCATCAACTTCCAAGGATGCTCTTCGACGTTTAATGTTAATGAGGAAAAGAAGAAAATGCTGGAAATCCCGGACAAAGGGATTGATTTAAAAGAGTCTAGTTTTTCTTTTGGAAGGGATTAAAAAGGAATTGGTTAAGAGGCTTCGCTTTAATGGAAATAGAATTATATATGATATCAATTAGAAATATAATTTGTATTAGAAATATAATTTGTATTAAATGAGTGTTTGGGAGAAATGGAGGATTTACAAAATAATTAATTTTTAATGGAAGTAATTAAATGTTTCCTATTGTTAATCCATTTATTATTAGTGAGATTTACTAACTTTCTTTCTTTTCTTTCTTTTTCCCCCCTTCATGACAGTATTAATTATTAATCTTCTTCTCTTTGAAAAATATAAATGCCAATGAGATTAATAAGTATTACTAACAATATCAGGATTAGAATTTTATGCAAAAGAGATTACTAATTTATCTCAAGATGGAGGGAGGTGTAGGGGAAGTCAACATATTTTTGATTATATATAAATATCTTCAACAATGTTTTTTATTGGATTTTATATTGTTTATATTAATTGTTGAACTTTGTGCTTAATATTTTCAGAAAAACAATAAAAAAAATTTAATTAAAAAAAAAAGCCTTACACGGCCTGGGACCATTGTATCTTCGGGACTGCCTCTCCTGGTATACCCCCCAAAGATCTCTACGATCTTCTGATAACAATCTACTAGTGGTCCCTGGCCCTAAGAGTGTGCGGCTGACCTTGACGAGAGCCAGGGCTTTTTTGGCCCTGGCGGCGGCCTGGTGGAATGCTCTGTCTGGTGACATCAAGGCCCTGTGGGACCTTAAAGAGTTCCGCAGGGCCTGCAAGACAGAGCAATTCCACCAGGCCTACAGTTGAGGACAGCCACGAATGTCATCTTGCTGGCCTCCCCCCCTCCCCCTTCCTCTTATAATATTTCATACTAGCTGAAGGGTAACCTGCTGCCTATCTCTGGCAACATGAGGTTAATTTAGGCACCATCTGCAGGCTTTAGTTTTAACTGGGGTTTTTAGTGTTTTTAAATTCAGGACTTATGGTTAATTTTATCTTTGATTACGCTGATGTGTTTTAAATGATGTTACCCGCCCTGAGCCTGGCTTTGGCTGGGAAGGGCGAGTTATAAATCGAACAAACAAACAAACAAAAAAATAAAATGAGCTCTGAGAATATATGCGACTTCAGAATAATGTAACAAAATACTAACAAGCTCTATGTCAAATAAGATAGTTAGACAGATCTTATTCAAATGTCTGTTACAGAGTATAAGATATTTAAATATCCATACGTACCAATATGTGGGTTTCGAGACTCTCTTATCTAACACAATAGATTAGAGAAGCATGCCTATTATGGTTTCTATACCTATGTGTGTGTGTGTGTTATATAATTAATAAAATCATAAAAATTAGGACCTAACATCTAAAAACAGGACAAGCCTTATCTCAGGCTTACCGTTTCACCTTTATTTTCTTATTTGTGAAAATAAAACTGGTCTTATTCTGGTGTTGACTCCAACCGGCTTAGAGATAAGAACTGTGAACTGTGTGGTTATGCTCTGATGTAACTTATTGGCTGAAAGCCCAGTTCAGGAGGTACCTTCTATTAAATCATTAGTACTGAGTATCAAACAAGACTTAAATGAGGAAGTGTTTTCTCATGCCATTAAAAGATGAGGACAAACCTTCCAAAATGCTGTTAAGAATGCTGAATATGTGCAGGAAAAAACCTCATTGTGCTTAACTGGTAAAAGAAATACAGAGCAGGTGAAGAGAATAAACGGCGTTCATATCTCTGGGCCTGTGACAAAGAGACAGTGGTTGGACCACAGCACTGGTTGAACTTCCAGCCCCCAAACCAACCCTTCCCGCAAAGGCCCAGTGCAGCTCATAAGGTTTGATATCAGGATCTTATATTTGTTGTAAAATATTAAAAGAACACATGTTAACATTATCGTGTACCAAAAGCTATGCTCACATATATGCAAGATGAGAGACAAATTTAGGGGAAAAACAATTGTATTCCAAGAATTTGACAAAACATTTCGACATTGCTTTTACTAGAGAAAAATATTTAGGGAGGTATCTTCAAAAGTCTATTTAATAAAGGCTTGGAAATACTTGGAAATTACATTTTTTAAAAATCCTGCTCTTCCCTCAAGGAGCTCTGAACAATACAAATAGTGTCCCCACTGCCCCATTATATCCTCACAAAAACTCTTGTGGGACAAGATCTGCTGAAGATAGTGATGAGCATAAAGGGTGTGCCTCTGTGTGGGGGTGAACTCCAAAAATTGACAAGGCAAGGCTGAAGAAACTAAAGATCCTGGAGCAATCAGTATATGAAATATACATTTCTACAATTGCAAAAGTTTTGGTGACCTTAAAAGTGAAGCCAAATGGCATTTCAGCAGATACTGTCTGCAGTGAGAAAAACTAGGAACAGCGAACAGTATCACCTGCTGAAAGGAGTCAGACAATGCTAAAATGAAAGGACTGTCTGCAGTCTGAGAACCAGATTCCATTTGATATTCCATTGTGGTTTTTTTCTTTCAAAATACAGCTGTGGAGACTGCAGACTGCACCAGATGAATGGGAGGGGAAGAGACTTCTTAACCCTCTTCCTCTGGTAGTTTCCCCATTAATATTTGATTGTACAAACTGCTTTTCCCTGGGAAAAGCTTTGAGAGCCTGTGTCCTTTTTGGCTGTGGATGGGAAAACAACCTGGTGGTACAACTGCTGGAGAGAAAGTGCTAGGAGTTCCCACCTCCCCATTCACACACATACATGCACACCAGCCTTTCACTGCAACCTTCTAGCATCCGTGGCTACATTTTCTACAAAAGAATGAAGCCAAGCATCACACAGTCTCAATGGTCAAAGCTGAGTGTGTATCTTCCTTCTCTTTCCTGTAATGCTCAGACTTGATCCCAGTATTTCCTAACACATCTCAAGAACAGTCTCTATAAGCCACATTGCTTCCTTCACATACAAGCCCATCTACCCACATTCACAATGACCTAGGGCAAATTCTGTACCCAGAATAGTGTAGAATTGGAAAAATGTCAAAACCAATATATTTTTCTGCAGGTTCTGTAGGCTAAAATGTAGGTTCTTAGAGATTTTGAATTTTCTTAGTGTAGGATTCACAAAGCCTTGCTTGTAGGAAATTGATTTCCCCCCATAAACAATCATTAAGAAAAGGGTTAGAGGTGAATGTAATCCTTGAATTCAACTGACTTTAGAGCATTCTGCTGTTGTGAAGCAGGAGCCAGAGAAAGTTCACGTCCCAAATTACAGCTCTTTTATCTGAACAACTAACCCTGTTCTCTTGTACTTAGCTTCAACTGAGAGGTGATATCTGAAATCCAACTCCTCTGGAACATGCACTGCCAACAGTTTCTTCTACAGCAGAAGAGGGCAACATGATTCTTTCCATTGACTGGCAATGTAAGATACCGCCTTCTAGTTGGCAAAAAGTTGGAGGCCCATGCAAAAGCAGGGGGTGTATGTGAATAAACAATTAGGAAATCTCCCCCATACCAGTGCACTCTGTTAAGTCCGTGTGGGGGAGGACACAAGAGGTCAGAGACGGAGTTCCAACAACACCAGCTTTATTGAGAACAAGAACAGAACTGGAACTACAGTGGGCAGACCCTGCTTATATGCCCCAGTGGCCGCCTGCAGCCACTCCCCCGGGACCTTGATGGGGGGAACAACCCCCAGTAACCAATGGGTACACACAGGTTTAGGAGCCTTGGAGAATCCCAAGCTCAGCTGGGTTTCCCCTGCTTACCCACACTGATTCACATACATACATAACACACTCCAATCTCAATTCTTCAGTCTTAGCAAAATCCTCCAGGATGCTATGAGGCATTAGGTTCAAGCAGGTCAATTTCCCTTCGCTACTCTCTTTGTCTTTCCTCCCCTTTTTCAGGACCCATTCACATGAAATTGGGGCTGCCATGAGATCTTTAGATCACACTTGACCTGGCTGTTCCATGCTTCCTGGGGGCATAGGGGCCCAATTCTGATTGGGAGTGTGGCATGCGTGGAGAATGGGCTTCCACCTCCCCCCATCTCATTGTCTTGACCTGAAATGGCCCAAGGGACCTGTTACCCAAATGTCTTACACGTGTATATACCCCGACTATAGGAGTGTCCCCCATTAACATGTCAGGAGCCTATACACACATGTGCTCAGGGCAATTAATATTGGGATCTTTTGTCAAGTGTTTACCAGGGTCCAAGGTTTGATCTAACCCCTCATAAAGGTGTGCAGATTCTTACAAATAAACAGGCATGGGTTCAAAGTTAGGAGTTGGGGATGTGATGTATTATTTGATGAAGTTTATACCCCAAACAGAATAACAAAATCAGTTATATGGTCACCATTTGGCTCATTGGAATTCCAGGGAAAACATGGCAAAAGGGAATAAAAATATCAAACTAGGAGATGGATATGTTGGCATGTTGCCTCTAAATCTCAGGTAGATCCTTTTACATGTTTGTGTAATGAAGAAATCAGTTAACCAAGACACTGCTATTACTTTTAGAATGAGGGAGGGGGTGAGCAATTGCAAGTGAATACCTCTTTCCCCAAGCACATTGTCAATTACCTTTCTTCCTCTCTTTAAAGTAGAGAAAATGTTTCCCTTCTACCTCCTTGATTAGGGAAATACCTGTCTTCCTAATATTCCAACTCTCAGGTGAGGCCAAATCAAGAAACATAGAAACACACTACTGGAAGCCACCCCAAGTCCAGCCTCCCACACAATGCAAGAAATTCACTCCCCCAATAACCCCTGTTTTATGCCCAGAGGAAAGCAAAAACCCTCCACTAAACCACATTTTACCAACTTGTCAACAAGAATATTGTGTGGAACCTTATCAAAAGCCTTACTGAAATCAAGATAAACAAGGACTTTGGGTCATGTGAATTCACCCTCAACTGCTATCAATATCCCCTGCCTCTCCAAGAACAACAAGCACACTCCATTCTTGTCTGTTTCCCCTCCTTTTTAAAATGAATGTAGTAAGATTTCTCCGCATACCTGCAAAGTTATCCAATTACACATAAAGTGTAGCAGTGTTGTACCACTGTACTGTACCTTACAGGACTATCAAGTTTGCTATTAGAAGTAATGATGGCAGGCACTCAATGACAGGCATTGTTTTCTGTAGGCTGCAACAATTGTTTACAAAAATTCTGGCCCCCAGGTTAACAATCAGAAACTATGATTGTTCTTGAACTCTGGAACATGCAGAGTTCCTTTCTTTCAAGAAGGGAATATGGCCAACTCCTTGCTTAGCTGGAAGCTGTCAGGCTGTGCTTTGTAATCTGATGTCCTGCATTTCATCCTTCCTGCCAAGGGACCATAACTAACATACGTCATGCAGGAGCAAAAGGAAGAAATAACAAAGTAATGATAATTGACTATGGCCATACCATCCTGAACGTGCCCAATATCTGAAGCTATGTAGGGTCAGGCCTAGTTAGTACTTGGATGGGAAGTAATGATAAAGGAGATTAATATTGATTAAAATGGAAATCAAAACGTGACAAATTTAAAACATTTAAAAAGGAGTTTAAAAGTATGGCATACTCTGTGGGTACAGATGCTGAAATGCCAAAGACATGATTTGGGGCAGGCAGTGGCTGTACTTGGGTGCTTTATTAATACTTATCAACTTTGTACCCAGAAGTTGGCCACTGTGTGAAGAACAGACTGCTGGATTTGATGGATCTTGGTCTGATCCAGCATGGCTTTTCTTATGTTCTTAAGAGAGTTATTTACACACCACATAATGCAAAGATGGCTCAGCTGAACTAGTTCTTTGCTTTGTAGCTTTCAGCTTTGGCCAATGGCCAAGAGGACTAAAATCTGGTCAGGACATTGGGGCAGCCCTAATTTTGCCCTGCATAAAGGAGTGTCAGGAGGAATAAGTATGTGGCGTTGTTTCCCTGACCAAAGACATTGTGTACTTCTTCCTGAAATGTTTATTAAAAAGAATTAGACAAGTCCACAGAGGTTAACAGTGCAATCCTGAAAGGGGGGTGAATGCCCATAGGAGCCAATGTGACCCTACCCTGGTGTCCGTGCCACTTGTGCCATGCAAACTGGCATGGACGCCAGCACAGGGTGACTTAACTTGGCTCCCCTGGACCATGGTGAAAGTGAGGTTCTTGGACACTGGCGCAGACTCCTGCCAGCATTTCTCCAGCATATCCCCCATACTGGCACCCTGGGAGGCATTCCCAGGGACAGAGCTGCCTTTAGGCAGCTTCCTAGCTCCTTTTGGCCTAAAAATGCCCCCTCATGCTGCAGTGTTGCTACACCAGCTATTTTGCTGGCATAGCCTTGCTATGGGGCTTTTCCCTGGCATTTTCTTTTCAAAAGCATTTATTTTCCTTTTTTCTGTCCGGGAAGCCTCTGTGGAGGTGGCATGGCTGTGCCACTCCTGGCCGCTGCCTAACTGCCCCCCCCTTCCGGAATGGGCTGCCTATCATCAAGTATTAATTATGATAGCTACATGGCATTTCTGAAAGCAGATGCTGGGTACAGACAGCAGGGGAGGGCTGTTACCTCAGTGTCCTGCATATAAACTTTCATATGGGCAGTCTGTAAGCTTCCCAGAAGTTTTCAGCTGATTACACTACAAACACTGTCCTAGGGACACTCCACAATCCTTGAGAACTTCAGCTGCCCTGGAGAAAAGGGTGATTATTTGGGGCAGTTTTTCTTCTGCACTCCCTCCTCTACTGTTTCTTGACTGATGGTACAGGGACATGAGTTTCTGTTTCCAACACAGAGAAACTGCTTAGACTCCTAAATAAACTGGCATCCTTCTCAGCCCACTGACTTCATATACGTCTGATAAAATAGTACATGAAGCTTATGTGTAAAGTGCTGTCAAGTCGCAGCCGACTTATAGCGATCCCTTACGGTTTTCAAGGCAAGTGATTCAGCAGGGGTGATTTGCCGTTTCCCTCCTCTGCAAAGTCTTCCTTGGTTTTCTCCCATCCAAGTATCAACCCTGCTTAGCTTCCGAGATCTAACAAGTTCGGACTATACTATACCATTCCACATCCCCATTAAGCTTATGCTAGAATAAAAACTAAATGCCACCACACTCTACTCCTCCACCTTTCCCTGTTTGTTTTCATAATGCTAATACAGGTTGAGTATCCCTTATCCGGACTGCTTGGGACCAGAAGTGGTCTGTATTTCAGACCTTTCCATATTTTGAAATACTTTAGAATTTTTGCATATACATAATGAGATATCTTGGGGATGGGACCCAAGTCTAAACACAACATTCATTTATGTTTTATATATACTTTATACACAAAGACTGACTGTAATTTTAAACAATATTTTAAATAATTTTGTGTACACTGAACCATCAGTGGCACTGCTGAGGGGCCTGTGAGTAATGCCTGCATGCCGGCTCAAAAGGACCGGTTTTCGGATCAGTCCAGATTTCAGATGTCTAGTTAAGGGATACTCAACCTGTAGTTGCTTCACGGGATCCTGAATTGTATTTGCTGCAAGGACATAAAAAGGGTTTAATGCTTCCATGTCTGAGTGGCGTTGCCTATCAAAACCTCTTTTCTTCCAGAATGCTTGCATCAGCCCTAAAAGGGAAAAGGTCAGGAATATTTGTGTAGGAGCTTTGACAACCAACTGCACTGGATATACAGCAAGGTAATTGAGGGGGCTAAGGGGTAACCACTCTATGTTAAGGAACCATACTCAAGATCACTCATAATAACATCTGAAGACATTGGTGCTACAGTATTAACTCACATAAGGCACTGAAGTCATGGGTGGGAATCTCTGCTGCACCATATTTAACAGCTATCACCTTCTCTAAATACCAATGGGCTTTTTCTAGAGCTCGGCTTAAGGCTTTTCCATTGGCCCTGATTAGTGGAAGGGGGTTACCGCACTTGTATTCCCAGTGATGTATTAAGAGTTTGAAAATGTTATAAAAAATACTGTTCGCACTTTCTATGTATTCCCACCGACGTATTAAGAGTTTGAAAACGTTATAAAAAATACTGTTCGCACGTTGTTTGGTCCCTTTAGCTGTGAAGACGTCTTCCAACCATTAATAAGCTGTGGTATCCAAAAACCCTTTTAAAGCAATGTTTTTTATAACATTTTCAAACTCTTAATACATCGCTGGGAATGCAAAGTGCAGTAACCCCCGCTGGCCCATGGAGGCACAGTTATGCCCCTGCAGTGCCCATGCAATTGAGTCAATTGCTCATATTTTACTGAACTGTGAATTCTATAGGGGTGTCAGAAATCGTCCAATTTAGCCTCTGTTGTCTAGGCTCCCCGGATATACTAGCCGGTCTAGTTATGCTAGTGGCTTAATAGTGAACTTTTTACTTGAAGATAAGAATACCACCATCTCACACACAGTGGTGAAGTTCTGTCATATTGCTATCCGAATAGGGAGATCGCTGATGTCATGTGAAACCACTCGCTAAATGCCTACTATCGTGATTGTTTCTTTTTTATTGGCATGCTGGTCAAGGACTGTATTTAATAAACTATATCCCTCCAACACTAGATATATGCTGCTCAAGATCAATTCATCAAGGAGCTTCTAAGGGATAAAAGGAAAAGGTATTTAATAAACAAGCTTAGGTTCAGCTACACCAGCTGTTCCCAAACTGTGCTCCACGGAGCACTTGGCGCGCTGCGAAACATCTCCTAGCGCTCTGTGAAGAGACCGGATAGGAAAATACGACTGTCATTCGGTTCAGTATATAGGTGCGAGGTGAAAATTAGTGCTCCGGGACGCATTTCTCTCCTGAGAAGCGCTCCACGACTCAAAAAAGTTTGGGGACCCGCTGAGCTACAGCGTCAACCCCGCAGGATCAGGTTCGAAGAAACGGACTTCACTATTAGGCCACTAGCCTAACTAGACTGGCTGGCTTTAAAAGGGTTTTTGGATACCACGGCTTATCAACGGTTGGAAGACGTCTCCACAGCGAAAGGGACCAAACAACGGCCTGCGACGCCGCAGCGTGGCTTTGTTTTGAGGAAACCGGGTTGCCGTGGCCACCTGCCATTCTCCAACTGCCACAGAACCCCTTGCTGGCAACGTTCCGTCACCCAGAGCTCAACATCGGGCCGGCGACATTGACCGCAGCGCCGTCTCTCCCGGAGGCTGGCGTTTTTAAATTCCGTTTCGGCGTGGCACGGCCACGGCCCTTCCGTGTCGGGGAGGACGTCCCCAAGATGTTTAAACCGAGGCTTCGCTGTCAGTAGGGGGACACTGGTTCCCATGGACACTGTTGTGATTTGGAGGGAAGCAGGCTGCGGGGCGCAGGCCTAGGCCAAGGCCAGGCCCTGGAGAGCGAAGAGGAGAGGGAGCGCGGACGCTGGCGACATCTGCTGGCCGGGTTGTGTATCCTTCCTTGGGTCCACGTTATCCGAGGGAGGTGTGTGTGTGTGTGTGTGTGGGGGGGAGACCCAAGGCAGAAACCGGCCTCCTAGGTGGCAACGCACCCGCCTCCCTCGAGCGCCCGGGCCGGGCGTGGGTGACCCGCGCGGGACTCGTCCTCGTCCTCGCCCCGCCAAAACTGGTCATTCCAGTCCGCCCGTTTATAAGCGGCCCGCGCCGAACAGCCGCTCCAGGGTTCCTCCCCCCCCCCCGCCTCTTTGTTGTCATCCCGCTGCTCCTCGGCGTGTCCCGAAGCGGCTCTCGCGGGCTGGGCGGCGGCGGCGGCTTCGTAGCGCCGGCAGGTGCAGAGGGACCCCGGCTGGCGGCATGAAGAAAAATGGCGTCGACAACCCGGCTTTCGAGCCGCCCAGCCCCGAGCAGCGGAGGGCGGCCCCCGGCCCGGGCGGCGGCCGGGGGTCTCCCGCCGCGCCGGGCCCCTCCCCGAGCGAGGAGGCCGAGCAGGAGGAGGCGTGCGGCTGGGGCAGGTGCGCGCCTCGCCCCCTCCAGCTCTGCAACAACGCCGAGGGCTACCTCGTCTTCTACAGCCTCCTCTCCGTCTTCCAAGGTAAGGCGGCGGCGGCGACCCCCCCTCTTCGCCCGAGGCGGGATGGTCTGTTAAGAAGAGCGGCGGCGGCGAGGGCGGCCGGGAGGGGCTGTGGCTCAGCGGTAGAGCACCTGCTTGGCACGCAGAAGGTCCCAGGTTCGATCCCCCGCATCCCCGGATAAAGATCTCCAGTTAAAGGGGCTAGGGAAAGTAGGTGATGGGAAAGACCTCCGCCTGAGACCCCGCCGCTCCCCGTGTGGCTCAGCAGTAGACATGCAGAAGGTCCCAGGTTCGATCCCTGGCATCTCCAGTTAAGGGGCCAGGCAAGTAGGTGATTGGAAAGACCTCCGCCTGAGGCCCTGGAGAGCCGCTGCCGGTCTGAGTAAGACCATACTGACTTCAATGGACCAAGGGTGGGATTCAGTATAAGGCAGCTTTTACGTGTTCATGTGACTTGGCTTGTCCAGATCCGTCGCTACCTCTGATGAGATCTCGGGCTGAAGCGAAGGCTGGTAAAGGGCACCCCGTGAGCTGATGGGGAAGCGGCTGGAGCGGCAAAGTGCAAAAAGTTTCTCCTTGCTTGTTGTGGAAGAAGATCAAACTGGAGGTCTTAGATGAGGAGTGTCACTTGCCCCTGCCCACTATGTCATAAGAACATAAGGAAGGCCCTGCTGGATCAGACCAAGGCCCATCAAGTCCAGCAGTCTGTTCACACAGTGGCCAACCAGGTGCCTCTAGGAAGCCCACAAACGAGACGAGTGCAGCAGCACCATCCTGCCTGTGTTCCAAAGCACCTGAGGTAACAGGCCTGCTCCTCTCATCCTGGAGAGAATAGGTATGCATCATGACTAGTATCCATTTTGACTAGTAGCCATGAATACCCCCTCTCCTCCATGAACATGTCCACTCCCCTCTTAAAGCCTTCCAAGTTCGCAGCCATCACCACATCCTGGGGCAGGGAGTTCCACAATTTCTATGCCAAGAATAAGGGAGCCTTCTTCTATTGGCCTGCTGGGTCCATGTTGTGACACAATGGGGGAAAGATGGACAACGGGTTTCTAATGTGTGCGCATATGCTGTCAAGTTGCAACCGACTTATAGTGACCCCAGCAAGGGCTTTTCAAGGTAACTAAGAAGCAAAGGTAGTTTGCCTTGCATTGCAGGCTGCAGTGTCTTCCTCGGTGGTCTCCCATCCAAACGCCAACCCTGCTTAGCTTCTGAGAGCTGACAGACTGGGCTATACCGTACCATTCCATATCCCATGGGTTTCTAATAGTTAGACTCTTACATCCCAGTATATTGGCTAGAGAAGGGTTATGAATGAGACAGGACTCCATCCAATGGTGGGGGGGGGGGGTAGATTTCACAATATCTTTACCTCATGCATATACTTAAAACATCACTGCACTTTTTAGTATTTAGGGTAACTAGATGTGGTAGGCAACAGGGTTCTTCTATTAATTGTGTAGAAAAGGGAATTTTGGAAGGTATGACTTTTTTAGACCCAGCATGACATGCTGCAACTGCCTACATTCCCAATTTTCTACAACCGTTCAAAGTACGGAAGGTTACACGTGGTTGCTCTAAGTTAATTGTATCAGAATAACTACCTCCACACAGTTGTACTCGCAACCACAAGAGCAGAATCCCTGCGTCATCTGTGATCTGCTGTGACGGATAGAAAGGGTGGCGTGACAAAGCCAAATTCCAACCATCCATTAAGCCACCTTCAGGAGGATGGCTGTGAAGATATCCTGAGTTCATGCGCCCAGCTGAACAGCATTTTTGCTCTTCTCCATGACTCTGTCCTATGCCATGGTAGTAATTCTATGTGCAGGCAAGCATATGGAAGAGATTGGCTAATGATATGGTGACTTGTGGCCCTGCCCACTCCCTGTCATTGACTCTTCCCATGTGATCTGTAAACAGCAGATACTACAGATGTGTTGTGAAACTGAGCCACTGAGAAGTGGAAACTTTGCTACTCTGGGCAATGTAAGGATGGAAGAATGATCTCTTATTCTTCCCCCAGTACAGACTCAGAATTGTATTCTTGGAGGAGGATCTTCTCATTTTCTCTTCATCTTTCATCCTTCTCCGGAGTTGCTGGATCCTGGTCTCCCTCTGAGGAAGGAAAAGATGTTGGACCTCATTTCTCTTCTGGTTGGAATGGCTTTTGGTGCCAGACACTGCGTCTTCCCCTACTGCTAAAACATGGGTTGGCTTGCTAAAGTTTGAAAGTGAATTTTGTCATCACCTTCCCTATTTGGAGCTGCTTGTCATCATGCAATAGTGATGTCTGCTGACCGCAATGCCTTCCCTAATACAAGCAACGTCCTCTTTTCCCAGGGCGCAGACCTTTATGCCGTAGGATTGCATACATAGGGTTTGTGCTTCTGCAAAGAGTGAAGGAAGGAGGTAGCCCTTCATTTGCTTGAGATGACCTATGTGTGGGTCACTGGTGGTGGTGGTGGGGAGAAACTGCGTTTGCAGCCGCAGACCCTTCTGCACGCTTGACCTGTACATGTTGGCTGTGTGAGTGTACAGTGACATAGATCCCTATGTATGTAAGCTCCATTCATTCACTCTGTACTCATCTCTGGTGCAGAAGCTACATTCATAGAGTTCCACACTCATAGTTCGCCATGTATATGCCCAATTAATGAGTGCATGTCAGGTGCATAGAGGTGGTGGGCCCTGCTTTGGCAACTGTGATCCCCTCACCACGGCAAACCACCCCTGTTAGTTTCTTGCCTTGAAAATCCTACTGGGTTGCCATAAGTCAGCTGCAACTTGATGGCATTTTACACACATTATGCATACACACTTTACACACAATATGCAGAGCCAGCATGGTGTAGTGCTTAAGAGTGGTGGTTTGGAGTGGTGGACTCTGATCTGGAGAACCAGGTTTGATTCCCCTCTCCTCCAAATGAGCGGTGGATGCTAATCTGGTGAACTGGATTTTCCCCACGCTCCTACACACAAAGCCAGCTGGGTGACCTTGGGCAAGTTACAGCTCTGTTAGAGCTCTCTCAGCCCCACCTACCTTACAGGATATCTGTTGCGGGGAGGGGAAGGGAAGGTGATTGTAAGCCGTTTTGAGTCTCCTTTAAGTGGTAGAGAAAGTCAGCATATAAAAACTAACTCTTCTTCTTCATACAAAATGGAGCATCTGCACAAGCACATGCTCTTGCATGATCCTACTGACCCAGCATTACAGGAGAAGTGGGACGGGATGTGAATAAGAATATGTATAATGCAAAAGCACTTTTATTGAAATTGTTTCTCTTTCTCCACACTTAAGAGAAAAACACAGGATCATCATGACCAACATCTCTACCACACAACATGTGTTGTGTGGTATCTGTGGGTGGAGGGCCTGAAAGACAAGTTCCAGCAATTAGCCTGTGTCTTTCAGAGCTGGCATTTGGCCATGCCTAGGCAATTGCAATCCTAATCTGTCCACAACTACAAAAGTAACAACTTGGAGTTAGTCAGTTGCATAATAGCTGCCAACTCCTAATATTTTGCATGCAATGCTGTTTGTTGCCCAATGATTATTATTGGAACGATACTGATTAAAACAAATAACAACACTACAACTGGCTGCAGCAGCATAGCTGAGTTGGGAGTGTATGTGACTCAACTGCAGAGCACGTTCTTGGCATGTGAAAAACCCAGGTTGAATCCCTGACTCCTGGGGGGCAAGTGCTGGGAAAGCGTCTCTGTTTTAGAGGCAATTGAACCTATGGCTTGTGAAATGGGAAGAGGCAGATCTTTGGTAGCCCAGAAAAGTACAAATAATATGTAATCACGGGAATCCTTGCACACGAGTCTGTCCATTCATGTGAAAGGTTGAGGGGCAGGGGCCTTTTAAAAAGAGAGCATGAGGATGAAGGGAGATCACCTTGTTGCCTCCCATTGCCTTAGCTTGTTACACTTAGAAGAGGCTATGGCTCAGTGGTAGAACATCTGCTTGGCATGGAGAAGGTCCCAGGTTCAGTCCCCGGCATCTCCCGCTAAAAGGATCAGGTGATAGATGATATGAAAGTCCTCTTGGACCTTGATGGATCAATGGACTGATTCGGTATAAGGCAGCTTCATATGTGTTCTCTCCAGTGCTTGAAGTGTTTTTATCCCAGCCAGGCTTCAATACCAGAATTGAGCTGGCTGGGAGAAAAACGCAAGCAGAAACAGAGTGCAACAAGGCAAGACATGGCACAGAGAAGGATTTAGCTGCCCTTGCACGTGCATTCCATTTTTATGTAACCATGGTCCCACCCAAGGAAGGGCCATGGCTCATTGGCAGATCACATGCATAGCACTGAGCAAGTCCCAGGTTCAGGCTCTGGCCTCTCCAGTTCAAGGATCTTTGGGAAAAGACCCCCACACACAGTCTTTGATAAAAGACCCACACAGCTACCAGCTTTTTAAAAATATCCTGTAAATGGGATATCATATCACCTCTATTTCTTTTGTCTGTAGAAGCTAATACAAGCCGGGCAAGGGGTTTATGAGTTCTGTTAGAGAAAGGTATGGGAACGATGTTTCCCTCCCTCCCAATTGTCCCTCCAGGGATGCTTTAAAGAAACAGTGAAAACACTAGGATCCACCTTAATCACCGATGTATTGTCTGATTTGGCTTTAGTTTGCCCATCTCTCTTATGTTACTGATTTGGCGTGCACATACATTAAGACAGCACTGCCTATGTTGTTTGGGGAGATGGGAAATGTGACATTTTCCTCCAGCCCTCTCCATTCTGCAGTGTTCCTTGCCTTTACACCAGTGTGTGGAAGTAACACATTCTGTCTTGTGCCTGGCAAGTATAGCAAGGGAGAGAACAGAATAGAAAACAGAATAGCAAAGCAACTACTGCTTATATAAAACCAATTTATTATACTGCTTATATAAAACCAATTCAAAGCCCTTCTTCTCCCAAGGATGATATTTATTTATTATTTCCATTTGTACCCCGCTCTTCCCGGCCAAAGCCAGGCTCAGATAGACATGTCATTGAAAAGGATTTCATTAATAAGATCTGGTACAGCTTTACTGACTGATAAACATCCTTCCTCCTGATCTTGAATTCTAAACCAGATATCCTGGCACCAGGACAGCAGAAGAATCTATTCTTTCTTAATATTACTGGCAACCATTGATTTTTCATTTCAGATTAGTTATAACTACAATATTAAAGATGCTACACTTACTTCTGGTTTTGATTAGTTAATATACAAATGCACATATATAGTTCATATCCAGCTCAATCTGATCCTTTTCTGGGCCCTTATTTTTTTACAAAAGTTAGTTATGCATAATTGTAAAGACACAGGTGTGAATATTAAAATGTCGTAGATAATAGTATTCGCAAAACAAATGCTACTTGCTTGCAAGAAGGCGTGGAATGTGGGCATGTCCACCTGCTTACTCAGGACAAAACATCTGCCAGGAAGTCAAACAGCACGGGACCTATGGAGATTGAGTGACCCATGATGATAGCAACTGAGAAGCTTTCCCCTTACTTCCAGATTGAGCTGCTTAGTAGAAGTGTTTATTGCCTACTTTTTTTTGGTGGGGGGGGCTAATATAGGCATGGTGGTGGTGCTTGAAGACACTTGCTCCCTCCCTAAGAGTAAATCAGACATGTTGAAATCTAGCACAAGTCACTGAGATGCCGGAGGGAGAAAATCAAAATGGCTCTCTCCCTCCCCGAAGTAAACATATAATATTTAATGAAATCTCACACATTTCAATGGTGCCTCCCATCTGCTGTCTGAAACACACTCTATCTCATTTTATTGCATGGTAGGGCTGGCTGGCCCTAGCTCTGAGAGTAGTACTTGAACGGAGTTATAACTGTAAAGTAGTGGCAAATTATAGTGGCAGCTAATGTGTTTGAATGTGTTCTGTGGTGAGAGCTAGTATTTCCTGTGGAACTGTTTCCTGGCTGTTTCTTTGTGATGCTGCATTCAGATAAAGGGCTCACATGATATCAGCTGGGCAAAATCACCTCATCTTTGATTTTGCACAAGCCAAAAAGTGATCTGAGAGCTGAACTCAAGCTATGCTAATGACTGTTGAGCATTTTTGAATTTATCAGCTTTTTGTTAGTGGGTGCTTTTAGTGCAAAGCATACAAAACGTATGTATAAAGTAACATCTTTCATCTTACCTCTCTCCTTTCAGGATGTGTGTTTTGTGTCTAGTTAGTGTTTAATTTCACAATGACTGGTGACTTTGGATAAATAATATTGTAATGAAAATAACCCAAAACTGCCTACCGCATAGAGAAAGGAACTATCATTTGCAAAAAATATAAACAACAATAGATTTTCCGTTTGTTTCTCTAATAGTATGTTTCTTTTCTTTTAGGCATTATAGTAAATGGACTAATCAATGTTAGCATCTCCACTATTGAAAAGCGATATGAACTGAACAGTTCCCTCACTGGCTTGATCTCTGCCAGCTATGACATCGCTTTCTGCGTGTTGTGCCTTTTTATATCCTTCTATGGTGAAAGAGGACACAAACCTAGATGGCTGGCCTTGGCATCTTTCCTGATAGGGTTAGGATCACTTGTATTCTCTTTGCCGCACTTTGCTAGTGGAGTGTATAAATATGGAGAAAAAGTGGACGGTAAGTGCATCTAATGTTTTAAATTTGATTATAAAATAGTTTTCAAAAGTCATTTTAAAGGTGTGGTTCTAGAATATGTACAGAATGAATTTCTATAGTCAATATGTTTTCTCTCTCTGTCTCTCTCTCACACACACTCATGCTTACCTTATTTTGATCTGAGTTTATGTGTTCCATTTTCCAATGTACTCTCTACATTGGAAAAAATGTAGCCGGCTCAAGGTTGACTCAGCCTTTTTTACATTGGAGAATGTACTCTTTGTTGGAGTAAACACTCTTTACATTGGAAAAACACATATGCACTTGTTGTTGGTGTTTGTACATGGCAGTACAGAGCACTTTTTGGATAATAGTGAATAACGGCATCTAGTAATAAAACAGAGCGTTGCAGACCAAGCTGTTCTCCCTCCCATAAGACCAGAATCAAATAGCAAATAGTGACACCTAATGACAAAGCACAGCATTAACCCTTGGAAGACCAGTGATGTCAGATTCCAAAGAGAGATCAAGAAACCATTGCTGTTTATTATTGTACGGGAAGATTATGTACGGGAAGAACTGTCGACTTCAGTGTTTGTCAGGTAAACCGCTTCAGGTGTTGGCCCTTTCTGGCCTAAATAGTATATTTAAATTTCTTTTTAAAATTTTGATTAAAATGTAACTATAGAATAATTTTCTTTTTATGTAAAATCCTCTGTATGAAAAAGCAAGTTAATTTATTTGAAACTAGGCATCAGAGAAATTACTCCATTGTGAAAATGGTTTGTTTAAAGTATATAGTGCCCTTTGGATGGGAAAGAGCAAATCAAATTTTGGCAAAGGATGCTTGACTCCCATAGATCATCTTGGGATAAGTTAATGGAGGATAAGCTGTTGAGTTTAGGGTATAATTTGCCCTTCTATTGATAAAGCAAATGTTAGCAAGAAGGCTTTGGAATCACTGAGAAGATTAGATCAGGAGGTTATCAATTTAGATGCTAACAGTCCCAGTTTTTCGTAATTTTTTTTTCTTGGCTAGAGTAAATTCTTTACTGCTTGCAGAACTGTTAGGTCGCTGCAAAGGTGTTAGCCACCCTCAGAGGCTCTGCCCTTAGGGTAAAACTGTAATTGAAACTTTACCTCATTTGTATTTAGCTGTTATTTGTATTCATCTGTAAGTGCTCAATATATATTGCCTTGAGCAGGTTCCCTTGCTGTTCACATGATTTTCGTCTGTTATGTATCTTGGCTGGTAATGATAGGCCTTTTACTTTGTCTACGATAAAGTTGATATTTTGTGCCCTCAGAATTAGTCAGGCACGTGTTAAAAGTCTCCAAGGTGCTTTGGGGCGTGCAGGCGCTCTTATTTTGAAACAGGAAACAGGAACAGGAATGAGTTTAAGATCCTGCTGTGTTTGTAGAGATGCAAGCCCTCATTTACAGCCAGCTTTGCATTACAACACATGGCAATAGCTTCTTTCCTGGAACATAGAAACCACTTGGAGGCTTTCATCACATGTAATGTCACATTGGAGCATGAAGAAGAAATTGAACTTAGGTCAGAGCTCTACAGATAAAGAGGTGGGATTCCCTAGGTAATCAATGTCTTACTTTGTAGTTACTGTCATTGAACTCTATGCTATAAAGTAAAAGACCTGTGATCTGGGACACAGTGGTAGTGGTTAAAGACAAATAGGATTCCTAAGACACAATTTGGCACCCTTCTCAGTGACGTCCCCAACACATCCCTTTATGTTGTCATTTATAAGCAAATGGCTGCCATAGACACCTAAGGCATTAAGTATAGTGCTGCTTAAGATATCAGTATTATGGTGGGGCAAAGCCTTCCTCATTATCTCTGTCTCTGGTTTGCTGGGCTCCACCAAGGGCCCATTAGGAGTGTAGTGTATTGCAAAATCCCGCAGTCATATCCCTATTCCCTGTATATGTGTGAAAGCACACACCGGTTCTCTGCAAGATCCACCCACACTGACTTTCATAGTGGTGGGCAAACTATTCTAAAGAGATACATTAAGTAATTTATGAAGCCTTTGACAATATTACCCTAAACGTTTTTTGAAATTGTGGTTTGTAAGAGAGAGGAAGTAACCCTTCTCCTTTTTGTGAGTGTAGTTGCTGAGCAATAGTAGTGTTTTTGGCTGGCTATGGGATTTAATGACACACACTTCACATGAAGTGGTCAACTATCAAAGGGTTCAAGAGACTCGTGTGTTATTGTAATTTCAGCATGGTGTCCCTCAACTCATCTTCCATCCATGATTATGCTAACATATGGATATATTTCATAAAGTGTCCAACTACTGGTAGTTTAAACCATCTCAGACAGTTGAAGCTTTTTTCCCTCTTCTTCTGCTGTGGCATAATTTTGCCAGGCCCCTTGTGAGGGACATGGAATGTTTTGTCATACCCTGTGTCAGAGAAGGGATGCCTAAGGACATTTAAGTCTGGGATAGCTTTACACTCTCCTAAGTCCTCTGCTGGAAACAGCTTACACTCCTTTTCCTATCCTTCCTTTGATGGGCGGCATGGATGTGAGCTGGTTCTTTAGGGCCTCGTGGGAATTTTTTGCTTTTAAGAGAGACATTGTATATCCCCCACTGACCGGTCAGAGTTTTTCTCTTCTATTCCACACTCTCCTAGGTCTGGGACCAAGTGGTAAGTCTAAACTCATTAGCCATTAGAAATGTTTTAAGGGCCACAACAACTGTTAGCTGGCAGAACTCTGTGCTAATGGGAGACTGAATGCAATAGGAAAGCTGGCTAAAGGCATATATTGTAAGGATGGGGGTGAGGCAAGGCTTGACAATAAGGCTCACACAGCATGGAGCAGACTACTCCATTTCCTTCTGACTTGAAGGCAGACCAAATGTGGACACTTTGGTGGAGGAGGGTATACTTTGTTAGCACTACTTTTCACCTTGCCGTAATTGTGGGTCAATGGGTCCAATTGCATTAGGCCCCTTTGGCTAGACAACTACATTTTGACAGTCTCAGGACAGTTTATCTTGACATTCTGAAGGGGGCAGCCACTAGTTTCTTTTCTCCCAGAATCCTGTCCTGTGCCATGAGTTTGATTAGACTATACTTTGCTTCTTAGAGTAAAGCTTTGTTAACCTCCTAGCTCATGTGTCATGTGGCCGTCCAGGGGTAATTAACTTCATTATATGTTCTAAGGACACTTGGAAGATTTGTAATGTTTAGCCTCTGTTCAGTAGTCCCTTTTACAAAGAAATTGATTTAGTAATGATGATATCGTATTTGAAAACAACAACATTGTACACACATTGCTCAGTCATTTAATACTCTGGAACACATGGGCCCACACTTTTCTTTGCAAGTAACTCAATAGGAGTCAAGAACTGAGTCACAAGAGCAAGACCATAGAAATTGAGAGTTCTGGATTAGTGGTTTAAGAGTTTGCTTAGCAGATCATAACTTTTCTATTCAATAAACTAATTGTCTCTTGTTACACTCTGGCCAACAGTTGTCTATGTGATCACTGGATTTTAAAATATTTGTTAATCTGGTTGAAATTTACTTGACTGTTTTTAGTTGAAAAGTATGTTTTCATGGCATGCACAGTTAATTTGTGGAATTCACTGCAACAAAATGTGTTGATGGCCACAGGAATAAACTGTACCTTGCACCTTGTTCTTCCTCTCTTCATCTGGCACCACTAATAGATTGTACATAACCAGAGCTGGACTGAGGACCCTATGTTTATTTTTAATGTTTTCACCCTGTTCTTCTCCAGTATTTCAAGTTGACTTTCTTCTTTCCCATATATGAATAAGCCTATTTGTTTGCGACCCCTCAACATTCTGGAATATGGATTGAATCCATCAGGCCTCCATGCTTGGCTCCCTTGTTTTAACATGGCATCCAACACATGTTTATCAGGATTGTCCAGGTACAGTGCAGGCAAGAGCAGCCCTACTCTTCTACCTTGAATACACACATCTTCATAAGGTTCTAGTAGCATGCCTAGGGAAATAATTCCTTAGCTAAACTCATGCACAACAACTTGCTGCACAAAAATAAATTAAAATCTACTTTGCAGTCACCTAAATGGAATAAAGCACATTTAATGCAATGGAAATATTTCAGAAGAATTGGTTCTCGTAGGTTATCCGGGCTGTGTAACCGTGGTCTTGGTATTTTCTTTCCTGACGTTTCGCCAGCAGCTGTGGCCGGCATCTTCAGAGGAGTAATACTGAAGGACAGTGTGTCCTTCAGTGTTACTCCTCTGAAGATGCTGGCCACAGCTGCTGGCGAAACGTCAGGAAAGAAAATATCAAGACCACGGTTACCCCCCGGATAACCTACGAGAATCAATGAACTCTGACAGTGAAAGCCTTCGACAATATTTCAGAAGAATGTTTGTATAGGAAGAACTTTCAGAAACTTTGCAAGGCAGTTTGATTAGTTGATGCCCAATGACTTCATGTTTCTTTTTGTTCCAGGAAAATTACTGAACCTTAAAAAAAGAGAGAAAAAAACTTGTTCTTTTAACAGCACTTTCACAACAAAGCCAACAGAGTATGACATACCTCCTCCTCTGTTTTATGAGGAAGTATTATTAAAATGTCACTCTTGATCCGCTTTATAAATAGCCCATAGGCTGCTTTTATTTATTTTTTAAGATTAACAATGACATTTAGCAGTACTACTTAATGAAAGGTTGGACTTGGAAAAAGCAAACCTCTGGAGAAAGTTACAGCTCATTCCTGAGATCTAGGGGCGAAAGCCCTTAGGAGGCCAGGAAAGTGCTGCGACGGTATCCGGGGCCCCTGCGCCAGCATCTGAGCAACTAACGGCAGCGTTAGTGGCCCGAACACTGGTGTGAAGGCCCGGACACCGGTCGCGGAGCACTGCTGTGGTGGCGCTACCCCGGGACGCCAACGGGACCTTCCGGCAGTGTCTGAACGTTGTCAAAGGCTGTGCTGGAGTCCCAGGAGGCGTTCCGGCGCCAGCCTGGGGGAGGAGCCACCTTTAGGCGGCCTCCAAAGCCCTTTTGGGCCAGGAACACCCCTTTTAATTTTTGCCAAGATACTCCACCTTGTATGAGGGTTGCACGGAGGAGGTTTCGGCTGTGTTGTCTCCAAAGACCCCCGCAAGCATTCCTCTCAGGAATGCACTGATAATGTGGTTGGTTTCAGTTGATGATTTTTCGTCTTCTTTGTGTGAATTTAGTCCCATTTAGTGATTAAAGTATAAGCAAAACTGTGCTAGATTCTGGACGTTGGAAGTATTTATTATGATCTTGTGCATGCTGAATGACTGATGTTCCGAAGTATGTGCATGTATGAATCTGCTTTGTTTTGAGTGAGGGTTGGGTGAGGGGAGTTGGCCAATGTTTACTTTATTAGTGTTGTGGAGTGCATTATTTTAAGTGGTTTTGTGTGTTTAATGTTTTTAAAGTAGTAACCCTAAAACATCCTATGCTTGTATCACTAGGGTTGCCAGGTCCTACCTGGTCTCCGTCAGGAGCTTACTCTCTGCAGGGCCAAGGGACAGCGATTCACACATGGGTGGTGCAATAACTAGGGTTGCCAACCTCCAGGTGGTGGCTGGAGATCTCCCGCTATTACAACTGATCTCCAGGCGATAGAGATGAGTTCACCTGGAGAAAATGGCTGCTTTGGAAATTGGACTCTATGGCATTATACCCCATTGAAGTTCCTCCCCTCCCCAAATCCCACTGTCCTCAGGCTCCACCCCAAAATCTCTCAACCGGGAGTTGGTAATCCTCGTGATAACACCACTTCCGGGTCAACCCTGGAAGTGCAGTGCGCTCACGGGATGCTCTAGCAATTCCCTCCAAAATCTTTATGGAAACCATACGCCACACACATGGAACACTGCTCCCCCCCCCCAACTGGCCTACTTCTGCCCACCTACCAGCTGAGGGGTGGTGGGCAGCCCGGTGAGTTTGCAGGCAATTGCTGGGCATTTGGGAACCCTATGCTTAGACCGTCCTAATTTTAATCCTGTATTTTAAAGATTGTCGTAATGTCATGGAATACACACATTTACAGTGCAATCCTAAGCAAAGACACCCTTCCAAGTCCACTGAAATTAGTAGGCCTAGAAAGATGTAATTCTGTTAGGATTGCACTATAAGAGGGCTGCCAGGTCCCCCCTCTCCTCTGGCGGGAGACTTTTGGGGCAGAGCTGAGGGGATCTCGCGGCGCACGTGTGCCGTGCTGGGAGTTTGAGTGGCAAAAAGGCCCCTTGCAATGCGTTTACACCCGGAAGTGCCACATCGCAAGAGGCCTTTTACCACTCAAATTGGGAGTTTGAGTGGTATAAGGCACCTCATAAACCGGAAGTGATGTGCCACGATGTGTATGCGCGCGTTCACATTTGCCCACCGACCCTCAGCTGGCTGGCGGGCAGAGGGGTGAATTACCGGGAGTTTGCCCGCCACCACCGGGCACCTGGCAACCCTAATAAGAGAGCCAGCATAAGCTGTTCTACTCAGAATCCGACTCATTTCAACTCATTGGGGCTTACCCCCAGGAAGGTGTTTTTTGCACTATTCTACAAGCGTGACAGTGCTGTACCAAATTACTTGAGTGAAACCTATGAGTTTCCCAGTGCTAAAGGAAAGAGAGACTATGGAATTAGAACAGTTCATTGTTGTGATGGTATCTAGATTCCTATAGCATGTAATGGTATCCTAAGCATGTTTATTCAGAAGCAAGTCCCTTTGAGTTCAGTGGAACATACTCCCTAGTAAATGGGATTAGAATTGCAGCCATGGAGACCATTAAAATGTATTCTGGATGACTACCAGAAAACTGAAGCTGCCTGTGTAAATGAAACATAATCTGGTTTCAGCCATAATGGAATATTGTTTGTAAAAGAGGAAGTCTAAGGTTTTACCTCTCTTCCCCCCCCCCCCATTGTTGGTTTTTATTACAAGTGGATTGTCAAGAAATTGTGTAAGCTGCTTATTCTTAGTGATTCTGGCAAAAGCAACTGTAATCCTTTATTGCAAGTGGCGTAAACAAGTCCTGGGAACAATTACATAGTGGAAGGTTCCAACTTGTTTGAATAGGTACCCTGCTGACAGAATTTCTTAGTAGCTCTTCCATTAACCTGCAATTTGGAAAGCTGCCATTTTAGGTTTTTTATAACAGATAGCCACATCAAATGGTTAAAACGCAAGAACAGAAATCTGCTCAGTTTGGAGCCCTATCCTGAATGGATAGTCCGGCTTCTCAGCCAGTTTGGGCAGATGGTGAAGCAGGCACCTGGTAGTTACATTTCAGTAGTTGAGGAACATCTGTCACTCAACATTCAAAGCACTGCAAATGATAAGTGGTAGAACGAGACTTTAGGAACCTTTCTTCAGCTGGGGAAAGGGTGAGGAGCAGGCTTAGACATCGCCTGGGAGTAGTGGCTATTCTCTGTTAATCCTCTCTGTTTAGTTAGAGCATCATTCTCCCCTTCTCTGTTTGAGATTTGCTTATCATGTACGCTAGCCTCCACCTTTTCCTGTGTAGTAATTGCCTCAGGTCCTAAGCAAGTATGATCTACAGTCGTGACTGTTTTTTAGTAGTAGCAATGTATGTCAAAAGTGGTAGAAGTTTATCATCTAGTCCTGGGTTAGGCAACTCCTGATGTGTATATTGAACAGCAGCACCATCAGACAAAGTTGCCCCCCTGCACACAGGGCTGGTTCTCTGCCCAAGCTGCTGAGTTGCTACCAGTGCCATTTCAGCTAGCAGCATGGGAGAAGGAAACAGGCATGGCTTATACCTGTCGTCACCTCCCAGACCTGTGAAGTCACTAGCCAGGTCCAAGTCATCATGCCCTTGAGGTGCTGGCAGCGCCACTTTAGGCAGCTTGCTCCCAGTCTGTCCTGCTAAACACAACTGTTGACTCCCCCTCTCTTTTGTTTGCTGGCACACCCACGTCTTCACTTGGACCAAAAAGTTAGCCCACTCCTGATCTAGCTTCTGACATTGCTTGGTGGAGGGAATGGTATCATCCTGTATCCAGCGTGCCACTCTAATGCAGATTTATTGTGCCTTCCATAAAAGAAAGATAATATAAGCAAAAGCTGTCTGTGATCATCAGCATTTGACCAGCAGCTGTCTGGATGCCCAGAATATAAACAGTGTGTTTGTAGGCACTTTTGCAGTTTAGAATATTTTTGGCACAAACCACAGTGGATGCCTGTTTCTAAAGGTGGGGAAAGAGAGAATATGAGTAAGATTGGGAAAGGTGCGAATCAACTGTTCTTAAAAATGTCGATTTCATTATTTCATTTGAATGTCTGAGCCACCAACCAAAAAGCAATGGACTTAAAACCATTAATCAAACCATTAACAACTTGTGTATTGACATGAATGTGGCTTGATTTTATTTTTGGATAGTGCATTATTCTTCAACCCATGGCAGTCTTTCTTCCAAAACCAGACCAGAATTGAGACTCCTGTGGTTCCCCAGTACATTATCTTAATTTGACACAGGGAATATATCTCCTGTAGTGCCATCCATTGATTTCAATGGGTTTTGAAGAGTGTAAGTCTGCTTAGGATGACATTGTTAGTCTTAAAGGACTTCTTCTCAGCTTTTAATATGGTGGAATCATTTGCTGTGGGCCCTGGAGAAAACTTTAAAGTATATATGGACTTTCTAGCATCTTTCAGAAAGTGATGTCAGGAAACTTTCTCTGCTTCATAGGTATTCATGTGGACAATTAGTTGAAACTGGATCCAGATATTGCAGAGGTCATGGGATCCCAGCATTTCTGGGATCTGAGGATAAAGGAACTTCTGTGGTCTTACCTAAAACGTAAAGAGCACAGCTGGGGGAGAATATTTCTGGCATTGCTCCGGGGAATCTAATGTAGTGGCTGTGATCAGAAATGCTGTTTATCAGTTACATGTATCGGATGTAGGTATTCATGGAGCAACTGCTATTCATGCCTTTGTTACCTAAGGAACAGAATACTGCCAGTAGCTCTATGTGGGCTGCCTTTGAAGATTCTTTGAAACTAACTGGCATAGAATGAATTAGCCTTGTTCTTTATCAGCAACAGGCAGATGATAAAACATATTTCATCTGTCCTTGGACAACTCCACTGGCTGATTTGATTATAGCCAATAAAACTTTAATGCTGGTTATAAGCTATCTATAAACGTTGTACTCTGAATATCTTAGGGAACGCCCGTGTAAAAATATGCATTATCTATAATCATTAGAAGAGGCCCTGCTTAGAGTTCTAACAATTATGAAAGCATATGCAGGGTGGGGATGTAAAATGACCTGTTCAATGGTGGCACCTGCATTGTGGAACTTTCTGCCTCGAGAGGTCCTGAAGTGCAAGATGGTTCTGTTTAAGGAAGATTTTAACCCCCATGAGAAACTCTCAGGAAAATTCTCTCATTTGTCCCTGCTTTGTCCTCATACTCCCATTTTTTCACATCCACACTGTATTCCCCTCTATCCCCAGCACTGATCCCTGCTTCCCCCTTTCCCTCTGGCTTCACCCTTTTTTCTCTGTCTGATCTCTGCCCACCACCCCTCATCTTCTACACTGCCACTCTGCTCACCACCCCCTCTCCTCCTCACCACCGCTCTGCTCACCCTCCTTTGTTTGTCTACTCACCCAGTTGCTTTGCTGCCTCAACAACAGTGGTGGCTCCCCTAAGCATCCAGCCACTTTGCCCCCTCAACAATGGTGGGAGCAGCTCCCCCAAGTGCCCAGCCCTTTTTCTACCTCAACAATGACAGCAGTTCCCCACATCCCACCCAATCACAACCTCGCCGCTGCAACAGCAGTGAAGATGGAGGTGACTCCCCCGCATTGCAACTGACCCCAGCCTCTCCACTTCATCGGACTCTAGAGGGAGTCCTCTTCCCATGCTAGCTCTCCCTCACCTCTCCACCTGTGGCTTCAACAGAGAAGTCTTGTCTGAATGCTGGGGAGGGACTTATGCCCCCCTTCATCCCCCCTTCAGTGTTCCGATTTTTCTGCAAATATGGGGAGTCCTCCAGATTTGCAGGAAAATCTTCATTCTGTGTACATGGCCCCAATCTGTGGATTTAAGTATCCATTTCACTAAAACATAGGAGAAACAGACAGTTATGCATCTGGTTTGAGGCACAAGTATGAACCTTTTCCAAACTATACTAGTGTGACCAAGAAATGGAATCAATGAGGCTATACGGGTGTATGTAGGAATAGGTTCAGTTCTCCTTGGCTTGCATGTACTTTGAGTTCTAGAAAATAACTTGTAACATTTGCATCTCTGCCCACCAAATCCTGGCAATATCATCATCAGGTATACATTTTACTTTTATTAGGCTAATTCTTATTACTGACTTATGCAATTAGAAATACTATAATGAAACATATCAACAGTTTGTGACTATGATCGATAAAGAACTTTATATCTGCTCTGGTAAATAATAATGTTTTGCTAAAGGAGTCTGTTATCAGATATGGATAGATTTAATAAGCACTCCCTCTACTGGTCGTTATGATGATGACTTTATTAATAACTCTCCCAGGTCTATAAAGTGACTCAGAAGGATGTGCTACAGTGTTCAATGTGGCTTTCTCCCACATAAGGGTTCATAGAATTTCAGGTTAGCAAAATAATTGAAGGACAGTATATAACTTGAAAGAATGCCTTCAATATTTTAAACATTAGTTGGGTTAATTACAATATTGTCTTGTATGTTCGGTTTTTAAAATTGTTTAAGTGGCACATACATAACCTTCAGTCCTTGTCTAACTCATCTACTTCAAATTAATTCAGATTCTGATGAAAGTTAAAATATTCCAGCATGAAAATAAAATGTTCTGTGTACAATGATGTTTACATTATGAAAGCTTAATACTTTGGAACCCAGCATTAAACTTATGCCACTTAATTGATGAACTTAGGACTGTTGCATCTAATAACAGTAACAGTGATACAATACAGAATTTATATAGCTCATTTTGAGTATTCTGAAAACTTCACATACCTGATCTTCGTAATCCATCTAAAAACTCTGCGATGTAGGTCAGTATAGGTCAGTGTTATCTCCATACTGGTGATGGGTGTGGGGACCGAGGCACAGAAGCTTGAAAGGTGGTGTCATGTTTCCTTAATCTTCCATTGTTTTGATTGGCTCTCAGTAAGTTTCAGTTCACCTTTTGTTCTACGCTCCGAGGACAGTGTTTATAAGGCTCTTGAGATGAATTATCCCAAAGAGAATGCTCCTTAGCATGGATCAGTTTCCCTCTTTTGGAACCTGATCCATGCTGAGTAGCATCCTCTTTGGGATAATATATCGCAAGAACCTTAGCTTAGAAGCTGTTTAGTAACACCTTCCATATTAAGTTTTATTAGAGTTTAAAGAACTGGGGTCATATGATTTGTGGTGGCAGGAGGGATTGAAACAGAGGCTTATCCCTGCCTATTGTTTCATACAAGCCGTCTCCATGAATATCATTTGTTTGCAAGAGCTGATAGTGAATAGCTGTAGCAGCTGATGCTGGGGTGCTTCAGCCTCCAGATCTCCTAACACAAAAAGCTTTGTGGGGAGAAGCATCAAGGCCTCCCTCTGCAAACTAGCTGATACATAGGAGATCCCTGAGGTTGGCTCATGATTTCTGCAAGGGTCTTGGGCCTGAGGCGAAAGAGCTGAGAAAAGCAGCTGTGATTGGGGCTAGAAGAGCCTCATTGGAAGTTTCTCTGTGTGGCCTTTCCACTCAGCTTACAATCAAGCCAGCGGTAGCATCTGTTGTCTGTGTCTGCTTTCTCTACACTGAGAGGATCTTGCTACTGCTGCAGGAAAGCCTAATGGGAGCATTTGCCAAGTCCTAATGTAGTATTTAGGGACTTTGATTAGGGAACTGTATTGACAGCATGCTCTCCTGCTACTTCTCTGTCTAACAATCCTGAATTCTCCTCTTAGAATCATAGATTTGGAAGGGCCATCCAGGGCCATCTAATGCAACCCCCTGCACAATGCAGGAAATTCACAACTACCTGACCCGCACACCCCCAGTGACCCCTGCTCCATGCCCAGAAGATGACAAAAAACCTCCAGGATCCTTGGCCAAAATTCCTTCCTGACCCCAAAGTGGTGATCGGCATTTCCCTGGGCATGTAAGAAAGGGCCACAAGAGCCAAGCACTGATGCAACCCTTCCAGCCCTCCCTCGCATGAACTGTCTAAGTTCACAGAATCAGGATTCCTGCCAGATGGCCATCTAGTCTTTGCTTAAAAAGATGGTTAGGTGTGGTTTCTGCAGACCTACATCTTTTTTTGAGTACTCATGGGAAGGAACTGTAATTTATCTGCTATTAAATAAATAAATTTATTTGCAGCTAGTATGCCAGATAAAACAGAAACTGACCATACATTATCTGCTATTATACAAAAGCAAGTCCTGTGAATGGTGTGCACAAACAACTTCAGCCTGTGCCTCTTGAAGCTTCAATGGTGGCTACTCATGGATTACACTGTGTTTTATACTGTATTTATTCAACACCTTGTTGGAATCTTGCATCACACTTGATGGTCACTTTTGTTTGTTGAATCTATCTTTCTAGATACCTGCCCAGTAACTAATGGCCAGTTTTATAATACCACCTGCACTCGTGGCTCAGAGTCTTCGCTCCCCAACTACCTCTATGTTTTCATCCTGGGACAGCTGATACTGGGAGCAGGTGGAACTCCTCTTTACACTCTGGGAACAGCATTCATTGATGATAGTGTCCCCAAACACAAAGCTGCAGTCTACATAGGTAAGTTCAGCTAAGCTGTTTCTTAGAATTGCCATTTATATTGGTTATCCATCAGTCTGGGAAAGTTTGAGTGCAGAATTTCTTGTGGGTTCTGTTTGTGTACTAAATGGTAACTTCCTGATGCTTAATGGGTCTGGATCTGGCTGATTTGGAATAGGGATCTTGAACTGTTGTCACTTGTTTGAAAACTTAAGCATTGGTTACCTGCTATGTGGAATAGGGTTGCTATTATTGGCTGTGTCATCTGCTCAGAATGATTAATGGTCAGATTTCAAATGTTCCTATTCATACGTCCGGATCAGGCGATAGGAGCCTGAAGCTGGAGAGCCAGTGTAGTGTAGTGGTTAAGAGCAGTGGTTCGGAGCAGTGGACCCTGATCTGGAGAACCGGGTTTGATTCCCCACTCCTCCACATGAACGGTGG
Source organism: Euleptes europaea (assembly GCF_029931775.1). Taxonomy (NCBI): domain Eukaryota; kingdom Metazoa; phylum Chordata; class Lepidosauria; order Squamata; family Sphaerodactylidae; genus Euleptes; species Euleptes europaea. The sequence goes on from NC_079315.1 coordinate 76,371,903, forward strand.
AGGCTAATCTGGTGGACTGGATTTGTTTCCCCACTCCTACACATGAAGCCAGCTGGGTGATCTTGGGCTAGTCACACACTCTCAGCCCCACCTACCTCACAAGGTGTCTGTTGTGGGGAGGGGATGTCGCGGTTCGGGCCGTTAAGTGCCTACACTCTTAGAATGTACCATTTACTGAGAAATGGAGTTATCTTATTCAGCGAGACACCACTAGACCGGAATCAACGGTTCCTAGAAACTTGTTATTGCTTCTAGGACATCTCTTGAACACGCCAATACATTTATAATAATGGACAAGAGTAGAAGTATATATAAAAAACACATTTATTTACATTATACAATATATGCTTTTTGGTTGCAAAGCCTTAAAATATCATATAAGGATAGACATCATTAGTCTTAAACATGTTTATGTAGCAAGTAATCATTCACATTCTCTATGCCTCCATAAAGGAGTATTTTAGTCAGAATATACTCATAAAGTATCCTTAGTGCAATGCACCTTCATTCAGAATATAAGGTTACAGAAATCCTGTCAGAATATGGTTAATTCTTTGGAGAAAGATTTGGTTAGAAACATCCTAACTTAAATCATTCAAAACATCATAACATTTCTGTACAGAAGACACACTATACCTTGCTGTGTCATCTGTGTCATCTGGAGTCCTCTAAGAATCTAAGCTCTATGAGAACATATGAAGTTATCCCAGAGTATCTGTATTTGCTAAGTCTTGAATCCTTTAAAGACTTCTATTAATATTCTTAACTGATCATCATTAAGATCAGGCATTGTCTATGTACATGCTATGCATGCTCTTTCTAGTTTTAGACAGCAATGCTGAATATATAAATACTATGTGTTAGCTTAAAGCTGTTTACAGTCTCTTTGACTGTGCCAATCTGTGTATGTGCATTGTGCATATCTCACAGAGTACAGAGAGTCTCCTTTCCCTTCTCTGGTCTCTTGCTCTGAGGAGGTTCAGAAGTCCCTCTGTTGAGTAGAGGACGTTCTGACACAATCTCAGAGATCTAGCTATTAGCCCTGTATTCAGGATGCTTCTTAGCATTGGTAAGCCAAATAGGCTTAGTTTGTAAGAATCCATAAATCTGATGGACTCTCAGTGTTCCAATACATGGAAAGATCACTGCACTTAGATTCCTATTCAAAGAATAGGAATTCTAAGGGTCTCTATCCTCTTCTAGGAATAGAGTAGTCTCACAAGAAGACTGTAAGTAAGATATGTTGAAATATCCAGATCTTGATAATTCAAGATATCTGAGAACTACTGTCCACGCAAGAACAGAGTTTCAATGTTTTACATCTCAAGCCTTTTGAGATGGAGGTGCTACACCAGACAGCTGCAGTCTGCCAGCCATAGAACTCTAAAGTGCCAGCTGTACTGTGGCTGGTATTTATACAATTTCTAGACCCATTAAGAGTGTTCCTTTATCCCCTCTTCCTTATCCTTCAAAAGGGTACCTTTATTCTCTCTTATCAGATACCAGGAGCTTAGTGGCATCTGCTCCTGTCTTATGTCCTTATATGGATTTCCTTTTCTTTCAGTCCTCTGTGCCTAAAGTATAAATACTCATTTCTGAGTTACATGATCACGTTACATATTTAATTTCTATACCATCCTCTTTGTTAGGACTATACGCATTAAATGAGACTACTTAGAAATCTGTAGCACAACATTTAACTATATAACTCATGAAACACAATTATTGTTTACATTTGTCATTTTGTAACATCTTTTAGTAACTGACAGCCTTGGGCAGATTACAGAAGAGCAAGGAAGCATATTACTCTTATCTTGAGAGAACTATAATGCCTTTAGGCTATATTAAGCACAATTCCAGCTATTAATGCACTCTTAGTACATTAAAATAACTTAAGACCTTGAAAAGGCCTTTGAGATTCTGACATCTGGCAGCTGAGTCAGAAAGATGACTACGCTGCCCCTTCAAGGACAAAGCCAGAGTAACTTTAGTAGTTAGCTTTGATAGAGCTAACCTTGAGAGTAGTCTGTCAGCCTGACACAGAGCTAGCCTGTCAGCATGACACAGACTTTCATTATACATTACACAAACCTCTGTATGTGTATGATGTGTTTAAGCTCTATATGGAATTAATTCTGCACATGTTCACAAGATACCATGTCAGGGCCTGTCATAGGGAAGGTAAAGGGATTGTACGCCAGTTTGATTCTTCCTTAAGTGGTAGAGTGGTAGAGAAAGTCGGCATATAAAAACCAACTCTTCTTCTTCTTCATTTCTGCCCTGCTGCTTGTACTAGAGAAAGTTAGTTAGTGGATTGGCTCTAGGGTTGCCAACTCTGGATTGGGAAATTCCTGGAGATTTGGAGATGGAGCCTGTGGAAGGCAAAGTTTGGGGAGGGGAAAGACCTCAGCAGGGTATAATGCTATAGAGACCAGCCTCCAAAGTAGCCATTTTCTCCAGACGAACTCATCTCTGTAGCCTGAGGAACAGTTGTAATTCCAGGAGATCTCCAGGCCCCACCTGGAGCCTGGCAACCCTAATTGGTTCAGATATAATGTCCAGGCGTTCGGCTCACGTGCTTCCTCCTTGCTCGTTCTCCCCTGCCCTCAGCTTGCAGTTCCTGGTTTGGAGTGTGAACACCAATCATGACTGTTTGTATGGAACTGTAGTTTGCAGCTGAATCAGAAAAAAAGGACTCACAATGCAGGAGAGGAAGGCTGAGGAGGGAGCAGTATGAGCCCAAGGCCCTTCCTGTAATGGCAAACTATGACTCAGCATTTGAGGCTTCTTCAGCACCACATGGCAAGCATGAATCAAAGCGGGCATGACCACCATTCATAGTTCTCCATCACAGAGGATTCCCTCTGCGATAGAAAGCTGGCCTCTAGTGGTACCCCACAGGAAGCAGGACAGTCAAAGGCATTGTGGCCACCTGAGGGAGTGGAATGGCTACTGCTATATGCTCTCTTGCACACTCTCTTGCCCTCTCAGTGCTCTTAGAATGGAAGTTGGAGCTTTGGTGTCAAGACCCGACAACCATACTTTCATGCACTAACAACTCACATCACCCTGCCTACCAAAATCAGTGGCAGAAACCCTCGTTGCCTTTTTTCTCAGTCTCTGTCAAGGGCAAGGAAAGTGACTGTCCAACTGAATGAGCAGAACCTGCAAGAAAAATCCTAGTGTCCCAAATTGCTGGGCAGATCTCCTTGGGAAACCCCCCTGCCAATCCATTTTCTGGGATTCCTCCTCTCCTCTTCAGATGATGAGCAGATCTGAATGTGCATTGGCTTCTGTTACTGAGTGGGGGATGAGGCACTGTGGGTAGGGGAGGTACCTGTGGGTTTTGTTGGGCAATTTCTCAATGCAGATCACTGTGAGTCCACAGAAGGCAGTTTCTCCTGGCTGTTTCAAAGAGATGAAGATCTGTGCTGATTTTAAATCTCTTATAAATCTTAATGTTGACTGTGTACTGTTGCTTTTCTTTGTGAAGTCTGAGTGAGGTTAATGTGAATTTTGGCTTCTCAGCTACAGGTCCATTTGAGATTTGAAATGCAAACTGTTCTCTTCCTCCTCTGCAGGAATTGGCTATTCCATGTCCTTGCTGGGTCCTGCTATTGGCTATGTATTAGGAGGACAGTTGCTTAAGATCTATGTTGATTTCAATCATCACGTAAGGCAAGGCAGTTTTTTCTCTCTCTTTTGCACTCATAGTGCTAACAATCCCATTTTTTTTCTAAAAAGTGTTAAGCATCTTACTATGGGGAAATGTTGAACAATTAACAAGTAGTCAGTTGGTGAAGAGGTGAGAAATGATTGTGGTTCCATCCAATCTGAGCTTGGATTTCAGAGCGGCCATGGACTTGAGTGGTCTTGAATCCTATCACTGTTTCTAAGACTTTTCTTTCTGCTAATAAAGTGGGTGGTGGTGGTGGAACATGGTGTCAAGTCACAGCTGACTAATGGCAACCCCCCCATTGGGTTAGCAAGACAAGAGATGAATGGAGGTGGTTTGCCATTGTCTGCCTCTGTGTAGCAACCCTGGACTTCCTTGGTGGTCTCCCATCCAAGTACAAACTCTTGGAAGCTAAGCTGACCCTGCTTAGCTTCCGAGAGATTATGGTCTTTTATGCATGGGCTGGATCTCCCTGCTTGGACCTGGATTCATTGCACATTCATTTCCCCAACCCAGGTTGGGGAAAACTGTATGCATTGGCTTGAATGATCAGGGACAAAACTGTGTGCTAATCGAACCATGAATACAGAAAAACAGTCTCCCAAGCTCAAATTAAGTCCCACCCCTTTAAATGCTGTTTTGTAATTGGCTTAACTCACATTGCTCCCAGTGAGAGAAGATTGCCTTCCCCCCAAACCCAACTGTCGCATAAAAAAGCATTTTAAGAATAAAAAACAAAAAACGGAGCAACCTGAAAGAAGGGGGGGGGGAGAAATCAAAGCCTCGTTTTTAAAAAGCCTTTCTTTTGCTCAGAAAGAGCTCTGAGGTAGCAGGAAGCACTTGAATCGCCTCCTTTACACACTGCTTTGTGATTGGCTGTGAGAGAAGATAATCTTCTGTTTTCCCCTTCATGCTGCTTTGAAGAAGGGGTTGGAAATGGGTGGGGCATGATGGCGAGGGGAAGCTCAACCCGAGAACAGAGTGTGCACGCTCTGTGATTCCGGAATGAGCCAGGATGAACGGTTTAATTCGTGCCAGAAGAGGAATGGGAAAAGCCGGGTTTGTTTTGCGTTGAAACAGCGTTGAGCTTCCAAGGAATGAGACATCGTGCATACTGAAAAATTTGATCCTGGCTGAAACAGGGAATAAAGGAGGTTAAAGCGACCATACATAAAACACCGATGAGATTGGGCTTGACTGGGCTATCTAGGTCAGCGAAATTAAGCGAGTAAACAGAGCCTGAGTGACTGTATTACAGAATGCCTTCAGAACTTTAAAGTATGGCAAATTTTACCTCCTTTTCAATCTTGTAATAGCTATATAAAATAAGAGATTTATAACTGTTATAGGTAATGGGGTCAGTGTGTGTGTGTGTGTCTGGAGAGGAGAGTTAACTATACAATACATAAAATAAAAGGCCATAATTTATTATTCAGAAGACTGTGTCTAAAAATGATCTCAAGTGACAGAGTCAATCACTTATGTATTAATTCTCTCTTTATTGAATTAATATCTTTTTTTTTAGAACAGACATCACTCCAGATGATCCACGTTGGGTTGGAGCCTGGTGGGTAGCATTTGTTGCATGCAGTTTCGGTACATGGCTTTTGGTAGCACCGTTTTCATATTTCCCAAGGCGTTTGCCAGGTAAACAGGATAACTAAATTAAGGGAGTGGTAAAATTCTGGGCAAAGGGTATGGGTTTTTTTAATAACTTTTTTTATTTTATTTGAGGGATACAAAGGGAAAAAAGGAATAGGGAAAGGGGTAAACATTGGATGTATCCATCCGTGGGTCAGAATAATAAAAGAGAAAATTATAGCGTAAACCCAATAACTAATTTGTTAATTAATTTAACAGACTACATTCTAGCAACCTAACATGGCTTTGAATTTATGGCATTCTGCAGTGTATATCATTCTGCAGAATCTATCCATTCTGCAGTGTATATCAGCCTGTAAATGTTTTTGGCAATGCATTTTTAGTGTTTCGTCAACCTCTACCTGCAAAGGGTATGGTTGATGGGCACACAAAGCAGAAGTTTTGCTGAAATGAAGCAGGTCTGAATCTGGCTAGTGCCTGAATGGGGAGCCTTCTGGGGTTCCTATAAAAACTGCCTTGGGTTCCATGATGGAAGAACAGCAGGATATAAATGTAATCCATAAATCTGGAACAGCTAGAGCTCAAGATGTACAATAGGAACTCCTAAGGCTTTTGTATGAAAGGGATCCGGTCCCCATTTTATGATCCCCAGGCTATTAAAAGAAGCCTGTTGTATGTAGGTATGTATGTATATGCACACATACACACACACACATATATAAATTAGCCCTTGTGTCTAGCAAACATATTTGGCAAATAAATATTGGAAGCACAAAGCGCAATAGGCAGAAGAAACCAAATGCTACATTATTGTGCATGGTGGCAATAAATCACACATTCCCTGTGGCATGGTATACCTTAGCTATGGGCATAAGTGCTCTGAAGTTATTTTCTCTTTTTCCCTTTGCAGTCGAGTTGTTAAGCGTGTCCTTTTGTTATAAGCAAAACATTTTTGCTTTTCTGATTTCAAATTTTTTCCTAGGTACAGAAAGAATAAAAGCGGAAAAGGTTTCAGAAGCACATCGTGGTGGAAAAGGACACAAGGATATCGGGAATAATATAACAAACTTTCCAAAGACTCTCTGGGTAATATAATCAGTGAACTCAAAGCAGTGTTTATAGCTATTTTGAATTTTTAAAAATTTCATACCTTGTGTAAGCAGTACACATGCAAATACAGCACTCTCATTCAGAGGAAAAGGACATCTCTCATGGATAAGTAATTTCCTCCCATGAAGTCATGGAGGCAGGGACTAAGTCATATTCCTTCCTCCACCATTAGGAGCAGTCTCTTACAGTTCATTTCTTGCCTCGGTGAGGAAAAGACAGATTTCATAGAATTTGTTATTATTTTCACTCCACCTAGGATTTGCATTTTCTCCTTTCTAGCTTCTTTATCTCTAGCTACTTTTAACCTCAGAATTTCATCTCATCATCTTTTTCTCTCCTGTTGTCCTTCTGGGCCAAAAAACCTCCTTTCCCCAGTGTGGCACCAGATCTCTTGCCACTTCAGCTAACATGATGTCAGAGCTCCATCCATCAGGAAAGTTATAAGAGGGAATCATTGGTTCCTCCAGAGAGGATCTCCATATTGGAGGCAAAATGCAGGATGGTCCTGCAAGAACAAGTGGCTGACTATAGTAGAGCAGCAGATCAGTGGCCTACCTCTGAGCTGGAAGGAGAGGGAAGGCCTGAAACAGCAGCACATCTGAACCATCCCATTGGGGGCGAATAGATGGCTCAACTCAGTAGAGATAAATGGGAAAAGGTACCAGTTTCAGGGGAGAGTCTAACCCTCTTCCCAAGAAAGGAAAGTACTCATCATAGGTCCCTAAGTGGTAAAGGAATGTCTGCAACAGATTGTGGGCCCAGGAACATGCCAGGGTGCTGAAGCAGACAAGACCAGAGGGGGGAAAAGAGGTCTTCAGACAAGACTCCTCAGTTACATTCTCTCTCCGCTCCCAGAAATTCACACAGGCAGCAGGCATGGGAAAATGACATTCAGAATTACCTTTACAGCATATATAGGCAAGCTGTCCCTCCTGTAGCTTATCTTGACCAACCAGGCCAGGCAAAAATACTTTCCAATATAATAGGTCATTCTCCCTCTCTCAGAAGATTCAAGAAGGGATACATAAGTGAATCAGGTAATTTTGAATATCTGCCAGAATGAGAGGAAGGGGAGTCTCTGACGACTAGATGCCTGTCCAAGAGCCAGCCCCCCTCCCCACAGGAAGATTTTCTTCTCTCAGTTATCAGGCCAATGAAAGCATTTGACCTCCATGGTAACCTAAAAGAGGTTCCTCAAGAGGGAACTGCAGTTGGTCCCTAGACATAAGGGGTCTGAACATATATTTTCCTTCCCAGAATTCTTTGAAGAAGAAATTAAAAAGAGAAATCATCCTTACCTCAGTTCATTAATTTCACTTGACACATGCTAAAATTTATTTTCTCCCATGCAGTGCTCTTGATGCAATCCAAATCCTGTTAGTTGCTGGACCAGTGGCTGTTTTTGTCACATCCTGTCTAAGGGGTGGTGGTGGTGAAATCTTAATTGTAACTGCCCACCAAGTAAGGACAATCATTATGATTACTACTTATTCTGCACGGTTCTTTCTTTTGTGATGACCAGCTTTTTCTCACTGTTCTATTTTCTCACATTCTAAATTGCTTGCTACATTCTGTTATTAGTTACACAGGGCCATCATAAACAGAATCACTCCTTTTTAAGCAAGTTAACTTCATTGGAGTTAGAAGGGAGTAACTCTGCTTAGGACGACATTGAAAGAGTACTAGTGCATCATAGAAGTCAGCAGACAGCTGTGGGAGGCTCTGGTGCATCCCAGTGCAGGAGAAAAGTTAGTCCCTGCCACCAAAACTTGACAAGAGGAATGCCCTCCTTCTAAGGTTGCCAGGTACCCCCTGGCAACCAGTGGGGGAGGGGGGCTTTCCAGGTGCAAAATGAGACCTAGCCCTCAGCAGCATGGACACAATGACATCAATTCCAGAAGAGACATAGTCACGTTGCTGCTGATAAGGGAGACACCCTTGGTATTTGGGCAAAAACTCTATGGTAGAAGCTGTTTTTACCCGAGAGTTTTGCCCAAATACCAGAGCGTCTCCCCTCATCATCGATGACATCACTTCTGGAAGTAACATCATCGCACCAATGATGTCAAGGCCTAGGCTCCATTTTGCACCTGGTAAGACCCCTGTTGGCCAGCTGGATAGCTCCGGGGGGAGGGGGCCCAAAGTGGGGGATCCCCCGCCCTTGGCAGGAATCTGGCAACCCTGCCTCCTTCCCTGGAAGGAACAGTCTCAGAAAGTCCAAGGCCCTGTGCTGTTCATCTTCATATGTGATATAGTGGCAGCCATAGCTTTGCTTGGTTGAGACATTTGCTGCAAATCAGGAAGGGAAAGGTATCACACTTGAAGCTGCCTTATACTGAATCAGAACTTTGGTCCATCAAAGTCAGTATTGTCTACTCAGACCAGCAGCAGCTCTCCAGGGTCTCAGGCAGGGGTCTTTCACATCACCTGCTTGCCTAGTCCCTTTAACTGGAGATGCCAGGGATTGAACTTGGGACTTTCTGTATGCCAAGCAGAAGCTCTACCAATGAGCCACAGTCCCTCCCCAATCAGTGCATGTAAGAAGAGGAGGGAGCAAGGGCGTCTGCAGCATATTCCCAGAGTCCAGCCGTGGTTTGGCTGTGATTTTTGAATTGAGTCAGAATTGAGATTGAAGAATATGACAACTCCTGGCCATTGGAGATGTGATGGCAAAGATTTACAAGTAAATAAAACGTGCCCTGGTCATGCCTGCTCCATAACTAACCAGTTTCATTTAGGCTTGCCAACATCCTGGAGGAAAAAAAAGCCATGTCCCTTTAAAAGAGGCTGAATGGGATGTTATTTACCACGTGAAATTATTTACATCCATGCCATGAAAATGTTCATGCTCGTTTCCACACAATAAGCCTTGTTCTCCAAGCCTGTTGGCAACACTAGTCTTATTGCTGTGGATTGCGAGAGCTCTTCTCCAAAAGAAAATTGGCCTTGTGAAATGGCTGTGAATTTCCACCACTTGGCAGGCTGCAAACCCATGTTTGCTGCTGCTGTTTCAAGCTGGAGCTAGATTAGAGGCTTCCCACATGGTTTGGCCTTTTGACTGCAGGTTAAATGTCATCACTGGCTCAGCCCCAAACCACATCACCTTGGTTTTTGAATAGCTGCTGTCTTAGACTTCTTTCTCAGGCTGCCTGCTGCATCAGAACAGGAAGAGGGGGAGGTGCAAATACTGTCTCTGAGATGTGACATAGGACCAAATAAGGCCTTAGAAAGAGTAGCTGCTGCTGTAAGATGTTCACTGCACATAGCAACAGGAGGTACTATGCCTGTATTCTAGAGATGTCACTCTAGTGCCACTGGTAGGTGCACCTGCCTGGATATGCCGCACTGGATTGTCAAGATAGTCCATGCGATGAGCTACAATCTGTAGGGTTGCCAACCTCCAGGTTGTGGCTGGAGATCTGCTATTTCATCTGATCTCCAGGGACAGAGATCAGTTCACCTGGAGAAAATGGCTCCGTTGGAAGGTGGACTATATGGCATTATACCCCACTGAAGTCCATCCCCAAACTCCGCCCTCCTCAGGCTGCACCCACAAAATCTCCTGTTATTTCCTGACCTGGAGCTGGCATCCCTGACAATCTGGGCCAATTTGCATGGTTCCTTCTACTGGGTTTTCCCCCCTGGTGTAGACTGTGGAATTAACAGGGAAGCTTGTAAAGTGTGTTTGCATATACATACATACATATCTACACATATACATACACACACACACACACACACACACATATATATATATATATATACACATATATACACACACACACACATATATATATATATACATATATACACACACACAGTGTGCATATATACTGTGTATATACTGTATATACTGTGTATATACACACACATATATACTGTGTATGTGTGTGTATATATATATATATACTGAGAGCCTATATATATATATATATATATATATATATATATATATATATATATATAGTGTGCCACTACATCTGATCATTTTGATGCGCAACCTGTACTCTGGACAAGAGGCCACAGTTAGAACAGAATATGGAGAAACGGAATGGTTTCCAGTTGGCAAAGGTGTCAGACAAGGATGTATTTTATGTCCCTATCTCTTCAATCTATATGCAGAACATATAATTAGGAAAGCTGGATTAGATTTAGATGAAGGTGGAGTGAAAATTGGAGGGAGGAACATTAATAATTTGAGATATGCTGATGACCCTACATTATTGGCAGAAAATAGTGAAGATTTGAAACAACTACTGCTGAAAGTTAAAAGAGAAAGTGCCAAAGCAGGACTGCAGCTGAACATCAAGAAAACAAAAGTAATGACTACAGGAGAATTACACAACTTTAAGGTTGACAATGAGGAAATTGAAATTGTTCAAGACTTTCTATTCCTTGGCTCCACCATCAACCAAAAGGGAGACTGCAGCCAAGAAATTAGAAGGAGATTGAGACTGGGAAGGGCAGCCATGAAGGAGCTAGAAAAGATTTTGAAGTGTAAGGATGTGACTCAGGCCACCAAGACTAGATTAATTCATGCCATCATATTCCCTATTACTATGTATGGGTGTGAAAGCTGAACAATGAAGAAAGCTGATAGGAAGAAAATAGATTCCTTTGAAATGTGGTGTTGGAGGAGAGTGTTACAGATTCCGTGGACTGCCAAAAAAACAAATCAGTGGGTTATAGATCAAATCAAGCCTGAACTGACCCTAGAAGCTAAAATGACTAAACTGAGGCTGTCGTATTTTGGTCACGTCATGAGACGACAAGAGTCACTGGAAAAGACAGTCATGCTAGGAAAAGTTGAGGGCAGCAAGAAAAGAGGAAGACCCAACAAGAGATGGATTGACTCAATAAAGGAAGCCACAGCCTTCAATTTGCAAGATCTGAGCAAGGCTGTCAAAGATAGGACATTTTGGAGGACTTTCATTCATAGGGTCGCCATGAGTCAGAAGTGACTTGACGGCACTTAACACACACACACACACACACACACTGGATTGTCAAAATAGTCCATGGGATGAGCTACAATCTGTATGGTTGCCAACCTCCAGGTTGTGGCTAGAGATCTGCTATTTCATCTGATTTCCAGGGACACACACACACACACACACACACACACACACACACACACACACATATAGGCTCTCAGTTTAACCCTTAAATTAATGACATATTATTGCTCTCTGTAATAGAAAACTAGTAACAGGGATGATTGTGTATTTGAAAGCCTTGACTACACCTGATTGCTGCCCTGTTGCTGTGGAGCAGCAGACAGGATAAATGCATGGATTTGGATGAAATAATTCTGGGCCAGCCGTGCTTATTTGATTTCTGCAAAATTTCTACTCTTAAGTAGTATACTGGCAATGCTTTTGCCCCTAATCTCAAGGGGATTTTTTTCTTGTTTTGTGACAGCATATCAAAGCATTGTGTATTTTAACTGCATTCAGATAGCATGACAAACTATGATTTTATCAAACCCTGGCTAGATGCAATATCTGAATACAGGTATTTCAATAAGTTGGGATTTGTTGATTGGCACCAAATCAGGAAGTCAAATTGGGGTTGTAGCTGGTTTGTGCAAATGATGGTTTGTTGTTTTATCTGAATTGGGGAAACCACAGTTTGTTGAGTACGCTGCTTCTTGTACCTACCTGGCCAAGTAGTATTCTTTCTGCTGGGAGATGTGAGAGAGATAAAAGCGGACTAACCAAGGTTTACACACAAACCAGGATTTATTAAAGATGTCTGGTAGACTCAGCAGAGCTTGTTACACAGACCATAGTTTTAAACTAACACGTTCATCATGACCTCTGAATGCAGCTTTTGCATTTTGTGCAAGGAATTTAAATGAAAAAATCTAGTTTTGCGCAATTTAATAAGAATTAAACATATCTGGGCAGATCCGATATTTTGACAAGGGCAGAAGTATTTGATGCAATTTTTATGGAGTAGCATTGTGTCTTCTCATGACCCTTTAATTTAATCTTGGGCTTCTGGGGTATAGCAGGTTTCTAGAGGGAAATAACAGCTTTAAATTAAAAAAATACCCTATGGTGAAGAGTCATTCAGAAAACCAGGCTAGTACACTGACCTAATGAAATCACTCATGCAAATGCACAGCGAAGAACCGTATGGAGAACTCACCACTTTTTTTTACCCTCCCCCAGAGTCTTCTGAAGAACCCTGTGTTGATGTGTCTTGTAATAGCTGCTTCGGTAGAAGCTTTAGTTGCCACTGGCTTTGCAACATTCTTACCCAAATTTATTGAAAATCAGTTTGGTTTTTCATCTAGTTATTCAGCTACTTTAGGAGGTAATGTATTTATCTATTTGTAACTGAAAATGCTCTTGTTGAATGTATGTATTAAATAACGGGATCAAGAAGGTTGCAACCCTAGGGAATACGTCTAATTGAGTTTAGTGGAATTTACTCTTGAATAAACGTGCTTAGGCTCATAGAGTATGCATAAGGATCAGCTGTGTGTTGAATCACCACTCCTGATCAGCATGCTTGTGGCCCATGAGATGAGCCACTAAACTTGGATAAACAGTGGAGGAACTATGGGGCTTCTGCTGACCTGGTGGGACTTTAAACACTTCCTGGTCGAGTCTGTGTAACAGTTACATTCTGGCCAGACTGGCCACTTATCACGCAAGGAAATGCTCCGGTGTGCCGCTGCCACTGGAAGCCAGAAGCAATCAGAGTCAACCCTTGGTAACCTTGCCAGCACCTCAGGCCACTTAGCCCAGCCCCTTCAACAGCAGTGATACGGTTATCAACTTCCAGGTGGTGACTGGAGATCTCCCACTATTACAACTGATCTCCAGGAGACAGAGAGCAGTTCACCTGGAGAAAATGGCTCCTTTAGAGGGTAGACCCTATGGCAGTGATGGCGAACCTTTTAGAGACCGAGTGCCCAAACTGCAACCCCAAACCCACTTATTTATCGCTGAGTGCCAATGCGGCAATTTAACCTGAATACCACCCCCAGAGGGGGCCCAGAGGGAGAGGCTAGGGTTGCCAAGTTCCTCTTTGCCATGAGTGGGAGGTTTTTGGGGTGGCGCCTGAGGAGGGTGGGGTTTGGGGAAGGACTTCAGTGCCATAGAGTCCAATTGCCAAAGTGGCAATTTTTTCCAGGGGAACTGATCTCTATTGGTTGGAGATCACTTGTAATAGGAGATCTCCAGCTAGTACCTGGAGATTGGAAACTAGTTCCTTAGTGTTTTCTCTCTACATATCAAGACAAATGGAAAGGTGTTTGGAGGATAGCTTGTGGGCACTTCAAAGGTGGAATAGGACTGCACGCCCCTCCGCCCGCACAGACCCAGAGGGCGCCGAAGAAGCCCCTGGAGGGAAAGAAGGAAGGAAGGAAGGAAGGAAGGAAGGAAGGAAGGAAGGAAAGGGAGGGAGAAAGGGAAGGGAGGGGGAAAGGGGAGGGAGGGAGGGAGAGAGAGAAAGGAAGAAAGAAAGAAAGAAAGAAAGAAAGAAAGAAAGAGAGAAAGAAAGAAAGAGAGAAAGAAAGAGAGAAATCGAGAGAAAGGGAGAAAGAAATGGAGCGAGGGAGAGAAAGAAAAGTAGGGAAAGAAAAGGACGGAGGGAGACAGAGAAAGAAAGAGGCCATTTATGCATGGGAGGTTTTGCCTTGGATTTGCCACTCTCCAGATGCACATTTCCCCCATCTGGATTCTCAAAACTCTGCATGGGGACTTACTGATGAGTTTTGAGAATTTGGTGGGGGAAATGTGCATCTACAGAGCGGCAAATCCAAGGCAAAACCTCCCATGCTTGAGTGGCCAGAGACAGAAAAGCCTTCCTGCTTGCTTTCTCTCTCTCTCTCTCTCTCTCTCTCTCTCTCTCTCTCTCTCTCTCTCTCTCTCTCTCTCTCACACACACACACACACACACACACACACACACACGGCCCCCACCTCCTCCCTCAGCAGAGAAGTGGGGGGCATGCACGCAGAACAGTCCGCAGCGCACGGGGCGCCGGGAGACCCTTCCCGCGAAGGCTCGGTGTCCTACCCCGCACCTACACACCCATGGAGGGCTGGGGCAGGTCCTGGGTGAGGGAGAAGGAGCTGGGAGAGGAAGGGTGAAGGGGCAGGAGAGGCAGAGCAGCCCAAGGAAGGCCAACAATGCGGTGGTGTGGCTCAGGCCCACCAGCCAGCTGGGCGGCGCACAGGAAGGCATGCAAGGGGAGAAGGGGGGAGAGGGGGGAATGGACAAGGGCCCAGAAGCCTTCCCCAATCAGGCACCAGCTGCGAAGGCGGAAGAAGGGAAGGGGGACAAGAAGGGGAAAAGAAAAAAGAAAAAAAATCCTGCCCCCCTGACAGCTGCCCCCACCCAGCCCGGCCCGCCAGCGGCTGCAATGGCGGAGGCTTCTGTGGGAGAGTCCGGGGGCCACCGCCAATGATGTCGGAGATTCCCCACCCCTGGGCTACAGCCTCCCCCATCCGGGGCAGGGCAGAGCCGGAAAGGCCAGCGGCTTGGAGGAACCACGTGTGCCAGCAGAGAGGGCTACGCGTGCCGGAAGTGGCACCCGTGCCATAGGTTCGCCAACACAGCCCTATGGCATTATACCCCACTGAAGTCCTTCCCCTCCCTAAATCCCGCCCTCCTCAGGCTTTACCACCAAATTCTCCCGGTATTTCCCAACCTGGAGTTGGCAAGCCTAAGTAATGAGGATAGATGTTGATTCACCATTTGCCTCCGGTGTGGGAGGAAGCAATGGGTGGGCCAGTGATCATTGTTGGCGGTTTTTGAGCTGAGTAGCCCTGCAGCCTTGGCTGGTAGTGCCGCAAGGGCCACACAGCTTGGCTTGCTCCAGAATAGTGTTGCCAACCTGCAGGTTGTGGCTGGAGATATCCTGCTATTACATCTGATCTCCAGGCGACAGAGATCAGTTCCCCTGGAGAAAATGGCCACTTTGGAAGGTGAACTCTATGGCATTATACCCCATTGAAGTCCTGGCCCTCCCCAAACCTCACCCTCCTCAGGCTCCACTCCCAATATCTCCAGGTATTTACCAATCCAGAGCTAGCAACCTTACTCCAGGATCATTTTATCTTCACAGTCTGTCCCTGATTCTGGCCCCTGAATGCGTGGCTCCCTAGTTGTTCGGGTATCTCTGCCTACCAGCTTACCTGTGCCCTCTTTATCCTCCCTACCCTTCTCCCAGTTGGACATTTTTTGTGTTGTCTGTCTGCTGCTTCCCAGTATTCTTCTTCCAGTCTGCATTGTCTTTGGTCAAACTTCCTGGCTCAGAGTCTGGCCTGCTACTGACTTTACCTCTGGGTTTCTCTCTCTTGTGGACCTGCCCTAGCGCTTGCTTTGACTCTGATTCTCCTCTCTTGACACGTTTAGTTTGATGTGAGCTCACTTCCTTACATCTCAGCACTACCAGCCATCATTTTCTAAATATATCCCATGGGCCCCACAAAAATATCAAGGTTTGCTTGAACACAAACCGGGCTTGTTTTCCAATCTATGCAAAGTCATTATGGAGCCAGAGGTGAGCTGGGTGGCAACCAGAGACCGAGCTTTTTCAATAGTGACACCTCGTTTATGGAATGCCCTTCCCCCAGAGGCTTGCCTGACACCTACATTGTTTTCTTTTGGGGGCCAGGCCAAAACATTTATGTTCACCCACAGTTTTGATGAAGGGATTAAACTTTAACACAATTTTAGTCTGGAAACTGTTATCTTAAACTCAGAGGGGTCTCTTTTTATGCTCTGTGTTTTTAACGCTAGGGTGGGTTTTTATTGCTGGATGTTAATTAATATCTTTTAATGTTTCATTTTTAATCACATGCTTTATAAGCCACATTGGACAGGATCCTTCAGAAGCTGCATTAACGTTTTCTAAATAAATAAATATAGGGATTTCACAGTGTATCTGTGATGAGCTTGGTAAGAAGAACCTCCAGTTGATGTTTAAAATATGATCTGACCCTGATAAGAAAACGTGACCTGGCCCTACATTGCCAGTAAGAGGTTATGTGACTCTTTTCTGATCAGAGTGTAAATGCATGACAAGGAAAGATCTTCCTTTGCTGTGGTCATAAGTTAATCACACAGCCTTCAATCCATGCTGGGCAGTTTATAGTGAATGGACTTGTTGCTAAAGCAGCACCTTAGTAGCCACTGCTCTGATCACACTTAGATCCTTGGCCAGGAACTGTTTTTAGTGGATGCCATTTTGAGTGGACTGCTTGCTCCCTTCTGAAAGCTTATTTAAAAACATAGAATGTTTTTCTCTGACCCGAGGCAGCTAATAATAATTTTAAAAATTCATATTCTAAAAACATCAATAATATTAATGTAAAACTAATTTAAAACTAATCGAACATATTCAGCAAATAGATTACTACTACCCACAAACCCTTCTAAATTGTTCTGTCACATATTTTCTGGTATTGTAACAAAGCATGGGCCTTCCTGACAGATTCATTAAGACCATTTCACAATATGGGTCCCAACAAAAATTCCTAGAGTGATGTGACATCATTTCCAGGTCTTTCCCAGAACTGACATAAGGCTGTCACCTGATGGCACCTCTCATGCCCCCCCCCCCAACTCCAACCAGTTGCCAGCTGCTGTCTGGCAACCATAGCTCCAGCATAATATATGCATAGCAGCTTTTTAAGCAGTTTTATTAATATTCTTTCCCCCCCTTTCCGCAGAGATTTTCTCTGGCTTTCAACCAGAATACTTTTCTTTTGCTACCATTCATTCCCCTATTCTCATGTTCTGTTTTTCTAATATACCCCCACATCTTTACAACTGGAACTTCCCTGATTCTCAGCTGTAACCTCTAAATCTTAGTGATTCAGTTAAATTCTTCCTGAGTATAATTTTACACACCCTGACCTGGTTAGCCCAGGCTAGCCTGATCTCGTCAGATCTCAGAAGCTAAGCAGGGTTGATCGTGGCAAGTATTTGGGTGGGATGGGAGACCTCCAAGGAATACCAGGGTCATGATGCAGAGGCAGGCAATGGCAAACCACCTCTGAATGTCTCTTGCCTTGAAAACCCCACCGGAGTCACCATAGGTCAATGTGACTTGACAGCAAATAATAATAGTAACAACAACAACAATAATAATGTTACACAAGTTGTTAAGGGCTTTGGGGGTTCCTTAGGTTTCACTGCTATCTCACTTGTGACACATGAAATAGAGATGTAGTGATGAGGTGAGTGAGACATCATGCCAGCAAGAGCCAAAAAATGCAGTTGTGAAATGGCCTCTGGCTTTTTATGTATATGTGAATTAGATATTGCCCACAATTGTGGGGGACAATGCATTTGTGTGAACTAGTCCTGTGATGGGCAGTAAGTAGTTGACTTGCACAAAACATGGGTGCCTTGTCTTCAGCAAACTTTAAATATAAACTGTAAATATAAATATAAGGCTGTCCTGAAAACCTCCAGACTAACAAAGACTACAGTCCACAATAGCCATGCAGATTAGCTTTGGATTTCACACATTAACAGATCACCTCAGGATACAATGTTTCCATATTAACATACCACACCCTCATTAGCACATTATCTTGATACTTACAGGACAATGATTAGCACATTACCTTTGATACTTTTTGCAGGACAATGATTCAGCTCAACCCAACCCCTTTCTGACTATATATTACTCTTCCTACACACTTGATACTGAGAGACATTGTCCTTCAGTGTTACTCCTCTGAAGATGCCTGCCACAGCTGCTGGCGAAACGTCAGGAAAGAAAATACCAAGACCACGGTCATACAGCCCGGATAACCTACAAGAACCAATGAACTCTGACCGTGAAAGCCTTCGACAATATTTTGTAAATATAAACCAATTATTTGAGAGAACTACGTTAACTGTAAAAAAATGAGTTTAATAAATGGAGTGATCCAACCTTTCAGGGAGCCTTCCTTCAGTCTAAGGAGTCTTCTTTCAACTTAAGTGGCTCTTTTATTGGAGGAAGAGTCACTTAAGTTGGAGGAAGGGTCCTTAGGCTGGAGAAAGGCTTCAAAGTTTGATGCCACCCATTATTTAGAGATGAATTCCAGAGGGATAGCCATGTTTGGTTCTTGTAGGTTATCCAGGCGTGTGACCGTGGTCTTGATAGCCATGTTTGTCTGTTGCAACAAAAAACGAGAGAATTTTGTGCTATTTTATATACTTACTAATTCATTGTGCCAGAAACTAACAAATGAGTGAGTTCTAGATCAAATCAAGACTGAACTCTCCCTAGAAGCTAAAATGACTGAACTGAGCCTATCGTACTCTGGTCACATTATGAGAAGACAAGAGTCACTGGAAAAGACAATAATGCTAGGAAAAATTGAAGGGAGCAGGAAAAGAGGAAGACTCAACATGAGATGGATTGGCTCAATCAAGGAAGCCATGGCCCTCAGTTTGCAAGACTTGAGCAAGGCTCTTAACAATAGAACATTTGGAGGTCAATAATTCATAGGGTCGCCATAAGTCGAAAGCGTTTGGATGGCACTGAACACGCACAGGTTGTCACAAAATGAACACAAAAGGCTACACTGAGCTCATGTGAAAATTCAAAGATTAAATTATATCATCTGAGTGATTAGTAATAAACTGGCTAAGGTTATTGATTAGTGGACTAAATCACTAATGTGCACTTTTATTCTGTACCATTAGCCACTCCCAGGTTCTTTTGAGACTGATAAAATCAGATTTTTATGTTAAGACTGGCTAAGTAGCTGGAGTAACTTTTGTTACTTGAATGTCCTGAAGATTTAAGATAATTTCCCCACTGGTTTCTGAGTATTTTCTGTGGTAAGGTCTGATTTGTGTCCACTTACCTGTTTGCATACCCTGAACGGCAGAAGAGCATTGCTGGCTCAAATGACATATATCACATTAGAAGATAAAGGAACCCTTGAGTGTATGTTTGCTATTGCTGGATTTGTGATAGTGTCATTTCATTCAGTTTGGGGGCACAGTTGGCACCAGGCTTTGTTTACCTGGCTTGTAAAATCTTATGCCATAACAAACGGATCACTCTTTTGTTACAGTTTGTTATTTGGTGGTGATTTAATTTTCAGGATGCTTTGGGCAACGCTCGTAAGTGAGATGCAGTTTTTGAAATTTACAATTTAAATGCATCACTGTTCAGTTTTTCTTCAACTGTTTTTAAAAAACAACAGTGTTTGCCTTGTTTCCCTCCAGGAGTTGTCCTCATCCCAGGAGCAGCTCTTGGCCAAATCATAAGTGGTACATTGGTTTCCAAGCTGAAAATGGATTGTAAAAATGTAATCAAATTCATTGCCATGACGTGTTCAATAGCGCTGGCATTAAATTCAGTGTTTTTGTTTGCCAAATGTGGAAATGAACCTTTTGCAGGTGTATCTGAAACCTATAATGGGTAAGTAGACAAGTGTTAGCTGCTTTAAGAAATGTCCAAAATGTACCGTTTTCTCAAAGTGTAAAAATGCTAAAACAAATACATCATAAAAACTAAAAACATACACGAATGTATAAAGTACAATAAAGCCAAATCAAAGTTTGTATCTGTTTCTGGAATGAGCCATGAGACATTCAATGAAATCCTAAGCAGTGTCACACCCTTCTCAGTTCATTGAAGTCAATTGACTTAGAAGGGCGTAACTTTGTTTAGGATGTCACTGACAGAAGCACAGCTTCAGAAGCAAGGTGTTCCATAGAAGCAAGGGCATGCTTCTGATATATTGCTAGGGTTGCCAACTCGAGGTTGGGAAATACCTGGAGATTTTGGTGGTGGAGGCTGAAGAGGGCAGGATTTGGAAAGGTGAAGGACTTCAGTGGGGTATAATGCCATAAGTCCACCTTCTAAAGCAGCCCTTTTCTCCAGATGAACTGATCTCTGTTGCCAGGATAGTAGTTGTAATCCCAGGAGATCACCAGCCACCACCTGGATGTTGGCAACCCTATCTATTCCATTCTAGCATCCGAAATGATAGTACCTGGACAACATTTCACTGGCCAATCCTAAATGTTGGGGAGGGGATCATAAGGTGTCCCCTGAGATATCCAGGATTTGAAATTTCTAGGGCTTTAAAAGTCAAAAACAAGTTGGAAGCTAGTGAAGTTGTTTTAACTGGCATAATAAGATCATGGCAGTTTACTCCTGTCTACAACCAGGTGGCAGCATTATGAATTTGTTGAAATACGTGGACCATCTCCAATGTAGATGAATTACAGTGATTTAACCTAGAAGCCACCAAGATATGAATGGCAATGTCCAAGCCTCTATCTTCCAGCAGTGGAACTGTTTTGTTTGGGATAATGAGAAGTTCTGTAAATTGAGTCTGGAAAGCTGAATCTTCTTGGATGATGATTTGTCACTCCAAAACAACAGAATCTCACGTAAAACCCATCTACAATGATCATTATTTAATTACTTTTGAAGATGACTCTGAGATAAAAGACATAGGAAGTTTTTTCTTACACTGCCTAGAAAGCAGTACAAGCAGTATATTTGCTACTTTGACAGTAGTTATTTAAAAGCACCTGTCTCTCCATTCCTTTTAGATGAGATGCATGCCATTTAAAAACAACGTTTTGCTTCTCTTGACCTCTTTTCCACAACAGAATTCCAATGATAAAATCAGAAGTGATTTTGGAACTAACTGTGCTCTGTCCATCCAACTAAAACTTCAGCCTGACGGAGGCCTGTGTGACTCAAATGCTTGCTTCCTTTTATAGCTACAGAAATAACTGGGTCAACAGAACGGACCACCTTTACCTGTACTCTTTAATTTGCAAAAAATGCAGCAAGAAATGTTCATGCCGTTGTAAAATAGAATATGCTATCCTTGGCATCACTGTGACCATAATTTATGTACTCTCCATGTTTCCTGCAATTATGCATAGGATTATTTTATTAGCAGTATTGTTGTTATTACTCACATGCATATTCCAACTTTCTTCCATCATGGAGCTCAAGGCAACTTACAGGCACTGACCAGTCTCAGTCCTGCTCAGCTTCAACAAAGGTGCTTCATAATGTGTCTCCCAGCACTGTAAAGATGTCCCAGTTCTTGTCAGAACCTTCTGCTAAAGTGGTGGTTGAAAGTGCCGTTGCAGCTGACTTATGGTGACCCCATAGGGTTTTCAAGGGAAGAGGTGTTTGGAGATGGTTTGCTATTGCCTGCCTCTGCGTAGCAACCCTGGACTCCCTTGGTGGTCTTCCATCCAAGTACTAATCAGAGCTGACCCTACTTAGCTTCCGAGATCTGACTGCTGAGGTGAGAAAGACCTCTGAAACTATGGAGAGACTGTCAAAATTAATAAGCAAGAAGGACCAGTAGTTTTCATATGAGATAGCACAAATAGCTTGGTAGCATCTGAACAATTCGAATTAAAATTGGGGCTGAATTTTTGACACTTTGATATTAACACTGAAGGACCAAATTGACAGTGTAAACCTGAACAGATTTTCACCCGTCTAAGCCTATATTTATGGCTTTAGAAGGGTGTAACTCTGCTTAGGATTGTACTGTTTTACATTTACTTTCTTGCCTTCTCTTTACAAATATATGTCTTTGTAAACAAGGTATTTGAATTCTGGCATCTCTATTCTATGTCATATATAAATATTTAATAGTAATTTATAGTCATTAATGATTCGGAATAGGTTCTAATGGAATATAAAAACCCCATGTACCGGTAATTAATCCTTGTTTTTCTGTTTCAGGACAGGCATATTAAACAACTTAACTGCGCCATGTAATGAGAACTGCCACTGCTTGCGTTCAGTTTATTTACCAGTTTGCGGCGCAGATCAAGTCCAGTATTTTTCTCCATGTTATGCAGGATGCAGCTCTGTTCATGATGCAAAGGTAGTTTCATGCACTAAGAATGTAAAATTTCCCATGGGTCTCTGGGGTTTAAAAGTGTTGATAAATGTTCTGTTCTGACAATAACTATAACTACAGATTAACTCTGATTTCTACCTGATTTCTACTCCTGTGTCCTACCCTGGCCACCTTCCTCCTCTCCTGGTGCTGATGACATGAGGTCTAAAAAAGCCACATGAGACACATTCATGAATCTTTCAATGATGATTTGACTGTGACCGTAAGAGACAGAGGTTGTATACTGCATGTTGTTATTCAGCTTGCAATTAACATAGTTATAGTAGTTTGGAATCGAGTGAGGGGAGTTCCACAGGGTTCAATGCTGTCTCCTATTTTTAAAATGTTCTATATATATAAATGTATATATAATGTAAATGTGAGAACTTTAAATGAAATTATCTGCTGCTTTGGGGTTAGTTACTATGATGAAGGTAACCAGCAGTATATTTGATTGAATAAGCCTCTAGATCAGGGCTGTCGAATTGTTACGAGGGCCGGATATGACACTAATGTCACTTGGTCGGGCCGGGCCATGATCGAGAGTGGGGACAGTGGCTGCCTCGGCTGCCTCGTGGGCTGGATAAGAGCTCTCAGGGGGCTGGATCCGGCCCGTGGGCTGTATGTTTGATACCCTGCTCTAGATGCTATTGCCTCTGTCCTTGGCAACTTTCAAGCTGATAGTTAATCCTGCCCTTTCATTTTTAGATGAATATACCTCTGGCATGTTCAGTTAAGAGTTTGGAAGTATTAGTGGACCCAGCTCTTTTGCTTCCACAGTAGCCAATTTATGAGTTTTTCATCTATTCCTGGCCTATTAATGAGCCTCCCTCTTAGATTTGGCTGATCTGGCCTCACTTATACATGCTGCAGTAACCTTGAGGTTCAACTACTGTAACAGACACTACATGGAATTGTCCTTGAAGACAACTCATGAACTGTAATTAGTGCAACATGCTACAGTTTGTATATTGATGGCAGTAGCCCAAGGCTGTCAAAGATAGGACATTTTGGAGGACTTTCATTCATAGGGTCGCCATGAGTCGGAAGCGACTTGACGGCACTTAACACACACACAGCCCAAGGAGTACATATTATCCGAAGCTTATAATTATTGAATTGGCTGCTGATGTGTTTCTGGGGTTAGCTGAATGTGCTGGTAGTTACATTTAAATCTATAAGAGAACCTATGTACCCAAAGAGGACTTGTGAATTGGTAAAAGAAGAGTCCTACGAATACTTTTTCATTGCTGTAATGGTTTGAATGTCATCCAGCATCTAACAAGGGATATATATTTTACTTTCAATATAGGTAGTTACTTGTATGATCCTGTTTCTGTCTTTATAGGTATACACCAATTGTTCCTGCATTGTGAATCCTAAAACCACAGTTAACAATTTTACCAATGGGGCCATTACTGGGAAGTGCCCATCCAAGTGCACAGTCCTGCCTGCATTTCTTTTCTTCTTCTTTCTTACTGTTGTTTTTACTTTTATGGCAGTTACACCAACGACTGTGGCCATTCTCAGGTAGTTTTATGTTTCTTCTGTCCTACTCTTAGAGCCCTATAAAATGTACTAAATTTCGTTTACAGTTTTTTTATTCTTTATTCCTTTTAAGACTAGTTCTTCTCCATTTTCAGTTTTCTGAATGCATTTCAGAGAGGATCAAGTTTTAGTGGGCTGAGGGGGAGATTGTTTGGGGTGGCAAACATTTTACATTAATTTAAATTGTAATTGTTTGAAAACATTATTATAATGGGATACAGTATTTTAAATCAATGAGGTCAGTGGGCTTAGAAAGGTGGAACACTGTTTCAGATTACACTGTTAGTGTCTCAAGTATTTCTGAAGAAATTGGCTCAATGGTAGAACATCTTCTTTGTATGTAGTTTCCAGCTTCAATCCCCAACATCTCTGTTTGAAATCCCCGGAGAGCCTTTGCCTGTCTGAATAGACAATACTGACTTTGATGGTCTCACTCAGCAGTTTCCTATATTAATGAACTACTGAATTTACAATATTACATTAAAAATAAAGATTCATACATCTATAGAGGTTAGAAGCATGAGTTCAAAAATTACATGTACTGAGAAAATGCTAGATTGGAAAGTTGCTTTGGCCACATTTTCTTAAAGCTCAATTTTGGTTTACAGGTGTGTACCAGATATGCATCGATCATTTGCTATGGGTGTTCACTTGTTGTTTCTACGAATTGTAGGTATGTCTCTTTTATTTTGTGAAGGGTAAAGGTGTGCCCTTTCATAGGTGGAATTCTACATGGGAAATCTTTTGGATCTTGATTAATCTTTGTCATTATTAATTTTCACTGTACATTTGAAGTCTGAAGAATTTTGCTAAATTATGTTCACAAGTGAACATAAATAAAAAGGACCATTATTGACCCTGACCAGACGCATTTTGGCCTGTTGGCCTTCCTCAGTGGTTAAATAATATTAATCATACAAAAAGGCACCAGACATTAAAACAGCACATAAATAATCTCAAAACTAGACCAAGATGAAATGTAATGCTAATAATTCTCTGTGACCAGGAGAGAAAGGTACCTAACTAAATTACCATCAAAGATACGAGTACCTGACCAGAAGAGCAAGACACTTAAGAGCTCTTTGACTTATTTCTGCCTTTGGTCACAGATAATTATTACTATTACATTTCAAGGAGGTATTTGATTAAAGATAGCAATTCCAAAAATAAGTAATTCTGTGACGGGAAATACTATGTGTCCATTCCAGTTATAGACGCTTAGGCTTAAAGTGGGTTTGAAAGTGGAATTTAAAGGAGGGGAGAGAAGGGGCATCATGCAAGTGATCTGGGAGGCAGTCCCTGCCATAAAAGGCAGTGACAGCAAAAGGAAAGAGTAATTTGAGGAAAGGGCAGTTGAAAGGCACGGGTAGAGGTGTAATGGATTAGAGTCCTAACCTTCAAAAATGACATTTTTAGCTATTTGTTGTTTTGTTTTGTATGTGAGTGCTAATTATTCCATGTAGTATTTTGAGGAAGTCTGTGGTTATGCATTGCTTCGTGACTTGTCTAAAGATTCCTTCATGGAGTCCCATCTTGTTTAGAATACATTATGCATTTGTCCGATACCTTACAATGGTCTCTTATTGCATTTGACAACAGAATGTCAACTTTCTGAGCTTGCATTGCTAACTCATTTGTGCACTGCTCATTCTGTTGCAGGCACTATACCTGGACCAATCCTGTTCGGTGTTGCGATAGACAATAGCTGTACTTTGTGGTCTGAGGATAAATGTGGACAAAAAGGAGCCTGTTGGGTTTACAACAACCATCTAATGGCCTATACGTTAATGGGTATAAGTAAGTGGCTCTCATTAATATCACATAATGGAAATGCTCTAAATAGGTCTGATCCGAATAATTTTATGAAAAAGCTTTTCAAAGGAAAAATAGATGGAAATGTGGAAAAGATGTGGCTACTAATATATTACTTTGGCTCCTGCTTGTCTGGTTTTTTAAGCAGGTCGAACAGAAATTCAGAGGATGAAAATACGCTTTTGCTGTTCTTTGCTTTGAAGGGGCAACACCTGACATATGCAACAAGCAGCTGTCATAGATTAACCTGGCCACCAACTAAGGAGCTCAAGCCCCTGTTCCTCATGCCGCCACCTTTTGAAGTCAGGCAGGTGGAAGTCAGAGGCTGGGCTTTTTCGGTGACTGCACTATGGCTATAGAATGCCCTCCCCTTAGAGATGTGCCTGGTGTGTAGTCTTTTATGCTTTTGACACCTGCACTTCTTCTTCAGGTGTGGCCATCACTTAACATACTTTTAGAACAGAAACTCTTTTACATTTCTGTTTTTCTCGCTGATTAATTGTCGAGCCAGCATGGTGTAGTGGTTAAGAGTGGAGAATGCTGCAAAAAAGTGGAAAATGATTATAATTAGAAGGATGTATTATAATTAGAAGGATGTATTATAATTAGAAGGATGTAACTCTTCTTAGGATTGCACTGGAAATGCAGACTTATCTCTCAGCCCCATGAATTAAAATGGGACCTCTCTAATTAAAATGGACCACAACTGATTAAGTTATAAACAGTGCAATCCTAAGAAAACTTCCTCAGATGTGAGACCCATTTAATAGGATTTTGATTCGACCTGCTCAACATTTTACTGCAAAGCTGTGGTTCAGGTATCCACTGATAAAACTGTTGTGAATTTTAATTTATTTTTAATTTATTTTATTTCTACCTAGCTTTTCAAAAAAGGTGTCTAGATGGATTTAGCCTGAACTATTTTGAAACTTTTAAAAATTAGTTTAATTGTAGATTAAGCAACTAAAGGTAGGCTAATTTTCTTTGATGAGAATCAGGGATAAAGTTATTTTATGATCTGTGGCTATTCTGGTATAGGTGTAGTATTTATACTTTTGAGTATAATGAACATATAGAATGGACCTGCCTTGTTTATGGGGTATATTGAATACTTAATTGTAATGCCTTGATTAAAGTTATGTCTCTTTGAACCACATTGAGTTTTTCTTGGAAGATGAAAGGGATATGTGTTAAATAAATACAATTATACTTCCCCCCCCCTTTCAGGTGCAACTTGCAAAGTGATTTCCATCGCCTTCACTGTGGCATCCTTTTTCTTATATAAGCCTCCACCAGTTCAAACTTCTTCACAGAAGACCATTGAAATAGAGACTAGTGTGCAACTGTAGTATATTAAATGACTACAACTCTCATACGAAACTCACAGAAGAACTGAAGACTAAAGGGATTGCTTTGTAAAAACCTGCCATAGCAGCTGGACCTGCAGAGCCTGAATAATACCAGGACTGGAGCAGATCTTGAATTATCGTCTCTTTTTTTTTTAAAGTAAATATGACTCGTAAGGTTTATTTCAGTGATTTGAAACAGCAATTCATTCAGACAAAATAACATGGAATATTGTAGAATAAAAATTAGCACTTTAAAGATCTTTTTGATCAAAAGATCTAGCACCCTCAGCTACTCAGTTTGATCGGTTGCCTTTAGTTACTGTAGAATTTGCTGTTCAGTTCCTGTAGAATTTGCTGTAGGAGCATATGGACCACCCGTGGACATGTCATTACTGGGATAAAATGGTGGTGTTTCTTCCATGAAACGACAGCTCGCTGCGGACCTGTCTGGACAACTGGCACTGATGTACAAATCATGGCAGCTGCATGTGGATAAGCTGGATCACAGGTGTCCCTCTACAATTCCTCTGTATATAATCTCATAGGTTGGAGGGCACTGGGCATTAAACTGGGAGAGTGCAGTGGACTCACGCGTTAATTTTGTTGTTTAATATTCTCACAATATTTTCTACAAACCAGCAAAATATGCAGATTTGCAACAATAGCTTTGGCTAATAAAGCACAAGCCCAGAGTACTGTAAATATATTCATATACCTGTTCTTTGAGGTATGAATGTGGACTGATGTTTTCATACCTTTACGGGTTTACTTTATACATTTTCTTAGACTACCCACACTCTCACACCCTTCCTGTTTTTGAACTGGCTGACCTCTTTTGCTTATCTTCAGGCTTCACAAAATTTCAGTATTTTGATCTGGTAGAAACGGGGTTTAATTATACTATAGTTTGGCTGCTGTATTGTGTTTCTTGGGCTTTTCATATGAAAACCACTTGAGTGAGTCATTAATATTTTTGAATCCTGTATTTGTGCTTGGTTCACATGTGCTCAACTCCTCTAGCAGATGTCTCTGTTGTATTATAGGATGTATGCTTTGAAAAACCGTGGTCACCAGAATAGTGCGTCATAATGGAAACCACTGTAGTAATAACCTTTTTGCAAGTGACCCAGAGAAAAGATCTGTTGGTTCCTTAGCTGTGACTACATGCAGTAGTTGGAAACAGACCTGTATTGCTCAGGAAGTTCTTTCATTGTTTATACCTGAAAACTTGAGGTACATCAATGTCCCTGCCTATTATTACATTTCTTACAGCGAGACTCCAAATTTGGTGAATGCCACCTTTCACAGGTGAATAAGAATTCCAGATGAACTTTGTGAATGTCTGAAGTGTCAGAAATATACCTATGAACACCCAGCGCTGTCTTTATGTTAGCATTCATTGGTGTATGTTCCATAACTGAGATAATTTGTTACAAATGTCCATTCATTTGGGATTGTTGGCATCCTGTTTCAGTGGCTGGTGTCCAATGGTAAATTTCAACTAATACAGGGGGTGGCGGATTCTTCTTCTACTGCAAACCCTCCCTTTCCCCCTCATGCTGGTCCTGAGGTACCCTGTCCCCCCAGGAGCAGCATTTCAGAGAGCATTATGGGCTACAACGGGAAGAGGAAAGTGAAGAAGTCCCATTCCACTAATGGAAATGCCTCCTGTTAGTGGAGTTTTACAGTGCAATCCAAATTGGTGTCAGCTGTCACCCGATTCCAGACATTATGTGGAGCATAACCATGATTAGCACCACTAAACAGGCATGTAGCCTTAAAATTAATGTGCTCATAACAATTTTTGCCATTGGTAGTTTCCCTGTTTGCAACTCTCTCTCCCCCTCTCTATTACAATTCTACCATTTCTTTACTGTTTGGGCTATGGGTTGAGGAACAGAGAGAATGGTACAGCTACAATGTTCCATAAATCTGCTTGCCTGCTTTCACAAGGGTGTCACAAAATGATCTCTGGGATCATTAGCCACAGAAGAGTGCTGAGGGAAAGCACCTTAAGCCTTCTGCATTCTGGGAGTTCATCAGTGGGCTCTCTTCCACATAAGCACTATACTTTTCTGCTGCTTCTATGTAGACTTCTTCAGTTTTGAGGCTCTGTGTCAACATTTTGATTACTTAACAGCAAATCATCTTTTTGGTAATATTCAGTACAAACTAAGAAACATTGTGGTATGTGTCTTAGTAGTTCAAAGACATCCAGAGGGTAAGAAACCACTGAGCTTTATATTCTCATTTTTTAATTTTTATATCCAGTTGTTATAATAGCACAGGACATGATCTATATATAATTAGAAACTTTCAAAAACATTTTTGCTGTTTCTTCATAAATATAAATGGTTGTTCTTTAGAACAAATAATTACATCTGCAATTCTCTTAAGCCCAAAAGACTTTGACCACAATCCAGAAAGCCCATTTATGGGTATCCAAGGCATCGTGGATGCACATCATGGGGTCTGATGCTGTCTTCTGAAGAAAAGCCTCTTGCAGTGTTTCTCTCTCTCTCTCTCTCTCTCTCTCTCTCTCTCTCTCTCTCTCTCTCTCTCTCTCTCTCTCTCTCTCTCTCTCTCTCTCTCTGTCTCTCTCTCTCTCTCTCTCTCTCTCGCACACATGCATGCCTCTGGCTGCCACAACTTGTGAAGAGTGGTTTATTTTGCTGTGCCTCATTCCTTTCATGGATCCGGCACACACAGTTTCCAAATGACAGCTAGCTGATGGGATTCCTCTGCCTGGTTATGACCAGTTCCCCCTAGAAATCAATGGACTCAACAATTTATAAGAGTTTCTGTGCATGATTTAAAGCAATAATCTTTATGAGATTCCAGGGTAAACTACAATCTCCCACCGTGTGTGCCTAGGCGCTGCAACGCCATTATATTTTTGTCCATTGCAAGTTACTAATATGTCGGAAACTGCTGCTGATATGCCAGTTTTTTGCACTATTTGTTGCATGAACAAATGTATTTTTAAAATCCTAATATGTAACTTTATGCACATATCCCAGACAGGATGCATTCCCACTGGCTACATCAATTTGAGAACAATATTTTTTAAATGAAAACAAGTATTTATTTTAGACAGCCATCACAATCTATAAATGACTTATAAATTGTATTTTATTCAGAAAGGATCTATTTAAATACTTGAATTAAAGCCTTTACCTCCAAAAAATCTAGCATTACTATGTTTTTATTGTGGTCTCTTGTAATTTTGAATGATTGAATACGACTGTAGGATTTAGCTTCATTTAAAAGTTTGCATCAAAAGTTGTTGCAATTTGATTCAAAGGTATAAAAGATAAAGATATATTTCATTGGCCAGCATTGGAAGTTAATGGATCCAAAACATTTCTTGCATAAAATGAAAGGTGCTTTCCATTAAGTTATGTTTTAGGGTTGGTTCCCATACTACATGGTGGCAAAGTTGTGGTTGCCATTACAACTACACATGGCAGTGAGTATCCAGCTTTTTGGTGTACTTTTCTATTCATGTGCCTGGAAACATCCTCTGCATAATTTTTGTGGGGACAAGTGAACTTCCTTTGCATATGTAAGTGGATCACTAGGACAAAAGTAAATTACAGTTTTACAAAATGCTCATTTATTTGGCCAACAGATGGTGCTGTTGTTTCTTGAAATACAGTCTCGGTTCTGGAATGAAATTCAAAAAATTACGCAAACCTTAAAGGATCACACAAACAAGCTGCAGTAGACTAAACCGCTCTGGCTTGAGAAATGTAGCCACCACTTCTTTTTGTTGGTTGTTGAAAGTTTGGAGAATTTTCTCATGGAAACAATGGCATGCTATTCTGAGGTGATACAACAGAGTACAATGAGAAGCAGACAGCACAAATGTCCCAAAGGTCCAGCAGTCATTTCCTAAGACTTCTGGAAATTAATGACTGTGTGTGAATTCTGAACATATTAAATAAAAGGGGTTTGTGTTTGGATTTTCACTGATTTCAGAGTTCTCAGGAACTACTCAAAACAAGGGCCTGATTGCATAGGGAGACAAAGAATAGGCAGCCAGGTAACAGATAAGGGATCCACACAGCTAACATTCAAGGAGGTAAGTATAGAATCGAGAAGGTCCACAGCTGTATCTGAACGAGAGTGGCTCTAACTTACTGTATTCTGCCAGGAGAATGTTAACCGTAGGCCCCAGTAATAGGCCAGTGAAGAAGGCCCCAGAGGGCTTGAAAAGGACAGTTCGATGGTCGATGTCTGAAGAGGTCATGCTTCATGTGCTCCAAATTAACTTGTGGGGGAAAAAAATGCTGCTTGTTTCAGTGCACACCATCGTTAGCATGGACTGAAATATCCACCAACAGGGACACACCGAAACCAGGAAAGCAAAATGCAGACTACAGGCTGGTTTAAACTCGATGCAACAGAATGAGGGGGTAGATTGCTGGGGGGTGGGGGTAGAACAGGCAGCGCCGCTTCAAACAACATGGAGGATCCTGGAAGAGCAGTGTGGAATTCTCCTTTATGTTAAAAATAAAAAGCACTGCAAATAGAAAACTAGCACAGCTAACGAAGAGGGCGAAAGAGAACCTTCTTTTTTAATGTCAAGGAATATTCAGAGCTGGAACCTGCAGTGTGAACAGTGCCAACCTTTCTGAGTCTGCCCCTTCATACCACCACCTCATTCTCTTGCGTGGTGTGAACCAGACTCCAGGTTTTCAGCAAGAAAAGACAAGCTGTCACAGTGTCCCCATGATAGTGTCATGAGTTTCTCTTCATTTCTAACTAAGGAAGGGGGGGAAGTTTAGGGAAACACAACCTCTTGCGAGGAGAACAGGCTGCATTGCAGAGAACAGGAACACCAAGCTAATTACCTACAGCAAATGAATTGGAGCTGCTGGAGTGAGATATTGGTGAATAAGCATAATAAAGCAGCCATAAGAGAAAACATAAAATGAGAGAGAAGAAATGAGGGATGAAACTATAATGCATGGTATGAAAGGTTTTCAGAAGATTAAGGAAGTGACATTACTACTGTGTTTCAGTCTAGCCAAAGCTGGTGACCTTCCTTGGAAGTGTGAGTTGGCTCTTAATACACAAAAAGTAGTAGGAAATACTAAAGTTGGAGGCATGCAGGTTTAAGTTCAGGGAAGTCTCTACAAGAAGAAAGAGGTGGTTGTGTTGTGAGAACAGCACAGTTATAGATACAGTGCTTGAGTTTTCCTTTGATTCTACTGATTTCCCAGACAGTGTCACTGCTCCCTTCCAATCCGATCCATGCTAGAGATCAGGAGGTGAGTGTTCTTAGCCAATCGCCTTTGGAGACAAGCCCCAGAGAAGGTATTTCTATGAATGAGTCTGCTGAGCTGTGAGTTCTCAAATTACTCCTAGTACAGCTGCAAATTTATGTGACTATCTTCTCAGTGGGGGTTCTTTAGCATTAGGAAAAGGGCTAGGAGGGGACACAAGAGCCCACCTCCACCTGTGCCATCATCAGCAAAATCAGCTTCTATGGCTGTTAAACAATGTCCTTGGAGCTAACATGTGACTGATCAAAGCGGTGAACCGGTACACAACTTGTGAAAAGCATATCTTGTAGCTTAGCCCTTAGACTCCCCAACACCCTAGCCTCCTGCCACCATCTCCTCCTCCTCCAGGAACTCCTTAAATGACAATAGTGCTAATTACTAATTAAGGGACCCCTACAGTGGACATCCAGCACGAAGACCTGTGTCTCATAGCAATTGGATGATTGATTCTTCACATGGAATTACATGCACACACAATGCTTTTGAAAATGTGAACTATTTTCACAGCTTGCAAGGATGAGGCAGGGCAGCATGGAGGGCGTTTTCTGCAAAGGAAGCCTTTGTGAAAGGGGGGGGGGAACCCAGAAAGATGGTAAACCGAGTGTTCATGGTTGTGACAAATTTCTTGTCAGTCAGTCATTGTAAAATTATGTGGAAAAAATGGATGCAGGCAGGATCGTTTAAAAAATGCCGGTGGCATTTTCCTCTGATAGGAATCAGTGGAGATGCACCTGTTTAAGGGGTCTGTAAAATCAAACCTTTTTTCCTCTGCAAGTAAGATGGCTGGGGGCACCTTGTTTGGAGGCCCACATAACTGGAGCACATGATCCAATTTGTTTGGTATGGGGGGTCTTTTAATGGACAGGCAGCACTAGCTCCCATGCAATTTTGCTGTCATCTAGTTGAAAAATATCCACTCCCCCCCCCAAGTCCTCCGTAGGGAATAATGGTAGAACTGTGGTCCTCCTCTCCCTCCTTCCTCACTTGGTTTTTAAAAAATGAATTTTTAACAGACACAATGAGCAGAACCAAAATCCAAATTGGATGTTAGTGCCCGGACTGATTTATACATATTTACTCTTTAGAATTCAGGACTCTTCTTCCAGCCATTTGCAATTCCTACCACATACCATCAACAACAAAAAAAGCATTGCATTGTACTGCTAAGGGCTTCGGCGTGCACATCAAATCATCTGTGTATCTGATGCGCCATTTGCAGCCCAGCAGTTGCATTGCCATAAATGTTTCAAACTGTGATCACAGCAGCTGCTTATCATGTCTTCTGAGATGTAAAAGGAAGTTTAGATGAAAGTCTTCCTGTTGCCTGATATATTATGATTAAAGACAGACAGCCAAAGTATCGCCTGCCCCATGTAGCTGCTTCCTATTACACCAGACAAATCGCTGTGAACTCATTTTGTCCCGAGGACGGAACTACTCATTACTTTGGAGAGTGCTTGTTTCCATGCTCGTATTTGCTAAAGAGAATGTAGAGATGGGCAGGATTTGTAGGTGAGAATCAGCAGGGGGGGAGGAGAGAGTACTTACTTCTTCCTGTGCCCACTGATTTCCCTCTAGAAACACTCCCCCCAAAATACATTTCCCCCCAACTGAGCTCATTTCTGGACTTGCAAGACCTGAGCAAGGCTGTTAACTTGCATGCTGGTTAAATAACAGAACAGGCTAGAAGAAGAGACCTGCTGTCCGAGAGTGTACTTCATAAGCTCCTACTTCCTATGTTCTGATTGAGGAAAACAGTGTGGGAAGGAAGAATCAATTGACACCCCCCTTCCTAGTGCCGTGGCTCTGATCCAGATCCCAGTGGATGCTTTTTAGGGCCAAATGACAGGTCTAGGTTTAAATCATATTATTTTAGTGTTGCATGAAGTTTGACCTGAGTTCTGGTAAAAAGAAGACAGAAGCTTTTCAGGAACTAATCAGTGGGATCTTATGGTGAAAACGCATGGTCGCTTTATTCTCCTTTAATCCCTGTTTCAGCCAGGATTCAGCCAGGATCGAACACATGTGTTTTGCTTAATGTGCGTTTGATCCTGGCTAAAACAGGGATTAAAGGAGGATAAAGCGACCATGCATTTTCACTTTGTCTACAGTGATCTTAGTTGTTGATTTGCTGTGTAACAGCTGGCTGATTACATGCAGAACTGGCACAATTATGAAATTTATGCTGCATCTTTTTTGCTGCAGCGTTTGAGGGACTGTTGAGTTTTATTTGTCGCCGTATGGCGTGATTGCACTCAATAACGAAATTACTACCAGTCACTGAGCAATTTCTTTTTTTATATGACCACTGCATTGTACTTTGGATAGGTAAGATTCTTTTCATTGTAAAGACTAGACAACCCAAAACTAGATCGACAAGACCCATATAATGAAACATTTCTTCCATTTGATGAGCTATATATCCTCTGGTTTGGGGTATGAGTCCTGATTGCTAAACCAAAGCATCTGAAACCACCAGTAGTGCATGTAGACTCCCGGGATTTGGTTCTGTCATTAGCATTTGACAGTAAAGGAAGAAACATTAGCAGATGGTACGGGGAAGTATTTATATAGCCATTAATGACTTTCTAAGTCATCAGTGCCTGTGTTATTTGAATCCATTCAGAAAGGTACATTAACAGCATTTATTGGATTGTTGGATTGTATGCATTGTATACCATTGAAATACACAACAATTGTTGAATGTAGTTTTTTCCTGTGAGAATTTTTGGGATATTTTGTGGGACTTCTCACATATACCTTCCCAAGAAGAAGATGATTGCCAAATGGGTAAAGCACACAATCTTCCAGATTCAAAGACAAAAGCCATGTAATATCTTTTATTAGGATGAATGCAAATGGCACTAACATGACACAAAGGTCTTCAAGACTGTAGTACTCTTGTCCAACTCAACCTACACATGATATTAGTCATGTAGGCTTGGATCCTTACTGCTTTTAGTAAAGAGGAAGGGCACTTCTGCTCGCTCTCGCTCTGCCAGTTCCCTCTTTCTCTGCAGGTTCCCATTGGTCAGTCCCCAGAAGGTGTTGGAACATGTGTGTGTGTGGAGTAGCAGCAAGGGAGAGATGGAAATGCCACAAATAGAGTTCCCAGTCCAATGACTCCAAGGGCTTGGATCCAAAGGTATGGTTCTGTTGGTGCATCAGCGACTGCTCAAATGGAGCAGCTTTCCCATGTGGACAGGAAGAGAAGGAGATTTTTGCCAGCCCGCCATCCTGCTGCAGACTCTTCCCATTGTTCCTTTAGGTCCACTGACTGTGGGGACACAGAAGCCTGCAATGAAAGGAGGGGAAGCAGGGACGTCACTTTCCTGTAGCATGGCTCTGTTTGTGCATGTATATACATGATGTGCATGTATATGCATGTTATCCCCTCACTTCTTCACATTTTATTGACAACAACCTAGGCAGTAGTCTCCAGCTGGTGATGTAGCTTCTTGAGCTTTGCTTCTCTACAAGTTTTCCAAACCCACCACTTCTTGCTGCATCTGACTTTGGAGCAATAAGTATGTAACACAGAAATGATCCCAAAATAGGAACTTCAGTAGCATGACTGAGGTCTTGATTTAAATTTGTCAGGTACTAGCAGGAGCCTCACAAACCAGATCATGGTTCACAATGGTATTCAAAAGGGGAAAATACGTACATTTCCAGTTGGGACAGTCTATCCTATTGGCCTGGGAAATCCAGTGACACCAACCGGGAGAATCTTAACCGGGGGATAGGGTTGCCAACTTTCAGGTGGCACCTGGAGACCTACCACTATTACAACTGATCTCCAGGTTACCAAGATCAGTTCCCCTGGAGAAAGTGGCTGCTTTGGAAGGTGGACTCTATAGCATTACACCCTAATGAAGTCCCTCTCCTCCCTGAATTCCATCTTCCCTAGGCTCCACCCCCAAAATCTCTAGGTGTTTCCCAACACAGAGCTGGCACCCTATGGGGGGATCGTTCGGGTGCCACTGGCTGATTGAAAGCTGCCAGATCTGCTGCCCTCCCTCAGTCAGGACCATTTAAAGCTAAGGGAAGCCCCTGGACTAGCCCTTTAAGTCACCAGGCCACTGGCTTTCAGTCTCCTTGCCTTCTGTGCAAAGTTCTCCTTTTCTGTTGGACTCAATTGCTAACCAATGTTGAATTTGTGAACCAGATTTAGAATTGATTGGTTTGAGAATCTGCTACGTTACTGTAGCCAGCTTGTAATTTCAACAGCCAATATATTTCTAATATTTCACTCTGCTGTGGAAACCATGTAGATTTTCTAAAGAGAGTGGATACATTTTAAACTGCAGAGAAGTGAAGCCACACATTACCACTGATGTTTTTAGCAACATACAATTACTTGAACAATGAGCAGTGTTCTCCTTTCTGCCTATTTTCTGCCAGCATGCTGCTGCTAACGGGGAACCATTATACAGTATGATCAGGATTTTACAGGATGATCAGACACCATACAAAATGATATGACAGGTAGGATAACTTGCTGTGCACTTTACACTGCTGTTCA
This sequence comes from Euleptes europaea, assembly GCF_029931775.1. Lineage (NCBI taxonomy): Eukaryota > Metazoa > Chordata > Lepidosauria > Squamata > Sphaerodactylidae > Euleptes > Euleptes europaea. Next base: position 76,408,682 of record NC_079315.1, read on the forward strand.
CCTTTATTTACAAGAGAAGGCATCCCATGAAAAACTGCAGATATATTTCATGTCACCGTTTAAGTTTTCTTCATTTTTATTCCTGCGAAAAACAACAATAACCAAACAAGTGAAACCTTAAACATAAAGATTACAAAATATGCACAAATGAACTGTATGTCACTGAAATAGTTGTACAAATAAATGTCTTGACAATCAAATGCAAATTAATTAGAAATAAAATATGTAATTAAAGTGCATCGGTACAAATATATGAAATGAAAATATAAATGCTTTGTAAAGGACAATATAGCTCAGCATAATGTCCATAGTAGCAGAAGTCTATGGCCTCTTATGCATGGATTGTTTCTGTGATGATCACCCCCGACTACTTTGGGGCTTCGTTTTCATTATGCACATCTATTTCAGCCTTTAGAAGTCACTTCGCTCTCTCCCCACATTTCCCCCACATTTATTTCTGGTGGCATCCAGAAAACGCGGGGGAAATGCAGGGAGAGAGCGCGACGTGACTTCTAAAGGTCGGAAAAGATGCGCATAATGAAAACGAAGCCCCAAAGTAGATGGGGGTGATCGCCTTGGAAACAACCCGTGCACAAAAGGCCTATATCTGCCTACCTTGAATTTTCTGCACAGAGAATCTATGAGCGATATACTGTACTGGAAAAATTAACACAACTGATCAAGGGAAAATGGTAGTTAGAAAGAAAAATGAATCAAGAAAGCTCCATTTTGGCATGAAGAATGGCATCATGCAGAACATATTGCAAGAACTGATCAATAGGGTACTTAATTTTCCAGTTCTACTCAGTCTATCTCATAAAAGATGGAATTGAAATAGAAGGAATACAGAGAAAGCACAGAGGAAATAAGAGGAATGGCCAGACCTCTGGATAGAGACTAATAAGGCAGGCCATTAAATAGATATATAAAACCATGAATAATGTTGAGAAGGTCATTCCAGCACTTCACCTCTTTTTAATAAAGAGCAAGGTGACATTCCATGAAACTGTAAAGCGAGATGTATAATATTAATAAGGAAATACTGTGGAACTCACTGCCACAATAGATCATTGAGGTCAGGCCTACTATATACATGATGGTTGTGTCTTTCATCTGTAGACTTTCTAATGCACTCTACCCAGGAGGAATAGACATATTAGTCTGCTGCAGCCAAAGTAGCAGAGAGTCTTGTGTCACCTTAAAAGACTAAGCTTTTGTGAGCCAGATCCTACCTCATCAGTAGGGTTGCCAACCTCCAGGTACTAGCTGGTGATCTCCTGCTATTACAACTGATCTCCAGCCAATCAGTTCTCCTGGAGAAAATGGCTGCTTTGGCAATTGGACTCTATGGCATTGAAGTCTTTCCCCATCCCAAATCCCGCCCTCCTCCCAAATCCCGCCCTCCTCAGGCTCTGCCCCAAAAACCTCCTGCCAGTGATGAAGAGGGACCTGGCAACCCTACTCATCAGATGTATGAAATAGCATAACATAGGAAAGAACAATTCCTTTTTTGCAATGAACTAACCACCCCGTAAACATAGTCTGCCCATTAAACATTGGGATGTGATGTCACCCCATGGGTCAGTAATGACCTGGTGATTGCACCTTTACCTTTACCTAACTATCCCAAGTCTCTACTGAGCAAGTCTGAGCATAACAAATCTGCATATGAATTCCAGCTCAGCAGCTTCTTTCTAGTGTTTGCCTTTGAAACTTTACAGCTGAAGCACTGTGACCTTTAAGTTTATCATAATTGAATATCAAGAGAAGGCTCCCTCACTGGCTTCATAGTATTCCCATTTTTTCTCGTGAGGGAAGTGGTGCTCAACATGGCATAAACAGAACATGTGATGAGGGAAGGGATTTGCAGTCTAGAACTGGCGTTGGGGTAGTGCACAAACACCTGGTTTCTTTAAATGAAACAAAATCTTCTGGGCCAGACGAATTGCACCCAAGGGTACTCAAAGAACTTGCAGATGTAATTTCGGAACCTCTGTCCATTATTTTTGAAAAGTCTTGGCAAACAGGTGAGGTGCCAGAAGATTGGAGGCGGGCAAATGTTGTCCCCATCTTCAAGAAGGGGAAAAAGGAGGATCCAGGTAACTACCGACCCATCAGGTTGACTTCTATACCAGGAAAAGTGTTCGAACAAATCATCAAACAGTCAGTCCTTGAGCATTTAGAAAGGATGGATCTGATCACTAAGAGCCAGCACGGGTTTCTCAAGAATAAGTCATGTCAGACTAATCTTATCTCCTTTTTTGAGAAAGTTACTACCTTGCTGGATCAGGGGAATGCTGTAGACATAGTTTATCTAGATTTCAGTAAGGCTTTTGATAAGGTTCCACATAGTATTCTAGTTGACAAATTGGGAAAATATGGGTTAGATCCTGTTATTGTTAGATGGATCTGCAACTGGTTGACAGATCGTACCCAAAGAGTGCTAGTTAATGGTTCCTCGTCCACTTGGAGAGAACTGACTAGTGGAGTTCCTTAGGGATCTGTGCTGGGCCTTGTGTTGTTCAACATCTTTATAAATGATTTGGATGACGGAATAGAGGGGATGCTTATTAAATTTGCAGATGATACTAAATTGGGAGGGGTAGCAAATATGGTAGAAGACAGAGCCAAGATGCAGGATGATCTTGACAGGCTGGAGAAATGGGCTAGAACTAATAAAATGCACTTCAACAAAGACAAATGTAAAGTTCTGCATTTAGGTGTGTGTGTGTGTTAAGTGCTGTCAAGTCGCTTCCGACTCATGGCGACCTTATGAATGAAAGTCCTCCAAAATGTCCTATCTTTGACAGCCCTGCTCAGATCCTGCAAATTGAAGGCCGTGGCTTCCTTTATTGAGTCAATCCATCTCTTGTTGGGTCTTCCTCTTTTCCTGCTGCCCTCAACTTTTCCTAGCATGACTGTCTTTTCCAGTGACTCTTGTCATCTCATGACGTGACCAAAATACGACAGCCTCAGTTTAGTCATTTTAGCTTCTAGGGTCAGTTCAGGCTTGATTTGATCTATAACCCACTGATTTGTTTTTTTGGCAGTCCACGGAATCCGTAACACTCTCCTCCAACACCACATTTCAAAGAAATCTATTTTCTTCCTATCAGCTTTCTTCATTGTCCAGCTTTCACACCCATACATAGTAATAGGAAATACGATGGCATGAATTAATCTAGTCTTGGTGGCCAGTGACACATCCTTACACTTCAAAATATTTTCTAGCTCCTTCATGGCTGCCCTTCCCAGTCTCAATCTCCTTCTCATTTCTTGGCTGCAGTCTCCCTTTTGGTTGATGGTGGAGCCAAGGAATAGAAAGACTTGAACAATTTCAATGTCCTCATTGTCAACCTTAAAGTTGTGTAATTCTCCTGTACTCATTACTTTTGTTTTCTTGATGTTCAGCTGTAGTCCTGCTTTGGCACTTTCTCTTTTAACTTTTAGCAGTAGTCGTTTCAAATCTTCACTATTTTCTGCCAATAATGTAGTGTCATCAGCATATCTCAAATTATTAATGTTCCTCCCTCCAATTTTCACTCCACCTTCATCTAAATCTAATCCAGCTTTCCTAATTATATGTTCTGCATATAGATTGAAGAGATAGGGGGATAAAATAGCATTTAGGTAGGAAAAATAAAATGCATAATTATAGGATGGGGGAGACTTGTTTGAGCAGTAGTGTGTGTGAAAAGGATCTTGGGGTCTTAGTAGACCAAACACTGAACATGAGACAAATCTGGAATCTTGTCTCTTCTCGTACCAGCTTCATACTGCAAGCATTCTTCCTCTCCACTACCAGCTGCAAGTTATCTTCTTCACTCACTACAGGCTATAAACTCTGCAAATCAGCTACTAGCTGTAAGCTCTGTACTGACTATAAAAGACTTTGTTTTTCATCATTAAGGACTTATCTGTTATTCACCTCATTATATTGATGCTTTGACGGATGTATATATGAGGCTGCCTATTACATGATGTTTTGTTTTTTATAAAATGCCCAATTATTGTGCTATGTCTTGGGGCTTTGTGTAGCACTTCACAATTTATTATATAGTTACTTGATAGTGCTTAAGAATTCCCATTGGCTTGAGGCTGTTATTGTTCTGATTTGGCTTGTTGGCACAATACATTGATTCTAATATATTATTTTGCTTTGGCCATTGTGCTGGTCGTTTGATTTGGATTTCATTATCTTTCAGCATAGGTTATTTTTTGTATGTTTGGAAAGAGCAGATTGACAGGCTGGTGCCTCAAAGTCTGGGGGCTTCCTTCTTATCTGGGACGCATAGTATGTTGTCCATGCAAATTAGCTTCCAAACTGAGGGAAAAGGCTTAAATGCAAGAAAAATAAGGCACAGAAAATATTTATTTTGTGGAAAATGTCATGTGCACAGTGCTTTATTATGGTCATCAAAAATCTGACTCCAAGAGATGGTCATGGTGTGGGGAAACAAAGCATGTACTCGCGGTGACCTTCAGTTTCAGAGCAGGTTTTTTTGGGGAGTGATATCCAAGGGAGTCGAAATCTCGACCACGGGGGTTGTCTGAAGGAGATTGCTTATCCACACAGGTGAGGAAGTCTCCTTCAGAAGCCTGGTGGTAGCAGCAGTCGAAACTGACATTTTTTAGTTGAAGGGTATATCCCTCCAGACAGGACTTGGTAAGCCCCATCTTTTAAAAAACCCTTATGCTTGATCCATATCAACCCACTGAATGGTTGGTCAGACCAATTTGGCTCCGATTACGTGACCCTGATTTCAAAAGGGCTCCAACTATGGGGCCCTAGCGAAACCAGCCAGAAAAAGATAGAAAAATGGGAAACAGCACAGAGCCATGCATCTGAGCAAAAGTGAATAATTATTCAGCTTTTTCGGGAATTGCCTATTTGGCTTCAGGGAGTTCCCGAGGTTTGGGCATTCAGTAAACCTGAAACCCGAATATTGCTGAAATGGCTAATTTTGCGTTTATTTTTAGTTTGGGTTTATCGATATGCACAACCCTAATGAGGGCTAACAAGCCTGACAAATTTAATCCTGACAAAGCGGAGTTTCTACTGGTGGGACGAGGCTTGAAACAGGAATGGGGATATCTCCTGGAGAAGGTTCATAGCTTGGGAGTGCTGGACCTGGATCTTCTGTTGGGTTAACAGGTGGCAGCAGGGGCCAGTTGTGCCTCTGGCTGGAGAGCCAGCTGTGGCCCTTCCTGGGTGGGAAAGGTCTTGTCAGTGTGGTGTATGCTCTGGTTATTGGCAAAACTCAAAGCCCTGATTTCATTGGACTAATTCAGGATAGAAGTATTAGGTACATGATACCCCTGAATACTAGAAATGGGAGCTGATAATACTGGGCCACTGACAGGAGGATATTTTTATGGGTGTGAGGGAGACTCAGGAAAATCTTTGCTAGGTGGTGCCATGGTGGCTCTTAGTGACTCTGGACAACAGTGTGTACTTAGCTCCTGGGGCCGTTAGAGTACATGTAGGCCTCCACTTCTTGCCCGATGTGCACCAGGCTGGATTGTGCTTTTTCTATTTGGAAATCACATTTCTCGCATTTGAGTTTCTTCTGTGTTTTCCTTCTTTAGGTATAACACAACGAGTTTTGCTGGGGTGAAGAATTCTAAAGCTTGTCTCTCTGCAAAGAACACGGATTTAGATTTGTAATTATTTAAACTGGAAGCCTTCCTCTGTGAGTTACCCTTGAGGGAACAGACCTGTATGATACGACTTAGTGCACAATCAAACCATTGTGTATGGAATACAAGATAAAATGACTTAGGCATAATTTCCATGCCTGCGTTTTTGCAGAGATTATTTAGCAAAGAGTTTTATTGTAATGAATAAATTAAAAAAAAATTCTTAATCTCCCTAGGCATTATGTCAGGGTGGGTGGGTGGGAATGAAATGAACATGTGAATGACTTGTTTGTAAATCAGTTGTCCAGCTACCTATGTCGCATGAATGACATTTATTTTACATGGTATTTTATATTTTGAACAAGGGCTTCCTGGATTTAGTGTGTTCACAGAGTGTATAAGAGGATCTATCTTGTTCTGAAAAATACTTAATATTTGCCTGTGATCATGGGTTACAGAGGCGGGAAAGTTTAGAGGAATAACACACAAGAATCTTTTGACAAACATTTCCTTTCATGTTCAAAGAATCTGACCTCCCCAACATCTGCTACTCTGTCTACTGTCATATTTTGAATGCCATCAAAAGGGAAAATAAATGTAAAAGAAAAGAAACTGATCTGTTACCCACTGTTTTGTTACAGTGACCTCTAATATATTGATAGGACGTTATAAGCAAAAATAAACCATATTTCTTTGAGCACTATCTTTCTTTAACAAATTTCACAGTGCCTCACAAGGGAACTACACGTGTATGGATCACTTAAAACAACACTGAATTTCAGTCATTACAGGGCCTCTGTGATTGATTATCATCTGTTCTATAAATAAGACAGCTCAAGGAAGCTTAAATAGCACTGTGATGGAATGGCTACACTCTTTCTGAAATAGTACAAAGAATACTTAATTAAAATGAGAGGGTGCAAGGAAGACAAATTTGTATGCAAGACTGCTGAACTTTGGCATAATCTCGTGATTGACAGCTATCTACTGAGCCTAAATTTACAGTCCTCTGTGATATATAGTAGCTAGTGATAAACGACTATGAATGTCGTTAAAATGAATTATGCTTGATAGCACAGACAATTGAAAGAACAAATAAATCTGTAAATTACACTGAATCCAGAACTGGGACTGTAAGCGGGACTCAAGTAGGGGTTTCCCTCACATTCTTCTGTGTGCACCCTTAAGTAGTTCTTATTTACCTTAAAACAAAATTCTTATCATTATACAAATCCAAAATAATAATTTATCAGTAAAGATTAGCACAACACAACGTTTAAGCTTGTGGGTAAGCACTAAGGGTTTAAATTCATAGGCACTTTATGTAAAAGATGAAAAGATATCTTCCATCAGTAAAGCAAAATAAGTAGGCATTCAAGCATAAAGGAAATGTTATTTCTGAATCTGGCTTTCTTTATCTTAGGATGGAATAAAGTGATAAGGCACATATTTGCATAGTTACTGGCTTCTGAGAGTTCATGTTACGTTATCCAAAGATGAATCCTGAGTTCTGGAAAGTAAGCAGTCTCCATGAGACCTAGTGTTGCCAACCTCCAGGTAGAAGTTGGTTATTTCCTGCTATTACAACTGATCTCCAGCCAATAGAAATCAGTTCACCTTAAGAAAATGGCCACTTTGGCAATTGGACTCTATGAAATTGAAGTCCTTCCCCTCCCCAAACCCCGCCCTCCTCAGGCTCTGCCTCCAAAACCTCCCGCTGGTGGCGAAGAGGTACCTGGCAACCCTAATGAGACCCAGTAGTCACATATTAGCAACATGGCTGCTGTTAGGGGGGGATTAGGGGAACAAAATTTCAGGGGTCATGGCCACCTTGAGCACCATGGAACCAGTCAATTTATATAATTTGTTTTCATATGAAGCATAGGTTGGGTCTAGGGTTGCCAGATCCCTGCCAGGGCCAGGGGTTCCCCCACTTTGGGGCCTCTCCTCCCTTTGCAAATCAGCCAGCCGACGGGGGGGGGGGATGACTTACAAGCAGCAAACTAAAGCCTAGGCCTCTGTTGCCGATGACACGCCAACATCAATTCCAGTGATATCATCATGTTATCAGTGACATGGGGATGCTCTGGTATTTGGGAAACAACTCTACGGTAAAAATGGCTTCTACCATATAGTTTTTGCTCAAATTACAGAGCGTTGCCACATTTCCAGAGATATTATTACATCGATGCATCACTGCCAATGGGGGCCTAGGTAGGGTTGCCAGGTGCCTGCTGGTGGCGGGCAACCCCCCGGCAATTTCCCCCTCTGCCTGACGACCACCTGAGGGTCGGCGGGCAGACGTGCACACATGCATGCATACCACATACCACTGGAAGTTCCACCTCGTAAGGGGCCTTTTACCTGTTAGTTTGCGTGGTAAAGGGCCGCTTTACCACTCAAACTAAGAGGTAAAGGCTCTTTGTGATGCAGCACTTCTGGTTCTAAACCAGAAGTGACACATGCACGTTGGCGTGTCGGTACACGCGTGCACACACACTTAACAAGAAGAGCCTCCCGCCGGAGGAGGTAAGGTACCTGGCAAGCCTAGGCCTCAGTTTGCTGCTGGTAAGTCCCCTCACTGGTTGCTAGGGGCATCTGGCATGGGTCTTGGTGATGATTTGAGGGTAAGTCCCCCCACTCCTCACTGGTTGCCAGGGGTACTTGGCAACTAAGGTTGCCTACCTCCAAGTAGTAGCTGGAGATCTCCCACTACTACAACTGATCTCCAGCCCATAGAGATCAGTTCACCTGGAGAAAATGTCCGCTGTTGCAATTGGACTCTATGGCATTGAAGTCCCTCCCCTCTCCAAACCAAGCCCTCTTTAGGGTCCACCCCAAAAATCTCCAGGTATTTCCCAACCTGGGGCCAGCAACCCTACTGGCAACTCTAGATGGATCTTGGTGATGATTTGAGGGGCCCTGGTAACATCTTTGTCTGAGGGCCAGTACTGGCTTTCAGTAAGTCCACAACACCACAACAGACTTTCCTCCCCCTCCCCAAACACCCAAACTGATGCTGAAATCTGATTTTAAAAACACACACACAGAAAGAAAAGCTTTCTGCGCTGGGGGAAAAGGGTATCTGCTTCCATGTGGGACATGCTGGAGGAATAGCAGCAGAGGTATGTGAAAATCAAATCAAAGGAGTCTAAGGGGTGAATGATGCCATGCACTAGAGCAGGAGAAATTTTGTCTCATGACAAACCAATTTATGCTGTAGTTGGAGCCTTTTGTGAAAGCAAACAGAAGCCTCTGTGTGTACATGTGTGTATGTGTGACAAGACACTGAATGTGTATGGCACACAGATTTTGGGCCCACAAAACTGAAGACACATGCACCTGCTAGTTAGGAGAAGTTTTGCAAGCTCATAACATGGAACTGGGGTCTTTTAAAATGGCAGCTATTTATGCCAAGCTAGTCAAACTGTAGCTACAATGGTTTAATTTGTCAGCACATCACAGCTGCTATAAAACAGGGATGTCATAATGAATTTAACAGTAGGAGATAGCAGTAAGAAATATTTTGCTGACTGGTCTTGCTTCAGAGTGTTCATTTATACCTATTTCAGATATACAGTCATGATTTAGTACTTTATTAAACTGCTCTATAAATATCTTTCGAGCCTAAAAGTAAGCCCCATGAGAACTTCAACTGGTTGTATGGGTATGTACTACTTCAAACTATTACATTAAAGCTTTCAACTGATGAAATAATATGAGTTGATCAATTGTCTGTCTTTTAGCCCATTAATTGAATATTTCATTACATCTTAATACATTTGTTCATATGACCAAAGTCTCTATATATCTCCCTTTTTTGAAGTATGAAGATGTGAGAAAATTTATAATTTAACAAACAAGAACTGCTAGTCATTATTAGAAAGAAAGCCCATTTTAATATTTTCTTTCTAATATCTTGTTACAGTAATAAACCGATAACCAAAAGTAGTCCTTAACTTTCCACCTTATTGATAAAAATTGCCCATGCTCAATTAAGCAAATTAATCTTCAGTCATTAAATATAAAATACAAGATTCATGGAAGGCTTAATTGCATCAAAGAAAGGAATCTTCTCTCACAGCCAATCACGAAGCAGTGTGTGAAGAGGCAGGGATTCAAGTGCTTCCTGCTTCCTGCTACCTTGGAGTTCTTTCTGAGCAAAAGAAAGGCTTTTTAAAAACGAGGTTTTGATTCCCTCCCCTTTCAGATTTCTCCATTTTTTGGTTTTTGTTCTTAAAATGTTTTTTATGCAGCAGTTGGGTTTGGGGGGAAGGAAATCTCTCAGGGTGAGTACTGCAAAGTCAGCCAATCACAGAGCAGCATTTAAAGGGGTGGGACTTGATTTGAACTTGGGAGACTGCTTTTCTGTATTCATGCCTCCATTAGAACACAGTTTCGTCCCTGATCATTCTAACCAATGCATACAGTTTTCCCCAACCCAGGTTACTTTGATCCTGGCTGAAACAGGGAATAAAGGAGGTTAAAGCTACCATGCATAAATGACCTTTGATTGTCTAGCTATCCAAGATACTAAACAGAGCAGGTAAGTAGTCTGGATACACAAAAGGAATCCCTAATTTCTTCTTACTTCAGTCCAATGCTAAGGGAGTGCAGTAGATTTTTGGAGTTTTATAGACTGCTGTGGTATTGGATTTACTCTCCAGGTTTAATGATTTTCAGGACACAGGAAGATTCTGGTATTAGCATCCAGTTCCGTCCTTCAACTAGTGAAAAAAGGGAATAAATGACTGGCTCACAAACTTTTGGTTTCTCACACCTGATGTAACTCACCATTCCAAACAGGAACAAATACTCAGAATTTGTACCCCTTAGCCAAGGGATCCTTCCTTCCAAATTTCAGGCAAATAGAAAAAAATAATCCCCTTTCTACAGACAATTAAAATTCTCTTTCGTGGAAGTATCACGCCTCTGCCTCAATTCCTCACAATGTGGTCACTGTAAGGAGAGAAGGTAAACCTGTGCCTCTGCCTCAGTTTCTCCCTTCTATCTCTGTCTTCCTGCCTGCCAGCACATTCAAGCAAAGCCACTGCCTCTGTCTCTTGCTGGACAGGCAGGTTGGCTGCCTATCATGGGGACAAGAGAAACCATACCCTCTGCTCCTCTGCTCCCAAATAGGGCTGTTGAAAAAAAAATTCGGTATAGTTCGGATTTGGCCGAATTCGGCCTGTCTGGATTCGGGATATGCCAAAGTCCGAACTCCCCCACTTCGCGTCTGTGCAATTGGGCGTGAATTCAAAGTTCGGGGAAAAAATTCAGCCGAATAAAGCCATTAAAAACAGCCTTTCTGCAGCTCCGGGGGGGGGGCATTTTTTGGGGTAGAGGTCCCAAACTTTCAGCAGAACTTCAAAGGACCCTTCTTGCAAGACCCCCCAAGTTTTGTAAAGATTGGGTCGGGGGGGCTGAGATATGGGCCATGAAAGGGGTCCCCCGCCCTTAATGTGCATCTCTGAGCAGAGCTTGCCGCCCACACACAAAGCTCCCAGCCCCGACAAACAGCTGAGCTGTGGGGAGCAAGGGCGGGGCAGGTGCGAAGAAGTTTGCAAAGCAACACAACTGCAAAGCAACACAACCATGCAAAGCAACACCTGACACCTGGGAGTTTGCAAACCATGGAAAGGGACAGAGGCAGCTAGCTATGCATAATGAGCAGGAGGGGTGGAATTTCCCCTTTTGCATCGGACTCGGGACCAGGCAAATGCATTCTTTAAGTCACCATTTGAAAACCAGTTTTGAGCAAGCATCAAAATAGACCTAACCGTTCTTACTGAAGCCCCCCCTCAAACCAGGGAGAGAGAGACTCGAGGGGGCACCCCCCCAGGCAGAACGGGTGAAAGCCCCCTTTGGCTTCCCCCCACCCACAGAAACTGCTCCCTCCCCCCCCACACACAGACTCTGCTCCCCCCCACACACACACAGGAGAAAAATTATAGATTAAAGCCCCCGAAGGGGTCTTACTGTGGCTGTCTTCTGTTCCATCAGGAGGGGCTGGGAGGAGGACTGGGTAATCCAATACGATTGTATTTAAGCACGGGAGGTTTTGCCTTGGATTTGCTGCTCTGGAGATGCATACACGATCGGGTGATCCATTCATCCCAATAGGGAAAAGGGGAAACCCCCTGGCCCAATGTTTACAAAACTTGGGGGGTCTCTTAAGAAGGCTCATCTGAAGCTATGCTGAATGTTTGAGGACTGCACCCCCAAAAATGCACCCCCTGCAGCCATGGAAAGAGAAAAGGGGGAGCCCATATTTCTGCCCCCACTGAACCCAACTTTACTAAACTTGGGGGGTATCTTAAGAAGGCTCGTCTGAAGCTCTGCTGAAAGATTGGGGTCTCTACCCCCAAAAATGTGCCCCCTGCAGCCACAGAAAGGAGCGAATGTGCACAAGCACCCCCCCCATGAGGATTTCTCTCTCTTTCTCTCCCCGGCCAGGCCGCGCAGCAGCTGATTCCTCCCGTACTCAATCCTGACTGATTGGCCAGAAGAAGACACAGCTTGGCCACCGATTGGCCGGGGGAGAATGTTGCTTACTGACGGTTATGCTGGCCCCGAATTTGCTGAATTTATTCGTGAACTCCCAAACTCGCTGAATTCGGCTCCCCCGTTTTCCCGCCATTTTTGAGTTCGGTTAATCCCGAACTAAAAACCGCCGAATCAGGGGAAATTCAGCTGTTTTTCGGTTTGGGCCGAACTGAATTGACAGCCCTACTCCCAAACTTCCCTGACTGTCAGCAGGTACAAGCAAAGTGTACTGGTCAGGCACATATCTACTGAGTCACTTTCTACCTTCACTGTGACTCTTGCCTTTGACTGTCAGATCAGAAGAGTTCCAGCTACTTATTTTTAGATCTTCAGTATGCTCTATGTTTAATTCTCATGAGGGCAGAAAGGCACAATAATTTTGTAAAATAAATAAATGAAAATGAATGGGGCCCAGATCTTGAATATAACATTTCTAACTGCACATCCTAACATAAAAATCAAGATAACGAAAAAATGGAATAAGTTATTAGAAGAGGGTACTGAGAAGATCATCCTTGATACTGAAACGGCATAATTGAAGCTATGTGGAAGGCAATCTCATGAACTTGCTATGTGCTTTTAAAAAGGAGGTTTGACAAATAAAGACAAAATCTTTTATGGACTGTGACATCAGAGCTGCCTGTTATGAAACTTCACTTGCTGACCAAGTAGGCATTAGTTCAGTCAGAATGTTCTTAAAACTTCATGGAAGGTGTCTTGGAATTCAGCTGAAATAGAAGCCAAAATAGGGCTGATGAAAAAAAAAATGGTAAAATTTGTATTCGGCAAACTTCAGCCCGTTTTTCTTCGGGAAATGCTGAAGTCTGAACTCCCCTGATTCGGATCCGTGGAATTCGGCACTAAGTTTGGAGTTCGCAAATAAAACCAGCCCTTTAAAGCCATTAAAAACACATTTGAGGCTTTCCGAGGCTCCGGGGGGGGGCATTTTTGGAGGTAGAGGTTCCAAACTTTCAGTGTAGCTTGAGGAAACCCTTCTTGCAAGAATCGACAGCCCTAAGCTGAAATCTCCAGGATTTCAACATGTTAGGACAGATTTCAACATGTACCCTTTGAGCCTTTTTTTCCTTTATAGAGGAGGAGATTACTTGAATCCGTGTATTATTCTTCCTTGAGGAGTTGCTTTTATTGACCCCCAGTGATAGGGATGCCAGCCTCTAGGTGGGACCTGTAAATCCCCTGGAATTGCAGCTCATCTCTAGACTGCAGAGATCAGTTCCTCCTGGAGAAAATGGACGCTTTGGAGGTTAGATCGTATGGCATTGCACCCCACTGGGGTCCCTGTTCTCCCAAGGCTCCTGCCCCAAATCTCCAGGAGTTTCCCAACCTGGAACTAGCAACCCTACCCAGTGAGCATTATCCATTTACCCACTCACAATAGTTGTGAACATATAGTTCAGTCAATGTGCATGTCTTCATACAGAACAACATATTACCCTAATCACCCTGCCTGTCCTACAAACTTACAATCTATTTATTGATGAGAGGAGGCTACAGAGAGAGGAAAGAAAAGATAGAGGCAATGTTAACTAGGGTTGAATATGTTCAAATACATTTTCACATAGTCTTTATTTTATTTTTCCAACTTGGTTCCTTTTAATTTTTACAAATATAGATAATATGTGCTAAATATGATGAACCTTTTCTAAATATATTTTACCTACCGCTGTGTTTTTATTCTGATTTTTGAGGTCTTCTGATTGTATTTTATTACTGTTGTTATGTAATTTTGATTAATGTTACTGACTTTATTGAATGTACTATGGATTTGATATTTATTTATTTTTGCCATCAAGTCGCAGCCAACTTATGGTGACCCAACAGGGTTTTCAAGGCAAGAGACGCTCAAAGGTGGTTTGCCATTGCCTGGCACTGCATAGCAACTCAGGTATTCCTTGGTGGTCTCCCATCCAAATACAAACCAGGGCTGCCACTGCTCAATTTTGGAGATCTGGCAAGATCAGGCTATCTTCGGCTATCCAGGTGAGGGCTTGAAATTTTTACAGCTTTTATTGTAAAGATGCGTTCCAATCCACTATCCAAGAAATGAATGAAATAATTTGAATTAATTAACTGTCTCTATTCTAAAACATTAATTGGTTAAAAATATTGTTGAAGGCTTTCATGGTCAGAGTTCATTGGTTCTTGTGGGTTATCCGGGCTGTGTAACCGTGGTCTTGGTATTTTCTTTCCTGACGTTTCGCCAGCAGCTGTGACAGGCATCTTCAGAGGAGTAACACTGAAAGACAGTGTCTCTCAGTGTCAAGTGTGTAGGAAGAGTAATATATACATCGGGACAACAAAACGCAGCATACAAACAAGGATAAAAGAACATGAAAGATACTGCAGACTTGGCCAACCTGAGAAATCAGCAGTGGCTGAACATGGACTGACACAAACAGGACACAGGGTCTTATTCCAAGACACTGAAAGACTGGACAAGTCTACCAACTATTTTGTCAGATTGCACAGAGAAGCCATTGAAATTCATAAACATCAGCACAACTTTAACAGAAAAGAAGAGAGTTTAAGAATTAATAAGGCTTGGCTTCCTATCCTGAAAACCTCCAGACTAACAAAGACTACAGTCAACAATAGCCATGCAGATTAGCTTTGGATTTCACACATTAACAGACCACTTCAGGATACAATGGTTCCATATTAACATACCACACCCTCATTAGCACATTATCTTGATACAGGACAATGATTAGCACATTACCTTTGATACTTTTTGCGGGACAATGATTCAGCTCAACCCAACCCCTTTCTGAATATATATTACTCTTCCTACACACTTGACACTGTGAGACACTGTCTTTCAGTGTTACTCCTCTGAAGATGCCTGCCACAGCTGCTGGCGAAACGTCAGGAAAGAAAATATCAAGACCATGGTTACACAGCCCGGATAACCCACAAGAACCAATTAATTGGTTACTTAATTACATCTGAATTCATTTGCTCAAATGACCAAAGCAAATAATGGAAATACATCCCATAACCATCTTCCATTTGCTGGAGCTCAAGAGTGTGTTTTGAAATGTGTTTCCCACTGAAGTCAATGGCAACTGTTGTGGTGATTTTTGCAGTCCCATGAAGCCCTGTAATTTTCTGTCTCATTTTGCACACTACTATCTAATACATCATATTAGTGCATAAATCAGCAATACCACCAGCTGAAATATTGTATTAAATTGTGTCACACTTCAAAGTCTTTGAAATCCCTCATTAACCTTTGGGTAACACAGCTCATTAGATTTAAAAAGTAAACTTCTCATTTCAGACTTTCATGTTGTCATCGGAACCATAGCTATAGGTCACACTAAGGCAAGTTCTTTTTTAATTGCTTGGCTCACCTTGTGGCTTACCTCTCATGTTTCTACTCCAGCGTTTTGACTTGCATTCAGTTGCTGCCTTCTTGCTCTGTCCTTGCCTCTCTTTGGCTCTATTTCCCCCCCTTCATCCTAGGAAGTTATTCCCATAAATTTAAATGGTGCCAGTCTGCCCTGGAAGTAACCTTGGGCTGACCTCGTTGTTTATACTGTAGCATGGTGGATCTCAAAGAGGAGATTCCTGTACCTTGAATAGCTATAGGATCAGGAAATATTTGTGTATGCTACACTGTTATGGACAACCAAAACTGGAAAAGAGCTTGTTTTTCCAACCACTTGATGTACTCCTATCATAGTTAGCATTTAAAATATGTATTCAGCTAAGTGACTAACACATGGGTAACACAATATTCCAAAATAATCACACAAATAGCAAGACAGCAGTAGAATATGAGTAAGAATCTTAAGGAGAATTATATCCTACCCCGGTGTCTCCAAAGTTATACTTTTTTTTTGTCCTTAAGTAAACTAGAATAATTCATCAGTCTCTTCTGATACACGTGAAGGATTTGTTCCTATCATTCTGCTTCTCTAAGTGAAGAGTCTTTCCAAACACCTTCCTCCAGAGCAATCCCATATTCATATTATTCTCGTATTGGCTTGATATACTTACTATCCAGGGGGGAGCGATATTCTCTCTAATCGTCCAAGGCAGACACCTGAATACTTTTTCTTGTTGTGAGTGACTTTCTGTTCACAATCTCAGGAGACCGACTAAGGAATAAATGTGCACATAAAGCAGGTCAGTGTTACAAACTATGAATTGCGAAAGTCTTGCCTCTGACATCTTCATTAAGGGTTCGTACATCTGAAATACAAATGGTCCACATGCGCCACGCAAGCTATTCCCAGAGATCTAATAAATGCTTCAGTTTTTGTAAATGATCACTGTTGTATGTCTACAGCTAAGAGAAGCACCTGATTTATCAAGCAGTGATGGAGAAAACATTACAATTTATACACTGGGCAATAATGCCCCTGACCATTGGATGCCACTCTTACTGCTCAGAGCAGCACCATGTTACAAGGCTAGTGCTGTCTCAGATGGAAAACAAGAAGTTTGGAATCAAATTTCTGGGATTCACATTCACTTTTAAAAACTTTTTACATTTAGTGCTGTTTCCACCCCTCTTTTTCTACAGAGAAAACCGGAAGGAGGGTGGGGGGGAGAAATGAAAATCAGGTTTTGCCAGAGAGCAATTAATCTTTGTCAAGAGAAGGAAAACACAGCGGATTACATGTACTTCAGATCCAGATTAATCAGGATCTAATGAAAAAAATGGTTAGCACATTCAGTGACAAATTTATTGATCAAACTATTGATGCATTTTTTTTCTGCTCACAAATCCAAATTTCATACAAGGAGTTCAAATCAAGGTGGCTTAATTTTAAATGAATGGTTTTAGCATGGCATCTGATATCTGGAGGAGAAGGTAGAATAGGGGCTGTGGTAGGATTGTCGATTTGGTTCCATCCGACATGAAAAACAGCCAAATTTTCCCTGATTCGGCGGTTTCCAGTTTGGATAGAGCCAAAGTCAAAAAAGGGGGGAAAACGACGAGCCGAACTTGGCGAGTTTGGGCGGATGCCGGATAAATTCGTACAACTTCAGTGCCCCCAAATCAGCATTCTCCCGTGGCCAATGGTGGCCCAGGCTGGGTCTTCTTCTGGCCAATCAGAGCTGGGATTCTCCCTTTTGAATTGGCCAGGAGAAGAGTATAAAAACTCCCGAGTCCCTCCTGTCCCGTCCCGTCCCCTCCCGAGTTCATTTCCTTCCATTTTGGTGCTGCTGCTCCTGAGAGATCCTGAGCTGAGCTGCTTACTGGAATAGGATTGGATTTACTTCTCCTCCCTGATCCTGCTGGAAGACATCCACACAGTTTGATTTTTGGGGTTTTTCTCTATACCTTTTCTCCTGTGTGTGAGGGGTGGGGGTGGGAAAGCAGATTCCTTGTGTGTGGGGGGAAGCAGTTTCTGTGGTTGGCGGGGGAGCCAAAGGGGGGGCTGTTGCTTGTTTTGCCGGGTGTGTGTGTGCCCACTTGCCTCTGTGGGAGTGTGAGTTCTGCCTTTTTCTGCCTGTTTCCACCCTCGCTTGGAGTTGAGTCAGTGTGGCGGTGCGGCGTGAGTCTCCCTCTGCTCGGCACCCGCGTCTCCTCCTCTTCCTTGGATCATTTGTTTGGGGTTGAGCCGAGAGCCGTACTGGTTTGAGGGGGGGTCTTTGCCTGTTCTGCCGGGGGGTGTGCCCGCTTGCCTCTGCGGGAGTGTGCGTTCTGCCTTTTTTGCCCGTTGCCACCCTCGCCTGGAGTTGAGTCAGTGCGGCGGTGCAACGTGAGTCTCCCTCCGCTCTGCACCTGCACCTCCTCCTTGGTTTGTTTGTTTGGGGTTGAGCCGAGAGCCGTACTGGTTTGAGGGGGGGTTGTTCTGCTGGGGGGGCTTGATTGCCTCTGTGGAGTGTGATTTGGGGGGGTTACCTGTCCTGGGGGGGCTGATTGCCTCTTTATAAGTGAAATCTATCAATCCTGAAGATACACAATTTGCGCAGGTCGCACTTACGCTGGTAGTGTTATAAGATGCACTTTGGCTGTGTTGAAATGAAAAGATACGTACGTTACCCATGCTAGTTACGCTGTTTACTTATGCTTTGAGCGTTGTTGGATGCACTTTCGGCGTAGTTACATTGGCTCTTAGAAGCCACGGACTGGCTTCTACTGGGTGTGTGTGGGGGAAGCCAAAGGGGGGGACCTGTCCTGGTGGGGGGGCTTGATTTCCTCTTTGCAAGTGTGATTGTTGCTGTTTTCACTGGTTGCCACCTTCGTTTGGAGGTCAGTGTGGGTCGGTGAGTCTCTCTCTGGCTGCCCCAGAAACAATGGGAGGTTTTGCCTTGGATTTGCCACTCTCTAGATGCACATTTTCCCCATCCAAATTTCTAAATCTCAACAATAAGCCCCCCTGCAGAGTTTTGAGAATTCAGATGGGGGAAATGTACATCTAGAGAGCAGCAAATCCAAAGCAAAACCTCCCATGCATAAATAGCCAATGCAGCATCCTGCTTATTCCCCCCTCCCCACCCCCCCGCAGGTGTCCCTGCTCAGGATTTCTCCTTTCCCCTGACAGTGACAGCTCAGCCATGTTGGCTCCTCCCTCAACTCCCCCACCCCGGTCTTCGTTGTTTTTGGGTGCCCCCGGGGCTGAGGAAGTGGTGACAGGAGGAAGCAAAATGTAGAGGAAAGGGTGGGCAGTCCTGATCCTCCGGCCTGCTTACTCAGAAGTAAGAGCCACGGTGGGGCTTTGCTCCCAAGGTAAAGCAGAGCGAATTGTAAACAACGCCGTCTTTTATCAGCCTGCAACAATGAGAGGTTTTGCCTTGGACCCCCTGACCCAATCGTCACAAAACTTGGGGGTTCTTGCAAGTAGGGTCCCTCCAAGCTACGCTGAAGGTTTGGGACCTCTACCTCCAAAAATGCCTCCCTGGAGCCACGGAAAGCCGCAAATGTGCTTTAAATGGCTTTATTCCAATGGGGGGGGACCCATAACTTGAAACTCCCTGACCCAACCTTCACAAAACTTGGGGGTTCTTGCAAGTAGGGTCCCTCCAAGCTATGCTGAAGGTTTGGGACTTCTACCTCCAAAAATGCCCCCTCGGAGCCGCAGAAAGCCGCGAATGTGCTTTAAATGGCTTTATTCCAATGGGGGGACCCATAACTCGGTCATCACAAAGATTCATTAGAAGAAGAACAGTAGTTTTTTATACCCCAATGTTCTCCTCCAAAAGGAGCCTCAAACTGGCTTACAATCCCCTTCCCTTCCCCTCCCCACAACAGACACCTTATGAGGTAGGTGGGGCTGAGAGAGTTCTGAGAGAACTGTGACTGGCCCAAGGTGACCCAGCAGGCTTCATATGTAGGAGTGGGGAAACCAACCTGGTTCACCAGATTAGAGTCTGCCACTCATGTGGAGGAGTAGGGAATCAAACCCGTCTCCAGATTAGAGTCCGCTCTTAACCACCACACTATGCTGGCTCTCTCTGTTAAAGCACTGAGGTTACCTCTTTGCCCTTTGTTCCCCTTTCCAGGTTTGGATACAAGTATGGTGATGTAGTAATGACAGTAGCCCTCTACTCCATGTGTTCAGGCAAAGTGCCCAGAAAGGGAGAAGGTAGGAGTGCAGTGCTTCCCCCCTTCCATGCCAGTTCGTGAGCATGGTGCCTATGTGTGGAGGAAGAATATATCCACGTAGTCCCTCCATGTGATCAGGAACACTGGGAAAGCAGTGTCCTAGGTCTCATGGAGGAAACATAAATGTATGAATGTCCTCCAGACGTAGGTTCCATGCTCAAAAGAAGTCAACCATAGAGAAGTCGGGGAGGGAAGAAAGCACACTGATAACTACTCCCCCATGCTGAATAAATACATAGAAGGGTCATGTCAAAGTGGGACCTGGGAAATCTGGGTTAAAATCTCTTCCCTGCCATGAAGCTCACCGGGTGGCCTTTGGCCGGTCACTCTGGTTGGTCTCAGCCTATGGGGGATTATCTAGGCTGCTCCAGGCTTTGAGAAAGGGCTGCCTAAAGTTGAACTAAGTACAAAAGTAAGACAATATTATGAGAGTGTGTGTGAAAACAGTACAAATCTGCAGTCTTCCTGCACTGTGATCTTTATCCAAACAGCAACATGTGATGAAGAGAGGGCAGATCTGCTCGATTCCTACTTTCCCTCAGTCTTTCCTTGCGAGGGAAACAATGCTCAACATGGCAAAAATAGAACACAAGATGAGGGAAGAGAGTTGCATCTAGAGAATGGTGTGGAGTTGTTTTCTGTTGTCCTGAAGGTCAGACCAGAACCAATGGTTGAAATACAGCATGTAGTGATACCATCCAGGGAAAGGGTTACTGCTTGTTTCTGCATACACTACTGCCGAGTTCAGGATCGTACTGGCATCACTATTCACTAGATTAACTATTAATTGGGTGGACGCCACAGTGAGAAAAAGCAGTGGATCTGCTCAGCATCCAGACCTTGCAGGAAAACCAATGGAAAGTGATTACAAAAGCTGGAATCAAATCAAAATAATCCTGTATTTTATTGCTGATGTGTAGTGGAGTATGGGAACAATCCTCAAATGGTCTACTCAGAAGCCTAATCAGGTCTATTCAATGGGGATTACTCCCAGGAAATTGCTCTTAGGAGAGCAATGTATGCTTCTTCTTCCCCCCTCCCCCCAAACAGAGACAATAAATGGAAACAATTTGCTTATAGCACAATACTGAGCACTGGCCAAATTACTACCAAAATAATTTGTCTCATCAGGATTAACACAATGTTATTTTTCTTAGATGATCATTGGTAACAGCTATACAAGACACACTGGTAGGTGCTACCTGGAAAACAAAAGTAGAATATTATTGGTTAGCATGTTTTTGTTTGTACAGTGGTGATTACCGGCAACAAGCATACTGTGTAACTCCCTGTTTTCCTTGCCTATAAACAGCAATTACATGGGCAGTGAACTGCTAAGTCTAATGGTTGGGAAATAAATAGTAAACAAAAACAAATTATTGATGTATTCTGTTGCATACAAAGCTAAGAGGAACTGTAAATGGCTGATTGTAACCCAAACAGTGCCATCGTACATTAGCTTTCAACTGATGGGTGGAGGGTTATGCACTGATCTTAAGAGGGTCACACTACAAGGTGGTTTTTAGCAGTGTGCTCTGTGGCAATTTTACAGCAGTTTGCAGCACTATGAATAGGGTTGCCTGGTCCCTCTTCACCACAGGCGGGACTTTTTTGGGGGGCGGAGCCTGAGGAGGGCGGGGTTTGGGGAGGGGAGGGACTTCAGTGCCATAGAGTCCAATTGCCAAAGTGGCCATTTTCTCCAGGTGAACTGATCTCTATCGGCTGGAGATTAGTTGTAATAGCAGGAGATCTCCAGCTAGTACCTGGAGGTTGGCAACCCTATTAAAGAGGCTTCATCTAACGTGAGACTGGTTCAGACCTAGCTAGGTGTTAGCAGGATTAGTGTAGGTTTGGTGACTGATGCTTATTATATCAGCAAGAATCTTGACGTATCACGGATTGTGAGAAGTTACCAAATTGCATCCTGAACTTGAGCTTAGTCATAAACAATAATCCTTTTGATAGCGTGGGGAGGTAATTCTTGGTTGTGGCCGTTAGTTCCCAAACCCACATGATGATGAGAGTTGGAGGGTAGTGCTGATGATCAGCACATTTTGGTGTGCAGATGATGATAAATGTTGAACAACCAAGATACTGCTCCAAACCTGGAACCAAGGTGGGGCTCATGCTCACCATTTTTTTTAATGCTTTGGACAGCCTGTTAGGGATCCACACTAAAGGGATGGGGATAAGTTAATTGGTAGCAACTAAACTATTTAACAAAATATCACTCCTAGTTAAACCCCCATGGTATCTGGAGTGGTTATTTTGGGATTTGGGGGTCAAAAGAGAAAGGTTACTGATGGCATCAGTCTAAGATTTACCCTGGATATTCCCAATAGTTCTTGTAAATAAATAGCTTCTGGGAGCCCCGTGGCGCAGAGTGGTAAACTGCAGTACTGCAGTCCAAGCTCTGCTCACGACCTGAGTTCGATCCCGACAGAAGTTGGGTTCAGGTAGCCGGCTCAAGGTTGACTCAGCCTTCCAGCCTTCCAGGGTCGGTAAAATGAGGACCCAGCTTGCTGGGGGTAAAGGGAAGATGACTGGGGAAGGCACTGGCAAACCACCCCGTAAACAAGTCTGCCTAGGAAACGTTGGGATGTGACGTCACCCCATGGGTCAGGAATGACCCGGTGCTTGCACAGGGGACCTTTACCTTTTAGTTAAGCATATTGATTCCTGCAATGCAAAAGAACCACCAACAATGTCTTTTTTATTGTTGTGTAGCTTTAAAAAAAACAGAAAGAGAAAAACAGCATTAGCAAGTGGAAAGGAGAGCATGGGTTATTGTTGGGTAAAAGAGGTGATTTCAGGAGCAGCAACTTTTCTCACCCCATAAGGCAAGCTGGACTAGCTGAAATGCTCTCTTGTATGCAACTATTAATGATTCAAGAGCCCTGCGGTCTTCTTCTATATCTGGTTATGCTGCAGAGAAATTGAGAATGTAAAAAATAATTTAAATTAAATCCCACATTTTGGGTTGGGGTGTTAGGACCAAAGACTGCCAGGAGCTAAAATTCTGGCAAAAACTGCTGTGAGCTACATGCTGAAATCAAGGACATAAAAGGCAGGGGAGGGACTGTAGCTCAATAGCAGAGCATACTACAGAGAAGACTGAGTAAAATCTGTTTGCAACACCATATAATTGTCCAAATTGAACACATTATCCACCTATGGATGATGTTTATAAGATGAATATACAAATGGAAGATGTATATGCAAAGCCAATGTGGTGGTTAGGGTGTCAGACTCAGACCTGGGAGACGCAGGTTCAAATCCCCACTCTGCCAAAAAAACTTGCTGGGTCACCTTGAACTAGGGTTGCCAACCTCCAGGTGGCAACTGGAGATCTCCTGCTGTTAGAATTGATCTCCAGATGATCAAGATCAGTTTCCCTGGAGCAAATGGCTGCTTTTGGACTCTATGGCATTATACCCTGCTGAGGTCCCTCCCCTGGCCAAACCCTGCTCTCCCTAGTCTCCACCCCCAAAATCTCCAGATATTTCCCATACAGAGCTTGTATGGCAACCCTACCTTGAACCACTCACACACTCTCCACCCAACCCATCATAGGGTTGATGTGAGGATACAGTGGACGAGAGGAGCATGATGTAAGCTACTTTGGGTCCCTATTAGGGAGAAAGGTGGGGTATAAATGAAGCAAATAAATAAACATATTACGCTACCTCCCTAGGACATAGACAGATCCTCCAGGAGAAGGTCTGTAGAAATGCAAGTTTCTTAATTATATGAATGAAATAACTGTTGAATATAACATGAGAACCTAGGAAAGGCCCTGCTGGATAAGACCAAGGTCCATCAAGTCCAGCAGTCTGTTCACACAGTGGCCAACCAGGTGCCTCTTAGAAGCCCACAGACAAGACAACTGCAGCAGCATTGTCCTGCCTGTGTTCCTAAGCACCTAATATAATAAGCATGCTCATCTGATCCTGGAGGGAATAGGTATGCATCATGACTAGTATCCATTTTTACTAGTAGCCATGAATAGCCCTCTCCTCCATGAACATGTCCACTCCCCTCTTAAAGCCTTCCAAGTTGGCAGCCATCACCACATCCTGGGGCAGAGAGTTCCACAGTTTAACTTAAACAATTAATTTATAATGTGTTGTGCCTTCACAGGAGGCTTTCCAAAGGCTTAAATATGTGGAATAAGTTGGTTTCTTTTAATCTGCCATTGTAACTTCCTTAACGTTCCTCAGGGTGCTTAGGTGTCTTTTGTATCCAGTGCTGATTTTGGCCCCTGGGCTGTCCCTGTGGAATGCGCCAATAGTATTGCTGAGCGGTTGCATCATTCATGCATTATGTGAAATTTGTTTTATCTGCAGTGTCTCTTGGTAATCACGTGAGCTTTCCTGATTTATAGTTTATCACCATGCAGCCCTCACCAGAGATGCCCTAATGAGATGGTAATAAATTCAGAGATCCTTGAATAGTGATTGAGGTTCATTGCAGATTTCAAGAGATAGCTGAGAGGAGCAGCTTTCTTATTTACAGTGGTACAGACACATTGACAACTGGCAGCTAGTCAAAATTAATTTCATAATCCCGTTCTTAAGGAACCCGGGAGACCTAACATAGAAGAAATGAATTGCAAATTAAATGTAAATAAATGTTTCTAATTAGTTGGTAAATTGCTTGCTCCCCCCTCTATAACAGACCATCACTACTTTGTGTTTTAAGAACTCACTGGGCTGCATTGCTAAAAGAACCCAACATTAACACTCAGTCCTGTTATTACTAATCTGTCCCTTTCCTCCTCGCCTCTGCCTCTAATATCTAGTCATAATCAAAGGCCATTTGCATTTTCATGCTTTATTATGGAAGAAGGTCCGCACTCAGGGCTGTTCAACATTTCCATAAAAATTTAATGAATGTAGAGTTTATATTAAAGTGTTCGCAAGATGACAACGTATGATCAGTGTGTCTCTTTGGGTAAGGTTGGCTACAGAAGCCTCAACGTTATTAATCCTAGCAAGAGGTTTTGGTATCCTGCTGCTTCATTAATCAGTTTTTTTTCATTCCAATATATGTCAGATTTTAATTTTTAAAATGGAAATTCTCCCCCGCGCACTAGTGAACCAGCTGGAAGCGTACCAATGCAGGCTATGGGACAGAGGCGGCTTGGTTAGCTTTAGTTGATGACGTCTATCTGTGTGTAGAGAAAGGCTTTCTGCTGCTCTTATTGGATTTATCTGCAGCCCTTGATACAGGAGTACATGCCATTTTATTGAGGCGCCTGGAGGCAGAAGTAGGTATCAGCGGATGCGTGTTTAACTGGTTCAAATCATTCCTCATGGACTGGACTGAAAGGGTTGCTTTGGAAACCAGTTGTCATCAGTGTGGAACCTATCTTGCAGTGCTCCACGGGGTTCAGCATGGTGTAGTGGTTAAGAGTGGTGGTTTGGAGAGGTGGACTCAGATCTGGAGAGCCGGTTTTGATTCCCCACTTCTCCACATGAGTGGTGTACGCTAATCTGGTGAACTGGATTTGTTTCCCTGCTCTGACACATGAAGCCAACTGGGTGACCTTGGGCTAGTCACACAGTCTCAGCCCCACCTACCTCACAGGGTGTCTGTTGTGGGGAGGGGAAGAGAAGGTGATTGTAAGCTGGTTTTATTCCTCCTTAAGTGGTAGAGAAAGTCGGCATATAAAAACCAACTCTTCTTCGTCTTCTTCAGTTCTATCCCCCATGTTTTTCAATCCCTGTGTAAAGCCCTTAGGACAAATCATTGGTAGTTTGGGGGTTGGTTGTCATCAATATGCTGTCGATACTCAGCTCTATATATCCTTATCCAAATCTCCTGGTGATGCAGTAGAGGTCCTGAATCACTGCCTGACCATGGTGGTTAACTGGCTAAAAGTGAACAAATTAAAACTAAACCCTGAAGTAATGCTAGCTGGGAAGGAGGAGATCCTAAAGGACATTGTTCTCCCCACTTCTGATGGAGTTCAATTGACCCTTGCTGACTCAGTTAAAAGCCTTGGGGTCATACTGGATCCAGCTCTATTACTAGAGAAGCAAGTTAATGCAGCTGCAAAAAAGGCTTTCTACCAACTCAGTATAACTTGTAAAATAATCCCTTACCTTGATATAGCTGACCTGGCCACCTGGGTCCATACTACAGTAACATAGAGGCTAGACTACTGTAATGCACTGATCTCCCCTCAAAATTAACTTGGAAACTCCAACTGGTTCAGAACGCCATGGTTGGTGATTAACAGGAGCTCGACGGAGCATGCATATTACACCCATTCTGCAAATGCTCCATTGGCTGCCCATTTGTTACCAGGCTCAGTTTAAGGTGTTGGCCATCACATACAAAGTCCTTCATGGCCTTGCCCCATCATATTTGCAAGACCTCCTCTCTCCCTGTGTTCCACCATGACAACTTCTCTCATGTCCGCAGTAACTTCTGCAAGTACCAACCTGCAAATGGACAAGATCAACAACTGCCTGTACACATACTTTCTCCGTTGTGGCTCCTGCCTTGTGGAATGGCCTGCCAGAGGAGGTCAGGAAAGCTTCCACTTTCCTGGCTTTCCACAAACTATGCAAAACTGAACTATTCAGGAGGGCTTTTCTGCTCAGGTAAATGGGTTGCGTTGTACAAAATGGTTCACAAACTTACGTGAATAAATGACTGGGACTGTGGTCTATACCACTGTGTATAGCTTATTGTAAGTTGGATCATTTTATGTAATTTCTGTACTGCTTAAGGTATCATGTTAATATTTATGCTATGCTTCAGTTTTTTCTGGTGGTTTTAGATTCTAAAATCCTAATGCATTGTTATTGAATATCCCATTTTTTATTGTACTGACCCACTATGCGTAATCCCCCTTTCATAGAATCATACAGTTGGAAGGGACCACCAGGGTCATCTAGTCCAACCCCCTGCACAATGCAGGAAATTCACAACTACCTCCCCACACACCCCAGTGCCCAGAAGATGGCCAAGATGTCTTCCCTCTCATCATCTGCCTAAGGTCACAGAATCAGCATTGCTGACGGATGGCCATCTAACCTCTGCTTAAAAACCTCCAGGGAAGGAGAGCTTACCACCTCCCGAGGAAGCCTGTTCCACCTTGAGTCCCTGTGAAAAAGATGGACTACAAATAATGTAAATAAATGCAAATAAAAAAATAAAATAAAACTAAGCCATCGTTTTAGATAGGATTGCTAATTCTGGGCTGGGAATTTTTTTGGAGATTTGGGGGTGGAGCCTGGGGGGACAGAGTTTGGGGTGGGGAAGGATCTCAGAGGGGTAGAATGCCATAGAGTCTACTCTGTAAAGCAACCATTTTGTCCAGGGGAACCCATCTCTGTAGTCTGGAGATCAGCTGTAATTCTGGAAGATCTCCAGGTCCCACCTGGAGGTTGGTAACCATCCTGTTGGTCAAACTAACTTCAATAAAAAGGACAGCAAATATTAGAAATAGTTTAAGTGTTAGGTTTGTGACCGTGAACGTAAGATAAGAGGAACACTGTTGGATCAGACCAATCGTTTAGCAAGCTCAGCATCCATTCTCCAAGAGTGGCCAACCTCATGGCACCTCAGGAATAAGATGCTGGATTGATACAGTGTATGTGTGTGTGTGTGTGTGTGGGGGGGGGTGTTTCTTATTATTATACCTTAGAAGGCCAAAACCACCACCCCTTTTGTTTCATCCCATCAACTGTTGCATCCCGATCATGCATCTGAACACTGAGGTTCCATTTAGCTACGTTTTGTATGTTGTTTCTGACAGTAATACGTACTTTTGGTTTCCTTCTCAGGACTGGTTTATTAGAAAGGGAGGAGATGTAGTTCAATGACAGGACATTGTGTTTATTGGCATTGTGTGAATAAATAGTATATTTAAATGCTGAACTTCCTTTTTTTTTGCACCTTGCGTTATTTTTTTATTGTTTCTTTTTATACAAATTTCAAATATATATTTCTTATTCTACATACATTGTTTGTATAACGTACTTTTCTCATTCCCTCCCATCCCTCCCATCCCCCTCCCTAGCCTCACTCCTCCTTATATTTTTTAGTCTCTTAACTCTTAACACAAAGTCTGGATCTTCCACCGAATGTCACTGAACTTCGCTGAACTTCCATTAATACGTAATGGTGTGAATTAGCTCCTAGAGTTGGTGGTTCAGAATCTTTCACTACCCTGGAGAAATATTTTGAACCCTCTTGCTAAATATTGGCTGTGTCTATGAAAGTGAAGTTTCCTCTTTCCATATCAAGTGAACATTTTCTTCAGAAAGGCACTTGTTCAACCTTGTTAAAGTTTAAAGGTGAAAATGTGCCAGGAGAATGATAATCCTGTATTGATATTAAAATCCAATTATTAGCACTCAGACATATTTTTTAGTTTCTTTTAATGTAAAAAAATAGTTACAGGGTTTAAAAATAATTGAACTCACACTTTGGTGCTACTAAGAGAAAAAATATTTCATGAGATGCCACTTCAAATGGTCATGTGGAATAGGAATTTTATTTCTCCCATAATTTTTGTTTTGTTTCATCTAGCCCTGACATTCATGGAGAGAATCCAGAGAACCATTTCTTCCAATTATACATTATATTTTACAGCCTTAAGAGAGCTGTCAAGGGATATGACATACCCTACCAAGACTAGTAATTAACCATTCACGTGCAACTGCATACTAGTAGACTAATGAAACTAATTTCTTAAGATAGGTAACTACAATGCAAGCCAAAGTACCTATTAAGTCTTCTAGAAATTGTTTCCACTGGCTAAGCTGACCTTCTGGAGGCATTTGATCATTCTTATGGCATCTTGAAAGGATGGTGCCCATTCAAAAGTTTGCTTGCCCAACTTTTACATCATAGAGGAGGAGGTCACCAGCTGTTTGGATGCTACCTCGGTGGCACTAGCCAATCACAATTGAAGGGAAAGTTTCCTACACTGTTTTCATATATAAGTAGTTTCTGATTCACATGTTATGGAACACAATGAGCACAAGACTTGATACCACACTCACCATTAGCAGTTACTGGAATTCAGCAGTTAGAGAGCCAGCGTGGTGTAGTAGTTAAGAGAGATGGACTCTAATCTGGAGAACCGGGTTTGATTCCCCACTCCTCCACATGAACGGCGGACTCTAATCATAGAATCATAAAATTGGATGGGACCACCAGGGTCATCTAGTCCAACCCCCTGCACAATGCAGGAAACTCACAACTACTCCCCGCACCAAACACCCGCAGTGATCTGGTGAACTGGGTTGGTTTTCCCACTCCTACACATGAAGCCAGCTGGGTGCCCTTGGGCTAGTCACAGTTCTCTTTGAGCTCTCTCAGCCTCACCTACCTCACAAGGTGTCTGTTGTAGGAAGGGGAAGGGATTGTGATTGTAAACTACTTTGAGACTCTTTAAAGGCAGAGAAAAGTGGGGTATAAAAACCAACTCTTCTTCTTAATCCAGGGTAACCAGTAGCCACAACAGACTGTCCGATATATTTCATCTTTCACACAATCAAACCATTTATATATGAAAACAAATCTCATTGGACTCCATCATGTAATAGACTCTAATTCATGTGATTTCTAAATAACTGCAAAACTTGCAATACAATAGAGTCAAAAGTATTATTCAAGGGTACGTATCCCTTTCTGAAATTATACCATGAAGCAGGGTTGGAAGGCCCACTGAATAGTAACTTGGGCTTGGAGCTAGGAAGCATAAGTTCAAACTCCGCTTCTGTCCTGAACTCAGTCAATGGCCTAGGGCAAATCTCTTGGCCACATCTTTCTATTTGAGAATCAGAATTTTTATAATGAACTGCTAAGCATGGTTCTTGTGAGTTTGAACGAGAAAAAAGATTTCACTAGAAGTGCAATAAGAATGATAAGTAATAAACTGTCAGAACCAAATGTTTCAGTCAAAAGTTATTTGTAGCAAAGGCTGGAATCAGATAAAGGACCCAGTCCAACAGTAATTGAAGTCATGTTCCCCAGCTGCTAGATCAGACCAGGAATAATATTCATAGCCCCTGCATCCTATCCAACAAAGTATACATGCTAAGGTTGAACCACCAGGGACTTGAGAGGGCTGGAGACTCCAGAAAAATGGTGTAACATGATGCTGTGACATTGATTCTGGTTGCAGATCTGGAAGTGATGTTGCAGCATCACACAACGCTCTAGGAATTTAAATTACATGATTTTACTTCTTGGTATGAGACAGGAAAATGCATCATGACACAGCATTATGCTCCCCCCCCCCAATTTTGTTCTCATTGCTCCACTGAGTAGCAGCGGCACCCTGGATCCTGATGGTGGGAGGTTGCCCCCCATAGCCCCCCATGTGTGCACATAAACTGGCTTCCATACTCGCATGATCTCAGCTTTTTGTTTCCAAATATAGCAAGGAAAATCAAGATGTTGTTTATTTTTTATAAAGCCCTTCCTGGCTTGGGACCCCCCCTCCCAAGAATCTACGTAACAGCCTCTCCCACCTCTCTTACAACAGTTTATAAGAGGAAGTTAGGAAATCACCATGCTCCTTTGGCAGAATATGGAAAACAGTAAATTGGCTTGCTTAGAGGTACCTCCTCCTAATTCCAAGAGGAGGTCTTCAAAAGAGCCATTGGGGGAACAGCTCCTAACAATCAGAGATCATTGAGAAACATTTGGGGCCTTTACCCACACAAAGAAGTGGTCAGCCAACAACCCCAGCAACATGACAACTGCTCCAATATCATCTTAACAATCATCTGTATAGCAATGGCCTCTTTTCATGTCACACTCAAGGTTAAGAGCCCCATGACACAGAGTGGTAAGCTGCAGTACTGCAGTCCAAGCTCTGCTCACGACCTGAGTTCAATCCTGATGGAAGCTGGGTTCAGGTAGCCGGCTCATGGTTGACTCAGCCTTCCATCCTTCCGAGGTTGGTAAAATGAGTATCCAGCTTGCTGGGGGTAAAGGGAAGATGACTGGGGAAGGCACTGGCAAACCACCCCATAAACAAAGGGTGAAAACGCATGGTCACTTTATCATCCTTTAATCCCTGTTTCAGCCAGGATTCATCCAGGATCGAACGCATGCGTTTCGCTTAATGTGCGTTCTATCCTGGTTAAAACAGGGATTAAAAGAGGATAAAGCGACCATGCGTTTTCGCCCAAAGTCTGCCTAGTAAACGTTGGGATGTGACATCACCCCATGGGTCAGGAATGACCCGGTGCTTGCACAGGGGACCTTTACCTTTTACAAGGTAGAGAAAAAAATATACAAGGATGATTACCATGTTGCTTGCATGCAACATGCAACATAACACATGCAACATGCAAATTGTGCTTAATGCAGCGCTGTTAACAAAGGAATCATTCCTAGGTAAGAAAATGGTGAAGTGGTTGGAGAAAAGAACCCCTAAGGTCTTGATAGGCAGTCTGGGTTTTGTTGTGTAAAATTTGAGGTGCAGGTCATTGTTTCAGCTCTTGTGTTTAGTGACTTGAAATTAATCAAACAGCAAATTATTCCTTTCCACAGTACAATGAGAAATAAAGAAAACAGAGGTGTCTGATGATTCCATCCCCTGTAAAGGGCATTTACTTAATATGGTATCATCTCAGGGTTCTTTTGCAAGCTCTGCCTCGGGCTTGTAGGCAGAAATTTTGGTCAGGGGAGGTGATGTGTCAGGGTATTTTAAGATAATATGAAATGGCAAGATTCTAAATGCAAGTGGTATGATCTATCTAAATAAAAGTTTTAATATTTTTTTAAAAATTAAGAGCCTAGAGCCTTTATGCTTGCCAGTCATCTCGGTGAGGAACTCTTGGGTCAGAACATTGGACATATTTTTATACTGCATACTTTTCCTTGTACCCCCCAAAAGTTAGCAAATTACGTGTAAAAATCATGAACATTTATGAGCGGATCCTGGAATAAGCTTAAAAGGTCACACTCTTTCAAACCCTCTTGGGTAGTTTGCTTGTACTTCTTTATAAATTCATCTATCTGATTACATAAATTGCTTTGGTGTTATAGTGAAAACTTTACATATTGTGTTATATGATACATTTGAGGCTCCTTTACCAGGTCTTCCTCTGACATGATATATAGGGTTGCCAGCTCTGAGTTGGGAAATACCTGGAGATTTTGGGGGTGGAGCCTGAGGAGGGCGGGGTTTGGAGAGTGGAGGGACTCCAATGCCATAGAGTCCATTTTCTCCAGGTGAACTGATCTCTATCGGCTGGAGATCAATTGTAATAGTGGGAGAGCTCCAGCCACCCTTTCGAGGCTGGCAACCCTAATGATACATGCCATCATATATCAGCCAAGTCCCTCTGCTGTCTATATAAGATAAACAGATTAATTTATATGAAAAAGAATAACTACCACAAATGTGATATAAAAGGGCAGCAACTAACAGCTCATTCCTGACCTTCAAGGACGAAAGTCCTTTGGAGGCTAAAAAGGGGCTGTGCTGGTGTAAGTGGGATGGCTGCCGGCAGCTGTCCCACTTATGCCATCCATGTGGGTTTTGGACCCTGGCAGGGGGACCTTGATGCCAGTCTCCTGGCGTTCGCTGGCCAGGGACTCCAGCTGGGCCTTCCACCGGCATCCCACAGGCGCAAAGCCCCATGCCGGCGTCCCAGGGGTTCCTGGTGCATGCCGGGGGTGTGTGTGGAGCTGCCGATAGGCAGCTTCCTGTCCCCTTTGGGCCTGGCACGTGCAGCTGTTCCCCATTTAATGTTCCCCGATAGGCAGCTTCCTGACCCCATTGGGCCCTGGACGTGCAGCAGGTGCAGCTGTTCCCCATTTAAAAAAGAAAAAGCCGCCGAAAGTTTTTAGAAGACTTTCAGCAGCCGGGAAAAGGCTTTGGAGGTGCTGCGGCGGTGCCTCGGCTGCCGAATGGTCAAGAATGGGCAGTAAGAGTCCTGTGGCACCTTAGAAACTAACACATTTATTGTGGCATAAGCTTTTGTGAGCCAGATTCCACTTCATCATCTGAGGCATAAAGTATTTCCCTTAGCTGGCAGATGTGTGTGTGTGGGGTGGGAGAGAGAGAGAGCTACCAATTTCATACCTCAAATGAAGCAGGCTCTGGATCACAAAAGCTTATGACCCAAATAAATGTGTTAGTCTTTAAGGTTCCACAATGTTACTGGTGGGTTTTGTTGCAACTGTCTAACAGTGCAGTCCTAAGCAGCTGCACATGCTTCGGAGTTCATTGAAGCCTATGGGCCTAGAAGGGCATACCTCTGTTTAGAATTGCACAGCTTGCACTGCAATATATGCCTCTGGAATTTATTATGTAACCAGTAGGAGAATGTTATGTGTTTTCCCTGTAAAAAGCTGAAATATGCTTTTCTCTGGTTTTTGAAGTGTTCGGACTAAAGAAAGCTCATGCTAGAGTAAATCTTATTAGTCTTTAAGGAGCCACTGGGCTTCTGTTTTATTTTGTTCTATGAAGACATTGTATTCCTGACCTAAAAGTCACTGTTCTTCGACAAAAGAAATGATTAGAATCAACAAAGGAAATTACTAAGAATTAGAAATCATTTGGGAAGCTTGACAAGACTTTCTCATTAGACTTCAGTAAAAGCAATGGTTTAACAAAAGTTAGTTTGGTTAAGCAAGACTAGGAAGACTTGTTATCCCCTTTTACTGTTGCTGTGAATTTCTAGTCTTTGTCATCTGGCAAAGTGGACTGTAGATCATGAAAGGTTCTACCATAATACAGTCATTATTCTTTACAATGATACAAAACAACTTTTGCTTTTGCTGCAACTAGGATTTCCAACTCTGAGTTGGGAAATTGCTGGAGATTTGGGGGTGGAGTTAGGGTTTCCAGGTCCCTCTTCACCACCGGCAGGAGGTTTTTTGGGTGGAGCCTGAGGAAGGTGGGGTTTAGGGAGGGGAGGGACTTCAATGCCATAGAGTCCAATTGCCAAAGCGGCCATTTTCTCTAGGTAAACTGACCTCTATTGGCTGGAGATCAGTTATAATAGCAGGAGATCTCCAGCTAGTACCTGGAGGTTGGCCACCCTAGGTGGAGTCCAGGAAGGGAGGAGCCTGGACAGGGGGAAGCTTAGTGGGGATGTGATGTCTTGGAGTCCACCCTCTGCAACTGCCCTTTTCTCCAGAGGAAATGATCTACGGCAGGGGTGTGAAATTCAATTGTTACGAGGGCTGGAGATGACATAAACGTCACTTGGTCAGGCTGTGCTGTGCCTCGCCAGCCCAGATTGGGGGAGGGGGATTGGGCTTGGCTGGGTTTGGGCCATATAAGAGCTCTTAAGGGGCCGTATCTGGCCCTTGGTCCTTATATTTGGCACCCCTGATCTATGGGGTCTGGAGATCAATTGTAATCCCAGGAGAACTCCAGGACTCATCTGGAGGCTGGCAACCCTAGCTGCAACTGTTTAACCCAGAGCAAGAGAAAGTAATATGGATTCGACAAGAATTATGGGTTGGATCCAGTGGTCATTTTCAGCCAGCAGAAGGCGCTGCCATTGTAGGAGGAGGAAAGAGAATTTCCTCCATATTATCTGTCCTCTTCCAGACCGCGTATTGCACTCAGCACATTTTTTTGAAGTCCTTGAACCCCCGAGGGTAGCATTTCTGGATGTGCCTTGGTATGCAGTGGCATGGGTGAGGTGGGAAAGTTTCACTCCAGCAGCAGAGCTGTTCTCTGGGGTTCCAACATGCCCACATGATTGTGACCAATATGGTTAAGTAATTACACAAAACAGAATACAATTGCATCTGTTTGTGTACATGAAATGATGCATGTTTCCCCATGAAACACAAAGAGGTGTTTTTCATCGATAGCATCCACTTATTTTGTAGCTTTGCAAGCTTAATGCCTTTTTAAAGTTAAAAGTTTCCAGGAAACCTTCCCCCACTTTTTTTTTATTTTACAATTTCTAAGCAGGATTATCAAGGCAGTAAACACACTGATGGACACATTTTGTGCTAAAAATGCTGTGATCTAAGGAAACCGTGAGCATTAAGTGCAGGAATATTAGAAAATATAATAACTCTCATTGTCCCACAGATTTTGTTTTATGATATATTTCCTTTTCTCTGTTATGCATGGGCACACTTCCATGTAAATTTGGGTTGTTTTGACTATTGTTTATGTCAAAGCGACTTGCAAGGTTTTCCAGCTATAAAAAGTACCTAAAATGCTTTTTGCATATTCCACAAGCACTTCCCACAGAGCTTTTAGTAATAAAATACTGAGTTAAAGGTTATAGGAGTGACTATAAATCTGCGTTAATGCTTCATTCTGTGTTCTGCTCTACCATGGCCCCTAGGCAACAAATTTGTAAGTAGGACTAATGGTGAATAGCTGCATATTCTCATCTCATTAGGAATGCTGAAGAAAGGGTGTAATATTGACGCATGCTTAATGTAACCGCTTTTGAATAATGTTATGATGCATAATTTTCAGAATTCTCTTCATATATATAGTTAATAAGTCTGAATGAAGAATCCCTACTGATTTTGCCGCTAGGCATCATGAATCTGTGAAGACAACTCTGAAGCACTTTCTCCATTTGATTATAACTGAATCACATGTTTCTACTGAATATACATTATTGGCTCAAACGGTCTCAGATTAGGTAGAAGGTGAGGAATGGTTCTGACCTTTTCTTTAAATTATCTCCGACAGTATAGTAAATCTTCCTTAGCAACTCAAGGCTGGAGGAAGAGGGGCCATAGCTCAGTAGTATAATCTGTGCTTGCATGTTGAAGGTCTAAGACTGAAGGTCTAGCACCTCCAGTTTTAAAAAGTTAATGGACAGCTGGATAGGGAAAGATCTCCACCTAAGGCCCTGGAGAACTTCTATCAGTTGAACAGACAACATTGAGGTAGATGGACCTGATCTGACTTCATATAAGTTACCTTCAAATATTGAATAAGGAAGAAGTAGGGTTGCCAGGTCCCTCTTTGCCACCGGCAGGAGGTTTTTGGGGTGGAGACTGAGGAGGGCGGGGTTGGGGGAAAAGGACTTCAATGTCATAGACTCCAATTGCCAAAGCAGCCATTTTCTCCAGGTGAACTGATCTCTATTGGCTGGAGATCAGTTGTAATAGCAGGAGATCTTCAGCTAGTAATTGGAGGTTGGCAACCCTAGGATGAAGGGTACTGCTGGAAGGTCTGAATGGAGTTGCTACTTAAGTTTCAAAATGCAAAGTAAAATCTGGGTAGGAGTTTCAAATTGGAGAACTAAACACAGATTGCTTTAATACAATCTTTGATTCCTTTGCTTTTGATGGGAAGGGGGTGGCAGGTGACTTTGGCATGTTTGTTTTTGCTGTTGGGTGGGGTATTTGGATGGCCATCATCAGTAAACTTGGCTCAGCTTTGCAGGGCTTGTAAGACAGAGGCCTGTGGTTGATGACAGCGATGGTTTCTGTACTATGGTTGGCCAAATCTTGAACCCACCATCTTATTCTCTCACACTGTCTTTCTGGTCTACACATGAGTTGCTCCACTACTACTGCTTAGATCGGTTTTATGGCTCCCCCGCTGTTTCTGAAATTATATTAGTAATCTAATCCTTAGATTAGATAGGATTAGATAGGATTTTACTTTATAGAGCAAAGGTTTTTACATATTTATATACATTTTATTATTGCATTGAGTGCTTTATATTATTGGATGGTATTGTCTGTATGTTGTGAGCCGCCCTGAGCCCTGCCTTGGCAGGGATAGGGCAGGATTGTAAAAAATCTAATGAATGAGTGAATCAATGAATGAATGAATGAATAAAATGCTTAGTGGATGACCTCTGGAATGCATTTTTGCCCATGCCCCACAAACTTTCAACTGGCCCTGACATTCTTTTCTATGTGTAGGCCTGGACTCTCTACTGCACATAGGAGACAATGGGCCCATTCTTTCCTGTGGGTGGTAGATCTGGCCTCTCTACCATTCATAAGAAAAAAACAGCTCCATTACTTCTTAGGGGTGGTAAACCTAGCTTCTGAGGCCAGGTCTCTCCAACCAGCTGTTAGCCAGTATCTCCAGTCCCTTTGAATCGAAAAGGACCGCTGTTTTCTATGTGGTAAACCTGCCCTCTGATTTCAAACAGCCAAGCAGCTCTTTGGTGAGACCGGTTCCCCCCAGTCTCTCTTCCTGCTTTCCTGCTCCTGCTGCCACTGCCGCTGGGTGTGGGGGAATGGGGGACAATTGCTAAAGTGGTCCCAGATTTTGAGAACCTGAAAAAAAACTCATTAAAAAAAACCCTAAACTGTAAGGAGAGTCCTGAAAATTCAGGATAACAAATAGCATGCAATCCCAAAATCCGCATACAAAATTAATGTGCTCAAGATTCAGTCATCCAGAATTCCAGTTCTCTTGTGTTTTTGTAGACTTGCTTATTCCCTCAATACAGTGTCTTTTTTGTCTGTTGCAAAAGATTGAGATCATCATTAGCATTATTTATGCGTTCATTTGATTGTTTTGGTAAAGTTTTGGCTACTGCAGTTGGGAGCGGCAATGAAGGCCGTTTATGCTTGAGAGGTTTTGCCTTGGATTTGCCCCTTTGTAGATGCACACTTTCCCCATCCAAATTCTCAAAACTCAAAAACAAGTCCCCATGCAGAGTTTTGAGAATTAGGATGAGGAAAATGTGCATCTAGAAAGTGGCAAATCCAAGGCAAAATGTCCCATGCATAAATGGAAAATGTCTCTACATCTAAATGTCAGAGCAATAGTTCGGATCTCATTAAACACATCCATGCACAGAAGGACCTTGGTCCATGGGAGAAAGACTTCCTCCCTCATCTGGCAACCAGAAATGTCCCCCAAATACCTTCTATGTGAGATCCTTCAGTTCGAGATGTCAGGGACTAGATTGTTGACCCTTATGACTTTGAAAATCAATAACTGGAAAGATTTCACTGTTTAATCACATTAATTTTTCTGATCAATTTTGTTTTTGTTTTTTAGATTCATGACACTACTTGCTCATGCAATATTTTTACTGTTGGCTATTGAAATTTGCATGTGTGACCAACCGTTTGGCTTACTCCTAAGCTGCTGCTCATTTAGTACATTTTACGAGTGACAGGACAGTGATCAAGAACAACTAGGAGTAGAGGTAGCAGCAAATGAACCTCATGAGAAAATAATATTTTTTATTGATTTTGAAGCCCATTATGCACTCTTAGTGCCACAATGTATTTCATCTTTATAGATCCTATGACAACTCATCCTTGCTGAATTAAATTCAAATATTGCCATTTAAAACGGTACGATTTAGCTGGGCTATAAAGTCAATATTAAGGCAAGAAGACATTTTCAGGGAAATATCAAATATGTCTGTACATTGTGCACAGTCCTCCACTTTGTCTGCAGTGCTTTGGTGCATTTTAAAATCCAGGCTTCTGAAGCATTTGTTAATATTTATCTTGTGACTGCTCTCTACTCTTAGGCTTTTATAGGAGAATAGGTTTCCTGACATCAATCTGAATCCCTACAAGGCCTTTCAGAATAAAATCGGTACAGCAGTGACATACTTTGGAGACAAGTATTACAGTATGATCTTACAGAAAGATTTCTATTCTTTATTTTCCAGAGCACTTGGGAAAGATCATTCAAAGAAAGCTGTTTAACTACATTGTACGTTTAACACATTCCAGTGGGGTAGACATGTTAGTCTGCTGCAGCCCAAATTACAAAGAGTCTTTTGACATTAAAAAATCAGTTATGCCATCAGATTCCAGAAACCAGAGTCCACTTTGTCAAATGTGTGAAGTGTTACTCTCGGTAGGCAGAAACGTTGTTACCCATGGGTACAATCAGAAGAACAGGTAAGTGTGTGTTATGAAAAAGTGAGGCCAGGAGGCTCAACATTGCAAGTTGCATTGCATTGCCTTGCACAACACAGATGAAAACAATTCAGTCAAAAAACTGAGAACATGAAGCTGCCTTTATGTGTGTGTGTTAAGTGCCATCAAGCCGCTTCTGACTCATGGCGACCCTATGAATGAAAGTCCTCCAAATGTCCTATCTTTGACAGCCTTGCTCAGATCTTGCAAATTGAGGGCTGTGGCTTCTTTATTGAGTCCATCTCTTGTTGGGTCTTCCTCTTTTCCTGCTGCCCTCAACTTTTCCTAGCATGACTGTCTTTTCCAGTGACTGAAGCTGCCTTTACAAAGACCCATATCCATCAAGGTCAGTATTCTATAGCAGCACTTCAGGGTCTCAGACAGAGGTCTTTTACATCATACCCTAACTCATCCTTTGAACTAGAGATGCCAGGAATTGAGCCCTAGACCTTTGTGTGCAAGGCAGGTATTCTACCAGTAGGGAGGGGCCATGGCTCAGAAGTAGAAGAGTTGGTTTTTATACCTTGATTTTCTCTACCTTTAATGAGTCTCAAAGTGGTTTACACAATCACCTTCCCTTTCCCACGACAGACACTTTGTGAGGTGGAGAGGGCTGAGAGAGTTCGGAGAGAACTGTGACTAGCCCAGGGTCACCCAGCAGGCTTCATGTGGAAAAGGGGGGAAACCCACCAGGTTCACAGATTATAGTCTGCAGTTCATGTGGAGGAGCGGGGAATCAAATCCGGTTCTCCAGATCACATTCCACTTCTCCAAACCACCACTCTTAACCAAGGATGGCTACATCGTGCTTAGAGCTGCGGATGCATAAAATGAAATTCAGATCCTGTCCACAGGATTACATGCTAAAACCTCTGAGTTTCTGGCCTGCTAAATAAATGGTTTCTGAACCTTGCTCGCTACTAGCACTTCATACTATTGAAATCCATTATTTGTAGCATACTGGTCCCATGGTATCTTATCAGCGGCTTCAGCTTGAGTTTTATCCATGAGGTTAACTTACCATCTGCATCAGAAGAAGACCTTGTGACTTATAGACCATGTTGATCCTTATGGGTCCATCTGCACATTACAAGGTTCCCATGTTTGTTGGGAAACATCATATGGGCTTTGTATTGCACTTGCTATGGGAGTCTTGTGCCTTCCAGATGCATACTGTCTCTTTTCTGTTTGTGAACACAAAACACAGGGAGAAGTGGCTATAGCCTCCATCTCCTGTGGCTCTTTACAATTCCTCAAACCGCATCATAGTGCAACTATACCATTGGCTCCACAGTGAAACTTACATATAGCCATATAAGTAGCATGATTTTTACAACATTAAATGGGCTGAGGACATGAAAACAGTGTGGGTGGGAGAGCGGAGGCTATAGCCGCTTCTCCTTGCTCGCTGTGGCCACAAACAGAAAACATCCAGTGTGTGAATGAGAAGCACAGAACTCCCATTCCATGTGTGATATGAAGTCCTTGTGTTGTTCCCCAGTAAACAAAAATTTTTGTAATGCATACATGGAGCCTATGTGCCCATTCCTGAAGGGGCCACCTGAAGGACCAGCGTGACCCCGTGCCAGTGTAGGTGCCACCTTATCACAGAATAAGGTGGCAACTACTCTGGCGCAGGGGCAATCACGCCGGTGTGGAGCTGTTTTTAGGCAGCTTCTACAGCCCTTTCACCCCGGGAATGCTTCCTTGAGCCCTGCTGGAGGCAATGGGGGATTTCCCCCATTGCCTCCATTTTTCTATTTTAAAAACTCCCTTTTCCCCTCCTCAGCAGCCGAAAAGCCTCTAAGGAGGCTGCATGGCTGCGTTGCTC
This sequence comes from Euleptes europaea, assembly GCF_029931775.1. NCBI lineage: Eukaryota > Metazoa > Chordata > Lepidosauria > Squamata > Sphaerodactylidae > Euleptes > Euleptes europaea. The sequence goes on from NC_079315.1 coordinate 76,449,115, forward strand.
CCAGCCACTGTGGATACACCCCCCCCTCAGGAATGGGCTGCCCATGAGTGTATTGCCATGGGTATACACCCAACGTTTTCCTGCATTACTTAAAAAGCCCACCTTTATTCCTATTCAATTTCTTGCTTTGCCTTGATTTTGTTCTGCTCTTTATTCAAAGATTTTCCTAACATGCCAGCTCTCTGCCCCCTTTTTTGTTTACCTCCACTTAATACTCAGGAATCCATTTAAAAAAATCAGCATACTACCTGGGTGTTCTTCTACCTGCGCCTGGCTTGTAAATGCTTCTGAACTTCACTCCACATGCAACTTGATTCTGCGCTTTATTTAATTGATATCGGCAAAGGCAGGGAACTCAGTTTCTGAGCCCATTAACTGAATTGACGTGGGTGATCTCTCATTTCAGGAACAGCTGGAATAAATCTGAAATTCTAAAATCCCCTGACATAGAATTTACATGAACATCCCAGATTCATAATTTTGTGATATACAGTTTCAAATTCCTTTTTTTTGGGGGGGGGGGTGATTCTTCAGTCGGAAACTATGGCGATACTGTTGAGGTTTTGATGATAACATTCTGTTCATATGTGAAATGTGCATTATGTGTGAAATGTTGGACCTTGGTGGAAGAGATCTGCTTGACGCAAAGTTCTGAGGACCTGATGGGTTTGAGAAGAGTGATAGCACAGAAGCTGAATTGTTCTCTTAGCATAAACACTTTACTCTTCCTAATGGACTATTCCTAGTTCTCTCATAGCAGATGTATGAGAAGAATGGCAATGAGGCTCTACAAAGAGCAACTCATTAGCTTCAAAATTACATTAAAATTCAATGAACATCCAAATGATCTTTTCAACATTTTCTCTTTATTGTTATTATTACAATGCTTTGTAGCTAGCCTGAAGCTATTTAAAGCCAAAGGCCACGGAACACACATAAGCATGCTTAAACCACTTGAAAAAGAAGGCATTCTGCTTGGAAATACAAGACATCTGGAGAACAATGAATACAACGGCTAAAGAATATACTTTTTATTCAGCAAGACACGAATCACACTCCAGAATAGACATGATATGGGCTAGTAAATCTATTTTCACGCAACTACGTAAAATCCAAATTGTACCAAGAACTTTTTCTGATCATAATCCAGTTACATTTGAATGGAACAGTAAACAAGCATTTAGATGGCGACTAAATGATAAACTTTTAAAGGATAATAAGATTCAAAAAGAACTACAGGACTTAATTAAAGATTTCTTTGAAATTAACCTTAATGGGGAAACCTCGCTGAATACAGTTTGGGATGCATTTAAAGCTGTTCTAAGAGGATTTATGATACAGAAACACACGGCCTGGAAGAAAACTCAACTACAATTTACCAATAATATACTTTGGGATCTACAAAATTTGGAGCAAAAACTGGTTATGGCCTTACATGAAGAAGAGAAAAATGACATACAAATGAAGATTTCTGTATCTAAACACCAATTAAATTTGATAATAATGGAGGAAATGAACAAAAATTTAAAATCCGCTAAACAAAAATACTTTGAACATGCTAATAAACCTGGAAAAGTTTTGGTGACCCAACTGAAAGACTCATTTCAAAAGAAGATTATAACAAAAATTCAATCCGCTAAAGGACCAGTTTATACAACTACGGATATACAAAAAGAATTTGTTTCATTCTATACTAAGTTATATCAGAAAGAAAATATCTCAAAAAAGAAAATAGACAAGTTTTTAAATTCAATACAGATGAATGTCCTTTCAAAGCCCCAACAAGAATGGATAGATGCACCAATTACAAAGGATGAAATACAAGAAGCAATAATGAAACAAAAAACGGACAAAACACCTGGACCAGATGGAATTACTGCACTATTTTATAAAACATTTAGTGACAATTTAGTGAACTTTTTTGTATTACTTTGTAATACAATTTTGGATAAGGGAGCATCCCCAGAGACTTGGTCACATGCATTTATATCGTTGATACCTAAGGAAGGAAGAGATCCAGAAAAAACTTCAAATTATAGACCTATCTCACTGTTAAATGTGGATTATAAGATTTATGCTTCGGTCTTATCGAATAGGATAAAGCATTTTATTAAGGACCTTGTACATGAAGACCAAGCAGGTTTCGTTCCAGGAAGGCAAATTAAAGATAATATAAGAGTTTTATTAGATTCATTGGAATATTATGACCAGAATATTCAACAAACGGCGGCCTTTGTATTTTTGGATGCAGAGAAAGCCTTTGATGTGGTCTCATGGAACTTTATGAAAAAGATATTGGAAAAATTAAATTTTGGAGACCGTTTCTTGAGAGGTATATCGGCCATATATACATCCCAACAGGCAAAAATTCTGGTGAATGAATCGATGTCTGACAACTGCGCAATCAAGAAAGGAACCAGACAAGGATGTCCTCTGTCTCCATTATTATTTTTGTTGGTGTTGGAATCACTATGCTGTAAGCTAAGGAGTATGGAGGACATTCGCGGATTAAAAATTAAAAAACATGAATTCAAACTGAGAGCATTCGGGATGATCTTCTGTTAATCTTGGAAAATCCAACACAATCAATGAAGATATTGTTGGAAACTTTGGACGATTTTGGAAATGTATCGGGATTTAAAGTTAACCAAGAAAAAACAAAGACAATATTCAAGAATTTATCAGAAACAGAACAACAGGAATTTATATCATACACAGGTTGGGAGAAGGCAAATAAGATCAAATATTTGGGAATCTGGATCTCTGCAAAGAATAAAGACTTGATAACCAATAACTATCTTAAACTATGGGACAAAATAAAAACTGATATGATCATTTGGTCAAATAAAAAATTGTCACTTTTGGGACGTATATCAACAATCCAAATGAACATTTTACCAAGGATGCTTTTCTTATTCCAAAATTTGCCTATAATATCACATGTTAAATACTTTGATACTTGGAGGAAAGACGTATTAAATTTCATCTGGCAAGGGAAAAAACCGAGGATTGCTTATAAACATCTGGTGGACTCTAAAGTTAGAGGAGGTTTAGCACTACCTAACTTTCAACTTTATGCTGAAGCGGCCGCTTTAGTATGGCTAAAGGACTGGATGAACTTATCTAATTCGCGTTTGTTAGATCTTGAAGGTTTTAACAATATAAGTGGATGGCATGGCTATTTATGGTATGGTAAAATTAAGATACAAGCATCATTTCGTAACCATATAATCCCTCCTTATTTCATATTTGGATGAGATATAAACATATTCTTGAACCAGTAACATCGATGTGGATATCACCTCAAGAAATGCTGACATTACGCCCACTTAGATTGGATAAATTTATCACCTACCAAGAGTTAATCAACTGGGAAGGAAAGAAAAGCTCACTAAAAGACTTTCAGTTACTTAAAGACGATTTACAATGGCTTCAATATCATCAAATTAAATCAGTATTTACACAAGATATGAAGAATGGATTTTAAAATCATCTTTTCACAGGATGCTATTAGATAATAATACTCAACTGATTTCTAAAATGTATAATCTTCTTTTAACAATTTATTGTGAGCAGGAAATAATCAAACCAACAATGATTAATTGGGCTCAAACTGTGGGACACGATATTGCCCTAAACAAATGGGAAAGACTATGGGTGAAAGACCTGAAAGGAATAAATGCGCAGTCAATTCGAGAAAATATCTATAAAATGATGTATAGATGGCATTTAACACCTAAGAAGATTGCAAAGATCTACAAAGTGACATCCCCTAAATGTTGGAAATGTAATAAAGAAGTTGGTTCTTTTTATCATATGTGGTGGACTTATGACAAAGCTAAGGATTTTTGGGATATGATTTATAACGAATTAAGACTAATAGTACAAAAAAACATACCCAAAACACCAGAAATGATGCTATTAAGTATGATACCTGATGATTTGTTAAAACACAGGACTTTTTTGATTTACGCGACCACAGCTGCAAGACTGCTTTATGCAGCAAAATGGAAAGGGGCAGACACTCCTGGGGAAAAAGACTGGACTATGAAAATGTTTGAACTGGTGGAAATGGCAAAACTTACAGCTATTTTAAATCGAAAAGACAATGTTCAATTTATGGGGGAAAGGGAGGCGTGGATGAAATATTGTGAATATGAACTAGGACTGGGGAAAATGGAAGAATACCTTTTAATCTGATCTAGATGACATTGTTAACATAAAGAAACGTAATCAATTATATTGATAGTATAATGTGATTGAAACCTAATTGAGATATAAGAATAATTAAGATCAGACCATATCACGATGGGACAGAATACTTTATTAAGAGGCGGACGGAGGTGATGGGGAAGTCAATAAATTTTCCTTTATTTTTTTATTTTTATTTAGCACTTAAACAATTATAACAACATTATCTATGATTTATTTTTTAATACTACGTATATTGTTGTTTGTTAACATGGAAAATTTATAATATAAAAACCAATAAAATTTTCAAAAAAAAAAGAAAAAAGGAAAAGAAGGCATTCTGCCCACAGCTAAGATGCTTAAATCCCACTTAAGTTAGAGGAGTTGAAGGGACCTAAGTGTGTGCAGGACTGCAGGTTACAAGTCTGTTGACTTTTGGCGAATCACAGGTTCACATGCCTATGGAGTGAAGAAGGTTTGAATAATCATTGCTTGAGGAAAGCATTGCTCCAGGCTCAGTCAAAAAGAAAATAACCTTTATAGGTGTTTATAATTAAGTCATGGCCAAGTATCGATCTGGATCTTGGGTAGTTATTATTGTGTTGTATTCTTCTATAGTTCTTCATTTATTCCATTTTGATTGTGCCTGGGGCAATGGCTCTAAAACAGTGATCTTAGAAAGGAATGGACAGGTAGAGATTAGGGGAGGGGCCGTGGCTCAGTGGTAGAGCATCTGCTTTGCATGCAGAAGGTCCCAGGCATCTCCAGTTCAATGGACTAGGCAAGGAGGTGATGTGAAAGACCTCAGCCTGAGATCCTGGAGAGCCGCTGCTGGTCTGAGTAGACAATACTGACTTTGATGGACCGAGGGTCTGATTCAGTAGAAGGCAGCTTCATGTGCATGTGTATCTCCGCTCAGACATGTGGCTGATCCTTTAGCTGACTATGCCCTGAAGCAGCCACTCCCAAACACTACAGAAGGTTATGGGTCAAATATATCCTGCCATCTGTTAGAAGGGCATTCTAATGGCAAAATTCATTTTCTAGGTTCATGCATTTTTCTGCCATAATCCATAGAACATCTGAATTGATGTTCAAAATTTTTCAAATTAAGAACAAGTAGCAGGATCACACAGGATAGCTCTTTTGTAGATGACATGAGCAATCTGCTTTCATTTATACGCATCACATACATGTTGTTGATTCTGGAGAGGGGCTCCCTAACTCCAATTCAGAGTTGGCTTTCAGTGAGATCATAGAGTTCTGCTCTTTATTTCTTCACTGTCACAAACCTTTACTGATGGGGTGGGTTTGAAATACAGGATTTAAACAACCCTCACCAAGGGGAGACATAATTATTTCCCTGACAAAACTGACAGGGACAGCTGCGTTATGTATACTAAACACATGTCAGTTTGACAGCGGCCCACTTTACAGTTTTGCCCATGTCTGCACTAAAAATAGCTTGAGCATAAGAAAGAAACCTTGCCACCAACTTTCCCTCCTAGAAGGTGCTGGCTTAGGTTTTACAAGGGGCTTCAAGGAACATTCCCAGTCTGGTCAGTGACCTACACAAAGGGGTCTTTGACACTGTGACAAGGTACCTTTAAAAGCTTGAAAGAAATACTAAAATCTGGATAGAAAACACAAATAGCATGTATTGAAGGGAATCACACAGCGGTTTGGACAGGAAAATTAGCAAACTTGAGCAGTCAAAATACTATTAAGCCAGCGTGGTTTAGTGGTTAAGAACGGTGGTTTGGAGCAGTGGAGTCTGATCTGGAGAACCGGGTTTGATTCCCCACTCCTCCACATGAGCGGCGGATGCTAATCTGGTGAACTGGATTTGTTTCCCCACTCCTACACATGAAGCCAGCTGGGTGACCTTGGGTGAGTCACACTCTCTCAGCCTCGCCTACCTCACAGGGTGTCTGTTGTGGGCAGGGGAAGGGAAGGTGACTGTAAGTCAGTTTGATTCTTCTTCTTCTTCCTCCTCCTCCTCCTCCTCCTAACACTGGAAAGCCCACTAAAAGGAGCCAAATATTCCAAGGATCCATAGACTGTGCAATGCAATGCAAGCGAGGGAGGCAAGAGGCGTACAGTGAGAATGGGAGCTATGACTAAGTAGCCATGCAGATCTAGCAAGGCAGTGTCTGAGCATCCTGGCAGTAAATAATCTAAAAGTAGGGAAAGAGCAGTGAAGACATGCAACGTACGTCAGTCCAGGTACTCTACAGTCACACAAACATGGGTGATTTGGACCTCTGGAGGTCCAACAACAGAGCATAGAAGCTGAGCATCCTTCCCCGATGTTGCCTCCTGACACTGGGATTCAGAGGTTGATTACCTCTGAATGTGGCATTTCCCTTTAGTCAACATGGCTAGTAGCCACTGATACACCTATCCTCCCTGAATCTGTCTAATCCCCTTTTAAAGCGGTCTGTGCCTATGGCCATCACTACATCCTTTGGCAGCAAATTCCACACTTTAATCACTCTCTGTTTAAAAAAGTATTTCCTTTTGTCCATCTTGAATCTAGTGCCCAAAAATGTCATTGGATGCCCTTGAGTTCTAATATTTTGGGAAAGAAAGAAAAAGTTCTCTTTGTCAACTCTCTCTACCCTGTGCATAATTTTATAAACCTCTGCCTTCTCTCCCCACCCCCACTTAGTTGTCTCTTTTCTAAATTGAAAAGTTGCAGTCTCTTCAGCCTTTCCTTATCGGGAAGATGCTCCAACACCCTAATCATCTTGGTTGTGCTCTCCTGTTTTTTTTCCAGCTCTGTGATGTTGTTTTTGAGATAAGGTGACCAGAACTGTACACAGTATTCCAAATGAGGCTGCCCATTTCAAAAGAGGCCACACAGAGTACACACTTCAGGTTATATGGCAAGACAGCGCACCCTTTGGAGACAAGGTGTAGGGCAAGAGCCAGGTATAGGGCAAGAGGATGGTTTAAAAACCAGGACTGGGAGGAAGGGAGGTGGATATTCAGGTATGTCAACTGTTTAGCTGAAAAGGAGGACTTGCAGAAAGGAGCTGGCATTGCATCAAGATGGAGGAAAAAAGAAACACAAGCCAAAATGGAGGCATAATCGCAACAAAATGGTCACAGGCATTGGACTTAACACAGGCAACAGATGTGCTTCAATGAGCTTGACAGCTATGTATGTTGGGACGGCACACCTGGCCATCACAAAGACATCTTGCATATTTCTTCCTTATCTCTACAGGTGTCTTGTATAGCTGTGAAAATTGAATTTGCCCTTATGAGCCTTCTTTTTAATTTAAGTATGTAAATGGAATGGGGGGGGCGCATTTATACGAAGCTACTAACCTCAACTTGATTTGTGCATAGTGACAAAGAAAACAACCTTCTGTTACTGAAATTTTCCATCTGGTTTTGAGCAGAATATTACAGAGCTCAGCAGTGACTTCAAAGCAATCTCAGTGCACTGGTGCTGACTTTAGTTTCATTTAACAGCCTTGGCAGGGAAGTCAAATATTATTAGATGGGTGAAAAGGAGGAGAGGAGGAGAAAAGGTAGTTAGAGACCTACATAGCATGAAGAGAGACAGAAGAGTAATGAGTACATACTGGGAAGAAGTGTGTAAATTCGTTCTTGGCAGTGGGACCCGATAGGCAAGAATGAGTTCATAAAGGGTGGGGGGGGGAGTCTTTTCACAACATTTTCATTTCAATTTTTGATGATTGTGCTTCGGTGAAATGGGAATACACATAAAATCTAAAATGGCCATCTCACTAGATATTTTTGCATGTTGTTATATGCTAGGGAACTCATCAAGTTTCAGTTCTTCCTTTTTTTGTAAAGCATAAATATTTTGAGCTGTACTGTTAATTAGACTCACCAGGAACTCAGCTGGCTTACTTTGGCTTAGGGTCTTTATATCAGGCTATAATTTCTACACCATTTCAGATATGCAAATCCACTTCTAGACATCTTCAGAGCAATCCTATGATGTAAGCATTTTCCAACCCCCTCTTCAAAGCAGCATGCCAATGGTTAAACAGGGGAAAACAATAGATTGGCTTCTCTCACAGCTAATCACAAAGCTGTGTGTCGAGAGGTGGGGATTCAAATGCTTCCTGCTACTTCAGAGCTCTTTCTGAGCAAAAGAAAGGCTTTTTAAAAATGGGGCTTGGGTTTCTCCCCCCCTTCTTTCAGGTAGCTCCGTTTTTTGTTTTTGTTCTTAAAATGCTTTTTTATGCGGCAGTTGGGTTTTGGGGGGAAGGAAATCTTCTCTCATGGGGAGCACTGCGAAGTAAGCCAATTACAGAGCAGCATTTAAAGGGGTGGGACTTGATTTGAGCTTGGGAGACTGCTTTTCTGTATTCATGGCTCGATTAGCACACTGTTTCGTCCCTGATCATTCAAGCCAATGCATATAGTTTTCCCCAACCAGGGTAACTTTAATGTGCGATGAACCCAGGTCCAAGCAGGGAGATCCAACCCATGCATAAAAGACCATAGTCTATGGGGAAAATTTCGAACCTCCTGTGGGGGCGTTTTTGGAGGTGGAGTCCCCAAATTTTCAGGGTAGCTTGAAGGAACTCTCGTTGCATGAACCCTGAAGTTTGGTGAAGATTGGGTTAGGGGATGTATACGACATCTATACCCATTCCTTTTTTAATATGGCTTGATTAGAAAGGTCTAGTCTATTTACTTATGGTTGCCAACTCTGGATTGGGAGATACCTGGAGATTTGGGGGCAGTGCCTGGGAAAGACAGAGTTTGAGCATGGGAGGGAGCTCAGCTAGGATGTGGTACCATGCAGTCCACATTCTAAAGCTGCCATTTCCTTCAGGGAAACTGATTTTTGTAGTCTGTAATTCAATTGTAATTCTGGAAGAACTCTAGGACTCACTTGGATGTTGGCAATAGGGTTGCCAGGTCCCTCTTCACTACCGACAGGAGGTTTTTGGGGTGGAGCCTGAGGAGGGTGGGGTTGGGGGGGAACTTCAATGCCATAGAATCCAATTACCAAAGCAGCCATTTTCTCTAGGTGAACTGATCTCTATTGGCTGAAGATCAGTTGTAATTGCAGGAGATCTCCAGCTAGTACCCTGACGTTGGCAACCCTAGTTGGCAAGCCTATACTCTAATAATCACATCTGCATTTTAAATCCACTTCATAGACATGATGAAAAATTGTCTCCCTTCTTTAAAACACTGAAAACAGCCAACATTCCCTTTTAATTGTCTTTTCTACAGGGTAAACACAGTAACTCCCTTTGGCTTTTCTTCATTTGTCTTCCAGGCCTTTTTTTGCCCTCTTAAGCCCCTCTGACTTCCTTTCCAGCTTGTCAACTTCCTTCTAGAATGGTAGTACTCTGAACAGAATGCTGTACTCCAGAGGAACGCTACCTAAAAGCTAACACAGGGCAATAGCAGGAGCAACAGAAGCATCTGTAATATGTCTTTCGGATGGTCTGACAGCTCAGTGTTTTGCAAAACAGAAGAAGAATTTATGGTTTGACTGTGTGGCACCATGGGACCATCGTGTCTGTAGCATTGTCTTGGCTACTCACCACTTGATTGGCAAACACACAGCATCAGAAGCACGAGGCTGTTGCCTCCTGCTGGTTCTAAGGCAGCATGTTGATCGCTTTGCTGCTGAAACTGTCACATCAGGAAAACAAACAACCAAACCTCCCTTCCAACTTTGACACCATGCACAATGGCAGCCTTCCCTTTGCAGGCTGCCTCTGGTCCTCCGACTTAATGTATTGTAAATTAGGCCCACTTTTTGGCAAAAGCTATCAGAAAGACGCCTGCAGGCTAAATGACTGTTTGGGAGGAAGCCAAGATGGAGCAAGCTTTCCTTCAGTCCTGGAGGAACAGGGCCCGCTTCATTTGCTGACCCTCTTTTGGACAGATGCCATCTCTTTTCGTGGCTCCAAAACTGTCTTGGCTGTTATAGTACATCAGTTAATTCTTACAGCAGTGTCTGAAGTCATGTCTTCGAAGAGCTCTTTAGTCTCCTATTGGATGCGACTGTTATCACAAATAATAACATCTTATGTTAGATGCTTAGTTGCTCCATTACAGGAAGGAACTCCTGCCCTTTCAAGCACAATCTCATCCCTACAGATTAGGATGCCTATTTACAGTCTCAGAACACAGAAAGGCAGACATATATGGCTATTTCAATTTTATTTATTCGTCTATTTTTATAAACTTTGACTGCTATCCTGCTTAACTCCTAGGTCTCAAAGTAGAATTGCCAGCAGGTCCCTCTTCGCCACTGGCAGGAGGATTTTGGGGCGGAGTCTGAGGAGGGCGGGGTTTGGGGGAGGGGAAGGACTTCAATGCCATAGAGTCCAATTGCCAAAGCGGTCATTCTCTCCAGGTGAACTGATCTCTATTGGCTGAAGATCAGTTGTAATAGCAGGAGATCTCCAGCTAGTACCTGGAGGTTAGCACCCCTATCTCAAAGAAATAGATGCTATCACAAAAGAAGACAAACAGATGCAACGAATCACAATAGGTAGCAAGAATGGGTGGCAGCCTATGGAGAACTGGAAGAAGGCTCCTTAGGCTGGAAGAAGGCTTCAGACTTTGTATGTTGGAGTGGTAGGATATCAGCCAATGTGATAAAACATCCACTTATGAGGCACACTAAAGGTAAAGGTAAAGGTCCCCTGTGCAAGCACCGGGTCATTCCTGACCCATGGGGTGACGTCCCATCCCGACGTTTACTAGGCAGACTTTGTTTTACGGGGTGGTTTGCCAGTGCCTTCCCCAGTCATCTTCCCTTTACCCCCAGCAGGCTGGGTACTCATTTGACCGACCTCGGAAGGATGGAAGGCTTGAGCCGGCTAACTGAAACCAACTTCCGTCAGGACTGAACTCAGGTTGTGAGCAGAGCTTGGGCTGCAGTACTTCAGCTTACCACTCTGCGCCATGGGTCTCTTTTTTTTTTTTTTGCTGTATAGTTATGAGGCCCACTACTATGTAGCCCCCCCAAAAAAAAATTCAAAAAGGCCAGCACCTAACACACTCCAAAAACTGAGTGCAAACAAGCCCATTTACTATATGCACAAAGTGGTTGGGTTGGGGCTGTGAGGAAAGTTAGACATTTATGGGGCAATCATCAGGAAATCTTTCTACATGCCCTTGTAGTGATGGCATATGGAAGATACAGATATGGAAGCCTTCTAAAGATCGGTATGGAAAATCTGAGTTATTTAAGCCTTTATAAGTCTTCCTTTCTTGTGAGGCTTTGTGGCAAGGCCAGTTTAACTTCTCATGTAGAGAAAAAAAATATGTCCCCCCATTTAATTTCTTTCTACATTATTTTATAATTTTTGTTAATAATTTTATCCTTTGATTTTAGTTGTTTAGTACGTACTGTTTTTTGTATGCTGTAAGGTTTTTATATTCATCTTATGCAGTATTTATACAGATAATGTGCTTTATTTGCTGTGCAATTCAATGCAGAGTTACTCCTGTGTGCTTCCATTGAAATCAATGGATTTATATTGGAGTAACTGTGTGTGCAATGTATAATGATGATTTGTTGACATGCAAATAACATTAAAGTATACTTCACAGTAAAATTCCATGGGAGCAAAGAGAAAATGGTGTACAAATAAAGAATCATCATTTCATTTGTACAAAGGAGAAGTGAAATGGAAACAGAATTTTGGGTCAAAAGAATAGGCATGGAAAATTCAAAATTATTCCTACCTAGGGCTGCCAGCCCAAGGCTAGCAACCAGCTGGGGACTTTCCAGTATTTGTGGGGGGCACTTTCTGATGAAGTCATGAAGTCACTTCTGATGTAATGCAGAAGTGATGTCATTGCATAGAGGTGATGCTCCAGCATTCGCCCAATACTTAACCATAGAGTTGTGAATGAATGCTAGAATGTTGCCCCTTTGTGGTGACATCAATTCTGGGTCATGCTGGAAGTGACATCACTGTGTCACCAGCAATAGTGATCCCCTCCCATTTCACCCCTTCCAGCCCGCCAAATGGCAGTAGGGGAAGAGGGCTGCTGGCAGGAGGTCTCTTGTAATCCAACCTGGAAGCATACATCTGGCCTGCTGTACATTCAACTAGAAAGGAGATATTAAGAGATGTCTTCCATACTTAAGCTATGTAAATTGCAAGATGCTCAGTAGGGAAAGGAATTATGAAAGAAAGATGATTTTCATCATTAAACAGGCTATCTTTTGAACATGAAATTAGATTTTCCCATATCAGGTCATGACATGACTACTCTTTACAAAATTGTTCTGAAGTGGAAAAGAAACCAATAGCCAGGCACTTTTTGTTTTTCCTGAAGTTTTGTTAGAAGAAAATTTTAGGCATTCCTAGCAGGGTCTCAAAGAGTAATCTGAGGTGAGGAAAATCATGAGGAAAGGAAAGAGTTAACTCTCCTCCCTTGCTTCAAATTGGAGTTTCCCTGGGGCTGTGGTGGAAAGTGCTCTCAAGTCACTGCTGACTTACGGCGACCCCATAGGGGTTTCAAGGCAAGAGATGTTCAGAGTTGGTTTGCCATTGCCTGCCTCTGCATGGGCTGAGAGAGTTCTGAGAGAACTGGGACTGGCCCAAGGTCACCCAGCAGGTTTCATGTGGAGGAGCAGGGAATCAAAACTGGTTCTCCAGATTAGAGTCCGCCACTCTTAACCACTATGCCACGCTGGCCTGGGGCCACAGTTTAGCAATAACAGTACAGTGAAGCACATAGGTCAGGATCAGAGGCTGCTGCTGTTTTCCCACCCCTTCCTGCACAGTCAGTCCACACATGGTGATTCTTTGCCAAAGACCTTTGTTTCATAGATTGGTAGAAGTTAGGGGTGTGCTTTCAGGTGATAACAGATAAAATCTGAGCTGGGCATACCCTGTTCATTTCCCTTGGAAGCAAAGGTAGCTAATCTGAATGAAATATCCTCTGACTTTTGCACTTGAACCAACTAGGTCACTTCTGGCTGTCCAGCAGGTGCCATCATTTCTGCTCCTCACCCTCTGCTTTGAGTTTCCATTATCCTGGCATGAAAGGATGGAGAGGGGAAACCACTCATTACCATGTCTTCATGTGCCCACACTTTCAGGGAGAATTTTAAGTGCCTTTTAAAGAGGAAGGCTTTCTCCTATCTGTCTTCAATTCAGTAGAGAGGATTTCCTAGTCAAGGGCTACAATTCCTGAATGTTTCAGTTTTAGGAGAGAAATCACAGGAGGGAGTCTGTTTCCCGTTGAATTCAATGTAAATGTCACTTGCATACAAGAGCAAACATAAGTGACATAACAATATTTAAAGAATCCAAACAAAATAAACTGACCTGAACAAACAGTCTGCTCAGATCTCTGGAAAAAGTTGCTTCCTCTGCCTTGTAGTTATAATTGTGTTTTATATGTCAGTGTAAACTATGTGAAGGTTGGGTGCTGTGGTGTTTTGGTTATCAGAGTCACCTGCCAATGATCTACCAGTGAAAAAACAGCATACATTTTAGTACTAAATTTCAATTGGCTTTCAATGCCAAGAAAATACCGTTTGTAATATGGTGTACAGGAATATAATCTGCAGCAAAATTTGCAAACATAACTTTGTTTCTCAAGAAAGACAAAATAGTTGGATTTTTTTTTTAGCAACTTGAAATGGACTAATGAAATTTACATGCAAGAACCCTCCAATACATTCCATCATATTGGACTAAGTATTGAATTTGTAACATAATACTATTTATGGCAGCAGGAATTTTTAAGCTCTAGCTTCAGAATCACAATGAGTGGTAATTAAAAGAATAAATTCTACTTATCACATTCTTCCAGGTGGAAAAATAGCTCTGTGTTCTACAGCAAGAACTGTCAGTGAACGCTTGATAATGTTAAGACACAGCCATTTGTCCTGAGGCTTTTAGCAAATGACTAATTCCTTATTTGCTGCAGAAATGTACAACTCCTACATCCTGTTCCCTGGGTTACCTCAGAGCTATCATAGCAGGGCTGAAATTCTTAAGCTCATCAGTATATTGCTTGAAGGTATTATAGTAACGTACTGTATGCTGTGTAGTTACTTTTCATTACAAAACCTGTGAAAAATTCTGCACTTTTATCCCCTGCGCATACAACACAGAAATTAATCTTGTATAGATCCTCAAGAGAAACTTGCGGGAACTTTTCTTAAGGCTTTACATATTACTTTGTGGGTACTTTTCATGACAAAAAAAACAAATCAGTGGGTTATAGATCAAATCAAGCCTGAACTGACCCTAGAAGCTAAAATGACTAAACTGAGGCTATCGTATTTTGGTCATGTCATGAGACAACAAGAGTCACTGGAAAAGACAGTCATGCTAGGAAAAGTTGAGGGCAGCAGGAAAAGAGGAAGACCCAACAAGAGATGGATTGACTCAATAAAGGAAGCCACGGCCCACAATTTGCAAGATCTGAGCAAGGCTGTCAAAGATAGGACATTTTGGAGGACTTTCGTTCATAGGGTCGCCATGAGTCGGAAGCGACTTGATGGCACTTAACACACACACACACACTTTTCGTGTGGCTTTTCAAGGCATCCAGCTCATGGTTGGAACACTGGATGGACCAATGGTCTGATTCAGTATAAGGCAGTTTCACGTGGGTTCCAGTGTTTACTAAACGCTAAAAGCCACCATAGTCATGGTGCTCACATACAAACAACACTTTCTTGAAGTACACTTGGCTACAGAAATCCTGCCATTTCTAGACTCTTCTAACTTGAGAAATAAGGGATGGTTCAAGTCAAAGAAATGACAGCATCATTTACTCTTGTGGCTCCAAATGTGCCTGGCATAATAATTAAGCCATTATGTTGATTCAAGAAAATACGCAATGCTGTCAGATATTCAAAACATGGGATATTTGATCAAACTTTTAAATTTAAATAACTTGCAGCGTAACATTTAAAACTGCAGCATATATTGCTAGGGCCTTTGGAATTACAACTCTCTCAGTATCTCCAAGAGGGTATAGAGGAAGTCAATTTCAAAATGGTTCCTTGTATATTTAAAGCCAAGTCTAAGGCAGAGACTTGAATGAGATGCAAGAGCTCTTCCCTTTACATTTTTGGAACGGCTCCTCTAGTTGGTTCCAGGTGGCTGCAGAGTAGCTGAAGAATTTGACCCTCTACAGGTGGTAATATGGGAACAACTTGCCTGGCACTGTGTCACACCTGTCCAGTCATCTGCCTGTTCAGCAGACTGATCCATGCACCATGACTTTCAATAAACTGATACCCAGTGGTCTTAAAGACACAGCTATCTCAATTTGACTATGGATCTCTCCTCTTAGAAAGGCTCACTTGCTTTTGGAAGAGAATACAAGGACTTCGGGGGCAGTTAATGTCAGCTGTATTCATTTAGATTATTATCTACTATTTGAATTAGTTTCATTGTTGGTATCAGCTAGAACTGTTCAAATAATCTGCAGTTTTGAATTTTGAGGTCCAGCTGGCAACTTCAGTGTGGTAAAGAGCCACAACTTAGAGCACATGCTTGGCATGCAGATGGTCCCATGTTCAGTCCCTGGTGTCTTCTCTTAGCAGCAGGTGCATCTAAGTGGCCACTGCTGACACTCAGTACTGTGATCGGGCACAGCTTGAAGAGTTTCAATCTTTAAAAATTTAAATGGTGCCATTATATTGAGAGACATAATATTGAGAGCCAGCGTGGAGTAGTGGTTAAAAGCGGTGGAGTCTGATCTGGAGAACCGGGTTTGATTCCTCACTCCTCCACATGAGGGGCGGAAGCTAATCTGGTGAACTGGATTTGTTTCCCCACTCCTACACACGAAGCCAGCTGGGTGACCTTGGGCTAGTCACAGCTCTCTCAGCCCCACCTACCTCACAGGGTGTCTGTTGTGGGGAGGGGAAGGGAAGATGATTGTAAGCCGGTTTGATTCTGCCTTAAGTGGTGGAGAAAGTCGGCATATAAAAACCAACTCTTCTTCTTCTTCTCTGAGAAGACTGCTCATTGCCATTGTTTTCTAAAGTTGCTGCTGTTTTAAAATGAAATTTGCCAAGACAATTCCATCTTTCCTTGACTTTTTGAAATCATAACAATCCTTTGCACGTGGAGACTCCAGCATTTATTTCAGTATCAATGAAAAATTAGAATACTTTCTTCAGTCATATTTCTTATAAACATATCTTCATGTGGTGGTCTTGTATGCCAATACAGGCAGTGATCATGGCATGAATAGGTGTTTAATATACTCTTGAGTGTTCATATATAGATATCACATCCAGAAGGGGGCGATGTTATTCTATGTAAAGTAGGACGTTTCATACTGACTTCTGTGTTCATATGGTTGTTGTCTATAATTTAGTGATGACTTTGGTATCACGCCAGCAAGCAATAAAAGAGGTTATATTCCTTGCCTTTGAGTTTTTCCTGAGTAAGCCAATTGACCTTCTTGTGTTTGTAGAAACAGATGTGTGACTACTTCAGACATTTATGAAGCTCTGCTGTTTTGCTTCCTATGTTTAAAAAAGAGACAATTGATGAAGGAGTTCAGTCTTCTTGAAACCAGATAGAAGATGAACTTTAAAGAAAGGGGTACTTAGAAGGCATATACACAACACTGGCACAAGGTGTATGTAACTTCCTTCTCCCTGATAACATAGATCTTAGCAGAAGAGATTGATGAGATTTACAGCGATCACAGCTTTGGCAGAATTTTCATGTCATAGGTAATATAGGAAAACATCAGTCCCATCTTTCCTTCAAGGAGTTCAGGGTGGCTTGGATATTTCTTCTCCATGTTATGCTCACAGCAATGCTGTGAGGTAGATTGGGGTGGGAGAGGGTGAGCCAATGGGCTTCTTGGCAGAGTTTAAACCTATATCTCTTTCCTTCTAATCCAACATGCTAAGCACCACACTGATTCCGTAGGTGGGCTGGGTGGAAGGTCTGCGGCAGTAATATCAGGCTTAGGCTCAGACTGGAAAAAGTCTGAGAAAAACAGTGCTTAGCTTCTTCTTCTCCCTTTGCAGGTTCACCCTTTTGACACAACTTCGTCCTTTTGACACCCTTTTGACTGAAAAAATCAGCATTGGTAATGAGCCATGAATGCAAGGTCTTTATTCAGCCCAGGTAAATGCATTGTCTTTAGTTTGAATATCAACTGTAATTCAGCAGTTTCTCTTTCCAATCTCCTTTTGAAATTCCTTTGTAAGAGAACTGCTACTCTTAAATCTGCAACAGAATGTCCTGGAAGGTTGAAATGTTCTCCCACTGGTTTTTGAATATTGTGGTTTCTCATGTCAGACTTATGTCCATTTAATCTTTGTCTAAGAGACTGACCTGGTTGTCCAATGTAGATTGTGGAAGGGCATAAATGCGAGATCTCATGTGAGGATAGTACTTGTGTAGGGAACCCTCTGATGTGTCTGACTCTATATGGTGGCTGATTTGGGTAACACTACCTATACTGTGAGTCAGATGGGACGAGTCACAAGTGAGTCAGGATGGCCCCAAAGGATGGTTTTTACTGCTTTGCCTCAGGATTCATAGTGGACAGGATAGAGGGTGAACAGGGTAGATTACAGAACTGAAGATGCCATGGTGTTTCCCGCCCAGAGGTTATGACTAAGCTACAAGATATAGTGCATTGTTTTATATCAAATCAAACCAACGGCTCATCCAGACCAGTAATTTCTACCTTGGTAGCCAGAAGCTCAAGCATATGTCTTTGTCAGTTCTGCCACCTGTCACTTCAATTGCAGGAAACTGAAACTTCTTCATTTAATGTCTATATTTCACAGAAATAAGTGTGGCCTCCTCATTCTAGGCTGATGTTAGGTTTTCCCTCCCTGCTCAGTACTGCAACTGTGCATTTAGCATTTAAGCACTCTGGAGACCAAAGAATGCCATTGGGAAAGTATAACCTTTTCTAGTGAACTATGCAGTTTTGTATAAAGTAAGACAGATAAACATTTATTCTTGTGATACATCAGAATGAGAAGCAGCATATGCATAAATGTCTAATATTAATTAATAATATAAATAGCAATGGTGTGCCTAGTTTAATGTATAACAACCTCAGACTTCACCTTTGTAAGAGGGTGGTATGATTGACTATGCATTATTCTAAGGGTTGAAACTACTTTGCCGTTTGCATTTTAAACATCTGCATAGTTCTGAAGGCTGCACAAATTGAAATATGGAACAGAGCTCTGCCTTGTCATCAAAACTACAGTTGGATTAGGGAAGTGTTGCTGTGAACCGGCTGCATACAACCATATTGTGAGGGTTCCCAACCTCCCTGTGCAAACTCCATAAAATCACTTGCTCAGACGGTCATGCAGAAACAAGGAACTTTATTGGAAGCTTCAGGTAGTACAGGCCTTACACTGGTAAAGTTGCAAGTGCTTACGGTTTCACAAAGACAGCATTATAACCCCTACAGGGAAGCAGATGTCAAGCGTATGTTATGGGAAGCGATAACTGTGCATGGTACAAAACATCAAAGAGTTCAGGGAGCTTGTTAGTACTATCTACCCTCCAAGGCCATAGCCGATGGAAGGGAGTCAGTGAGAGCAAGGGAGGGACGTGGGAAGAGGGAAGAGACATTCCAACCTGGGGCCTGTCAGACGCCGCGCCTGAACCAAGGAAAGACAAGAGGCCTGGACTGCTTTTACGAGTCCAGGGGGGGGGGGGGGAACCTACAAGGCAAAGGCCTTACCCAAGGCAAAGGCATACAGACCCTCACACATATCATTATCTTCCTGCTTTTAATGTAAATTCTTCTACTATAATACCCTATTCCTTATGCTAATAGTGTATTTCCATAATCCTGTTTTAGATTTTTATTATATATATATATATATGCCCCCAAAGGTCCTGCCGAAACCTCCTCCCAGCGTTAAAAAGCCACCTAAAAGCCACCTAAAATAAATAAAATTTTAATGCCATTAGAGAACAAGTAGTATCAAGGGCATTGTTCTCAGTGAGATTGTGAATGTGCAGGTAGAGGCTCATATGACTAAATATTCTTCCATATTCCCCTCATTACTTACACATGAATCAACACCTGGCACATTAAAGATTAAAGCAGTGTAGGTCTGTTCTTCATGTTCTATATTTCTAAAAATTATTATGGAGAAATAATTAATCATATCTGGTTAAGCAATCTGAAGCAGTTTAATCCATACTCAAGTCCCTTTAAAATACCTGAACTGGAATATATTGGGCATACTTGTTTCTGGTGAAGAAAATGAAATATTTCATTTTTTTTAAAACTGATATCTGTTGTAGTATTTAGCAATATACCTCAGATATCTTCAGCGATAAAAGCCAACAGCTAATTTGCCTTTCTACATAATTAATAATTATTGATAAGCGTATTTTGACATTGATACTATTCCCAGGGATTAATATTTATTTAACGTAATTGTAATTAGAGCCCTGGCCTGGATAGCCCCTGGCTAGCCTGATCTTGTCAGATCTCAGAAGCTAAGCAGGGTTGGCAAGAGTAATGACAAGGAAGGCAGGCAATGGCAAACCACCTCTGAATGTCTCTTGCCTTGAAAACTGTACGAGGTCGCCCTAAGTCATCTGTGACTACACACACAGCAAAGGTAA
This sequence comes from Euleptes europaea, assembly GCF_029931775.1. Taxonomy (NCBI): domain Eukaryota; kingdom Metazoa; phylum Chordata; class Lepidosauria; order Squamata; family Sphaerodactylidae; genus Euleptes; species Euleptes europaea. Next base: position 76,468,893 of record NC_079315.1, read on the forward strand.
TTATACATCACCTTTCCAAGCGTGTAGTCCAGGCAGCTCACAATAAATGGTTCATGACATTAACAATTTCAGAAAACCTGTCAAATACTTTAAAAAATGACCATACCATCAAATAAACCAATAAAAATATCTAAGATGCTAAAAGCCATAAATCAGCAGCAGGAGTCCCTCCCTAAGAATCAATCAGAGAAGGCACAAGAAATCAAAATAGTTTTGACCTGGTGCCTAAAAGAAAGCAGCACTGGTACAGGTGTACCACCTTAGGAAGAGTGTCCTCCAAGCTGGGGCATCACAAATGAGAAAGTCATGCATTCAGGCACAACCTGCCTAACATATTAAGTTGAGGTATCAAGGACTATCTAAATCAGTGGTTCCCAACCTTTTTTTGACCAGGGACCACTAGGACTTTTTTGTTAGGTGCAGGGACCCCTAGGTTCAAAATAAAAATTCAGAGAATTTGAAAATAAACTTTAATCATAACTGTTAGTTAAACAATAAATTTAGAATAATATTTGAATATATATTTTTATAATAGAGAACTTTTAATTGAAAATATTAATTTATTATGGGGTTATAACTTTGTTTCGCGGACCTTAATTTAGTTCCCGTGGACCCCTGGGGGCCACGGACCCCTGGTTGGGAACCAGTGATCTAAATGGATGGATAAGTTCATGGAGAAGGAGGCAATCCTTGAGGTGTCCTAGTTTGCTTTGAGCCAAGAGGAAAGGAGGGTATAGATATTTTTATTAATAAATAAAATAAATAGGGTAAGGGTTCAGGGCTTCGCTCAGAGCTTTATATTCCTAAATATTTGAAATAGATAGCTCAATGTAAATTATCCTTCTGTGGGTAGATAGGTCCTTTTTGAGTGGTTTTCTTCACATAATTTCCCCCTTTTTATTTTGCCCCTATTTAGATAATAGGGGTTTTGTGGGTATTGTGTTGGTACAGGACCAAGCAATTTTGGAGCTTTGCAACAGCAGGATTCAATATAAACACAAAGATGGACTAGTAATGTTATGAGTGACAAGAAAAGAAAGATCTGTAAAATAGATTATAAAATGAAGCTGGGATCTCTGTAGGAATTAAAATAAAACCTACCCCTAGGGGTGCAGAAGCTTGACTTATGAATGTGATTTTCTTTGGTTAAAGGTTTTAAGGGGATCATTGAAAGAATTATTGAAAATGAGATTTTACTAAGATGGCTTCAGAGACATTTCTTCCCTGCAATTTTAGTTTCGGTAACCTGGAACTAATTATAAAACAAACAAAAAAGTACACTCTCTTTGTTCATAAAAAGGTAAAGGTCCCCTGTGCAAGCACTGGGTCATTCCTGACCCATGGGGTGACGTCACATCCCGACGTTTTCTAGGCAGACTTTGTTTGCGGGGTGGTTTGCCAGTGCCTTCCCCAGTCATCTTCCCTTTACCCCCAGCAAGCTGGGTACTCATTTTACCAACCTCGGAAGGATGGAAGGCTGAGTCAACCTTGAGCCAGCTACCTGAAAGCGACTTCCGTCGGGATCGAACTCAGGTCGTGGGCAGAGCTTTTGACTGCAGTACTGCAGCTTACCACTCTGCGCCATGGGGCTCTTTGTCCATAGAGACTGCAATTAAGTACAATAACATATTTGTACAACTAAAAGTAAACCATTTATCAACTGATATATTATATCTTGCAATTAGAGGAATAAAGAAACATCTACTCAGAGTATGAATGGACAGCTGCCTTTATAGAGGTTTTGAACACGTGAACATAATTTGATGGAACATTTCAAAACGCATTTCAACTTGGCAGCAAAACTACTATCAATCTAACAAACCTAAACATCAGGTAAAATGGCCTTTTCCACATCAAATTCCCTCACCAGCCTCTGCAATGTACACATTTAAAGCTGTATCTTGCCAATTATGAATACTCTCTTATAGATTTTATTTGTACATTGGGTCCCCATATTTGCATCCCGAACCTGCCCCGAACATTTTTATCTCTCTTCTTCACACACAATGTGTTCTGGTATTAGGAGAGAGGAAGAAAAGCTTCTCCCTGTCCACTCTCTCCATACCATGCATCATTTTATAAACCTCTATCATATCTCCCCTTAACCACTTTCTTTCCAAGCTACACAGCCCTAAGCGTTTTAACTGCTCCTCATAGGGCAGTAGCTCTAGCCCCCTGATTATTTTGGTTGCTCTTTTCTGCACCTTCTCAAGCTCTGCAATATCTTTTTTTTAGGTGTGGTGAACAGAACTGTACACCCTCCTAACTGTTCCTTTCAACTTCCTTTTTACCAGGTTCCTCATTTTAGAGAAATCCCCTCTTTTAAAGTCAAATGTGTATTGTCACTCACAGGGATTCTGTGGATGAGTCTGCAGTTTTTATGGTTTCTATTTTATTTGACACAATGCCTTCCTTGATATATATAACAACACCCCCTCCAGTATGGCTTTCCCTGTCATTTCTATAGAATTTGTAGTCAGGAATGACCATATCCCACTGGTTCTCTCCCTTCCACCAGGTTTCTGTAATGCTCATTATATCTATATTTCCCCTTAAAACCAAGCACTCTAACTACCCCATTTTCAATTGAAGGCTTCTAGCATTAGTATAGAAACACCTCCACATTGTTGAGCTCTTCTGACTTGCCTGGCATGCGCCCTTGGGCATCCTTAAGTGACTATCCTGATTTACTTCATCCCCTTTTGTATCTACCCCATCCTTCATGTGGGCAATCAGAAGCATTTTCCTTTTGTCCATTTGCAATGAGTCTGCCCAAACTGGATGCTTCTCAGCTCCGGTCAGCTTTCCCCCAGGTTCAGTTTAAAAGCTACTCTGCCAGCTTTTTTATGTTATGTGCCAGCTGTCTGGTTCCATCCTGGTTCAAGTGGAGCCCATCTCTTTTGTACAGGCCTGGCTTGTCCCAAAATGTTGCCCAGTTCCTAACAAATCTAAAGCCCTCCTCCCTTCATCACCATCTCATCCATGTATTGAGACTCCCCAACTTTGCCTGTCTAGCTGGTCCTGTGTGTGGAACAGGTAGCATTTCAGAGAAAGCTACCTTGAAGTTCCTGGATTTTAGTTTCCTGACTAGCATCCTAAATTTGGATTCCAGGATTTCAGGACTACACTTCCCTACATTGTTGGTGCCCTTGTGCACCATGACTACTGGCTCCTCCTCAGCACTATCTACCAAACTATCTGGATGACCAGTTATGTCTGCAACCTTCGCACCAGGCAGGCAAGTCACCATGTGATCCATGCACTGGCCAGAAACCCAGTTGTCTACATTTTTAATGATAGAGTCTCCCACTACAAGAAGCCCCCTCCCCTCAGAGGCATCTTGGTACGAGAGGATATCTGTTCATCAACCAAAGAAGGGGTCCCTTCTAAGGTACCATATTCCCTTACCTCAGAGAGATGTCCTCCTTTACCAAGGGCTCCATCATCCATGACTGGCAGGGAGCAGCGACCCTGGGACTGGGATGTGACTATTGCATACCCAGAGTCCTTACCTCTCTCAGCCTGTCTCAGCTCCTCCAGTTGAGCTACCTTGGTCTCAAGGAAATGAACTCACTCCTTGAGAGGAGCTCTTTGAACTGAGCACACACCCATGACTTCTGTCCAGCAGGCAGATAGTCATACATGTGATACTCTATGCAGCACACTGGATAGCCCCCCAACCCCTGCTGGCTTTCTATCTTCATAACTGGTATTTTTTATATTTGGTGTTTTAACCCTGGAGTTTAATAGGGATAAGCACCCAGCCCTCTATGCCCGATAACAGGATTCTTTCCCCACCCTATAGGATTCCTAGGCCCGATCCCCAGGCTAAGATCTCCAGGCTAAGAGCTCTGGTGAGGAGGAGCCTAACACAATTAAAGGCTCACCCAGCAGAAGGCTTCCACAGTTTTTGAACCTGGATTTTTGACTCAGTGAACAACCAAAACTCACAAGCATATATTTCTGAGTATCCCATTCTTATACAATGATCAGATGCTAGGACCACCCCTCCACCCCACACCGGAGTGCAAAAATTCAGTGGAACAAATTATAGACACCCAGTCTCTTTGTTCTGGATCCACTTGACATTTTCTGCATTTCAGGTTAATGCTTTCATTATATTGCCCCCATGCTTCAGTGAATGCCTCAATTTCATTTCATAGCCCTTTTTAATTGCATTGGATTTAACAATTGAATATTATAACATTTTGCACAATCTCAACACCAGGGTTTTGAGGCTGCATTCACTAATGGGAGTTTGCCCGTCTTGAATCACATGTGTGGTTTTTGGGCTAAGGATCCTTTACCTGAAAAGAACTCCCAATGGAAATGTATCTGGGCTTATGTATGGCTTTTGCAGGAAGTGTGCATACTCACTAAGTTTAGTGTAGTGGTTAGAACATCAGACGAGGATCTGGAACATCCAGATTTGAATCCCTAGTCTACCATGAAAGCTTGCTGGGTGAGCTTGAGCCAGGCATATATCAGCCTAAACTACCTCACGGGGTTGTTATGAGGATAAAATGGAGGAGAGGAGAATGATATAAGCTGCTATGGCTCCCCATTGGGGAGAAATGAGAGGTAAAAATGAAGTTCAATAAGGTCATCACTGAACAAAGACGTTTGCTTCTCCATTACACACATGCATATACATTACATACCTGGGACAGATTGTTGGTGCCTGGACTGCCTCAGCTACCTGCTATGCCATAGAGGCATATAGGGCCAAGGCTGACACTAAAGCAGGGCACTGCTGCACAAAGGTGAACCAGGGAGCTCTGGAAGCCATCTTTGTGACCTGTGAGACACTTTGGAGCTGGCAGGCAAGAATGGGTCACTTTGCATGTCCCCAGGGCCTGGGAAAGGCTGAAAAACAATGGGGAATAAGCAAAGTCTCCCTCACATACTAAATGAAGCACTCCTAGCAGGCACCTGGACTGATAGTGAGAACTTTTAATCCCATCAGCAATCAAGGCTATTCAGAAAAAGGTCTGGCTAGCCCTTTACATATTTGATGTATCCTCAAGCATCATCTACCATTCAGAGGAGATTATGACAACCACCTCCTGTCTGACTCACACCCACTCTGAGAAACTTCTCAGACATCCCCTCTCATTCGAATATCCATACCCAAGCAATCATCTGTCATGCTATCACAGGTATTTCGTAGCTTCCTGACATTACTTCATACCCATCATACATTTTGTCCAAACGTCGGAGGAGCAATCAAATTCTTTGTCCCTGGTAAAGCTTTCATTTGCCAGCTACCTCATACTGCCTCAGGGCCATTTTAAGTATAACTATTGGGTTCCATTTTGTGTATGTGTCTCTGGATCCGAACACTCACCCCTTACTTGCATGTAAGGTCCTTTGGGCTCTCCTTCCCACAAATGCTGCTTTGTTCCCCCCTCTTCACAGTGCTGCTTTCATTGGATGTCACTCTTGGACCAGTAAATATCACCCAGATCCTAACTCTAGAACCCCACTCCTCCTCCCTTTATTTTCTTAAGCTCTTGTGTGAATCGTGTGTGTGTGTTTACATTTGTGTTTGAAATCATTTTCTAATAAAAACCTCATTTATTTGAAACAAACCTCTTCTTTATTTGGGAGTTTTCCTAAGGGATTGGTCCCTAAATACACAGGTTTAAAGATCCTGGGTACCCAACCTCTCACAGGGCTTAGTCTTCTGCACTAATTCCCCCAACTAAAGCAGAGACTATCCAATTTGGATAACAAGCTCTTTACATAATTGTAAATGGCATTAACCCCATGTGTTGAGCTGATATGCATCTGCATGTATGTACTGGTGATTCTTAACTGCATTCATCACATGCCTAACTGATCAATCAACAAGTTATAAAATGTAACAAATTTTTAAGAAGGAGCTAAATAATGGATGAGAGTGAATGAATAATGAATATCCATGATGGGAAAACTTCTTAAAGAAATCTATCAGAATATGCCAAGGAAACTCACTTCAGTTTAGAAGATAAGGGGAGTCCATGGCTGCTAGGAGCTACATAAACTACCCTGACAAGAGGCCAAGAAGGACAATCTTGGGTTAGCTCCTGTCCCCTAGGCTGACAACAAGAGAGTTGCTGTAGTGAAGAAAGCAACACAATGGAAAGAAGGGATGGGTGAGAGTGAACCCCCTCTCACAGTATGAGGCATCCAAAGGGAGGAAGATCAAGAGGTATACAGACTTCAAACAGTGCCTAGGAGGGGCAACATTATAACCTGGCTCAAATGGCCCCCACTAATATTAGTATGGGTGTACCCCAAAAAAGATTAATTGGCCTACCTAAAAGGAGATGCATGAGACAGCACCTTACACAAGATCTCTGGACTTTAAAATACCAGACATGTTGGAACACAATGACCAAGAAGGTTTGATCTCAATATGACAAAGTTAGAGTAAAAACATATTTCTGTGTTCCCATCAAAGAAATAACTCTTGATCAAAGCAAAGAGTTGATAAAAGGCCAGGATACTCCAGAAATGCATTGATCAAAGCCCTTTTTGAACCTTCAAAGGTCCCTCACACTTTCTTGGGCCTAAAGCATGATAAAGGATTTGCAAGACAATCAAAGCTATTGATATTTCCTTTGCTTATGCAGTTCCTATAATTAACCCAAGAAGAACCCTTTAGTCATCTCTCCATACCACCTGCATATGTGTGTCCTTAATACCTACCCCAGGTAAACTGTCTGTGACTATTTGAGACCCGCACTTCTTATAGGTTAAGTATATTATCCTATCATAGCCCCAGATATTCAAGTCACACCAATAAGGTCTCAGAACCAGAGTTGCAGCATTCAGGAATCAGCTCAAAGTCCACCAATTATAGTTGGTCTCCAATGGCAGACAATGCTCTGATACAGGGCCAAATATTTTTCGAGTGGCACCCAGGGAAATTCAGGTGCATAAGAAAGGATTCACCGGCCCTTGATTTTTGTAGATGCCCTTCCATCCAAATCATCTTCCAATTACCATGGACACTGCAGCATTGGATCTTCCTCTTCAAGAATAGCAGAGTATGTTTTCTCTTCCCCTATTCAGCTTTCATTCCCTACTTTGCCCTTTTCCATTACCCCCTCTGTTAGCTCTCCAGTTTCCCATTTCAGAATAGTTCATCTTACTACAGCTGGCCCTTTCCCATTGTGTCCAGGTCAGAGACTCCCTTCCCCTTACTCTAAACTCTTCCCCCCCCCATTTATCTGACTGCACCTTCTGGTCCTGCTTTGGAAAGTCCACCACCTGTCTCTTCTCTTTAGGTTGGCTTGTTCTGGACTAGTGTGAGGATCCCCCCCTTGTGTGTGGGAGTACATGACACTCTGATGTGTGGGGCCCTTCATGGGGACTGTTTGGGTAACAACATCCCCACATACTCTTAGTTGACAACTGAGGGATGACATGATAGAAGCTCATAAAGTGATTCATGGTATGGAGAAAATGGATAATTTTTGTTTGTTTCTTCCTTGCTCATAAACTTGAATTTGGGGTGATCCAACAAAACTGTTTGGCAGTAGGCTCAGGACACAACTCATAGTCAATTGATGATTTTTCTCTGTTAAAGTTTGTGGTGAGGGTCATTAGTTTTGATGGCTTTAAAAATTGATTTGTACACATTCATGGTGGCTAGGTCTGTTAATGACGGCTAGTAGAACCTTTGAATTCTGGGCTTGCTGGAAGTATCTAAATAGCTAGTGCAGGAAACAGGAAAAGGTAGCGCATGGCTTGATCCAGTAGGACTCTTAAATTTTTTTAGGTGCTGTAAGGTTTCCTAGGATGTTGTTTATGACAACATATTTACATGGCATGGATCGTGACAATAATATCTGCCAACAGAAGGCACTTTTTTGGTGGGATGGAATTTCCTGCCTCCCTCTCCCATTGCAGCCTTCTGATCTCCCCCAAATAGGGTTGCCAACCTCCAGGTACTCAGTACAGGAGCTAGAAATGTTAACAACGTGCAAAAAAGTTTATCTAAAGACTACTAATACACTACATAACAACAATATATACAACATGGAAACACAACAAGTCATATAACCCACAATACATCAAACCATAGTCCATCAGACAGTAGTGAAAAGATGCACAAATTGTCAGAAGTCAAAAGGAAGTCTCAAAAACGTCTCTTAGTAGAGTACATTCACTATGATTTAGCAATATATTTCCACATGTTGTATATATTGTTATTATGTAGTGTATTAGTAGCCTTTAGATAAACATTTTTGCACTTTGTTAACATTTCTCGCTCTTGTACTGATTTCCTAATCTGCTTGATACTAGTACAGTGGTGCCTATCTTCCATCCAACCTCCAGGTACTAGCTGGAGATCTCCTGCTATTACAACTGAACTCCAGCCGATAGAGATCAGTTCACCCGGAGAAAATGGTCACTTTGCCAATTGGACATTGAAGTTCCTCCCCTCCTCAAACCCCACCCTCCTCAGACTCTGCCCCAAAAACCTCCCGCCAGTGGCAAAGAGGAACCTGGCAACCCTACCCCCAAATGCTGCTCCTGGGGGGATGAATTAGAGACCTGAATTACAGGATGAATTAGATGCAGGATGCAGCAAATGGGGGAAATCAGCAAAAGTACCACCCTTCTATTAGCGGTTATTACTACTGAACATGAACAAAGCAAATTTCTACAGGAGAAAAGAAGCAAAACATGAAGTTGATAGATTTATGTGGCAAACCATATGGTAAACCTGACTGTATGATGCTGAGAAAGCAAGCATTGTCTAGCAAGACAGGGGAAAAGGATTGTTCAGGAATCCTCATATGCTTGGTTCTTGATTGAAGGAAAATTGGTCATTCATTAACTGCTCAGCTGTCCGGTGGTTACGTTTTTAATATTGTACAATCTGTAGATAAAAGTGTAACACGGATGGAGTAATTGTTTCACATATTCAAAGCATACCATCTCGACAAACGTTAGACCAATTTGGATTATTAAATCCCTTGTTGGCCAGCTGTCATGCTGTGAATAAGTGCCTATTTTCAAAAGTAGGCACTTACAAAGCACAGCTGGGGACTGAGGAAAAGGAGAGCATTTGAGTCCAAAACCTCCTCTGATTTCTTATCCGTGACTTTGTGTACAAGGAAAAAATCATAAGCTCAGTTGTTAAATTTTCTATGACATTTGATGCAGTGACAACACTTCAGACAGACACTGCTGTGTGAGTATGATGTACAGGCTTCTTGTAACCCATTACTGTGACAAGAGGATACTTACGATTGACTGAAGGCCTGGTCCACAAATGCAGGTTACCCTGAAAAATATAACAAACAAAAGGAAGTACTTATTCACACAACATGCATTAAACTTGTGGAATTCATTGTCTTGGGATGTTGTGATGGTACTTACATTTACAAAGAATAGCCTATGTTTACAATGAATGGCTGAATATATGGAGGATACATATTGTAGGGGAGATCTATCAGTGATGACTAACCATGTAGCTGAAACTAAAAAAAAAAAAATTATCCGTCAGACTGTGAGTGATCTTGAGGGGATGACTCTGAACATTACACCTTTGGCCACTATTAATAAGCAGGTTGCTCACTCAGAGGGTCTATTGGTCCAACTCCTTTGGAATCCCTACTCATCCTCCTTGGTAACATTGGAGGTCCGTTCCAACGTAAGCATTTTCTAAGTAGCCCCTTTAGTAACCTTTCTCAGAAAGTTAAAAAAAAAAAAAATCTGTTGAGCAAGGTGATTATAGGGGACTGTGCAAGAATGGAGTTAAGGCAACGTTACTACATTCACAGAGCATGTAGAGATGCCATTGAGGATCCAGCTGGCTGATCGAAGATTTCACACCAAATAACCTTTCAGCATGCTCTGTATGACTTTCTGAACACAAAATTGTAATATTCAGCTGCACTGGAAAATTGACGGAAGTAACCAGGCATTAGTAATCCAGCAGCTGAAGTAGACTGATTTTTCTTTGGAGATGTAATGTGTAGTAATAATGCATGTAAAATCAGTAAGCAAAGTGGAAAATTAAACTCTCTCTGGTGTGTATAGATACCATATTGATAGATGTGTTAGTGCTTAGAGACTGATAGAAGTATAATTTGCTAAAGAGCACTTTCTTGTATATTCATGATAACAATGCACCAAACAAGTGCATTGTTCCATTTCATTGTTTGCATTGTGAAAACTGATTAATTTAAATTTTCTAGTCCCAGCTCTTTCATGATTTCTTCTTGTTAGTATTTTGTTGCTTAGCAGTTTTCTGTGTTTTTTTTTTGGGGGGGGGACAGCAGCTTCATCAACAACCAGATGCTTCAGAGGAAACAGAAAATTATTGGAAGACATCTATTGCAATAAAACAGCTACTTTCATAAATAAATAAAACTTTCATAACACTATAATTCATGTTTTACCCCCTTCCCCCCAAAAAAGAAAGGCAAAATAAAAATAAAAGAAAGAAAATTCTTGCAAAATTACCCAATTTTCATACAAGCTTCTTATGTGGTTGAACCTGTGTCATTCTTCTAAAAAATGATATATAAATCTGACCTCAGCTGCCACGAGAAAACAGATTATTTTACTACTTCATTGTTTTTACAGTAAAAAAAAGAGTTGAATGATTTTTGGCAATGTTCTGGGGAGACAAATTACAACCCCCAAGAGGCTATGTGAAAATGCACATGCACAAACTGCCCTAAATTTAGGCAGTTCAGCCCACCAGACAGACTCAAATTAACAGGCAAAGTAAGTATGAAAAAAGAGAGTTTTAAAAAATGAAATTGTATACTTATATGTGAGCTTAATAATTCTTTCTTCTAACAATTGATGGTTGCAAACAGAGATGGTAGTCAACAAAAAGTGATTGTTTTCAACAATGAATGCAACAATAAATTACCTTTCCTATTAGTCTGTGTAAGAATGGGCACAAACTGCTCTAGATCTGGAAAGCTCTGTAGTCATTACCATGTCAGACAGACTCAGACAAACATACAACCAGTAAGAAAATCTTTCTGTGACTCATATATATATGTCATAGAATATCTATCTATCTATTCCAAACAGCTGGTGGCAGAGACATGCAGTAGTGGTAGAAGGGAAGGTTAATGTGTTTGTGGCCCCATCACTGAAGGAGTGAAGGGATGTTGAGGCAGAAACCCCCACTACTCCCAAGAACATGCAACAGCAACAGACAACCTTCTGAAATGAAAATGGACACAACTTTATTGATTACAGCAGCTGTCAGAGCCTTGGCACAGCATGAGGCAACGGATCCTGGTATCGGCCAACCCACCTACCAGCTGATGAACACCACTCCATCTTAGCCCACCTGCTGGTGGGGGGACCTTGGGGTGGCAGGATGTAGGATTCTACCTGGGCACAGGCCACAGCATGGTATCCCCTGCCACTTCAAGATGAGGGTGCCTTGACAGCCCCTGAGCTGAGCATGTCCCCTGCAAGCCCTCACCCTGAAATCCCTTTAGGGGATCCCCAAAGATGGGGGAAATGGGCAATAGACCACCTTCCCCTCCCCCCTGAAAATGGATCCAGCCCCATGCTGATACTGCCCAATGAAGTTGTGACAGAAAAAAGTGAATAAAGTAACTAGCCATGGATGTACAGAGAATAGGGTTGCCAACCTCCAGGTACTAGCTGGAGATCTCCCACTATTACAACTGATCTCCAGCTGATAGAGATCAGTTCACCTGGAGAAAATGGCCGCTTTGGCAATTGGAGTCTATGGCAATAAAGTCCCTCCCCTCCCCAAATCCCACCCTCCTCAGGCTCCGCCCCCATAACCTCCTGCCAGTGGCGTAGAGGGACCTGCTGCAGTCTGAATTCTTTTTTAGAACTGTTACCTTGCTGGAATGAAGGAGATGGAGGTAAAAAAGTTGCTTCCTGATTTCTTATTTGAAGTTTGTGTTATTGACACCTGGTCTTTCTCCCATAGAACTCAAGGTAGTATGATGTGGGTGCCAATCAATCCTCCATACAAATTTTGAATGGATCCTTCTTAGCTTCAGCAAGTGTGTTGTGTGTTGTGCCCTCAAACCATGTCCTGTGACCTGCTTCTACTTTCTTAAATTATTGTGTTGGGGATTAGGTAGCGACCTTCATTGCATGTCAGACAGACAAGGGTTAATATTGATTGTATAGGATGCTGACCAATTGTATCAGGTGATGTAATCTGCAATGTGTTAGTTAGCTATTGGTCAGTGTGAAACTTAATTGAATATATGCTTCTTGTCACGTACGCAAGTAATCTGCATTTTACTGCTTTCTCAATATCATTTGTGTAGAAGAGGAAGCAGTACATCAGTTACCTTTTGGATCTCATCTAGAGAAGATGGGGTATTTCTGTCTTTTAGAAATACCAAATGTATAAGTTTAGTAACTGCCAGAAAGCATTCTGGCAAGTATAGGAAACTTAGCTATGTAGAAAGGATTTATTGTTTTTAACCTCCCGTGCATCCTTTCCCTGATTTTTAACCTCCCGTGCAATTAAAGATTATTTTTTGCTAAGACAAAGGACTTTGTCTATTTTGTCATATATTTAATTTGACTTTCACCAGCCATAACCACACGATCCCAAACCTCTGATTATAGATAAGTATAAGGTAGCAGAAGTCAACAAGTGATAGCATTTCGGACGGTTTGTGATTTTACTGGCTAGAAGTGAAGTCATGACGCACACATTTTGAAGCGGGAATTTTAAAAGGAGACTTTTCCCCCAACGGATTACAAAACGCCACGAGGAAATTCCCTGCGACAGAGCTCAGCAGCCTTGTCTGTGCGAGACACCAGGAGAATTCAACCCCAGTGCTTTGTAATCTGAGAGGAAGGAGAGTTCAGCTGCAAGGATGGCGAACTATGGAGACACCGGAGAGAACGGACAAGGCTCAACCTCTGGAACCGCATCGAGCACAACAAATCAAAACCCGGGAACCGTGAGTTCTAATGTGAAAGGGGGGTAGGGCTGTCAATTCGGTTCATCCCAAACCGAAAAACAGCCCAATTTCCCCTGATTCAGCGGTTTTTAGTTCGGATGGAATCAAACTCAAAAAAGGCGGGAAAAAGGGGAGCCGAATTCAGCGAGTTCGGGGTGTTCAGCAAATAAATTCGGCAAATTCGGGGTTCGGCGCAGCAGCATAACTGTCAGTTAGTAAGCAGCATTCTCCCTTGGCCAATCGGTGGCCAAGCTGGGTCTTTTTCTGGCCAATCAGTCGCGATAGAGCGCATGAGCCCAGCTGCTGCGCGGCCCGGGAAAAGAAAGAGAGAGTATCTGTTTGTGTGTGAGAGAGATCCCCCTTGGGGGGGTGCGTGTGCACATTCAAGCCATTCCGTGGCTTCAGGGGGCGCATTTTTTGGGGTAGAGCCCCCAAACTTTCAGCATAGCTTCAGAGGACCCTTCTTGCAAGAACCCCCAAGTTTTGTAAAGATTGGGTTGGGGGGCTGAGATATGGGCCTCGAAAGGGGTCCCCCTCCTTAATGTGCATCTCTGACAATGGGGGTTTGCAATTTGCAGAGCTTGCCGCCCACGCCCAAAGCTCCCAGCCCTGACAAACAGCTGAGCTGCGGGGAGCAAGGGTGGGGCAGGTGCGAAGAGGATGGAACAGAAGACATCCACAGTAAGACACGTTTTGGGGCTTTTCTCTATACTTTTCCCCCTGTGTGTGTGTGTGGGGGGGGAAAGCAGAGTCTGTGTGTGTGGGGGGAGGGAGCAGTTTCTGTGGGTGGAGGGGAAGCCAAAGGGGGCTTTCGCCCATTCTACCTGGGGTGTGTGTGCCCCCTTGAGTCTCTCTCTCCCTGGTTTGAGGGGAAGGGCTTCAGTTGTGTGTCCTCAGGTTTTCCCTCATTCATAAGATCGGTTAGGTCTATTTTGATGATTGCTCAAAACTGGTTTTCAAATTGTGACTTAAAGAATGCATTTGCCTGGTCCCGAGTCCGATGCAAAAGGGGAAATTCCACCCCTCCTGCTCCTTTAGCGTGCCTCTGTCCCTTTCCATGGTTTGCAAACTCCCAGGAGTCACGTGTTGCTTTTCATGGTTGCAAACGTGTTGCTTTGCATGGTTTGCATGGTTGCAAACGTGTTGCTTTGCATGATTTGCAAACTTCTTCGCACCTGCCCCGCCCTTGCTCCCCACAGCTCAGCTGTTTGTCGGGGCTGGGAGCTTTGGGCGTGGGCTGCAAGCTTTGCTAATTGCAAACCCCCATTGTCAAAGATGCGCATTAAGGAGGGGGGACCCCTTTCGGGGCCCATATCTCAGCCCCCCCCTGACCCAATCTTTACAAAACTTGGGGGTTCTTGAAAGAAGGGTCTTCTGAAGCTACGCTGAAAGTTTCGGACCTCTACCACCAAAAATGCCGCCCCCCCGGAGCCACAGAAAGGCGCAATTGTATTTTTAATGGCTTTATTCGGCTGAATTTTTCCCTGAACTCCGGATCTCATGCCAAATTGCACGGACCTGAAGCAGGGGAGTTCGGACTTCAGCATTTCCCGAATAAAAACGGGCCGAATTTTGCCAAATCTGAATTTTACCTAATTTTTTTTTCAACAGCCCTAAAGGGGGGCAGACGGTAGCTATTCCATGCCTGCTTATACATATTATTTGACAACTCCTCATCTTTCTAGAGCCTTTTGTTTAGCTAGATTGAATGGTAACCTCTCTATGGTTATGCAGGGCAGAATTTTGAATATGCCATATTCAGATAGGACCTGTCCTTGCTCTTCTGGCTCTATCGATTCACTAGCTCATGCCCTTTTGGAATGCCATTTTTACGAGGAACTTCAATCACATTTTATCTCCCCCCTTTTAACATACAAATCTAATGCCTCTGTGTCTGACATAATGCCTTTTCTATTAAGCGATAGGGATCCCAAGGCTACATTGTCAGTGTCAAGATTTGTTTCAGTCCTTATATCCCTCAAACACTAGATATATGCTGCTCAAGATCAATGGATCAAGGAGCTTCTAAGGGATAAAAGGAAAGGATTTTTTTTTTTAAGGTTTTAGGTTTTGAGGGTGGTGCAGAAGGATCTGGCAACCCTAAGAGGAATATATAGGGCTTGGTGACATACAATAGTTTCCACTGGAAATATGGGTTTCCTTATGCAGATAGTCCCCATTCCAGAAAACCTGATCTGTGCCAAGGACCACCTGCCCAGGTTCTTAGATCCATGAATTATGCACTCCTATGGGAACGAGCATTAGTTGAGTTTAGGTTGTCTGAGACCGAATAGGGATTATGCTTGTTGGTGTGCTGCTTATTGTTTTCATTCCTGGATCTGTTTAGATGGCTTTAGTTTTTGTGGATATATTGGGGGTATTTAATTTGATTTAAACTTGTCCAATGATTTGTACATCTTTGGCTGGAAACAAAGTTGTCAAATAGACTAAATAAATAATAAATCATGCTTGTTATTGCTTTTATGGATAGAGTTTGCATGCGCCCAAATGGGAGATATTACATCAATAGTGATAACTTCATGGAGAGAGTTTTATTCGAAGTTTCCCTCCCTCCCTTTCTCCTAGATGAACAGCTCTATCAAAGATGTCACCTCATTCATCTATATCACAGGTGCTGTATTAATTTTAGAAATGTAAATTCAGCCAACTGGGTTGCATCTGTGGGCTGAGGTTGTGGCATTCTCTGAATCAACTTGCCAGTGTCTTCCTCATCAATTAGATTTCACTGAAAATAGATATATGGAAAACAAAAAAGATTCGGGATAATGACTGAGCCTGCTTGGGTTCTGCTGAAAATATAATCCGTATGTCAGTGGTGTACACAGAATGGCTGGTTGACAGCACCCATAATACATCCCTGTTTGAAACCTTTGAATAGTTTTGTTTTGAAATTACTGTCTTTCTGTAAAAGAGTTTAAGAAGTTGATCCAAGCTTTATTGATAGAAGTAATGTTACATGCAGGAATCCTTTTTTTACTTGGCGCACGTGACATTTCTCCTTGGTTAGCCGAAGAACCTCTTCCAACAATAGTTGCTTGTTTTACAAGGTGTCTATTTCTTACATGACATGACATGTCCAAGTCACCACTGATCTTGATACTGCTCAACTCCTTTTTTCTGATGTTTTGTGCCACCTTCTTCATTGAATTCCGTTGTGCTCATTATTTGAGAAAGCTTTCATGAATAAAGCACGCACTGAAAAATTCTGCTTCGCCAATGAATACTTGCATCAGAACCATGCATTTGAGATAAAAACTCTTTTTACTTAAACGGAAGTATGCATACATATGTGTGTGCTCGTGCACACACCCAAACACACACACTACACACCAGATTAAATTATTTAAATACGAAATTTAGTTTTAACTCTAAGGAGTGGAAACCAAGGAAAGTGCATTAGTGATCAATTCTTTCTTAAGGGGATTCCAGCTCAGTGGGAAAGTCATTCATTGCTCTATGTATTAATGATTCAGGTTTTCTAGCAGACGGCAGATCTTATCCATACAGTAAAAGGATCTGAGCTCAAAAGCCAGGGAATGGGACACCCAGTCTTTGCTTTGATTATCTAGGTAAGATACAAAGGGGGACATGGATCTGCTGACCCCCCTCGCATTAACACCGATAATCATTGTCAGTGAAAGCAATAACGCATCCAGATAAATCTGAATGCCCAACTTTTTGCTAGCGAGCATTAGCTAGTTATGATAACTGCTCAAAATACAAGGGATATATAGCTTGGAGTCCTTGCCATAGAACATGTCAAATCTTTTTCTTTACAAAGGGGTAAATGAGTAGATAGAAACTTCTTGATTGTGCAAAATGACCTTGTCCACAGATTTTTATTAGTATAATGATAGTTGACAGTGGACAATAGGCCCCCCGGGCGGTACCCCAAGCCACTGGAATTTGTGTAACAGCATGCTTGTCATTGAAGGGGATGAAAGAAACAGTTTTTTTTTAGTTTCAATGTAGGAGGATGGAGAGGAAACAGTCTGAAGATTCAGCCTTATATATCCATAATTAGACCTCCTGCAGCAGGAGAGGGAGGAGACAGGGATGGGGGACAACGACATCATACCAATAACACAACGTCACTTCTTGTGAATACCTGAAAGTGACATAACTGCACTGGTGTGATGTTCAAGGATTCAGCCAAAACCGTGCAGTTTTGGGCTAATCCTAGAGCATTGCACCTGTGCAGTGACATCACTTCCAGTGTTTGCCAGAGGTTATGTCGTGCCATCGGCATGACACCAATTCCTATGGCATTTTCCCCAGCCACTCAGCTGAGCAGCAGTGGGCAGAGAGGGCAGAGGGTGGGATGTGTCCAACTGGAATGGGAGACCTGACCTTTGTAACCTCTTCATGTATTTTTATTGGGGCTGTGGTACAGGCAGAAGGGTTTTTTTTTCCCTTCAGGCCTTTCCCTGCACTGTTTTCCTGATAGAAAGTACCTTTTCCTAATCTGCTATTAGTCCCAGTGGGGAAAAACATGGTTTCGTTATGGGAACCTCCACTTCTTTTTTTTACTGGGCCTAATAGATAGGGTTTTCAGTCCCCCCCCCCCCTCGGTTCTGGCTGGAGGTTTTTTGGGCAGAGCTGAGGCAGGGATTGCATGCACAATCGCATCATTTCCAGTTTACACCGCATCGCAATGGGTCTTTTACCACTTTTACCAAGATGCGGCTCTTCCGGGTGTAAACGGGAAGTGATGCAATCGTGAGGGCGTGGCCATGCACACACACAATCCCTGCTTCCAAGCCAGGCATTGGAATGGCGGGCAACCCTTCTAATAGAAAGGAGGGTTTCTATCAGGAAATGACATAGGGGATAGGGTTAACCACCACATCTCTAATCTAAATCCTTGTCTGGATTTTAAAAAAATATATATTAAAAGAGTGGTTTGGGGAATCTGATCCATAATTCTAAGAGATTGAATTATGGATTAGGAAGACTACTATTTGAATGTTGCATACACCAAGATGCCTCTAAGATTAGTCTTAGGCAAGCCTTTGTGTTGAATCTTCCACCTGCATTTTGCAATATAGGACTAATAATATTGGGCCACTTTACAGGCTGTTGTAAGGAATGCAAGTAGTTATGTATACTTTGAAGACTATAACACTACAATCCAAAACAGAGTTATACCCTTCTAATTCCTTCAATGTCAATGGGCTAAGAAGGTGTCGGATTGCCTGTAAAAGTGCTGCCTAAATTTGAGTATTGGTCTGTATCCAACCATCCTTGTACTAAGTTAAGCAGGACTTTCACACTCCTCCTCATGCTGAAGCCTATTGAGCCTCCCCCAAATTTTGCTCCTGGGGTCCAGCAGAACAGCTTAGGGAACAAAGTGGGTGTCTGCAGTGGAAAGGGGGAATCAGCAGAAATCACAACACTCTCTTCTGCAAATGGAAATGCCATTCTGTCATACGTACTGCATAGCTGGATACTCCCCATCCCTATTAAATACTACAAAAGGATGGTTTACAGTGGAGTGCTCTATCAATGGCCAGACTTGTGATGGAATGTTCAGATGATTTTCTAGATGGAAACAGACCCAACTGCGGTAGCTGGTATTGCGTCTTCAGTCTCAGCAAATCCTCTCACACCATCATATTCATGGCAATATAAGAGATATAACTCTATTTGTGGATTTTGTGCTACTAAATTCTATGTATATTCTCTAAAAATAATTCTGGCTCATATTGTTCCATACTTTCTGATATTTGAGGCTTATTAGGGAGGATAATTTGTGCCACATTTTTGTAATCTGTGGATAAAGGTTGATCTGAGGTTCAGAGATGGAATAGCTTTAAAAATGAAATCTCCAATGGCCACAAAGAGAATATCAGGTATGTATTTTAAAAGAGAATCCTACAGAAGATCTAATCACAACAGAGGAACTTCGTCTTTAGATCTCGTACTGTGATCTGGAAGTATTAGCCCCTTGCCTCTGGAGGTCAAAGAGAAGGATTTAGAGGTAGAAACTACTTTCATGTGCAAAAATGAAAGATAGTGCAGGCAAAAGAGTAGTTTTGAGTTCTGAAAAGGGGAAAAACACTTTGGGATCCAATGGGAAATGGAAAATATTAAAAGAATAGCTTGCAGGTCAGTGATATCAGGTAGAAATGCAAATGTAGTCAGTGTTTCTTACTACAAAACCTCACATTTTGAGAAAATAATAATAAAAGCTCATAGCTGTGATATTGCTAGACCAGTACTTTGGAATTTGGATGGGTCTGTCACTGTGGACTTGGTATAAATGACAAATTTGGTGGGAATCAGGGCCTATGACAAAAGAACATTTGTGTTGGCTGACTGTTTGTTTAATGGTTGACTAATATTTCTTTAATGGGCAATAATTGTTAGGAGATGGTCTCCTAATAACTCTGTTATTGTATTAGTGCTAGGGAAATGTATGTGTATATAAACAAAATGGTAATTTTGGAGATTGAAGGGAATAAGAGAGAAAATTGGTGTAGCAGATCTGTTGCCTCGCACCTCCACCTGCTCTACCTAAATATCTAATTCCCAAGTGTGCCCCCTATCTGTGGATAGTCTGCAGATAGGGGGCACACCCCAAACAGATGTTTCTGCAGACTTGGGAGACCTCCAGGTCTGCAGAAAAACCTGACATTAAAAAAAAAAATTGGGTGGGGGTTAAATTCCTCCAAAAAAAAAAAAAACCTCTACTCAAAGGAAAGTACAAGAATTTTTACCTCATTGGAATATGTTTGAAATTCTACAGTTGATAGTCATAATTGCATACTTCACTCATAAAGCATGCAGATTCATTAAACATTGCTAACAAGAATTACAGTGTTACATTTGTGGCACCCTAGGATCCAATCTAAGGAGTTTATTTTATGTCCTTTTATCTTTCCTTCATTCTGACAGAAACTTGCAATGCTATTATTACTTCTAAAATAAATACCGTACAATACCTTGGGACTGACCAAAGAGCTCTACGTGGAGCAGTACTCTAGATGGTTGGATTGCCAGTACTATACTGAAAATGCCAGGACATTTTGGGGGTGGTGCCTGGGGAGTGTGAAATTTCAGGGATGTGATGTCACATCCTCTGTGATGCTCTGTGACCTCCATCCAGAAGTGACATCATATCCTTCATGTCTCTGTAGGAATTGCTCAAATTGGTGAAATTCCTAGAGTATCACAAAGGATATGTGATAGCACTTCTGGTAGATGTTATGACAATGTGACATCAGTTCTCAGTGTTGCTGTAGGAAACCCTGCAATCTCTTTAGTCTTCACCGTAGAGATTGGGTAAATTCCCCATAACAAATGCTATTTTCTCCCATTTCTCTCTCACTCCCCACATCATCAGGAGCAGGAGATTGGGGCCAAGGGTAAGGATTTTTCCCACCATGGGCAGGCAAATGGTAAGCATTATAGATGGTCAGCAGCTTCAGCTCTAACACTGCTGGTCATGTATTGAAGGGCAGAGGTGGGAAAACTTCCCATAGGATTTGGTGTTGTCCAAGCTATCAGTGGTGATTCTCTTTTGTGTGGCCTTTTTGTACAAATATAATCCAGAACAACATATGCAGACCTGGAATGTAGAGCAGGGGGTGTATGATCCCATTGCTTGCTTCTGGGTACCCTTATCACAACAGAGAAAAAAGTCTGAAAACACCATGATAGCATTGCAGCATGGTTACTGATTACTATGTTTGTCTGTCAAGACAAGTGAAGCCCACAAGCCATGGTTTGCCCGGTGCTTAACCATCAACCTCTTTTTGCACTCATAGATAAGCAGCAAAAGCAGTTTTATTGAGTCCTTGGGAAACTGCCATCTGTTGCTTGTAGGCTGTGTTCGGTTTGGTGGGACAGTTGTGCAGGCCTCTTGGATATGTCAAGGGTGAAATGGCACAACATTCTGAACACACGTTTGAACTGCAGCCAGCTCATCTTGTAACACAATCAACAAAAGATGATCTGATGTAGATAAGAGAAACATGCCAGGATATTTTCATTTTAGGTTTATTTGCCACCTAACAGGCAGGCTATTGTTCCATGTGTTCATACCTGCATAACCAACACACTTTTGCAAGCTCTTCTATGGAATCCACCATTCCAGACCCTGTAGTGTAACAGAGCTCTGGGAATTTCTTGTAATTGTCTAATTAACATTATAAAAGGCATCTCTAATTTTTCATACTTTCCTTTGCAAATCCATCTCTTATCTTACCTTGCATCGCAGGCTCAACATGTCACATAACTGATATAATCACCGATAAAAATAAAACCAGGCAGGGAAGACGGAGGTAACTGGGTTTTGGTACATTTATAATCATGGCTACAAATTTTGAAAATGTTGTCACAGAAAAGGCAATCTTTCTGAATGCTATTAATTTGGGCTGTATTTATGTGTGGAAGCTATGAGAAGGCAGTACCAGACAAACAGGGATGTATCAGATACACACATATGGTAAGCAATGGCCTTTGCCTCACTGAAAGAGATTTAAAAAGAAAACATGGATTCTTCAAAGTCACATTTATATTCAATAGTTATTGAGGCAAAAAGCATTAAGAGCAGCAGCAGCCTAAGACAGTTGAGTAACCCAAGGAAAAATACAATAATCTTATTTATAGCACCTACCTACCCCAATACTATTCTAGTATGCAGATATTACCATGGAACATCTAATGATTTTTTATTATTTTTTCTATACTCTTCCTCCAAAAAGTTCAGGGTTGCACACATATTTCCCACCTCCCCTTTATTTTCACTACATCACAGTGTAGACTAAATCTCCATGGTTATCCAATAATCTTCTTGCCAGAGTCCCTCTGTGCCAAATCCCTTCTGTGAACAGAACATGTTTTCCATTAATGAAGAAAACAAGTATGCCTCATGGAGTCCATGAAGTATCGACTAAGAGACTAACAGTGTAATGCTATGCAGAGGTACATCAGACTAAACCCATTAAAACCAATGAACTTAGACTAGAGCAATTGCCTAGTGTTTCACTGTAAGCCAGGGCTAAGCCGTTTACATTAATGTGAAAAAGTGGATTCCTGCAAAGATTTGTGGGGGACCGCTCACATTCCCCTCCCTCACTATGCCCTCTTTCCCTTTCCTGAAAGAACTCCTAGCTTCTCCCCTTTTCCTGCTGCCTTTTTTCCTTTCCACCCACCAGCCAACCTACCTTTATCTGCCCCCTGTCTTCAGTTTTCCTTCTATCCCTGCCCTCACTGCCTCTCCTCAGGAAAACTATAGCATTGAGGATTGCTTTGAGGTAAATGATCATCAGCAGGTGCCTCCTGCCCTTCCCCTTCCCTGCTCACCTGCAGCCAGTGGAGGAGCATTGTCTGCAGAGAAGTCATGGAGGAGATTTTTTATTGTATTGGTGGAGGGGGTTGGTTAGGGGCAAGAGGGGCTCCCCTTCCTCCTTCCCCTGTACTTGCCTGACCTTCACAGTTGGGGTGTGTGTGGCAGCTGTCATGGATTCTGCTATGGCTGCCATGTCATTGTCATTGCCCAAGTGACCCACAGCCCATGCTCCTCCCAACCCCATCCAGTGGTGGGAGTGAGCTGTGACTGCTCTTCCCTGCCTGCCTGAAACTTCACCTTGGGAGAAGTAGTGGCAACAGGAACTGCTGGCAGATTTGCCATCTTCCTTCTCATCTTTCGCATCACCAGCATGACTGGTGCTCTCTGGGCTGGACGCCAACATGCTCTCTGCTCCTTCCCAGGGCAGCAGCTTCTTGGGTCAGTGCCACCAGAGGAGGAGGAGAAGAGTTGGCACAGCCATGTCTCTTAGTTCAGCTGGCAGCATGCAATTGTTTCTCTCCCCTTCCCTTTCACCTCCTTGCATGCTTGCCTGTTGCAGGCCTGAGTGATAGATAGCCTGAACATGTGGTTTCCCTAAGAATCTTGTGAGTAAAGCATATAGATCTTCTCTGAACAGAATTGATGTGGTAAATAAAGTAGAGTAAAGGTCATGCTGGCTAAGACTATTTTGAGATAAATAAAACTGCAGGACTACAAGGTTAAGATATGCAGTGTTGCCCGCTTGATGGTTGTGGCTGGAAAAATATCAGCATCACTTATCAGATGTGCTTGGCCTATTCTTGACATTAACAAGAAGGTCATTTCTGCCTCGAAGTTTAGCCCCTCTGATAGCTGCCGTGCTAGAAGGAAATAATGCTACCAACTAATGATTCAGACCTAGTCTTCAAACAGTATAACAGATGGTGACCTTGCACTTGTGACTCAATGACAAGAACATGGTAATGCTTTTCTTCACAGACCAAATGACAATGACACACCACCACCATGTGTGACCATGCCAGGTGCAGGGATACAGGTATTAGTGTAGCCACCCAGGGCAGAAGCTTCTAGTCTCTCAGCTCAGATGACCACTGGTCTGAGAGAATAAAAGCCAGAACCAAACTGCCAGAAAGGGGGGGGGGAGTTGACGGAATATGGCTTAGGCTGTCTGACCTCACTCTCTCCACATCTCCAAAGATGTAAAACTTGGAAAGAAATGTTGGTAGAGGACAATGAGCCGTGACATTCAGAGAATATTTCTCTGCATTCAGAGAATATTTCTCTGCATTTGCACAGTCAACTGTTCTCTCTCTTTTTTAAATCTCCTCTATTTAGTTTAAGAATTTTCCTGCAAGCCTGGGGGATCCCCCAAGTTTGGAGAAAAATCTCCATGCTGTCAATGTGGCCTATATCTGCAGATATAAGTATCTGGATCTGGATCCAGATCTGCCGAGGAGAAGATATCTGCAGATATAAGCATATAAGTATATGCAGATAGGCCCATTCTTGACTATTAGAATATAAGTTAATGTGATATAACAGGAAGTCAGCAGTGGCATTCTGAACTGGAGAAAAATGAAAGGGGTGCTAGTAAAGAAAGTTAGCAAAGAAAAAAACCCTAACATTCAAGATTCCATATTTTAAAAAATAGAGTGAACAGAAGAACATAAGACATGTGCTGCTGGATTAGACAACTAGTTAATCCAGTCTAGCATCCTGATTTACACAGTGGCCAAAGAGTTGCTCCACAGGGCCAACGGACAGAGCTTAGAGACTAGGGCCTTCCCCTGATGTTGTCTTTTAGCACTGATATTTAGAAGTTCCCATTAGTCACTGTGGCTAGTAGCTATTGATGGATCAATCCTCCTTGTATCGGTCTAATCCTGTTTTAAACCCAACTATGCTAGTTACTTTTCACACTACCAGTGATTTCCACAATTTACTTGCCCATTGAGTGAACATGTACTTTCTTTTTTTCCATGTTGAATTTATTGCCCATCAGTTTCATAGAGTGCACCCAAGTTCTAAAATTATAGGAGAGGGAGAAATGTTCTCTCTATCCCTATACATGATTGAAGGATATGTGATTGTGGAAGAATGATTGGGACCAGTGTGGAGATAGTGATAGAGGGGGTTGTAATTTCTCTTTTATTAATGTATAGCATCCATAAAATAGAATTTTAAAAGGACTGAAGGGGATTTCAAATGTAAAATGCATGTCCAAAGAACTGGCATCTAGTCCCATGTGGATCATGAAGCTTAATTTCTAAATTTCTATCTAAATTTCTCCCATTGGTTTCCAGCATGTGCTTTATGGCCCCATGTCATTCAATGTGATTACGGGTTTATCCCTCAACACAAATCACTATTGTACTCTTTTGTCTGATCGCATCTGATTCTCACTGTGTGGGTCTTATTTCCAGAGCCCTCGTTCCGTTAATTAGGGCTGTGTCACCAAATCAAGATCGCGATTCCTGGATCCTTGTTGCATCTATTGATGTCATTTTCTTCACAGCTTTGCAACACCAAATGCTCAACCGTTAAATGTTATCTGAATGTTATATTAAAATGCCTCCCTTTGGAGGTCAGGGGGCGTTACCAAGTCAATAAACCATAGTCTGATGTGTCCTCTCTGTGCCATTTGATATTTTGGCTGTGGTGTTGTTCCTTTCTGTTGCAAATACAAAGGGTGGATGGCAATTTTCTGTCCTCCAAAGCATTATTCTCAGGTATACAATTGGAAAGAGGCAGATGGTATTGAAGCTGCACTGGCCCTCATCCTACTGACCGCCTCTCCTTTGTGCCTGGAAATAACAGATTTTATTTTGTGGTCTGAATGTAATCAGTTGTCATATGTGAGTGTCAGCGCAAGCTGCTTTTATCCAGTCTTCAGGATTTGGACCTTTAAATAAACAGAGTGCTAGAGCCCATATAGTAGGCATTTTTCTTCTATCAAAAATGTCTACGCCATAACAAGGGATGAGCAACTTTCCCAAAGGGAAAACGCTACCTGTCCCATGAACAAAGGGGTGCTTATCAAACCTGATTCACACCTACAGGAACATCATTCACTGTCTTAATACTCAACGAGTAAGAGGCTGTCTCACATGGCAAACCTGTTCTGAATGGCATCATTTCAGACTTAGGGAGATGGCTGAAACAGGTCTACTCAGAAGTAAGTCCCATTTTATTCAATGGGGCTTACTCCCAGTAAATGTTAGGGTTTCAATGTTAGCCTCTACATTGTACCACCTCCAGTTTACTTCAAACAGTGCCTCATTATAAATGAAAAACCTAGAGGATGAATTAGTCCCCCTCCATATCCCACCTGGCTATAACTCCCGCCTTACTCTGTATCACTCTGTTATACCCATGTATTGCTCTGCATGCAGTGGTCCAGTACCACTGACCCCACCCTAAGCAGCAGGACTCTCATGTCAGGGAAATAAGAGAAGTGTTGCTTCTACACAATGTTACACACAGGGACTAAATCAGCCCCCTAATATTATTAGGGTTTCCTGGTTGTTGTTGTTGTTTTTCAATTTTATACCAGCCTGTTTGTTTCTTCAGAAATCGAGCACATTTGATGTTTTGGTGATCTATAGTGGCCAAGTCACTGTGTCATCATTTATTTTTGCTAGCTATTTTTATTTCCACTTGTGTTGTGTGTGTTAAGTGCCGTCAAGTCGCTTCGACTCATGGCGACCCTATGAATGAGAGTCCTCCAAAATGTCCTATCCTTGACAGCCTTGCTCAGATCTTGCAAACTGAGGGCTGTGGCTTCCTTTATTGAGTCAGTCCTTCTCTTGTTGGGTCTTCCTCTTTTCCTGCTGCCCTCCACTTTTCCTAGCAAGACTGTCTTTTCCAGTGACTCGTGTCGTCTCATGATGTGACCAAAATACGATAGCCTCAGTTTAGTCATTTTAGCTTCCAGGGTCAGTTCAGGCTTGATTTGATCTATAACCCACTCATTTGTTTTTGTTTTTTTTGTTTTTTTTGCAGTCAACGGTATCCGTAACACTCTCTTCCAACACCACATTTCAAAGGAATCTATTTTCTTCCTATCAGCTTTCTTCACTGTCCAGCTTTCACACCCATACATAGTAACAGGAAATACGATGGCATGAATTAATCTAGTCTTGGTGGCCAGTGACACATCCTTACACTTCAAAATCTTTTCTAGCTCCTTCATGGCTGCCCTTCCTAGTCTCAATCTCCTTCTGATTTCCACTTGCTGTAGTATAATTTCCAAGTCTGTGGGTCCTGTGAAACAGGTTGTCAAGAATTTTTCCTACCTCCTCCTTCACTAGTAATCTCCTGAGACCTCTGGAAAGCTGATAAGGACAAAAAACCATGTGGGCCAGATTGAACTGGGGTGTGTGTAGAATAGCTAGGGTTGCCAGTTCCGGGATGGGAAATACTGGAGATTTGGGGGCTGGAGCTTGAGGAGGGCAGAGTTTGGAGAGGGGAGGGACTTCAATGCCATAGTCCAATTACCAAAGTGGCCATTTTCTCCAGGTGAACTGATCTCTATTGGCTAGAAATCAGTTGTACTAGCAGGAGATCTCCAGCCACCACCTGGAGTTTGGCAACAGCAGAAATAGCTCTCATCATCCTCTTGTGTTGGTGATGCTTCTATTGGTGTAAAGATGAGGTAGAGGCAATTTAGATTGGTTTACCCTCCACACTGTAGCCTTCCACATCACACACAGATCCCATGAGCTTCAGGATCAGTTTCTTCAAGATTTCTTCAAGGTGGGTTACTGGCGGAACAAGAAGTTGGGAAAGATTGACAATCACGAGAACCTTCCACTTGTACTTCATAGGATCCAACAAAATATCTTTCTCTCTTTCTTAGTGAATAGTTTTCAGGACCACTGGAGTTTTGTGCTAATTGTTGCAGATGAAAAAGTATGAACTGAAAGAAAGACATGATGTATTATGAAATTATTATATTTTAAGTTATTAATTTAACTTAAGCCAATTATCACTGATGTAATGGAAATGTATAATGTATTTATCATATGAATTTCAGCTGTTGTTTTTTCCTTGCATGCAGTTTTGAGCAAATCTTTCACTCAGATATTTTGAAAGCATCATGTCTTGAAGAACCTTACTGATACTTTACATATTTTCATCTACATACTTTGGCTCGATGCATTATGTAGCTCCTCTCTGACAGCTCTCTCCTGTTTTCATCCCTTTTTAGATTCTTGTCAATGAAAATACCTTTTAAAAATAGAAATTATATTGTTCCAGCCTCTTTGTTTGAAACATTGCTTCTGAGCGTTTTCAATAAGATTCCTGGTTCCCTTCACTTTTCAATCATTATTACTCCATTTAACTTTAGAATCCCTAAAACCTCTGCCAAATTGATGCATTAACCTCTAGAGATATCTTTTTTCATCCCATGGGAAGTTGATAAAAGGTGAATGCCATTTATATATAATAGACTGTTTTTTAGGTGCTGTGAGTGGGGAGAGAACAGATGTTTGTAAAAGAAAGGGAGAACTGCAGAAGAATATTTAAAACCCCTGACAGAAACGTGTTTTTTTTTAAAAGTAGCTACAGACATTTTAGGGATGTTATAAAAGTTTCTACTGCAAGGATATATCTATTTTAGGTAAGAATATTCATCTGTAGGGATAATACCTTGTAGAAAGTATTACTTTACTGACTTAAATCAGGCAAAACTAAAATAAATGTTAAGAGGGGTTGTTGGGTTTTTTTGCAAATTTGTGTTTAGTGTGTACCACATGCTGCTGACCTGAACTAAGAAAGTGAAGAAGCACCCCAGGTTTGCCACAGGCATATACATACCTCTCCATTTTTACAAGTCTCATTTCTGTCACAAGCGTCAGCCAACAGGGTCCTGTCACCAGCTCTTCTAAAATGCATATCTTTACATGTTTTAAAATTCACCAGCCATTATCTGGGGGGGGGGGGGGGATAAACTGCCTCAACCACCGATAGAGTCCCAAACGGCTCTATAAATCCCAATGTTTTAAAATGATGCTCAATACTTTAAAAAGTCATCTTTGACTTATTAACAAGTGTATAATTTATGGCATTTACTAAAACTCTCCTTGTACAGAGTTACTCTTTGCTTTATTTGTCCTGAATACAGACTAGTACAAACTGTAGTCCTTCAGAATAATTTCAGAGTAATTTGCTATAATCTTGCTAGTAGATCTCCACCACCAAATTTCTTTCATATATTGCAAGTCCTGCACGTATAGCAATCACTAATCAAATACCGTCATGGCAAAGGAGGAAATGAAAACAAAATGGTTGCAGTAGATGTTGGAAATATTAGCTTTTTAATTAACAGAATACTTGATATGTCTTTAGCAGTCACCATGGGAAAATATAGAGTACTTCACAGATAAAGTTGCAAAGCTGTTCAGTTTTTCTCAGTAAGAACATAGTATAAATGAAATTCTCCCGCACAAGCACCGTTGAAATGGATGGATGTGGTAGCTAGGGTTGCCAGGTCCCTCTTCTCAACCGGCGGGAGATTTTGGGGGTGGAGCCTGAAGGGGGTGGGATTTGGGGAAGGGAGGGACTTCAATGCCATGGAGTTCAATTGCCAAAGTGGCCATTTTTCTCCAGGTGATCTGATCTCTATTGGCTGGAGATCAGTTGAATTAGCAGGAGATCTCCTGCTACTACCTGGCAGTTGGCAACCCTAGTGGTAGCTCTTTCACCATTGTGCCGTACTTATTTATTTCAATGTGCAGGGGAGCTTCCCAGCCTTTTATTTCCAGTATTTTTCAAATATATTGGAAAATTGATGCAAAGGGGGAAAAGAGTAGCTGTTTTGAAATAATAAATGGTGACAGCCCAGGGCCAGCTAATAGTTTTGGCCA
This sequence comes from Euleptes europaea, assembly GCF_029931775.1. Classification (NCBI taxonomy): domain Eukaryota; kingdom Metazoa; phylum Chordata; class Lepidosauria; order Squamata; family Sphaerodactylidae; genus Euleptes; species Euleptes europaea. Next base: position 76,498,013 of record NC_079315.1, read on the forward strand.
TTATAAATTGATTATCTCAGAGTATTTTTGTATCTAGAGAAGTGTCGAGAGAAGTGTTACATATATAAATGAAACTGTGACATTGGAAAGAAGCCAGAAGTTGTTATCTTCAGACTCATAAGTATACATAATCCCAGAAGTATGTAGTATAACAATTATCTGTTTTGTGACAGATAAATAACAGCTGAAACTTTTAGATGCTTTCCACATGTTCCTTTGCCAAGCCAGGTTTCTCCCATCCCACGTTTGGGCCTTTAATTTAGGTCCAAAAGAATATACGAGCTGAGGCTGAATTGGTGCTTTTCATTTGCAATCCCCCTTTATAACTACCATTTCCTTCCCAAAATATAATTATTTATTTTATTTATTTTATTTGATTCCTACCCCACACCTTTCCCAGCAATACCACTTATTTATTCTAATGAGAAGGTACCTATCAGTTGGACTGCCAACCTCCAAGTAGAGCCTAGAGATCGCCTGGAATTACAGCTGATTTCCAGTCAACAGAGATCAGTTCCCCTGGAGAAAATGGCCACTTTGGATGGTGATCTCTTTGGCATTTTACCCTGCTGGAGTCCCTCCCTTTTCTAGCCTCCCCTCCTAAATCTTCAGGAATTCCCCAACCAGGAGCTGGCAACCCTACTAGGACAGTGAAATAGGGTAATCCTCACAGAAGGGAAGGTTTTCGGCATATTGGGGAGCTCCACAGGTATGTCTGGAAATATTACTGCGCAAATTAAAAAGACCTCCCCCACCCCACACTCACACAGAGACACCAAATGACCGGAACATAGTCTAGGAGAAGATGAATGTAGCTGAGCTTCATTTGAAGAGGTAAAACAGAGAAGGATAGAGAAACTGATCTGTTGAGGGTTCTAAGAATTTCTAATATTCTGCAGGTAGATTTGGGTCAGAAACAATTCCCCCAGTCATTTATCTCCCTGTAATATCTTGTGTTTCCAAACTTCTATAACACAAAAACTAAATGGCAAATCAAGATTTTTACACTGTCCAATCTTATCTGGCCAGGATTTTGAATTCTTTTAATTAATATTGGCCAATTATGTTATGAAGCAAAACAAACCATTCTTGTCAGTATATTTGATGTTGTTTTGATGGGTGGAACAAACTTGAGGGACCGAGAAATTGATAGTATCAATCATAGCACCAGTCTGTCATTATGAAAGAAGCTGAATGTAGACCATGGCAGACAAATGTTGGAAACCTTTCCTTGAATTGTAACTGTCTAGCTTCAGCTGTTCATCTGACTAACATTGGCCTGCTATCTATTCTTCCAAAATGAACTAAATGAAGCAACATCGTTATTTCAAACAGATTCATTTGGATCTGTTTACTTGAATGCATAATGCACTCTTCATGGTGGTGAACACTAGCTGAACTTTTTATGAATCCTAAACAAAGAGGATATGCAATGACAAAAACAATGCCGGTTGTATCAAAGGTATGGCTTTTCCTTTGTCTGAGAGAAATTCAGAAAAACGTGAATTTGGTTACAAACAAGGCTGTGTGGGAGAACTGGCAACAAAACTGGATGCACTGCTTTAGAAATCTTTTAGCCAACTATAGCAGGGGCCCACATCTTAAGCAGTTGAATTAACCTTGACTGGAACCAAGAGGACCACTTTGGGGAAGTATGATATCACCAGGCTCCATCCCATGAAAGTCATCATGACTTCCATGATTCGAAATGCTGGAAAGACTTACGAGTTCAAACAGACCAGAAGAAGATCATCACCACATTCTATAAATGCATTCAAATAGCAGTCTCAGGCAGCATAAATTTGCCTTGGGTCTCTGCTGTGGAAGTAAAGGGGGTTTAATTATTCAATCTCCACTCAGAAACTGGTTTCTTGTCAGCATTTTAAATGGAAAGCGGTGCCACTAAGAGTTCCCACTCATCTCTGTTAGGCCATTTCATTGACATTCAGATTCCCCAAGACTGCTACGCTGGCCCCTGCTCAAAGCTGCAGCCAATCAGGAGCATGAAGTCCAGCAATGCCTACTGAGTCAACAAATTGGTGGTGGGACCATGGGCTCCTGTATACCCCTGTATTATGGGACACAATAGTAAACAGTATAAGTACTGAGACCATCATGGAGATGACTGGGTGAATGTTACGAGATATCACTATCATATGGCTGGATTGCATCTTACCATCTCCTGGACCATTATGCTGTATTTCAAAGAAACTTATTTGGGGGGGGGGTGAACTGTGTGATCTTACCACATTTGTTTGACATGTCAATGCATTTATATAAAATATTATCACTCCCAGACTATCATTCCATGGTGGTTTTGCTACCTGGGCTGGATTTAAAATCTATCTGGTATCCCTATTGACAAAAAGGAGAGGGAGAAACCAGGCATCTAGCCATTGATCCACCTAGGATTGATTTCAGCACTCTCCAGGTAGCTGAGCATGCCTGGGCTGCTAAAATGAACAAAAGAACCCCTAGAGATCTATTGTGATGCTTCTTGAGGGCCATGTGCTGAACTATAATTATCATGAATTTGGGATGGAATGGGTGTGATGCTTAGATAATGTAATCAATACACATAGAGTACGTTATATATAACATACTGGCATACCATGAAATAGTGTACCATTCGCAGTCTATGGAAGACAAACATTTGTTGTTTTCCTCCAGATGTTTGAACTCTAAAAGAAATAAGCACTCTGAGGTTTGCATCAAGAAATTCTTTCTCTTTATTCAACATGCTTTCTTGAATAATTACAGAGATGTAGTAAGATCACAGCACACAGCTAAGCTTAAACGGTACAAAGAAAATTAAATTCAAACTGCTTTCAACAGAACTAAAGGTTAGAGAACAATATTCATGCTGCATAGACTCATAAATCAAATCAGTACACAACATAAAATGTTAAACAGAGTCCTTTTCATGAGGATCTCAACATTTGAATTCACAAAATAATGGCCATGAAAATGAAATGAGCATTAAAGGAAATAGAAGAACCTGCACTACTAAGATTATTAATAATAAAACAATCAGACAAGCAAATTTATCACATAGTGTGCATTAGAAACCTGCCTGATTTCCAGGTTTGCAAAATGGAGTAGCCTTATACATGAAAATGAATAATATACTTTCTTGTCTATTAAAGAAAGGGCAGAACAAGTAGTTACTAGCAGACAGACCTTCAAATTATGTAGGAGAAGTCTAGAGGAGAAAGACCTATGAAAAGTGGGAACTAATTGCACTTCACTTGCCCAGTGGAAACAGAGACATACTGCTATGATCAGGTTTAGGAAAAGGCAGTGCAGAAACTACCTTTCTTCTGTGACCCTACAAATGAAAATTGTTCTTGCTTCCTCACTTCCTCAAGTGACTCAAGATGGATTCAGGGGACCATTCATTGGTAGTTAAGGGGTAAAATTCAAAACTGGAATGGTGTCAGAGATATACATTTAAAATAAAAAGTGCTCTGGCTCAGAATTGTCTACTCCTGATAATGGCTCAGCGAGGTCCCAGGCAAGCAAAGGTTTGTCTGATGTCCTTTAACTGGGATTCTGGAGATTGAACCTGGGACCTTATGCACCAAAGCACTCTTCCACTGAGCAATGCTCCTTCCCTTGAAATGCAAACTCTCCCGGTTCAGAAATCCACCCACCAAAATAAACCAGGCCAAACTTCCTTAAAATTCAAATCTAACAAGTGGGGACCTGCAAGAAACTTGTGGGAGAAGCTATCCTACCCCCCACCTTTGCTTCCACCCCTCTCCCCCTACTTCTTTCAGTCTCTCTCCCTCCTGCCACCCCTTTTTTATGCTCTCTCTCCTCCATACCTGTCACTTCCTCTCTCTACCTCCCCTCTCTCTTTCTTACTGCCCCCACTCTTTCTATCTGCCCCCATCACTGTCCCAGCCACCCACTTTCTCTTCCCCCACACAGCAGCAATGGCGGCAGCAGCTCTCCTGGAATTCCAACAGATCTCCCAACTACAGGGGTTAGTCCCCCTTAGAGTTGCCTGGAGATTTGGGGGTGGAGCCTTGGGAGGGTGAGGTTTGGGGAGGGAAGCTACCTCAGCAGGGTATAAAGCCATAGACTCCACCCTCCAAAGCAGCTATTTTCTCCAGGAGATCTTTGTCATCTGAAGATCAGTTGTAATTCTGGGTGATCTTCAGCCCTCACCTGGTGGTTGGCAACCCTAGTTCCCCTGAAGGAAATGGCTGCTTTGCAGGGTGAAGTGCATGGCATTATAACCCTCTGAGGTCCCTCCCCTGGGCTCCATCCCTCAAATTTCCCGGAATTTCCCAACCTGGAATTGGCAACTCTATCTCCTTCCGCCCCAACCAACCTTTATCTGCCCCTCTAACTTAGGTTTCCCATCTCCTCCCCTCCTGCAGCCTCTACCTTGGAAAACTACAGTCTTTCTCCACAGTGGGAATGGAAGCAGTTTACATTAATCTCCTCTCCTCCTTTTTATCCACACAACAACCCTGAGGTAGGTTAGGCTGAAAGTATGTGACTGGCCCATCATTACCTAGTGGGCTTCCACGGCAAAATGGGGATTTGAACCTCGGTTTCTCAGAGCAGGCTCTGACGCTCTAATTGCTACACCACACTGGCTTTCATTGGGTGGCTGCTGTTGAACAGTAGCAAGCAGCCATGCCTAGTTAAGTCATGCAAGTCAGGTGGTGGCAAGTCACCTAGAGGTTGCTGCCAGGCCTAAGGACCTGGAGAGCTCCTGGAATTACAACTGAACTCCAGATGACAAAGATCTGTCCCCCTGGAGAAACTGACTGCTTTGTAGGGTGGACTCTACCTTACAATTATATTCAGCTGAGACCTCCTCTCTCAAACCCTGCCCTCCTCAGACTTCACCACAAAATCTCCAGGAATTTCTCAACCTGGAGCTGGCAACCATAACCAGGCCTGGCCCCAGTGAGTCTTCCTTTAAAGGCCAAAATAGGCCTGGAAAGGGCCCTGCCCCCTCCCCTCGCCTTTTACTGGCAGGACCAAGCCTGGCATATGTGGTTGCCTAGCAACAGTCACTGGGGAGGATCCATTGATTAAAGCTACGGGCACTTTTTAAAAATTGTTTTCTGCTTTTTAAAACTCCCCAATGTATTTTTTAAAAGATTTTGGATTTTTCTGCAAACCTGGGGCCCTTTTTAGGTTTGTAGAAAGATTTGTCTTCCCCTTTCACAGCTCCAGTCACTGGATTTAAGTATCCAAAGATTTGCCGACTTTGCTATTAGAAGCTCCTAATACAGCAAGCCAGTTCTCCAGTTTCCTGCTTCAAAGTGTACACCTTTAAGAAATGACAAGTCTATGAATCACTTTATGCATTCTTTATTACTGTCCCATGTGTAGTAGTTCCTTACGATCTCTCTAATTTTGTTTAGATGGTCCCCCCTTCTTTCCCTGTGCATTATATTGTCCTGTGACTTCTTGTCTGTCAATTATGGCTTGTTCCCACTTCATTTTTTAGTTGGTGAATAGAGTCCTTTTCTGCATTCATATGCTCATTTTTATCATCTTATGGTTTAAGGAGGTCTGTTATCACCAAAAGGATGCAGAACAAAAAGAAGCAAATTTCTCATGCTCCTAGGTAGACAGAGAATACAAATGTATGGAACCATTTCTTCACATACATCCTACACCAGAGATGGAGAAGAAAACATATGTGATTGTTTTACCCACAGTTTAATAATCAAATGTGGGAAAGCCTTACCTTGTGGAACTACCTAACCATAGATGGCCTCAAAGGAGACAGACAGGCAGACAGACAGACCAAGAAAGAGAAAGAATGGTCTATGCCAAAGGGAGCAAAGAAAGCAAAGGTAGCCTGATATCCAGATAGGGTTGGCAGCTCCAGGTTGGGAAAAACCTGGAGATTTTGGGGGTGGAGTCTGAGGAGGGTTTGGAGAGGGGAGGGACTTCAATGCCATAGTCCAATTGCCAAAGCAGCCATTTTCTCTAGGGGAACTGGTTTCTATCACCTGGAGATCTGTTGTAATAGTGGGAGATCTCCAGCCACCACCTTGAGGTTGGCAACCCTATCCCAAAAATCTCTGAGGGAGGAAGATCTGCACACAAGATCAACAGTGACTGTGCTGAGATATTTTCCACTTGGTCCCAGGAAGAGAAGGAGCATACTGGCCTTTCATGGATTTGTGAATAGAGCCCAAACAGTTACATTTTCCTTTCACATGTTGACTTTGGGAAGTTCTTTCCTCCTCATGTTTTGACTTGGAAAGTGATTATTTGGATTTTCTGTCCCCTACATAAATTAATTAAAACTCTACACAATTATCACCTTTCTCATATTTGAATAGAAGCCTTGATTTAATATTTCAGTTCCCACATGTAATTGGAGAGACTACCAGTGACATGAAGATCTCGCCTTCGGTGCTGTCAGGAAGAAGAATATGAGCAAGCCTCCCTTGTAAAGGGGTAGTAACTGCTGGTGGGATTTTTCTCTGTAAGTTCTATGCAAGACCTTTAGGTTGGGTGCCATCCGCCAGATGGTGGCTGGAGATCTCCTGCTATTTTAACTGATCTCCAGCTGATAGTGATCAGTTCACCTGGAGATTATGGCCACTTTGACTATTGGACTCCATGGCACTGAAGTCCCTCACCAAACTCTGCCCTCCTTAGGTTCTGCCCAAACAATCTCCAGGTATTTCATAACCCAGAGCTGGCAACCCTACTGTTAGGCTTTTAAAGATAAATTTCAGCATTTTGTACTAGAACTGGAAAATAACTGACAATCAGTGCAGATGCCCCTTCTAGCAGTCTGACTGTCCCATTGTAGACCAGCTATATTTTCCAAGCACTTTTTGAAGGCACCATCCTGTATACTACATTATGGTAATTTAGTGTGGTTATCACTAAGGTATGAATAACCATGCCCAGATCTATTCTGTCTAGGAAGAGATGTTGCTGACGCCTCGCAACCACTGCTAACTAAGCATTGGGAAACAGCTGTGGATCCAGGTGCAGCTCCCAAGATATAGACTTGGGTTGCAATGGGGGTTCAACCCCATGATCTAACGAAAGTACAACAGCCATCTCCAAACCAGTTACATTTCTGGCCCAGATTACATCCATATCTTGTCTGTGTTACATTTCAGCTTCATTGCTCCAATCTAATCCATTACCAATTGTATGGTTCTTGCCCTCTCATAGGTGACTCCAGGGACTGCTAGCCATATAAGCTGGTCTCTGTTGAAGTACACTAGTTTAGACTGACAGTGTAGGTTCATTTCCAGTTAAGAGCTCAGCCCTAAAATTACTATGCTAGTGAAACCTGTTCATTCTCACGGGGTCAATGGTGCTATTTCCAGAACTTGTCTGAATTTGTAAACTGCCTTGGGAGCTACAGGATTAAACTTCTGCTCCTAAAAAGAACAAATTCATTAATTCCTCAAATTTAACTTCTGACTTCATTACCTAAAAAATCATTCATGCATTACCTTTTTTCTTTGAAACAAAAACTCACTGCACATTGACTTTTGGGTTGACTAAGTAGACTACAAAATGTCACCTTCAGATGAATATTTACATATCTGGCCATTGTTTTCAACTGACAGCATTGCTAATTCTGACAGATATAGGCCACTATTATATCAGTAGGGAGACTTGTTTTTTCCTTTAGATGATACAGGTTTAGAATGGGAGAAAAAATATCGTGTAACTGAACACACATTTGAGGGCTGAATTCTCTTTGCCCAGTGCTGATCTGATCAGATAAAAGAATGAATAAAAATAAAGACTGTAGTTTTCCCCTGTAAGGTTTGAAGTAATGAGTAATAAAATTAACTCGATTCATCATTGCCACAGGGAGAAAAACCTCCGAAAATGACATCATCGTCATTACTGGAGAAAGAACTGAAACTATAAAAACTACTGAGACATTTACTTTAGCTATGGGATATGGATTGCAATCAATCTTGATTTGGATGCCTTTGGGTCAGTGAATCAACAGGGAAGCCAGCACACCAATCTACAAAGCAATTTATCCCTTTAAATTCTAAATTGATATTATAAAGGCAGTAAAAAAAACCAACATATACACATTCTACAACTAAGGCTGCAATCTTGAAGGGAGGGCTGAAGCTCTTTAGGAGCTGGCATGACCCCATGCCGATGTAGGTGCCACCTTATCATGGAATAAAGTGGCACCTATGCCAGCACGGGGGCAAACACATCATATATCATATCATATCATATCTTCTAATAAGATGTTATTAGAATCAGCCAAATCTGAGGATACTTAAACTCGGTGACTGGAGCTGTAAACAGGCAAGACAGATCTTCCTTCAAACCTGAGAAGGCCCCTGGGTTTGCAAGAAAAAATGTGAAACCTAAAAAAAAAAAATACATTGGGGAGTTTAAAAACCCCAAAAATGATAAAAGTATCACCTGAAGAGAGGGGGGGAAAGGAAGACATGGAACGATGCAGAGATTTTTCTCATCATAACCTCTGGAAACAATGTTATTTTCACAGAACAACTTGAGCTAGCTAAAGAAGTGATGATAATGTCCTACCCAATAGTACCAGTGGCTTATCTGGACTGTTGATTTTTCCCAACCCAAATCATATTTTTATTAGATCTCAAGTTGTAAAGAAACTATAGATAAAATTTTAGGTAAACCTTAGTGATTCCTGGGACACTGTGAAAACTGGGAGATAAACTTTATGTCAGAGCTCATGAATTACTTAACAAATCTGACACTGTGGAACTTGGTCGCAACAAATCCTAGAAATGGCTAGCTCGCTATAGAAAGTAATTGTCCCTCATTAGGTCTTTAATGGTGCTGTCTATTTTATGAGGGGCAGTATATGCTCTCAATTCAGGCTGGCACCCTGCCCCTGCTGATTGGATTCTGTATAACAGAACTGTATATAACACCGTGTCACATTTTGTGTCATCCTTTGACCTCTTGACCCCATTTGATTTTTTTTTAAAAAAAACCCTCCTATTTCCTCCCTTTTTTGTTACTATAGGATATATTTGTGTACCCACCATGTGGCTTCTTCATGGATCTGTCAAAAGCATGTGCCACAATAAATCTGATAGCCTTTCAAGTTCCACAGGACTCTTTCTTTGCTTCAAAATGGCTATTCCTCTGCAACTTTAGTTAGGCAGTTTGTTTAACTGACTTTCCAGCTCTAAATGGCTGATCTTTTCTTTATTTAAAAATGCAGAAAGAACCATCTATATTAGTATCCAGGCAAATGTTTATATCCTTTATCCTTTGCTTTTAGAATTTGAATGGTAAGGGGCTGTGGCTCAGTGGTAGAGCATCTGCTTGGAATGCAGAAGGTCCCAGATCCAATCCCCGGCATCTCCAGTTAAAGGGACTAGGCAGGAAGGTGATATGAAAGACTCCTGCCTGAGACCCTGGAGAGCCACTGCTGGTCTGAGTAGACAATACTGACTTTGATGGACCAAGAGTCTGATTCAGTATAAAGCAGCTTCATGTGTTCAAAGGGTGTTTAAATAATTGAGCTCTCTCCAAAGACATAAAATGGGTATAACCCACAATGAGTTAGACACAAAGGAGGAATTATTAAATGTTTACACTAAGGCCTTTTTTGCTAATATCACGAAAGAGGAACACTTTAAAAAGTGGCATTTAGTTATTTCCTCTGCAGACCTGACATAAAGGTTCTGAACTTTACTTTTTAAAGGTTTGTCTTTTGCCATTTTTATACAAAGTCCTTATTGGGAATGCAAATAATAAATCTTTGTACAAAATGAGAAAAGTGATTCTACCTTCTGTTGTATTAAAATTCCAAATATATTGTTGCATAGAAACACTGTCATCCTTCAATTGCTTAGGATGAGATAAAGGCAGCTTCTAATGAGTCTACTGATGATAGCTTTTCACAATCCTAACCTAATTAAATTTTAGAGAATTGTAGCTGAGCTCCATTCTGGCATTTTATAAGAATGCTATTGAACTATGGTAAGAAAGAAAGAAAGAAAGAAAGAAAGAAAGAAAGAAAGAAAGAAAGAAAGAAAGAAAGAAAGAAAGAAAGAAAGAAAGAAAGAAAGCTCATTATCAATTAAATATGAATATATGTGAGGGACTTCTTAGGTGATCAAAAACCACTATTTAGCCCCATAGTACAATATCCCCAATCCCCTTTCATTTCGGCCCCAGTGGGATGACACTGACTCTATTTTTATTTTTAATTTTAATTTATTAGATTTTAACCTCATTCTCTTTCCTGGCCAAGACCGGGCTCAGAGCTGCTAACAGTCATAGGAGGGATTCAGCCTCATAATATGAAATTCTACTCAGTACAATACAATTTAAATCAATACAATTTAACAATAAACCAACAAGACCTATTAAAACCAGTTGGTGAGCATTAGTAGCACACTGGAGCCACATTGAGTTGGGGGGGAAAGGCAGTCAGGTCCCCACCAAAGAATCAATAAGTTGGAACGAGAAACAAACAAACACAGAAGTAGTGGTGGGCAGGGAGGCCAGCTATGATATAATATATACAGTTGCTGTCTTCAAAAAGAAAGTAAACTGGTATAGTTTTCTCAGTAGCAATTTTTGCATATCTGCTTGTATTGTAATTGTTAAAGATATAGAGACTCTGTCAAGAAAAAACAACGAACCCTTCATCCTTCAGTAAATTGTTCTCTCCATCTCAAAGCCCCTTTCGTATAAAATAAAACTATCCTATTATTATTGTTACATAGTAACTTCTCAATAAAATTATAATTGCCCCTGGATCCTGCCTTTGAGTGTTGTCTCTCTCCCTTTCTGCCCTGTCTTTGGGATCTTAGACATAAAATACAATTACTCAACATCCTCACACAAAAAACCAAAATAAAAATGGTTTAAAAATAAAGAAGAAGAGTTGGTTTTTATATGCCGACTTTCTCTATCAGTTAAGGAAGAATCAAACTGGTTTACAATCGCCTTCCCTTCCCCTCCCCACAACAGACACCCTGTGGGGTAGGTGGGGCTGAGAGAGCTCTACAATAATCAAATAGATCTGAGGTCAACCACTTGTTCCTCCAATGCTTTGCTGTCATCAGTAGTGAAACCCTAGATTATATATCACCTTGCCTGCTGTGGTTAATCAATCTTTGTGGGGGGGGGGACAACTTCTTCCAAGTACTAAAGAAAAGTGATAATGATCACTCTTGAAAAGCCATCCTTGGAGCTGGTATACCTGAATACTGTTATCTATTTCTTAAAATAAACTATAGGCAGGTTTCAAATTCATCTTTTAGGGGACAAGATGATTAATTTTGGCAATAGTTTCCAAGAATTCTTGGAGGATACAGATTTCTGGATCCACAATAATCTGGGTTCAGAACAGAAACCTCATTGGTTTTCCTGACAGACAATGTGAAAAAGAGAATGTAATTCTGTTCTTTCTTCTGTACCTTTCAGTGGCTTTTTATATGATTGACCATCAAATCCTTTTGAGACAGATGAGAGTGGAGAGCACCGCCTGACAGTGGTTTCACTCCTAAGTGACAGATTGATGTCTTGTATGACTTCTGCTGTATTCCCTGGCTTTTCTTCTGTGGAGTACTGAAAGGTTGCTTCTTTAACATCAATATGTAACCACAGGTAGAGATGGCCTGGCAGTTTGGAGTGAAGTGTCATCAGTCTTCTGATGATGCCTAGTCCTGTGTTTCATTTTTAAGAAATCCAAGAGCAGTGGGTCAATCTCTGAACACTCACTGAATGGAGTCATGTACTGGATGTGGGCTTTAACAGGTCAAAGCTTAATAAGACAGAGGCGACGATGGTGAGTGAACCTAGCCAGACTGATTATGTCACTGTTATCTATGTTAGACAGAGTTACAATCCCTTGAAAGGCTCTGGATAGTCTGGAGATTCACCTGGATCCTATCTAACTATTGGATGCTCAAGTGGTAGAAGCAATCAGAGGTGCCTTTCACCAACTTCATTGAGCTGGTTACCACCACCTAAGATACAGTGAGGGAAAAAAGTATTTGATCCCCTGCTGAATTTGCCCATTTGCCCTCTGACGAAGAAATGACCAGTCCGTAATTTTAATGGTAGGTCTATTGTAGCTGTGAGAGACAGAATAACAACAGGATAAACCCCAGAAACCCAGAAGACAAAAGTCAGAGATTGATGTGCATTATAATGAGTGAAATAAGTATTTGATCCCTTTGCAAAAGATGACTTAGTACTTGGTGGCAAAACCCTTGTTGGCAATTACAGAGGTCAGACGTTTCTTGTAGGTGGCCACCAGATTTGCACACATCTCAGGAGGTATTTTGTCCCACTCCTCTTTGCAGATCCTCTCCAAGTCAGTAAGATTTCGAGGCTGATGTGTAGCTACTCGAACCTTCAGCTCCCTCCACAGATTTTCGATGGGATTAAGGTCTGGAGACTGGCTAGGCCACTCCAGGACCTTAATGTGCTTCTTCTTGAGCCGCTCCTTTGTTGCCTTGGCCGTGTGTTTAGGGTCATTGTCATGCTGGAATACTCATCCTCGACCCATTTTCAATGCCCTGGCTTAGGGAAGGATGTGCTCAGCCAAGATTTGACGATACGTGGTCCCATCCATCGTCCCTTCAATGCGGTGAAGGTGTCCTGTCCCCTTAGCAGAAAAACACCCCCAAAGCATAATATGTCCCCCTCCATGTTTGACGGTGGGGATGGTGTTCTTGGGGGCGTAGGCAGCATTCCCCCTCGTCCAAACACGGCGAGTTGAGTTGATGCCAAAGAGCTCGATTTTGGTCTCATCTGACCACAACACTTTCACCCAGTTCTCCTCTGGGTCATTCAGATGTGCATTGGCAAACTGCAGACGGGCCTGTACATGTGCTGTCTTGAGCAAGGGGACCTTGCGGGCTCTGAAAGATCTCAGTCCTTCACGGCGTAGTGTGTTACCAACTGTTTTCATGGTGACTATGGTCCCAGCTGCCCTGAGATCATTGACAAGTTCCCCCCGTGTAGTTCTGGGCTGCTTCATCACCGTTCTCATGATCATTGCAACTCCACGAGATGAGATCTTGCATGGAGCCCCAGACCGAGGGAGGTTGACAGTTAGGGTTAGGGTTAGGGTTGTCACCTTTTCACCAAGCTGCTTGGCAATAGTTTTGTAGCCCAGTCCAGCCTTGTGCAGGTCTACAATCTTGTCCCTGACATCCTTGGACAGCTCTTTGGTCTTGGTCATGGTGGCTAGTTTGGAATCTGATGGATTGATTGCTTCTGTCGACAGCAGAACCCTAACCCTAACCCTAATCTGGCTGGTTGATAGGGGATCAAATACTTATTTCACTCATTATAATGCACATCAATCTCTGACTTTTGTCTTCTGGGTTTCTGGGGTTTTTCCTGTTGTTAAAGAGCAGAAGACTGAGAGGGGAGATGATAACCATCTTCAAGTACTTGAGGGGCTGTCATATAGAGGATGGTGTCGAGTTGTTTTCTGTTTCCCCAGAAGGTCGGACCAGAACCAACTGGTTGAAGTTAAATCAAAAGAGTTTTTGCGTCTAGACATTAGGAAGAATTTTCTAACAGAGCAGTTCCTTAGTGGAACAGGCTTCCTCAGGAGGTGGTAAGTGCTCCTTCCCTGGAGGATTTTAAGCAGAAGCTAGATGGCCAACTGTCAGCAATGCTGATTTTATGACCTTAGGCAGATCATGAGAGGGACCGCATCTTGGCCATCTTCTGAGCATGGAGTAGGGGTCACTGGGTGTGCGTGTGGGAGGTAGTTGTGAATTTCCTGCATTGTGCAGGGGGTTGGACTAGATGACCCTGGTGGTACCTTCCAACTCTATGATTCTATGGGTAGACCTTAGGTTGCCTATATGCTTCCATGTCCAATTCAAAGAACTGGTGATTTACTTTAAAGTTCTTCAAGCTGTGGAGCTTCCATCCATTTGTTCTTCCCCATGGTCTCAGAGAGGTTCTGTTCTGTTTCAGATGGGAAGTCCATGCCCTCATCTTCTGTAGGTGGTGTCCATGCTCTGGAACTGGAAGCACACCTAACATTTCTCTGTTGGTGGATCTGGACTAGTTAAAACCTGCCTCTTCAGGGGGGCTGTCGGAGCTGACTGAAGGCAGCTATACTTGGTTTCTTTTACTGTGAATGTGTGTGTGTGCATGGGGGGGAATTCTATGGATGTGCTTTAATTATGGTTTTAAAACTGCTTTACTGTTGTGATTTTATTGATATTTTGTACTATATACTGCATCAGGTGCTGTAAGGTGTGGAAAAAGTCAGTTTAGAACTGTTTAAATAAATACCTTTTGTTACCTGTGTCTCTGTTATTGGCCCCTCTTTATCATTGTATTGGGGACCCTTGATAGTAGGCCATAGGTTCCTATTTTCTCATAACTTAGAAATGTTTAGATTTGTGGAACCCTGACTTACTGCTGCTTGTTGGACTAGATGACCTTCAGCTCCTTCTATGCTGAAAGCTCTACAAGTTTATGAAACAGATTCCCATATTGATTGCTTAGCTTCAAGGGGGCAGAATGTAATTTTCTTTGGTAGACTGATTTGACTCTGTTCTCTGTTTATATTGCATTATATCTTGTCCTCAAGATACGGTTATCAAAACCAATTTCGGGCAATTTTATGCCATACTCTCACTCCAACTGCTTTTGCGGCATCACTCAGTAAACTTTATTGACATAAAGAGAGTCAGTAATGCCCTTAAAAAAGCCACATGGCTGTATTCAAACCTTTCTGCCTCTACCCTGATAACATTTTTGAATAGCAGGATACACAGTGTTGTCTATTAACCACTCATTCTCAAAAGTGTCAGTGTTGCATGGGGTCAAACTGGCAAATTACAGTTAAGTAAAATACAGAGTTTTATCTTCTGCAAACAGTGGAATCAGAGCAGAGAATCTTTCCATTCTTAACAGTAATGGTAGCAACATCTGTTGCTTTATTTTTCATAGTATGCTCTAAAAATGACTGAGTTTGTATCAGTAAACACTTAAGGAATCTGAGAAAAAGGAATAGTAATTCTGCCTCCCCGTGCTTTACTATGGGCAGCTGATGAGGGGGTGGGAATTTAAAAAGTGATGATTACATTTACAATTTTTTTCATGTGGTCAAGTAAACTTGCCATAAGCATTACTTAATTCACAATGCACAATCAAATCACAAAATACTTGACCAGAGGTGAAGAAAATAAAACACTACATTCAAAATTGCCTTATTCAAGATATCCACTGTGTTTGCAAGGCAATAAAACTGCATGAAACGGAATGAAAGAGTACTTATGTGTTCATTTCATAAGAACCAGATTTGGCTCAGTTCACACCATGGTTTGGAGAGTGGAAATGTGCCATGGATTCTTATTTTCATTGCTTTTCTGCACTTCTTGCATAAAGATTCCCTCCTCCACCAACTTGCAACTAGATCTGGGTGAGAAAGAAATAACTTTTGCCTTCAGGTGGCTCCTGATAATGACTAATGCCCTAAATGCATTTAATATAGAGAAGAAAGAAAAATATAGAAGGTGCATTTATCTGATTACTCCCTCTTGCCCATATGTCCATTTTTGGGTCAAGAAAAATATATATAAATGCAACAGTAATTCAGAACGAACCTGGAACAAAAGTTCAATATGACCTTAATATGGTATCCAGTGCAATAATAATCATTTTAATGTTAAAATGCCGAAAGAAAATGTAGAAGGTGCATTTATCTGATTATGTTACTCCCTCTTGCCCATATGTCCATTTTGATGTCAAGAACGAATTTGGAACAAAAGTCCAATATGACCTTAATGTGGTGTCCAGTGTGGTAATAATAATTTTAATGTTAAAATGCACTGGGTTCATTTTCACATTATTTTTTTCAAAAGTGCAAAACAAACAAATAACAGGCATGTAAAAGCCACAATCAAAAAAAGGTTATAGTACAGTAAGCAAACAAACAAATAATATATTTTTAAATTAAATATTTAATATGTGAAATGTTTCATATATCTTGTGTTCATGTCACTGTGTTGTAGAAGGGACTACACAAAGCCACATAGCACTTAAACTAAAACTTTAATGGGCCAGAATCTACGTAGTGAGATGCATGAAATCGAGGTGTATATGGGTTGAAACCTACTAGCTTTTTTGCTAGTAAAAAAGGGAAGGAGGGACTCCCATTTGAACACCTAAAGGGGAATGCTGAAGATAACAGGACCTGCATGGTCAAATGCCATTGGGTTTGGGGACTGTAATAAGAAACTGGAGAAGACTGAGTAAAAAAGCAACAGATTCCAACCCTATATGTATACACGCGCAAATACGCATACATACTCTGTATATGTGTACATATTCTGAAGACCAATAGAAGAAAAATATGTGTCAGGGCCCCCTTTGGTGGGCACCCCTCCAACTTTTCTGCTATCTCTCCCAACCCACAGGGGCTCCTCAGGCCTCAGAAATAGGATTGGCAAGACTGCAGCTGTTGCCCAGCAGGTTTGTCCTACCCTGGTTGATGGAGAGATTTTCCCTAGAGTTGCCTCTTGGCCCTCACATGAAATATCCCACAAGTAGTTCAGAGGCTCCACTACGAACAAATGATCTTTAGTCTCTTTCTTCTCTTTGGTGGAGTTCATGACTGTCCCTCATACCTAGTTAGATAACTCCAGCACTCTCAACTCTACACCTCCCTACTTCTTTCCCCTCCTTATAATTCCAGTCATCTTATCTTTTCTTTAACATTGATTATCTGCTTGTGTCTCTGATTTCCATAAGTTCCGGGCCAGGATTCCTACCACTGAATACCTGTAGGATCCCGATTTCTTCCTAATAACCAAAGTGTTGCAATTGCTGCTGTGATGCTAGGGTAATAATGGGGGTTGCAGTGAGTTAATTCATGGGTCCTTTGAGCTAAGGATTGTAGCCTTGAGGCAACATATCTTCTGCATATTCTATTGAAAATGATCATCTACGCATCCCTTGTTCATTTCAATGGGACTGTGTCCAACATGTTCAAATGTGGTACTTGTTGGAAGAACATTCTTTCTTTCTTGATGTCCCTTCCCTGCTACTTTCTTGAATATTAAGAATAATCATTGCAAGTGAGAACATTTGACTACATGACTGATAATCCCAAATGATAATTGCTATTTAAATGAAATATTATAAATAAAGAAGAATCTGAATATTGTTGTAAGCCATATCACCGTATTAGCTTTATGTGTCCACATTGAAACTTGTAATAGCTCCTTAACAGAAACACCATATGGCTGTCAAAGCCATTCTCAGAAAGCAATAAATCATTAAGCGAGGGAGCACTTGAGCACTTTTAATCTTGATGGATGCATATGTCTTGGAGTATTTTAACTACAAACTCCATTAACATTGCAAACCACAGGCAGAATCCCAACTGCAAGGGGACAATATAAAAAAGGCTCATCCATTTAAAAACGATTTGTAAACATCTGCCATTCATTTGATAGCGTTTGGAAAACAGAGATGTTTATGGGTGACGTTTAATGGGTTCTGCATTGTGCTGTCTGAGAATTCAGGAGGAAAAAAATGTATTAGAGAGGAGAAATGATTTAAGTGCTTGTGCCTGATATTTTCCACTGCTGCTTCTTCAACACAAAAGATTCTGCAAGGTTTGTTAAGGCAGAATTATTGAGCTACGGCCACTAACTCTCCTCCCAATAACACAGCAGTAAATCCACTGCATAAATCAGATTCCTTTTTCAAAACCATTAGGAGTAAGTAGGAAATCCAACAAGTGCTTATTTAAAGTAGAAGGAAATACTTCAAATGGGTAGAAGCAGAAATGAAATAATCCTTCCCTCCTCTTGCCTCCTGTTGTGTGTATGTGTACCCCCCATACAAAAACACAATAGCTGAAGCCCTTTTATCTTTCTGGGATGAGAGAACAAATCAAACAGAGATGACTCAATATGCCGTGCTACAGAAATGGATGGCACCTGTGTCCAAAACAGCTTCGCCTAGGAATTGCTAAACTGTAAGTCATGGTTTCAAACTGACAGGGTCACTCTGCACTCATCTTAGAAAACTCTCAGCACATTCCTGAGCCGCGCCAGCAGCCAGGACGAAAGGTCTCTGGAGGCCAGCGAAGGCCTGCGCTGGTGCAAAGGCCCACAGTGCCAGCATCTGGGTGGTGTATGCTGGTGTTTGTGGCCCCAGAGCTGGCGTGAAGGCTCAGATGCCGGTCACCGGCCACAGCAGCACCAGGCCCGGACACCGACAAAGGCCATGGCGGCATCCCGGGAGACATTCCCGGGGCATCACGGCGCTGGCCGGGGGGCAGGGCCACCATTAGGCAGCCTCCTAAGCCGTTACGGCTTGGGAACACCCCCCTTTATTTTTGAAGAGATACGCCTTTTAGGTGGCGTATCTCCCGTGCAACCCTATGCAAGTTGTATGGATTTTTGGCGCCAGGCGGAGGTTTCAGCCAGGCCAAAAGCTCCTTAGGAGGCAGCGCCAGTACATTGCCTCCTAAGCCTGGCACAGGCATTCCGCTCAGCTGATTTTCACAAGATTCGTTCCCAAACCCCATGGCCACCAACTCCTGGTAATGTCAGTGAAACTAAACAATGTTTAGCAATAGTACAATTTAAACAGAAGTAGACAAAAAGAAAAAAGAAACGAAAAAAGAAAATGTGATTGTAACATGTACCCACCCGATTGACCCCACTTCCAATTTACCAAACATAGACAAACATTTGTGATAATGGCAACTGGATTTTACAAAGTACACCCAGAGCACATAACGTATCTGTTAGATGGCAGATGAAAGCAGGTGACATCCATCTATAAACTAAGAAACTCTCTCCATCAGGAGGTACAATTAGCATAGTTGCTACAGAATTTCCATTGTCAGTGGAAAGCCTATTTGTTTGGAAAGGTGACTGAAAACTTTTAACAATACTTGTGTGGTGTGCTGAAAATTTAAAGGTGGCTTCGCTGTAAATAGATTTTAGTGCTATTGTATGGTACATTTTTATTGTGTAAGCTGCCTTGAGCATTCTATGAATGGAAAGGCAAGCTAGATATCCACAGGCTAACTAAATAATGACTTTTTTTAAAAAATGAAGCTACCACAAAATGGATTTCCTCCCTTGCCATACAGATTGTTTGCTTCATAAATGCTTGCAAATAATCACAAAATAGGTCCCTCTGAGGAACTCATTTTTCCTAATTAAAGCACACTCAGTGCAAATGGGCACTGAATAAATAAAGGGCCACAAGTTTGAATTTGAATAAATAAAGGGCCACAAGTTTAGCGCACACAACGAAAGGATATGCAAAGGACACAATCACTATTTAGCTATCCAGTTACTTCAGTGCAGCTAGCTAAAACCAGGCCCGTGAACGCACCAGCAACTTACCTCGCAATTTACACGCGTCCAGTACGAAAGCCTCCAAGACGAGTTTAAATTTCTGTTCCCACCGTGCCGCCTTTCTCCGCTGCATTTGATAAGACCAGACCGGCACTCTCTCCACGCATGCCCAGTCGGCGCTCCAAGCAAGGACAGCGATTGGTCCTGCGTTAGTAATGGAGGCGGGGGGGGGGGGGTGCAGGGGTTGGCTGGCAGCAGGAAGTGGATGAAACATGCATTAAAGGCACCGGGTGTGGAGGACGCTTTATTTTTTTAATTCGACGTATAAGCGGATGCGCTTAACGTGGCAAAATTGCGCTCTGGAGACGTCTTCGGAATCCTTCGGGTGAGTTGAAGTGGGAACATGCAGGGAAAGCCCGCAGAATTCGGAGCTGCAAACGTGCAGTGCGTACATGGCCCAGGATGCAACTCTATCTTGGAGAAGAGTCCATTAGCAGTCACCTGAACTGCTCAGGCTTTTCCCTGCTAATCACTTACAGATATTGAAGGATGGCAATCTAGGCCTCTGCTATGAAGCTTTTGGGTCAGGGAGTTGTGGTTGCTCCTTGTCTCAGTTATCCAAAGTCAATTAGCCCTGAGGCTTGAGGAAGTTTCCCTTCCCCATTCACTTGATATCTCTGAGTAGTCACTGGACTTTGCAGTTATAGCTTAAAAGCTTTGCCTGCATTACTATTGACAGCTGTGATCAGTGAAAACCCTATTTAAAGCTACCTACCCCATAAACAAAGGCTTATGTTCAGTCCCCCTTCAAGGACATGCTGAGCAGAGTAAACACCCCTCCCCGCTCCAATCCTAGGCCAATATGACTTAACCTAACTTGACCCTCATCAGGTGACTATCTTAAAGCCCACTCTGTCCAAGCCAGGAGGGAAGATGGGAACCATAGATGTTGCAAGAGATCAGGAGCAGGTGGGCGATGGCTGAAATAGGTCATCTATAGCCGCCTCCTGTTGTCCAGCTGGATACTGACGCCAACGTAGTGTTGTTAAGAGAAATTCTCTTAATTCCGCTTTACCCAATTTCTCCTTGAAATCCAACAGCCTCTCTCCCCACCCCCTTTGTTTTAGGAATTTGGAGTCTGTTTCTAACAAATTCTGGTCTGATTAAAAATGAATTCAAAGAGAGATGGGGAAAGAAGGGATGTTCTGCAAAACCTCAGCATTTGAGTCCATAGACAGAGACAGGCAATATCTTCCCAAATCTTCCTATCCTCCTATTACAGCACCACCCTCTGGTGTATAACATAAAGCAACTGCAAGGGCTGATGTTACAAAAGGATGCATTGATTTCTCAACAAAAATAAATGAAAGATAAATCCCTCTTTTAAAAAAGAATAACAGGAATCAGTGGCTTTATCTAAAGAGGTGAATTTTGGAGAAAGACATTCCATTCCCCTTAAAAACACCATACCAAAATCTCATCCCTCCACAGGTCATTTGCAAACTCAGTTCCCACCCCAAACCCTCTTAACGGGGAAGGACATGAACAGAACTCTGTCCCCAAATACTACATCCGAGCCGTTTTCCCCTATACGTTTCCTTTTTAAATACATTCTTTTTATCTCCGTCAGTCCATCTGCCCCTAAGATCTGCTTCTATCTCTGTTTTTCTATATTCATCTAATTCTATGTGCGCACAGTTATGTTCAGAAGAGACATGAAGGCATCTGAAGTCAGTGGGAAAGTACTTGCACAGATGGAACCCCAGGTGCGCTTCCATAATCTCATGAGCATTAGAAATCCCCGGATTAGGCTATGTGTGTTTGGCTGTTGTGCACACATTAACAGATGATTCCTTGAAGACAGAAAGGAAGCAATGAAAAATGAAAATGCAATTCTCAAGTGAAGCATTTTTAGCCGAGATAGGGAAGAATCAATAGGCTTGTACAGGCAAGATCTTATCTGTTGCTACACACTGACATGAATACATTCGGGTTGGAAATCGTTTCTTTAAAACTATCAGAGGTGTAATTTTGCCATACTCTCCCTGAAATTATTGTGGGGCAAGGATGGATAAGTTTATCAAGGCTATCTTATCGCTTCTTTTTGGATGCTTCACTCACTCATGGTCATTGGAGTCAAGAAGGCTTTGCTCCAGAAACTGCCAAAAATAGACACAGGGTGTTCTGTGTGGGGACATGCCCTGTAGAATTTCTGTCAGAGATATTTGGTGGATGGATTTTGCTTGTTCTTGAGTCCATCTGATTACAAAGTTGGGAGTCATAGGCAATTCCCCCAGAATCATACTGATGGAGAGCATGTGTGTTTCAATTGATGGGAATGGCTGACCTTTTGCATTCATTTATTGGCATTCATAGCATGTGGGGTTGCCAGGTCCCTCTTCACCACTGGTGGGAGGTTTTTTGGGCAGAGCCTGAGGAGGGCGGGGTTTGGGGAGGGGAGGGACTTTGATGCCATAGAGTCCAATTGCCAAAGCAGCCATTTTCTCCAGGCGAACGGATCTATATCGACTGGAGATCAGTTGTCATAGCAGAAGATCTCCAGCTATTGCCAGGAGGATTAGAAAAACCAACAGCATGAGGCTCAACTTGAAAATCAGTGTACAATATTTACTAACAACAATTTCTGCAGTGCTTAACAATAATAATACAAGATACAAATTCTCAAAGGAACAAGTTCATTGCGACCCATAGAGAACTATGAATCAAGGTGAGTAGAAATCATAACGAAGAAGTGATGAGCTTCCTTTCAATTCTACTTTTCCAAAGACATTAAGCAGCCCTTCCGGAGCTTTCCGCTTTTTCCAGAGAGAAAAATATATATACAAGCATGCAGAGTCCAAGCAATGGTGAACAAGACGACACCTCTAGATTGGTGTAGAACGCTGCCAATGGCGTTCTCCCCGAAATCACCAGGCACCCCTTGTGTACAGACGCCTACTAAGGAGTACAAGGGAAAGCAGGAGTGGCACCATGTATATAATGATCCTGGCCATGCATAGTTAATAAGAAGGTGACTGAAGAAGGACATGAATGTATAAGTAAAGAAATGTTTTGTATAGGTTGTTGTTTGATTAGTTAGGTGCACACATAATATCGGTCTTATAAATATCAGTGACATTTGAGCTGCATTATTGTCTTCATTGTATGAGCATTAGCTGGTAATACTAAAATATGTGGCATCTCTTGAAATACATTGCCCATAGCTATTGGAATAACTCTAGATATTTTTCAACAATTACTTCAGCCATGACTGTGTTGACATAACCGAAAATTGTCTGGTCCAAGATTAGCCTTTTCCTTTAGTCTGCTAAGGGAAAGCATGAATTATGGTCTGTATGTAACTTCTACACTGATAGTACCTCTCACTGGGTTATTCATAAGACCATGTGGCCATGTTCTCTTTGGTCATAAGCAATCATAAATGGCTTCACAGGGAATTTTCTATATCTAATTCCATTAAAAACAATATTAAATACAGCTATGGCAAGCTGGGTGGCCCAAATGGCAGCACGGTATTCGCAGCTGACCTGCCAGAAGTAGACACGGCCAGGCTGGAAGCGATGCAGCATAACTTAAAAGGTAGAGAAAATTGGCATATAAAAAACTCTTCTTCTTCTTCTTCCAAAAACAAAATAGCAAACCTAAAATCTTTACCCCCCTCCCCACTTAAAATAAGCAGGCCATTCAACCCCCCTCAAAAGCCCTGGCAAACAATCAAGCCTTGTAGTGACTCTTCAGTTATCCAGGGAAAGCCCCCCTCACCTGTTTAGGGAACCCATTCCACAGAGCAGGAGCCATGATAGAAAAGGCCCAGGCTCAGGTGGGTGCCAGATGGGCCACCCTAAGTGGTAGTATAGCCAACAGATGGCTCCCTGACTATGCTGGTGCATAGGAACTGGCCACTAGGTGGTATCGAACATGAACATAAATTACAGTGGGATAGGAGGATTATTTAACCTGTTCACCTTGTGCATCCTGTATGTTGGAGGATTCCCCCCTTGTGGGACAAAGATCATGTTGAAAAGGCAGTTTTGATCCAGAAAACAGGATGGGGGTGGGGGGGAATTATATGGTCACTGCTTCAATCAAACTCCCTGTGATTATCTTTATAGAGACATCTAGTGATAGTTTTCTTGCTTAATGCATAGTTTGGCCCTAAATCCCTGGAGACTAGAATCTTCTTGCATAAGGGTTAAGTTTATATTTATTAGCATACAATTTTCTGAGTGTAAAAGAGCAAATGCAAATGATTAGTCATGCCTGTTTCGTAAAATACACAATTCAGTTTTCTTGCCCTGCTTTGACAGGCCACTTGCTACGTGGGGTAAGGCAGCCAAAGCAGAGCACTCTGTCTAGTCTCGGCAGGGGTCTTCCTTGTCTCCGGTAATGTACATCATCAAGAGAAAAAGGAATTTTTACCACAATGAACTGTGTTTCTAGCTGGTATCTACTATGATGTGGACTTCAGAGAAATAAGCAAAGGGGAATGCAAGAATGGTGAAATTTTCACAGCTCTCTGTTCGCCAAAATGGAAGGAGACAGATGAAGGAAGAGGTTTTGAAGAGTTTTCATCTTTAATTCACCTTTTCAAAGTGTTTCACTTAGTGGCGAGAGAGGATTCTGTCCGGACGGTTGGCAGCAGTTTACATCAAGATTTTCACTGTGAAATGATGCTTCATTGAAATCTATGCAATGGCTCGGAATACTTCAGAGAGGGAAAATCCTACAACCATTGTGAGGAAATGCAGGACCAGTCCATTTACTGGCACACAGAAACATACACCCGCACATACAGTGTAGCATACATTACATGCAGGATCATGATTAAGGTGTGCTACAAGCAAAGAGCAGTTACACTGTAAGAGAAGAATGCAGGGAAGAATCTGATTGCAAACTTCATAGCTAAAGATGGCTCTCGTAAAGAAGCTGAGCCACATGTTTTGGAGAAGGAGAGAAAAGAACAGCAGGCTCATCGGGAGGTGTTTGCACAGTTTTAGAAAGCACAATAAAGCATTCGTTCAGGAGTTCTAGGAATTATGTATATTACTGCAAAAAGAGAAGACTACATGAACTAGTTCATTGATGAGGAAGAGGTTATGAAATAAAATAATGAAGACAGCCTTGGGAAGTATGTTCTTTTCACCTGCTCAAGCGGATGGCGTTTCAGTTCCCTGCAGCTGTATTTGATTCCTCTTCTAGCGATTGGCACGCTCATGCATATTTCCCCCATGTCTAAAGGAACATAAAGTTTCGTGAAATTAAATTGGAAAGTACACAACATTTTAGAAAACAAAAGATGCTTCAGAACCATTTCAAACAGAACATCATCCTTGACCTTTATAGGTGGAAAATGCTTTTAAAATGCTTCTTTTGATTGCTAGCGTTTCAGCAAGAAACAGCTTTTGCTACGCTTCAGCAGAGTATTCAGATATGGCCTTGATTATTTTCTTTTCTAGTATGTTGGGAAAAATATGAAAATCTTTGTGGTCCATTATTAGAAATGTAGCATTCAGTCCCATGCCTCTCTCCTTGCCTTGCTTTTCCTGATTTTCAGAATGAGAACAATCTCCCATTCTGGACAGCATTTGGGAGTATCAATTAACTCTTCCCAATCCATACCTGAAAGAGCCTAGCCAGCATTATTTTTACTACTTGAGTTATATACAAAGTGCACAGTCACTTTTCAGCATTGGCATTCAAGCTGTAAGTACGTCCTCAATGAAAAATGATTAGGCAAATAGCTAGATGTTTTGCTGTTCAATCCCATGAGATTTTATATGAACACACTTGCTCATTTATTATTATTTTATTTACTTAAAACATTTGTTGGCTGCCTTTCTACCTTGTGGAACTCAAAGGCGGTTTACAATGTCAATAAAAGAACAATGATAAAACACACACATAAAAGACCACAATTTAAAATATCCAGTTAAGAACCAGTTTAGCCAAATGCAGTCCTAAATTAAACTGTCTTCAACAGCTTCCTGAAGATTGAGGAGCCAGGAACACCTCCCTGGGGAGGCTGTTCACATGAAGCTGCCTTATACTGAATCAGACACTTGGTCCATCAAAGTCAGTATTGTCTACTCAGACTGGCAGCAGCTCTCCAGGGTCTCAGGCAGAGGTCTTTCACATCACCTACTTGCCTAGTCCCTTTAACTGGAGATGCCAGGGATTGAACCTGGGACCTTCTGCATGCAAAGCAGATGCTCTATCACTAAGCTACAACCCTTCTCCATGGTTCCATAGTTGTGAAGCTGCCACCAAAAAGGCTGTGTCTTATGTGCCCACCACACAAACTTCTTTGATTGGAGGGACAATTAGAAGGGCCTCTCCCTATGACCTTAATTCCAGGGCAGGAACATATGGGAGAAGATGGCCTCTCAGATACCCTGGTCACAAGCCATGTAGGGCTTTAAAGGACAAAACCAACACCTCATAAGATAGTGACACTGGCATGAAACTACAACCAGTCTCACTGGTGCTGGGCATTGACTCCAGCCTCTATCGATCTAGTTTGCTTCTTACTGGTGTGCCAGCCCTAACACCAGTACCAATGGGGTGCATTGTATGACTTGGTCAAATCCAATGCATGTATACTCTGAAGGTGAAATTCAAGATTAATTTAAGACTTCAACCACATGTATAGAACCTCTATATGCATTAGATTTGGTCCCATCTGAACATTATGCTATTGTATTGATGACTGTTGGTGTAAGAAGTGGAGTGAGACTGGTTCACTTCCTTTGCTAACCCAACTAACCATGCATATAGGGTTGCCAGGTCCCTCTTCACCACCGCCGGGAGGTTTTTGTGGCAGAGCCTGAGGAGGGTGAGGTTTGAGAAGGGGAGGGACTTCAATGCCATAGAGTCCAATGGCTAAAGTGGCCATTTTCTCCAGGAGAACTGATCTCTATCGGCTGGAGATCAGTTGTAATAGCAGGAGATCTCCAGCTAAAACTTGGAGATTGACAACACTACATGCATAGGACCAGTGTACCCCTAACTAGTCTGCTTCATGCATGTCTAAAGATGCCTAAAGTAGTTTTCTAGACCTTACAATATTATTTAGTTAGATATTTATACCCTGCTTTTATTCCCAGGACCTCAAGTGGCCTTTGTATCCTCACAACAACAGTGCTGTAAGATGGGTTAGGCTGAGAGAGAATGGCTGACCCTAGATCACCCAGCATGCTTCCATGGAAGACTGGGGATTCAAACTACGGCTCCAAGGTCCTAGTCCGGCACTCTAACCACTACAGTGTATCCTATAAAAATGTATCTCCATTGCTTAATATTATGCACATACTGTACAAACACAGAGAAAGAGTATTCATATATTTTCAGGATATGAATATTTTAGCCCATAAGTGACTTCAACTGAAAAATGAAACGTTCTCAGCCAGGCTGCTGTTCAGTTCCATATTTTCTAACTTGTCTTCTGAGACTTGGGGCTAGTTCAGTTAGAAAAAAGAATAAAATACTGCAATGTTGAATACAGTTTCATTGTAAATTTACCACAGGCCAACCACCACAGGTTCAAGGGTTAAATTATAGATGAAACAGTAAGTTATATATGCACTCCCATGTAAGCGACAATACAACCAGAAACTGCAAACACGCCTGCATTGTAAGTAATTACATTTGGGTTTTAGTTGCTTCATAAAACAATCAAGGCCCGAAACTGTGATTTATGAAATTACACCACTTCCCTTTGGTCTCTGCCACCTCTCATCTATTACAGTCTTGCTCAAGCAGCTCTTTAGCAATGACTGAGAAATTATTTTCATTATAAGCCATTATTTCAGATACTTGATGTTTGCCTTAAAAAAAACCTCTTGTTTTTAGAGGAAAGATGAATAGTTTCTCTGGCAAGTAGTGAAAATTCTCAGTCCTTTGAGATAAGAGAAACTGATTGTCATTGATTCAAAATACAATTTATGTAATTTTCTTGACCTTTGATAATTTGCAACCCCCCAAATTAGGTATTCAGACTTTCAACGATGTTAGTTGCAAGCCAAGTATCAACTAATAACTGCTACTCATTGGAATACAAGAAAGTTTTCCTGCTGATTCACAGTGTGAATGTGGACACATTTGGGTCCCAACACACAAGAAAGGCCATATAGGTATCCTTTTTTGTATCAAGCAGGTTTCTAGTGATCACTAGAGGGGGGTAGTAAGGAAACTCTTTTCATGGTCAGATAGTTATTTGCTGTAGGCCCAGCTGAACTTACTTTCTGGACTTTGCAAGGGCAGAAATCCAAATCCAAAGTTGTTCTACCCTTGGAAATGAATGGATCCAACAGATCTCTGTGTGATACTGAGATTCTGGAGGGTGACTTAAATGAGGCTTTCATAAGGGCCTAGAATACAGGATTCTTGAAGGCCTTACTTCGGTAAGTCTCCCTTACAGTTGCCTACTTCCAGGTGGAGCCTGAAGATCTCCCAGATTCACAACTGATTACCAGACTACAGAGATCATTCCCCTGGAGAACATGGCTATTTTGAACAGTGGACTGAATGGTATTATAGCCTGCTGAGGACCCACTCCTCCCCAAACTCAGCCCTCCCAAGGCTCCATTTCCCAAATATCCATCAATTTCCCAAACTGGAGTTGACAACCCTATTTAATACCAACCTGATAGTCCAAGTCAAGCAATAGGACCTGGGGGGGGCGGGGCATCAGGGATGGTATGATGTCACTTCCAGGAAAAAAACCCCAGAAGTGACATAACACCTCTTAAGGAATTGCCAGAAATTCTATGATAAAACCATACATTTGTTTGGTTAGGAATCACTGTGTGGTTGTAACATCTGGATTTTTACTGTAAGTGGCACAACACACCGTTGCTGCCAGCCATTTTTTTCTCCTGCTGCCACTCCAAGTGGCAGTAAACCAGAAGTGCCGCCTGCTGTGCGCGGCTGCAGTGGGCGGCCCGCTCGCCCCAGGCAGAGCGAGGGGAGGGTTCCCGCTGGCACGTGCTCATCCTGCATGGCTTCCCTGGAGCCTGGAGAAGCCATGCAAGGTGGGTGTCAGGTTTTTTTCAGCATTTTTTTTGCTTCTGGTTTATTTACCTGATTTTTTTTTTTTAAAAAAAATCTGGGTTTTCTGGGTTTTTGGGAAATTTCTGGGCAGGACCAACCAGAAGCTGAAAAATATTGGGCGGGGGGGGGGGGGGGACACCTGCAAAGCCTTACACACAACCTATTATCAAGTTTGTCAGTAGGATTCCCAGATGCCAGGTAATTAATGGTCCTGCACATCACCCCTCAGCTGGCCAGCAGGTGGAAGCAGACTAGCTGAAGGGAGGCATTACTTACATGCCCCCCTAATAACATCACTTCCAGGTTTATCCCGGAAGCAACAGGGATGCTCTAGCACCGTGTTGGCGAACCCATGGCACACGTGCCGGAGTCGTCACGCAGAGCCCTCTCTGTGGGCATGCGTGGGTAAGTGGCTGCGGTTGCATGAGAGGGCCAGGCGCATGGCAGCAGCGTCTGCCCCCTCCCGAGCCTCCCGTCCTTCACTTCCAGGGCTCCAAAAGGCCTCCCGGGTCTGCGTCTGGGCCCCTTCCTCTCTCAGCTGAGCTGCTGCCGCGGCTCAGCTGTTCCTCGGCGCCCACTTCCCTCTCCGGCTCTGCCCCGCCCGTCTCCACCTCGGACGGGTGAGACTGTGGCCATGTGCCTTGGTGGGCAGCTGGGTCGGGAGCGGAGCAGGACAGGGCAGACGAGCTGCAGGGGCGAGCGGCGGTGAGCCCAGCTTCGAGCCCCTCCATGGCCGGCCTGAGCGGTGCGCTTTGGGGGATGGCGCAGAGCCCTCTTCTTTCTCAGATCCCCCCTTCCTAGACGGGTTGGCGTGGAAGAGGCATCATCGTCTTCCTCTGGCTTCCCTCTGGGCTGGGGGAAGTGGCCAGGCGGGCCCCTTCCAGTCCAGCGCTCTCTTTGCACGCTCTCCTCCCTCGGTGGGGAAGAGTTGTCTTTAGCTAGTTCTCCGCCGTCCACTCTTTCCCCCTAAAGTTGGGACTGATCGGTGTGAGATCCGCCTCCTAGTTCAACTTGGATCCCCACAGCAAGATGGTACAGGGGACCCCACAAACACACACACATTTTCTTGCTTCAGGCCCCTGGGATAGTAAATTCTCACTATGGCCATTTATGCATAGGAGGTTTTGCCTTGGATTTGCCGCTCTCTAGATGCACATTTCCCCCATCCGAGTTCTCAAAACTCTGCATGGGGCTTATTGTTGCATTTTGAGAACCTGGTTGAGAAAAATGGGCATCTAAAGAGTGGCAAATCCAAGGTAAAACCTCCCATGCATAAAAGCTTTCAAGCTATGACTGTCTTAAGAAAACTTCACATTACTAGCTCAACTAGTAACTAGTGGATGGCCTCTGTATTTCTCCTGATTAGATCTGAGCTTTGCAGAGTTGCATTTTGCTCTGTCTGCCCTGTATGCCAGGGGCCCCTCTTGGCTGAGCTAAGTGAGTACATGTTTTCCCCAAACCGTATACATGCAATGTAAGCAGAGTGAAGATCTATCTGCTTGGTGCATCTAAGAAGCAAAGTTTTAGCCACAGGGGTTTCTGCTGAAATAAAATTTTGCTAGCCTGCAACGTGTTGAGCAGGGACTAATGTTTGCTTTTGCTGGAATAGATGGATAGGGTGACCCTTCTTATAGTTCTTCCTTTTCCATGTTCTTTTATTTAACGGTACCCTCCAAGATGGATTTATTGTGGGGTCTTGCTCCTTGCCTTTAAAAGCCTTTAAAAAAATTTTTTTTCCTGCTACCAAAATTCTTCTCTTCTTCTTCCCCTAGATTCCAGGTTAAATTGAAGTGTTGGCACTTTGTGATAAATAAGTGGGTTTTGGGTTGCAGTTTGGGCACTCGGTCTCTAAAAGGTTCACCATCACTGCTCTAGCACATTCCTCCAAAAAATCTATGGTTTCCATAGTGTTTTTGGAAAAACATGCTAGAGCATCCCCATCACTTCTGAGGTAAACCCAAATGTGATATTATTGCGGCACGTGCATTGCACACACACAGATCACCCCCCATCCCCACTACAACAAAGCTCCTGCCAATGCCGAGGGGGGACCTGGCAACCCTATGTGTGAGTAAAGTGCCGTCAAGTCACAGCCAACTTATGGCAACCCAGTAGGTTTTAAAGCAAGAGACTAACAGAGAGGGTTTGCCATTGCCTTCCTCGGCATCCTGACCCTGCTATTCCTTGGTGGTCTCCCATCCAAGTACTAACCAAGATCATCCCTGCTTAGAAGAAGAAGAATTGGTTTTTATATGCTGACTTTCTCTACCACTTAAGGAAGACTCAAACCGGCTTACAATCACCTTCCCTTCCCCTCCCCACAACAGGCACCCTGTGAAGAAGCGGGGGCTGAGAGAGTGTAACTAGCCCAAGGTCACCCAGCTGGCTTCATGCGTAGGAGTGGGGAAATAAATCCAGTTCACCAGATTAGCCTCCACTGCTCATGTGGAGGAGTGAGGAATCAAACCTAGTTTTCCAGATCAGAGTCCGCCACTCCAAACCACCTCTCTTAACCACTACGCCATGCTGGCTTAGCTTCTGAGATCTGACAAGATCAGGCTAGCCTGGGCCATCAAGGTCAGGGCCCTATGATAAAGACTGCTGTAAAAATCTGCTTCTCTTTTTCTCTGTTTTTTTCTTCTAGAGCTTTCTTTCAGTTACTATATGAAATGAACAACCTATAATGACTTTTCTGGGCTTCATTTGCTCTGTTACCTGTATTAAATATAAATCCATTGTGAAATGGCAGGGATGATAGCATTGTCTTCTAGGGATCTAGCTTTTTGCTCAGACTAAACCTATTGCCAATGATGCTGGGCATAAAAATGATGCATTAATAGAAATCCTGGGGATCTTAAAAAACCTAATCTATTCTTAATAGTAGGAGGAATCTTACGAATGGATTGTTTCTACATGCCTGCCTGCTGATGTCATTTGCAGTAAATTTTAACTACATTTTCATATTTAGTTGAGTCAAGAGGAAAATGATATTTCAGAGAAGAAAATGTTAGGTCATTGAACAGGTCACTAGAGATTAAAAACGAGAATAGATAAAAAACCAAGATGAGGTAAAAAGGACCATGCAGTTTCTGTGAAACAATAAAAAAGAATATGGAACTATGGAGACTGCAACTTGGGAAAGGAACCTGTTCATTAACATGCTATATGCTTAGACACTGATATTATTTCTTCTTCACATAAAGTTATATTGGTAGAATATTTATATATGAACCTGTCAACTGAGATTATGGTATTTTGCTGGTAAAAGTGGATTGGGAAGGTTGAGAGACCCTTAAGGTATTGGAAGATGAGTCCAATCTCAGAGCGCAAGTTTTTGTCAGCAATTTGTGGTCCCTGAATTTCAGATGCACATGCCAATTCATTCCAAGACATCCCCGTATATGATACAGGACTTGTAGGGGTATTATGGGTGTTCATTTTGCACAGTTAGCACTCACCCTTGAGCACGGAGGCTTGCCACGGGAAGTATCTCAGAGGAAATATGGAAATTCTGATTTACTCTTGAGCTTCCAGCAAAAATGCTTTTTCTTAACTGGGGGAGGGGGGGTGGCTACCTGTGGCTACCGAGGGCACCCAGTCGGGCCCCGGATAAGCAAGCTCCTGTCCTCCCCCCCCCTTCTCGTGGGAAAGTCTCTTCAGTTTGGGAGGAAGGTGCGAAGGCCGGAGGCACTATACTTCCACTTCAAAGCATGCCTTCCTATTGTAAATCAACTATCTGTTCTCAAGGTGTCAATTCTGCCAGAAACCTGGCACCTCTAGAAGCTTGAAAGAACCATGATGTTTTGCATTTCAAAGATTACGTGTAATCATTTCTAGTGTGTGTCCCCTATAAAGATGCCTGTATTTCCCCCATCTGTATTCTGACCTTAAGTTTGTATAGAACTTATAGAACGTATAGAACTACTGAACCCGTTTGCTTTCTTAATAAAACTTTAAACTCTCTGCAACGTCCGGAGTGAAGTTTACTATTGCTGAGATACAACAAGGTACTGAAGTCTGACGCTACCATATCTTTTGAATTCCCATTCCAAGGAGTAGATGACGGGTAAATATGGCCAAGTTTCAGTGCTCTTGCTCACATTTTAACTGTACTTTCAACAATTTCAATGGGATTTCCAGGAAGCAAAGAGATGGCCCTATCCACTCTCTGAGCACCCATTCAGAGGGGCTGTGGCTCAGTGGTAGAGCATCTGCTTGGCATGCAGAAGGTCCCAGGTTCAATCCCCCGGCATCTCCAGTTAAAGAGACCAGGAAAGTAGGTGATGTGAAAGACCTCAGCCTGAGACCCTGGAGAGCCGCTGCTGGTCTGAGTAGACAACGCTGAGATTGATGGACCAAGGGTCTGATTCAGTATAAGGCAGCTTCATGTGGTCATGTGATCTGTATTCATTTGTTGCATTTTTTGTGTATCATTACCAGTGAAATCCTATGCAGAATTACCCCTGCCCAAACCAACTGAAAGCAATGGCTTGGACTTGATTAACCCTATATGGGATTGCACTGCAAATCAGGGGTTATGAACATATCCTGAATAGCACGAACCACTTAATTACAGGTAAATATTTACTTTGCATCAAAGCTTTTTGCCTTTTTCTTTATATTAAGATTTCTAATTAGCATCAGGGAACATTAGTAAGTTCAACAGAAATGGCTGAACTTGTTCCTGCCACACAAAATAATTGGATTTCTATTAGATTAACCACCACAGAGTAATAATTGGAAAGTGAGACTATGATTTGGGGGGGGGGCAGGTCTGAATTCCCACTCTGCCATGGAAGCCTACTGGGCGACCTTGGGCCAGTCACACACTTTCGGCCTAACCTACCTCACAGGGTTGTTGTGAGGACAAAATGGAGGAGAGGAGAATGCTGTGAGCAGCCTTGGGTCCCCATTGGAGAAAAGAGCAAGGCATAAATGAAGCAATTAAATAAACAAGTATATGGGGGTCAGAGGGGGCAATTGTCCTGAGGCTCACACATGGAGAGAAGCACATCAACATTTACTAATGCCATTACATTTATTTAAAATTTTAATCGTACCTTTCTATCAAAAAGGTCTTGTCAAGGCAGCTTACACTAAAATCATGTGTGATTCAACAAAATAGAAGAAAGAAGAAACTCGGACAGCAAAAACGTGGTAGCCAACAAATGAGCCAATAAAAATCCATTGATATCGGCAGCCCAATCATAAGGGGGGGGGAGTTCAATGGCGGCCAGGAGCCATGCTGCAGCTACAGAGGGTTCCCAGCTGCTAAACGGCTGCAATTGTACCAATTGTAGTTTCTGAGTGTTTTTCAAAGTCAGTCTGACATAAAACACTTTGTAGCAGTCTGATCTAAGAGTTACTAAGGCATGCCCTGGCCAGATCATGTTGACAAACAATGCAATGTTTTTGAAAAGTCTGGATTCTTTTCCTTCCAATGTATAAAGTTAGTGAAATATAACTCAAGTACCAGGAGTAAATTCAGAACTCCAAACTCCATTGATTGGACTGTTTACTTCACTGGAAGTCTCTACTCTTATTTTTAGAGCCTGTTATTTGGCCAGCCAATTTAATCAACGTGTGGCCCATTAATTCCTTCCATCCTCTACCCCACACCCCAAGGCAGACCAATAGTTTACCTGATAACCTGGCTCAACAGGAAGGGTAGTGGAGCCATCACTGTAGCCAAAAGTATCAGTTAAGGTTTTAAAAAATATATAATAAAATAATAATTAATACAAAAGATACAGAAAAAAGCAAAAGAAAACATAGATAAATAAAGAATATAAAATACAGAAAATAGAAAAACAGCTGGATAAGATAAATAACACTGAGATTACTATTACCCATAAAGTTGATCTCACATGCTTAAACCAAGATATTTGACAACTATCATATTTACAGCCCATTCCTGAGCTGACGGCGTAGGGAA
Organism: Euleptes europaea; assembly: GCF_029931775.1. Classification (NCBI taxonomy): domain Eukaryota; kingdom Metazoa; phylum Chordata; class Lepidosauria; order Squamata; family Sphaerodactylidae; genus Euleptes; species Euleptes europaea. The sequence continues at coordinate 76,532,318 of NC_079315.1, forward strand.
ATGGCGGGGAAGAGGCGGAGCGGTGCCTCCTCCTAAGCCGTTTCGCCTCTGTCTCTGAGTTTAAGCTCTGAACAAACGTTTTCTCAGTTTCCAACCCAATGCAGAAATCCTACTGAAAGGAAACAATTTTATTGAAAAAACCACTGCATTTCTGACTGCAGTGCATGGTTAGAAAGGAACACAGTGCAACAATTTGCTGACCACCAATGAGCATATTGACGAACTATCAAACCCTTCATGGGAGAATCAGGCCTCTCTTTGCAACCAGTGAACAAAACATAAACCAAACCAACAGGTGCTCCAGCATCCCTACTCTAGAAGACTAAATTTAGTGTAAGTTTTTTCCACTAAACCACTGAGTTGGCAATAGTGAATAGTCCAGATTGACCAGATGACTGAAGCTCAGTCACCAATCCACATCCAACTTGGCTCTGCAACGTAGGATCGTAACTGAAGTGGGAGTGAGACCGGAGTTGCAGCAGGTTTTACCATTCTCAATAGACCGGATTGTTCCTCTTCTTCAGAATGTGGACATTGGTAGATAGCTGAATTTTTCCACACTGTCCTCACTAGAACACTAGAAAGTGAAAGTGCTTAAAGGAGGGGGGGAAAGGTAAAGGTCCCCTGTGCAAGCACCCTGTGCAAGCACCATGTCACATCCCGACGTTTACTAGGCAGACTTTGTTTACGGGGTGGTTTGTCAGTGCCTTCCCCAGTCATCTTCCCTTTACCCCCAGCAAGCTGGGTACTCATTTGACCGACCTCGGAAGGATGGAAGGCTGAGTCAACCTTGAGCCGGCTAGCTGAAACCGACTTCCATCGGGATCAAACTCAGGTCGTGAGCAGTGCTTTTGACGGCAGTACTGCAGCTTACCACTCTGCGCCACGGGGCTCCTATAAAAGAAGAAAGGGCATCTCAAATGAACATTCAGCACAAGGGCCAGTCAGAGTGTTAAAAAGGGTTGTAAACTGTAACAAAGGGTTGTAAACTGTAACAAAAAAGACTTAAGGTGTACAGTGCCTGGTTACAAACAGGCACTACTTTGAGCTGGTCAGTTGCCATCAACCCAACAAAAATAGCATGAGAGGATTTTGAATTCTTTGTCATAACCTCTAGTGATTGATTTAGGGAGTCATTCTTCTCAGTATCATTCTGGATAACTGTCATCCTCTCCCTGGGAGTGCATTGATGGGAATAAAGATGTTCAGTAAGTGGGGAATACTTTAATGAAAGATTTCATTGATGGAAGCTACGGTTAGGAAATTCTGCTCCACTGAAGCAATCAGATATGTCCTTGGATGTCCTCAACATATATTCCAGAGTCTCAGCAGAGAGTGCAAAAGAACTCTGTTTTCCCAATTTCCATTTTTATCTCCTTCCTGTTAAAGAGTGCACTGTAATTAACATTTGCTATACTTTTGGCAGGGCAGTGTATAGTACCTCAAGGAAAGGGCTAGGACCAAAATGCTGCATATATAGTGGCCATCAAGGTGTGGGGAGGCTAAAAAACTTTGATATGGAGTAAAAGAGACCACCGGAAGAAAAGGTTTACAGGAATAATGTCTATGGAAAGAAATCCAGTAGAGACGTGGTTGAGAAGCTCTCTGGCTTGATGGGATAAGATGGGTATGAGGCAGAGACAGATGTGGTTTTGCTGTTGCTTCCCTTAATGATTGTCTTGGAATGTGGCCTCTTCTTTCCTGATTCTGACATTTTCCTCCATTTGGAATTTGATTTGCATGGACATCATGCTATGCACCTCAGATACGAAGGCACCCCCCAGACTTTGAGGCACCAGCCTGGCAATTGGCTCTTTCCGCCAGTCTTTGGCAACGTTGAACTTCTGAATCTGAAACCGATGGACAGCTCAGCTCGCTAATACCTAGAGGATGGGGTGACCCCTTTGCAGGCCCATAAAATTGGACCCCCCGGGCCAAAGCTCACCAAACTTTGGTGACCATCTAAGGAGAGTCCCTTGCAGCCACACTGCAAATTTGGGGACTCTACCTCCAAAAAATGACCCCCCCAGGAGCTTTGAAAAAATCCCCACAGACTATAATGGAACCGAATTTTTTGATAAACCCAGAAATAAGCCGAATGTCAATATTTACTGGTATGGGTATTCGGCTTATTCAGAGTTTACTGAAAAAAATCGGGCCCAATAAACCAGAGATTAGCACCAGAGATTTTACAAAAGATCTTATAGCCTATTCTACCTCCTGTGATCATTGTAGAAGTGAAATGTGCATGTCCTCTCTTTAAGAATAGGCTGTAATCACTCTAAACATTGTTTTTTAAATGTTACCTGTTATTTTTGGCAATGGCAATATCAATTTTACCTTGACCTACATAGTATCTGATGTTTTCACTAGGGAACAATGACCTTAAAATTATACAAAGGTATCACCTTGCCTACAGCCTCCTTTTTCTTTTCAACAAACTCATGCATTAAAATATTAATAGATTAAAAACTTACCAGTGTCTGTATTAGAAACAAAACAAAACACCTCAACTGAAAATTTGAAGATGCTGTCAATAAAGCACCCTCTCCAAAAATTGCTGTCACATGAAAACTGGAAAGAAGCATCCTTAAGGTGGTGGTGTGGGACACTGTAGAAGCAGAACAACTGTAGTTACTATAGGATGTTGCTAATGAGCACAAGCGGTTTGTAGAAAGCTTTTTATAGATTTAGAGAGCATAGAGCTGTGAAGCTATAGGCTGTAATAGCTAAAAATGTATCCTTTTGTTCAGAGACAATATGATTCTGAGTACCAGAAGCTGGGACAAGAAGTGGAGATTGTGATCACTTTGCCCAGCTTGTGAACTTGATACATTTGGTGGCCTACAATCAGAGACAGAATGTGGACAATAATCTGACCAAACCTAACATATCTGAAGTTCTTATCTGTATATCAAAAAGCTACATGTGGCCCCATCTGTGGATATCTAAATCTGAGGATTGGGACCACATTGACAGAACAGAGACTTTTCTCCAAACTTGGGGTAACCCTCAGGCTTGCAGAAAAATCCTAAAGCTACTAAAAGGGGGGACGTTACAAAACAACAACAACAACCCATAACAGAGAACAGCTGACTGCGCAACCACAGAGAACTGTTCTCTTACTGCTGGCAGGCATGCAAGACGGAGGGTGGGATGGGATGAGACTATCACATGCTGCCAGGCCACTGTTGAAAACGAGGAGGAAGACAATGATGAGACCACCAGCAGCTACTGTTGCTGCCACTCGCCCTCTGCCAAGGTTCAGGTGGGTGGAGAAGAAGAGTCTTGGCTCGGCTTGCCCCACCTGGGGGGAAGGTGGGAGGAGCAGGCATGGTAGGTCACCCCCCCACCCGGTGACAATGATGCAGCTGTGGCAGATCCAATCGCAGCTGCACTCCCTCATGGCAAAGCTCAGGCAAATGGAGGAGGAGGGGGACTCCTGCTGCCTCCAATCACCCCCTTCCATCAATGCAACAAAGAATCCCCCCATAGCTTCCTGGCAAACAATGCTCCTCTGCTGGTTGGAGGCAAGTAGGGGAGTGGGAGGGGAAGGTCAGAAGTCTGAGTGTGGGTTATAATGGGGAAGGATGGGGGTGGCAAGGGTGTAGTTAGGAGGAGACAGAAGCAAAGTGAAAGGGAAGAAGGGGTGGGGGAGACAGAAAGTGAAAGGGGATATGAATGACAGGGAAGAAGGTGCATGTGTGTTTGTTAAGTGCCATCAAGTCATTTCTGAGTTATAGTGACTTTCAAAATATCCTATTATTAAAAGCCTTGCTCAGGTCTTACAAACTGAGGGCAGCGGCTTCCTTTATAGAGTCAATCCATCTCATGTTGGGTCTTCCTCTTTTCCTGCTGCCTTCAATTTTTCCTAGCATTATTTTCTTTTCCAGTGACTGTCGTCTTCTCATAATGTGACCAAAGTATGATACCCTGAATTTAGTCATTTTCGTTTCTAGGGAGAATTCAGTCTTGATTTGATCTAAAGGTCAAGGTCAAGGTCCCCTGTGCAAGCACTGGGTCATTCCTGACCCATGGGGTGACGTCACATCCTGACGTTTTCGAGGCAGACTTTGTTTACGGGGTGGTTTGCCAGTGCCTTCCCCAGTCATCTTCCCTTTACCCTCAGCAAGCTGGGTACTCATTTGACCGACCTCGGAAGGATGGAAGGCTGAGTCAACCTTGAGCTGGCTACCTGAAACTCACTTCCATCGGGATTGAACTCAGGCCATGAGCAGAGCTTGGACTGCAGTACTGCAGCTTACCACTCTGCGCCACAGGGCTCTTTGATTTGATCTAGAATCAACTTATTTGTCTTTTTGGTGGTCCACGGTATCTGCAAAACTCTCCACCAACACCAAATTTCAAATGAATCAACTTCTTCCTGTCAGCTTTCTTCATTGTCCAACTTTCACACCCATACATAGTAATAGGGGATACTATGGCATGAATTAACTTGATCTTGGTCATCAGTGTTACATCCTTACACTTAAACATCTTTTCTAGCTCCTTTGTGGCTGCCCTTCTCAGTCTCAATCTCTTTCTGATTTCTTGATTGCAGTCTCCCTTTTGGTTGATGATGGAGCCAACAAATAGAAAATCTTGAATGATTTCAATTTCTTCATCGTCAACCTTAGAGTTGTGTGATTCTTCAGTAGTCATTACTTATGTCTTCTTGATGTTCAGCTGTAATACTGGTTTGGCACTTTCTGCTTTAACCTTTATCAGTAGTCATTTCAAGTCTTCACTATTTTCTGCCAGTAATGTGGTGTCATCTGCATTTCTCATATTGTTAATGTTCCTTCCATCAATTTTCATTCTGCCTTCATCTAAATCTAATCCAGTTTTTCTTATAGTATGTTCTGCATAAAGATTGAAGACAGAAAGAAATAAAATGCTTCCTCTTCTGACAATTTTGGCAACTGGAAACCATTCTGTTTCTCCATATTCTGTCCTAACAGTAGCCTCTTGTCTGGAGTACAGGATGTGCATCAAAACAGATGTTGTGGCACACCCATTTCTTTTAAAACCAACCATAGCTTTTTGTGATCCATACGGTCAAAAGCTTTATTGTAATCTATGAAACACAAGCTAATTTTCTTCTGAAATTCTCTCATATGTTCCAGTAACCACTGTAAATTTGCAATATGTTCTCTAGTGCCTCTTCTTTTTCTGAATCCAGCTTGAACACCTGTCATTTCACATTCCATATATGGTGACAGTCTTTGTTGTAGGATTTTGAGCATCACTTTACTCATGTAATAAATTAATGTGATGGTCTGATAGTTGCTGCAGTCTTTGACTTCTTTTTTGAGAATTGAAATGTAAATTGGGTTTTTCCGGTCTGTGGGCCATTGTTTTGTTTTCCAATTTTTCTCAAATATTCTTGTTAAGAAGAAGAAAAAGAGTTGGTCTTTATATGCAGACTTTCTCTACCTTTTAAAGAAGAATCAAACCGGTTTACAATCTCCTTCCCTTCCTCTCCCCACAACAGATACCTTGTGAGGTAGGTGTGGTTGAGAGGGTTTGGAGAGAACTGTGACTAGTCCAAGGTTACCCAGCTGGCTCCATATGTAGGAGTGGGGAAACCAACCCTGTTCTCCAGATTAGAGTCCACCGCTCCTAACCACTATGCCATGCTGGCTTTTGATGGACTCCATTTCTGTGGCTTGGAATAGCTCTATTGATATCCTATCTGCTCCTGTTGATTTGTTTCTCCCAATTGCTCTCTCTGCAGTTTTCACTTCAGTTTCTAAAACTGTAAGTTCATATTCAAAAGTTTCTTTTTTGAAGGAATCTGTCATCCTTTGATCTCTTCTGTATAGTTCTTCAGTGTAATGTTTCCACCTTTTCTTTATTTTGTCTTGTTCAGTTAATGTATTTCCATGTTGATCTTCCAGAATGCCTAAACTTGCTTACATTTTCCCTTTGTTTTATTGGATAATGGGGAACAAATTTCTCGTTCTTCCTTTCTTGTTGTTCTATTACTTTACATTCGTTATTATAACAGTTCTCTTTGTCTCTACATGCAAGTCTCTGGAAAGCTGCATTTAGATGTCTGTTTCTGTTACCTTTTCCTTTTGCTTTTCATCTGTCTTTAGCAATATTAAGAGTTTCATCAGTCATCCATCAAGCCTTTTCATTTCTTTTGGCTACAAAAATAGTCTTGGTACATTCTTCTTTGATAATATCTCTGGTTTCAACCCATAGTTCTTCTGGTTCACATTCACTTGAATTTAGCAATGCAAATCTGTTCTTTACACAGTTATTAAACTCTTCATGAATGTTGTTTAGATTGTATTTTGGCACTATGAATGTTCTGGTGTTTTTCATCAGCTTTATTCTAATTTTTGATATTAACAATTCATGATCTGTACCACAGTCAGCTCCTGTTCTTGTTTTAGCAGACAGAATAGAACTTCTCCACCTTCTGCTTCTAATTATATAATCTATTTTATTGCTATATTGGCCCTCCAGTGATGTCCATGTATACAATCTTCTGTTTGTTTGCCTGAAACATGTGCCCACAATGTAGAAATTGTTGTCTTCACAGAATTCTATCAGTCACTCTCATGCTTCATTTCATTCCCCTAGCTCAAATCCTCAAACAATATTTGATTCCGCTTTGTTTCCTACCTTTGCATTCTAGTCACCTATAATTATTAGCACATCTTGTTTAGGTGTGTGATCATTTTCTTTCTGGACACTTTCTTAAATGCTATCAACTTCTTCCTCATCAACTCTGTAGTTGGGGCATAAACTTGAATGATGGTTATGTTAATAGGCCTTCCATGATGTCTGATATTATTCAGTCAGACTTTGCATTATAGCCCATGTCTGCCTGTACTACATCTCACCTCTCTATTTCTCCTGTGTTTGTTATTTCCAAAGTAAAACACTTTGTAATTTTGTAACTGAAAATATCCTAATCCAGTCCACTTTAGATCACTCCCTCTCAAGATTGGAATTTTAAATGTTCTAGGAATGAGCATTCAGGCAACACTGAACTGAAAATTTACCTGGGACATACCACATTGATATTTTTCAGGTATATTTGACATCCCAAATATATCCATGATTTTTTCAGGATACTGATTTTTTCAGGATACTGAAAAAATTGATCCCAAAATCCCAGAAATATTCAGGATTAATCGGGAAGATTGGGAACTAGCATTTGCAGATTCCCAGGGCTGATGTCTTTTCTCCCCCTCCCATTTTTTTTTGTACGTTTTTCTTTGTTTCTATGTCTCCTAGGGTTTTTATCAGCTTGCCAGGCTGCTTCTGTCTATTTCAAGTCTCTTTGGTCGTTTATGTATGGGTGTTTAACCTGAGGTTCGTTGCTCACTAGACCCACACTTTCCTGTTGGGAGTCTATGCACCAGCAAGCTCAAATCAGGAAAGATTTGAATCCTCGCCCCTTGGAATGCTGCTTTGTAATTGGCTGTAGAAACGTTCCCCCCCCCGACCCAATTGCCACATAAAAAAGTATTTTAAGAACATAAAAAAAAACAACAACAGAGCAATCTGAAAAGAAAGGGGAGGGGAGAGAAATCCAAGCCTCGGTTTTAAAAAGCCTTTCTTCTGGTCAGAAAGAGGTCTGAGGAAGCAGGAAGCAGGGAGTACTTGAATTCCCGCCTCTGGACACGCTGCTTTGTAACTGGCTGTGAGCAAAACTTGCGTGCTCCGCACTTTGCTTTATGCACAGGGATTTCACCCAGGCTGAGCTCAGGGGAGAGGGAAGAATCGGGTTAACAGAGGAACGGAAAGGTCCAGGATTTGTGAGGGCTGGCAGCAAGGTCATCTCTAGTGGAGGGAAAACTCATGCATAACTCCAAGGAACAACTGAGACAGACAGGGGGTGAATGTGAGTGAAAATACCCATGCATAAACAGCCTTTGTCAGTTTCAAGATTTTTTTTTCTTTGCCAGGGTTGCTTTGCGTCCTTCCCCCTTGCTTGGATTTGTTCTGCTGCAATTCTCCAGTTTGACATTACAGCAGCAGAAGAAGAGTTGGGCTTCATACCTCATTTTCTCTACCTTAAGGAGTCTCAAACTGGCTTACAATCACCTTCCCTTTCCCTCCCCATAACAGCCACCTTGTGAGGTAGGTGGGAGTGGGGCTGAGAGAGTTCTGAGAGAACTGTGACTAGCCCAAGGTCACCTAGCAGGCTTGATGTGTAGGCATGGGGAAACAAACCTGGTTCACCAGATTAGAGTCCGACGCTCATGTGGAGGAGTGGGGAATCAAACCCGGTTCTCCAGATTTGAGTCCATCACTCTTAACCGCTACACTATGCGGGCTCTCTCAGAGATTCTCCAGTTTGACATTACTCCTGTTGAGCTTGCATTGCCAGAGTGGGTTCTGCTGGGGTTCTGCACATTGCCATTGAGGGTTCTGCACATTGCCATTGGTTCTGCTCGGCAAGAGGTTTTCTAGCATTGCATTTTAAAGAACAGTGAAAACAGTACACATAGTATTGTTGCTGTTGTTGCAGTCGAGAGGAAGGGCCATGACTCAGTGGTAGAGGATCTGCTTTAAATGTTCAATCCTTAGCATTTCCTCTAAACTCTCAACCATGGCTGGGTTTTGAGGGGTTTGGCTATCTTTACTAGTACACAGAGCAGTGCATGGGGGAATAAGCTGTGGCCAACAACCTATACGTGCCATTTATGTTGAACTACATTATTTCCAGCATTGATAAACAGAATGGAAAACAGCAGTCACTTTCTATATAGAAAATCTCTTTAAATCTACCAGCACTAGGCTAATTTGCCGTAATTTCTTGGATGTAAATTAATTCTTCCCTCTGATTTAAAGTACCACATACCCTGCCAGGAAATCACATAATGACTTGGTGCCAGCCATAGAGGGGACATTGCCTCAGGTCTTTGAGAAGGTGAATTAATTGGTTGTCACTCAGGAGGAATGGATTTATTAGAGGCAAGAAAACTGTTCACAAGTCGGCAGAGAGGTTTTCTGAAATTGGGGTGTTTGCCACCAATTATTACTGACTGAATCACAAAGGAAATATTTATAGCAACAGCACCTGTTCTGTACTTTTAAGAAAGCAAGAGGTACGCATTAAGTCAGAATGAAATACAAAAGATGGAAAATAAAGAAGGGCTTCTCAGTAAATATAGGGAAAAGTTAGGGAAAGGCAACCACAACAAACAGTATACTTCTTTATCATGCAAATGGTCTTGTTTTATTTATTTGTTCACCATAAACGAAGGATAGTTTCCATCCTGGAGATAATCCAGGCATAATACACAACGCCACAAAAATAATGAATTCAAGGTGGAGAATCACTAGTTCAACTTGTTAGGCTGGAATTTTAAAATTAGAGCAAAAGCCACAGGGATAAATATGCTCAGCAGCTTGTTCTTGCTTTATGATTTTAATTATTTTTTATGTTTAGTTGTTGTTTTATTACACAGACAATATTCCTGTTAGGGAAAGGATGAAAATGGTTCAAACATGTCCAGCTCCCCAAAAAGAAGACTGGCTGCAATTTAGAGATTAGAGGTGAAAAATGTTGCTGGAACCCTTTGTGAGAGCAAATGGGGATGGCGGGCTCAAGTTGTAGAAAATTTATGAAATCTGTGTCATGTATTCTATTGAGAGGCCTCAGTGATGGCCCTTTAGCAAGTGTACTGTGTACTTATCACACCTGTACAGTGTGGTGTAGTGGTTAACAGCGTGGTGTGGAGCGGTGGACTCTGATCTGGAGAACCGGGTTTGATTCTTCACTCCTACACATGAGCGGTGGAGGCTAAACTGGTGAACTGGATTTGTTTCCCCACTCCTACACATGAAGCCAGATGGGTGACCTTGGGCTAGTCACACTCTCTCAGCCCCACCTATCTCACAGGGTGCCTGTTGTGGGGAGGGAAAGGGAAGGTGATTGTAAGCTGGTTTGATTCTTCCTTAAGTGGGACAGAAAGTTGGCCAGTTTTGGGAAGTGATCTTGATTGCACTCAAAGTGCCAGGATATCATTCCCACTGCCCTTAGATTGGCCAACAAAGCAATCTATGTGAGATGCTTACTGATAAGACAGTACTGCCACTAAATCCAGAAGCAGCAACAACAGCAACAGGATTGAACAATACCATAACATAACAGTATTCTGCCAGTGCATACTATGGAAACTTTACGCCAACAGATTCTATCACTGCAAGGGGGGGGAACCCAGTGGAAATGGAGGCACTGTTCACTGAGAACATATTTTGCCAATAATGAACAAACTTCACTGGTTTTGTAATTTGTTTCTGGGTACAATTGGACATGGCGGCTTTTGCCAGTAAAGTCCTTAGCAGTCTTTGGGCAAACCATCTTTAGGATTACTTGTTCCCATATGAATCTGCCCATCAGTTCAGATCTGCATCAAAGACCCTTCCTCCTCATTCCTCACCTTCAGGGGTAGCTGGTGACCACTTCTTATGTGATGGGAGCCCAGCTTCCCCAGTCAAATTTGCCTGATGCCTCCTTTAATATTTTCTTCACCTTATTTTTAGCCACCCGGTGAAGTCTATCCAGCATACCCATATTTAACTCACACCTAATTTGAGGGAAACCTCTTTTTCTATGAAAAGTTTTACTCTGTTTTATTGCTGGAACTCTCTCTTTCTTTTCAGCTGTTTTTAGATTTGCGATCCAGCGTTGGTGCTATTTTTTAGCAAAAAGATAAGACACCATCACCTAGATCCGTGTTGGCGAACCTATGGCACGGGTGCCACTTCCGGCACTCGTAGCCCTCTCTGCCGGCACGCGCGGTTCCTCCAAGCCGCTGGCCTTTCCGGCTCTGCCCTGCCCCGGATGGGGGAGGCTGTAGCCCAGGGGTGGGGAACCTCCGACATCATTGGGGGTGGCCCCTGGACTCTCCCACAGAAGCTGCCGCCATTGCTGCCACTGGAGCGTGCGTGGCCGGCCAGGTGGGTGGGAGAGTGGGGAACAGAAGCCGAGCGCCCACACTCGGCATGGCCGGCGGCTTCTCCGGCGCCCTCTGTGCGGGTGGAGGGGCGTGGCTGGCCGGTGGGTGCGAAAGAGGCGTCCTCTGCCCTACCCTGCTCGCCTCTCACAAGCCTGCCGCCGCTGCCACGCCCCACTGAGTGGCAAATCCAAGGCAAAACCTCCCATGCATAAATGGCCTCTTTCTTTTTGTCTCCCTCTGTCCTTTTCTTTCCCTACTTTTCTTTCTCTCCCTTGCTCCATTTCCTTCTCCCTTTCTCTCTCTTTTTCTTTCTTTCTCTCCCTCCCTTCCTTCCCTTTCCTTCTCCCTTCCCTTCTTTCCTTCCTTCCTTCTTTCCCTCCAGCGGCTTCTCCAGCGCCCTCTGGGTCTGTGCGGGCGGAGGGGTGTGCAGTCCTATTCCACCTTTGAAGTGCCCACAAGCCATCCTTCAAACACCTTTCCATTTGTCTTGATATGAAGAGAGAAAACACTAAGGAACTGGTTGCCAATCTCCAGGTACTAGCTGGAGATCTCCAACCAATAGAGATCAGTTCCCCTGGAAAAAATTGCCACTTTGGCAATTGGACTCTATGGCACTGAAGTCCTTCCCCAAACCCCGCCCTCCTCAGGCGCCACCCCAAAAACCTCCCACTCATGGCGAAGAGGAACTTGGCAACCCTAGCCTCTCCCTCTGGGCCCCCTCTGGGGGTGGTATTCAGGTTAAATTGCCGCATTGGCACTCGGCGATAAATAAATGGGTTTTTGGTTGCAGTTTGGGCACTCGGTCTCTAAAAGGTTCGCCATCACTGACCTAGATAAACAAATAAAATAAGTATTAAATGCCTCTGGGGACCAACGAAGCCCTGCACTTGGAGATGTTGTTGTAACTGGGGTAAAACCTGCCGTCCACTCTGACTCCAGGAGGACCAGCGCCTAGTGACCCAGAACTATCTATCTATCTATCTATCTATCTATCTATCTATCTATCTATCTATCTATCTATCTATCTATCTATCAATCAGATATTCTGTCCTGACTTTTGATAAACTGATTGATCTCTAAAGAAGATCCCAACAGATTAAAATAATACAAGAATAAAATACAAAACACATGCACCTAGAGAAATGTTGCCCTTGCTTAGAGACTGCACTGCCAAGCAGCTCCTGATCTAACGGTTTCTAGAGGACATGGGCCTCTACTCACACTGGGTGGCTAAGAGAGGCATTGGGAGACATGATGTAAAACGTCTGCACAGCTTTATCTATTTAGTGCTCTTCCCCTACTCTTACGGTTGCCAATTCCATGAGATTTGGGGGGGGGGGGCGGAAGCTGGGGAGAGTGGGGTTTGGAGATGGAAGGGACCTCCAAAGCAGCCATTTTCTCCACAGGAACACATCTCAGTTGCCTGGAGATCAGTTCTAATCCTAGGAGATCTCCAGGAATCACCTAGAAGTTGGCAACCCTATCTAAGGAGCAAAGGGTGGTGTTTATGTATTCCCTTTCTTCCATTTTATCTTCACAATAACCTTGTGAGGTAGGTTAGGCTGATTAAGAATGACTGGCTCAAAGTCATCCTTTTTTTTTTTTTTTTGGGAGAGCAAGAATTTGAATCAGGACATTCATCACCTATCCTAATCCAAACTCTAACCACTGTGCCACACTGGCTTTCTGGTGTGTATATCACTACTGCTGCTTTCCTTACAGATAATGTGGAAAGACCAGGGAAATACTACCCCCATGCATGTCTGCTTCCCCCTCTCACCATCCCGATGCATACTTCATGTGAATGTAAATCATGTGAATTGCCTGGTTGCATGGGCCTCCAGGGTGACCAAGGGCCCTAAATTTTATCCCTCCAGTTCCTCCCACTTGGCAGCCATATACTCCACATCATAGTGCAAACATTGTACTTGTAGGTACAATGCATTACTTTGACAGAACTGTTATACTTTATTCAAAACTTAACAATTTACAGATTTGTTTTTTTTAGCTTAATTGTCATTATTGAACATAAAGATAAAATGTGGTTTTATCTTCAAGCTACAGGAACCCTGCTTATGAAAAGTCCTGTGAAGACAGATGAGTTAGACTGATATTCAGTTTGAAACGCCAACAGGAATTGAAACAAAGTGTGGATCTCATGGACTTAGTTTCCATTGCTTTCTATTTTAGTTAACTTACTAGAGATGATTGGGATTTTTTAAAAAAGTGAGTTACCTGGGGAATGAGAGATATAGGGCAACCCAAATGGCAAATGGCACAAAAATAATAATTGTAAGCAGATTTTTAGTAGATAAAATATACTTTTATCTTCCATTCCATTTTCACGAAAGCTTAGACAAGTACAAGTTATGGAAGAGTTCCTCCCTGTGCTGTTTCTTCAGAGCAAATCAGATCCTTTGAACACTCTACTTGTTCCCCATAGGAGGATGCATAAGCCCTTACAACACAGGTCAGAACACATCATGCAAGAAACCAATTTCAGACCACGTGAGCCAACCGTAAAATAATTTCAGTGCATTTCACACAAATGAAATCTTCCTGTGAAAAAGCACTTGCAGAAGTGAGATTAATGCATGAGGGGGAGGAGGAAATCTTGGGTCTTTCCTTAGGAATTTACATATCAAAAGCATGCTGCAAAGTTGCCCTTGAAAATTTTTAGTACATAGAAACTTTTGAAAATACGCGATGCCCAATATTAGATTACACTCAGTGTTTTTTAAATTATTATTATTTATCAGATTTGCATCCTGCCCTCTATTCTGGCCAAGGCTGGGTTCCGGGGGGGCAACAGCACAATGTATCACAAACATCATAAAAACAGTGATACAATCAACAATCCAAGATTAAAACAGTTTAAAAACAAGGCAGATGGTGCTCAAAAATTTCTTGCACACGACCGCCCCAGCCCACCTTTGAAGAAGTGGGGGCAGGGCGAATTTTGGCTGCGGTCGCGAGAGTGAGAGACAAGTGCTGGGCATCGTCAGGCCTGACGTATGATGGGTAGAGCCAAGGGAAGGGATATTATGGACTGGGTCAGGCAGACCCTCCCTCTCAACAATCCAAGATTAAAACAATTTAAAAACAAGGCAGATGGTGTTCAAAAATTTCTTACACACAGGATCTCGGCCGACTCAGTGACACAGCCAGGCTCTTTCACTCAGATGGTAACCATCTGACTTCATTTATAGTAACTCAGCTTGGTAATAATTGATAACTGACTGTAACGTGTGACTACCTAATTCAGTTGTGAGCAAATAGTTTGGGTCACAGGCTGAATTGGCTTAATTTGAAATGAAATGATTTAATTTTAATTTTTTTATCTTCTACCTTTGATAGGGTAGCCAGCTCCGGGTTGGGAAATACCTGGAGATTTTGGGGGTGGAGCATGAAGAGGGCACGGTTTGGGGAGGGACTTCAATGCCATAGAGTCCAATTGCCAAAGTGGCCATTTTCTCCTGGGAAACTGGTCTCTGTTGCCTGGAGATCAGTTGTAATATCAGGAGATCTCCAGCCACCACCTGGAGGTTAACAGAAAAAAGAGACACCACTGTACTGATACTATATAGTTAGGAAATAAGCACAGGAGCGACACAACAATGTAGTTACAAAATGCAAAAAGATTCTATTGGAAAAGTTACACATAGTAAGCAACAACAATGCAAAAACAATGGGTCTAACAAGATCCTATATCTATAATAGTAAAGTCCAATAGTCACTGATGTATGTATTTTCAAGATAGTTCAGCAAAAGAAACATTGTTTTCCAAAGATGACACGGGGATATGGCCGTTTCAAATTTCTTCAATACAATTCTTCATCAGTCCCCACTAAAAATATATAAAGAACAACATACAATGTTTCATATATACACACACATGTACAAAAACGTGTAACTGCTGCACTGATGTATCCTAAGTGGAACGTGGTGACTATCTTGTATCTTTAACTGCAGTCAAAAATGATATGAATCAAACGAATCATCATTCTTGATGTTGTAGCATACCTTAGATGTGTATATATTGTATATAATTTTTGTATGTATGTTTTTGTACATGTGTGTGTATATATGAAACATTGTATGTTGTTCTTTATATATTTTTAGTGGGGACTGATGAAGAATTGTATTGAAGAAATTTGAAACGGCCATATCCCCGTGTCATCTTTGGAAAACAATGTTTCTTTTGCTGAACTATCTTGAAAATACATATATCAGTGACTATTGGACTTTACTGTTATAGATATAGACCCATATTGTTAGACCCATTGTTTTTGCATTGGTGTTGCCTACTATGTGTAACTTTTCCAATAGAATCTTTTTGCATTTTGTAACTACATTGTTATGTTGCTCTTGTGCTTACCACCTGGAGGTTGGCAGCCCTAAGCTTTGAGCACTGTTAAGTTGTATAACAAGAAATTGTCTTATTGTTTATTCATAAATCCATGGAGTTGGAAGTCATCGGCGAGACCCAATGGACCAGCCCCATGGTGCAAGGATTCACTATCTTGAGTATTATCTACTAGTTGTCAATCCAGCTTCTAGCTGAGAACCTCCAATGAAGATGATTCATTTTCCAAAAAGCGCAATACTAGATGACAGTATGCTTTAGGAAAATGGAATCAATTGACCAGCAAAGCTTTGCTGGTCAATTGATTCTATTTTCCTAAAGCATACTGTCATCTAGTATTGCGCTTTTTGGAAAATGAAACCCATTTTCTCTTGTCCTGTTCGTGTTGTATTACAAGAGTAGAATATTCATCAAGAAGAGGGCTCCAAAGCATTTATCGATAACGATATCTGAGCAGCTTTTGATTTCTGCTGAGGCTTAGTTCACACAGTTGGTAAAGGTGATAGTCAACCTGTGGTGAGCTTATCGCTGCAAAGGTTGGCTCCCACACATGGGTAATTGCCTGTGTGATAAGAGGGAATGATCCGTGATTACTGATGATGGCAATTTCACATCTTCCGGCTCCCAAATGATAGCAGCAATTATTATGCAAATGATGTGCTATGAACTCCCCTTAAATGCCAATAATGCTGGGACTATTTAGTAGCCAGAGATAAAGGCTTCCTTGTGACAAGGATTGCTTGCCTGTCTGTGCTGCTTCCCATCTTACCGTAAGAAGCTTGCAGTGAGCATGTGCACTATTATCTTGAAGTTAGAAAAGTGGAGTTGATTTCTTAACCCTCCAGCCACTATGGCTGAGGCAATCAGGTTTTTTTTCTCAATAGAAAGGACTACAAAAGAGAAAGAAGAGAATATAATACTTAAATATCATACTTACATGGAATCTGGTACATGCAAGTCTCCTGGTGAAGGTAATAGGCGAACAATCTATTCATCAACTCCTAGTGTAAAATTTTGCTGCAATACAAAATAAAACTGCAGCATTTTGGGACTACAAAGTAGGCCATCTGGTTGCTGCTATATTCTGTCATACTCAGACAGAGGCTAGATTCCCTTTTGGCAATTTTGGTCAGCCATTATGGATTACAGGTTTGAGAGGGAGCTTGTGGAGTATGGGAGACTTTATGCCCCAACGGTTATCTAGCTAGAGTATTAGATTGTAAATGATTTCTATGCCTTTCCATTGACATTTATAATCATAATTATGCCTTCTAATGGTAGCAGAATGTCCAGCTGCTGTAGGAAAGCGATAAAAAAGCATTTACGAACAAAGGAAGTGAAACAACTGAAGAGAAATGAAAAGATATTTCAGGCCATTAGTTAGTCATTAAGCTTTGGGAACAAGAAGAAAAGTGAGGGAGGCAAATCCTGTCCTCAGCTCACAGAACATGGTATAAATGGCATTGTACAAAGCAGCAGAGTTAGTTTCCAGGCAAATCTTTCAACAGAAAAAGCAGTTCTAGAGTCAAGAGAATGCTAAGAAGAAATAAAAGACCCCATTTTATGTCCTGTGCAAACAGGAAGTGAACTTGGATTCCTTCCTGTTATAACAACCCTATGAAATAGATTTCTTTGAGAAATATTGGCTGGCTCAAGTTCACCCAGTGATCTTCATGGAGTGGTGCCAGGCCCCTACCTGCTACCAGCTGGAGCTTGCTTGAAGTGGGGGGGGGGGCGGGGGGAACTGATCTGTACACACGCAATAATGTCCTTTCCAGGTTTACCCTGGAAGCAACAAGAATGCTCTAGCACATCCCTATAAAATAAAAACTCCATGGAAACCATAGCATTTTTGGAGGAATGTGCTAGAACACCCTGTCATTTCTGAGGTAAGCCCAAGGGACATTATTTCATCATGCACCACTGCGTGCGGGGATTGCCCACCCTTCAGCTGGCCTGCTTCCGCTTGTTGGCCAGCTGAGGGGCAGTGGGCAGGCCAGTTGATTGGCAGGCAATCACTTGCCATTAACTGGCACATGGCAACCATATGTTCATGGCTGAGCAAGGATTTGAACCTGGCTTTCCCCAACACTCTATCCATCACTTCAGTTTCACCTATATGGATAGGAAGCTGCAGCTAGTGTAGATCTCTGCAGCTAGACTACTGGTTGGGGCCAGCTATCAGAAGCATGTGACCCCAAAACTACAGCAATCACACTGGCCACCAATACACTCCTGAGCCCGATTCAAGGTGTTGATTTTGACCTTTAAAGCCCTACATGGCTTGGGATTGGGTTATCTGAAGGATTGTCTTTTCCGATATGGTCCTGCCTGGAAATTAAGATCACAGGGAGAAGCCTTCCTGACTGCCCAATCAATCAAAGAAGCTCATTTGGTGGCAGCCCCACAATTACGCAACAACTTCCCCAGGGAGGTACACTTGGCCCCCTCACTTTTGATCTTTAGAAGGCCGCTGAAGACAGTTTAATTTAGGACTGCATTTGATTAAAGCAGTCCTAAACTGTGATTTTAAAATTTGGTTTTAATGTATTTTTTTATGTACTCGGTTTTATGTATTTTATTCATATTGTAAGCTTCCTTGGTGCCCTGACCTGGATGGCCCAGGCTAGCCTGATCTCGTCAGATCTTAGAAGCTAAGCAGGGTCAGCCCTGGTTAGTATTTGGATGGGAGACCACCAAGGAAGTCCAGGGTTGCTGTGCAGAGGAAGGCACTGGCAAACCACGTCTGTTAGTCTCTTGCCTTGAAAACCCCATAAGGGGTCGCCATGAGTCGGCTGCGACTTGATGACACTTTACACACAAGCCTCCTTGAGTTCTGTAAGGAAGAAAGGCGGTGAATAAATCAAATAAAATACAATAAAATCTTTAGGAGGCAAGGGCGCCAAGCCAGATCAAGACTATTTCTTGACTCTGAGTTCAGCATGAAGCTCAATTATTGTTCTTGTTGAGTTTGTAGGATTGTTGTTCTTTCCCCTTATATAGCAATAGAATTTTCAATTTAGAGATTCCCCCCCCCCATATGCTACAATGCTAATGAATTGGTAATTTTATTTTATTATTTTTATGGATTTAATTCATTTGCACCACGCCTTTCCCCCAACGGGGACCCAAATTTGTGAACTTTCGCTAAGGTCATATGTACTTAGACTGTTCTAGAACAAAGAGGCAGCTGCACATGATGTGTTCATTTCTCATCATATTCAAGCTGTTTTAAGCTATTCCTCATTCTGGTAATCTTCTGTGTACGCAGACATATTGCATCTTGGACCATTTGCAATCCAACACCAGTTTCAGCACAGTACTTCACCTCAACTACACACAATTTTTGTACAGCCATAAACGACCAAATCATTTTACACCCAAAGACTGTTGCGACGATGGTGGTGAATTGGGGGGAGGGGTTACTGGCCTGAAAGACCCCCGTTTAAAACTTGTCTGCAAGAAATGCACACAAATCAGGATAAGAAATTTTCAATAGCAGAAAGAAGTTTTGACACAGCAGCAACAAAATAAATTTTAAGATGAAAGGAGCAATAACGCAGTAGCTGCTTGGGAAGAAAAGGATAATCTAATGCAATAAACATCAGCATAACAGGGCAAGATGAAATGGCACAATTTTCTCACCCCAGCGAAGATTCTGAGTGAGTAAGTTGTTAATCACAACTGGACACCTTCCCTGCTGCTATATGGAATTGTTCTAAACACTTGCTTGTTAAAATGGTGTTCTGCTGGGAAATTTACAACCTTTGCCATCCAGGCTCTGCAGCTCAAATGTTTCCAATCAAGGCACAATTATAAGAGTTTCTCTTAAGCAGAATTGCTGTGGAAGGCAATGGAAGATTTGCCAGAGTGAAAGCAGGTGGATGTGTGATTGGTTAAGGGCTCATCTGTACACCAATGTGTTGGTATGCTAGGTTGGGGGAAGCTAGTTGCCAGCTCGGTGCTGTTCTACAGCTACTGCCTCAGCAGAAGGCAGATGACATAAGGGGCCAGTGGGGTTACACCTGATTGTATAATGACTCTGGTCTGGTTCCAAAGTCTGAGCAATTTCTCATCACATACAGTCATAAGCTGCTTTGAGAAACTGGCCTGGAACTAACTAGAAACAGGCAGTTGGGGCCAGACTATGTTGATTACTTGTCTAGCTGGTGCCTGCTTACTTCCAGATTATACAAACTGACAAATATCAAAATGGATGTATATATGTGAGTGCCTTATGACTTATGGTGACTTCAGCAAGGGGCTTTCAAGGTACATGAGAAGCAGAGTGTTGGGAGCAGTCTAGGGTTGCCAGGTCCCCCCTTCGATGGAGAGGGGCGATTTGCAAGTGCGCAGCGCGCATGTGAAATAACTTCTGGAGTAAACCCAGAAGTGATGGGGACGTCTAGCACGTCCCTCCAAAAACTGTATGGAAACCATTTGGAGGAATGTGCTAGAGTGTCACTATCAAACCCAGAAGTGATGGGGATGCTCTAGCATATTCCTCCCCAAACTCTATGCTTTCCATAGAGTTTTTTGAGGGACATGCTAGAGCGTCCTAGTCACTTCCCAGAAGGGACATTATTGTGTCATGCATCGCTGCACACTTGTGTGAATTATCCTCCCTTTAGATGGCCTGCTTCCCCCAGTGGCCAGCTGAGGGGCAGCAGGCAGGCCTGTTAATTGGTGGGCAGTTGCCCACCACTAACAGGCATCTGGCAACCCTAAGGTAGTCTTCTGCCCTCACTGCATTGCAGCTGCAGGTGACGGAAGGCTCAACTTACCCCTACCCGGTGAGCTGGAACCTGAAAAGGATCATGTCGCAGGCAGGGAGCTGCAGCTCAATTGTCTAAGCCAAACAGAGCTGGGAAGGGCCAGCAGTGAAGTCTGTAGCTGGTAAGGCTCAGACACAGCTCATGTGATCACCATGGTTGTCATCAGTAAGCAATGACCACTGGGAAGCCTTGGAAGCCAGGAGTGAGCCTGGCGAGGGCCAAGCCGAGAAGACGAGGTCAGCTGTGGGCAGGATGGGGCAAGAGGGGAAGGGACTGACCTGACTGGGACCTGGAGGATGGGCAGGACATGGAAGGAGAGAAGGCCTGCCTGGAAGGGCCCTAATCATGCCTGGGGTTTGCAGGATGGCAGCATGGAGGGTAGGGTTGCCAGGTCCCTCTTCACCACCAGCAGGAGGTTTTGGGGGCAGAGCCTGAGGAGGATGGGGTTTGGAGAAGGGAGGGACTTCATTGCCATAGAGTCCAAATTGCCAAAGTGGCCATTTTCTCCAGGGGAACTGATCTCTATTGGCTGGAGATCAGTTGTAATAGCCGGAGATCTCCAGCTAGTACCTTGAGGTTGGCAAACCTAATAGAGGGGGAGGAGCTGATAGGGCTGGGAAAGGAAGGCAGCCACTTCCTCTGCCTTTATGCCTTCCTGAGAGAGATGTGACAAGGGGAGATTGGGTCTGAGTCAAAGGTGGTAGAACTGGGGAAGCCTATAAAAAGGAGGGTCTCACACATGTCCAGGGAGAATAGATGGGCTATGCTACAGGGAAGGACTGAGAGTGAGTGTGTGAGCAAGTGAATCCAGGGGTAGGAGGATGATGAGGGTGCCAGAACCCCCTCCCTTCCCAAGTCTGAGGCTATTAGGAGGAACATACTCTCCTCTGTGAAGGTGGCAAAGGGTGGGGCTGCCACCCCAGAGTGTGGGGAACTTCAGAGGTGGTTTGCCATAACCTTCCTCTATAGAATCTTCCTTGGTGGTCTCCCGTCCAAGTATTGACCCTGCTGAGTTTCCCAGATCAGATGAGATCAGGCTACACCATGCTGCCTTCTCTCCTACCAAGATAGAAGTACAGGAAAAATCAGCTGAAAAGCAAATGATCATGGCTTGGATCCACCTGATAATTTCTGTGAATGGAAGGAGATGACTTCAACTGAGTCATCCCCTCTGCCTACACATCTCTGACTTCCCCTAAAGCTGTTCTTGGGGGTTCCTTGTCCCCATGAAAAAGGATTTCAGGGGACATTTGAGGCTTCAGTGATAGGGTGAGGTGAGGAATTTGCACTCTGCCAGCAGAACTCCCTTTCAGCAGAAATTGCTAGTGGATCCAAGCTGAGGCACGGCGAATTCCTATGCTTTCAGTGTGCCTTAGATCATTTGAACAAGCTGGCCTGTACTACTCCACTTTTGTCCCTTTCTTGCCATGCAGATGGATGGAGGAGTCACCCAGCCAAGCTCAACTCGGAGCTCAGAGCTTTCTAAGACCAGAATTATACATTCACCTCCACGCAGATGTGCTCCAGATTCTATACTGGTGGAGTTAGTTCACCAAATGGCATTACTTTTGTGCCAGAGATTAATTCACTTAGGCATTTGGCTGGGTTGGTTGTCTGAATCATATTGCATATTTTCAGTTTCCATTCATTACATGGGTTGTCCTGGAAATCTCTCTAACTTGCTCTGATATCCACTGCACAAACTATGAAGAATATTACTATTGAATATCTACAGATTATGTAGTTTAATTTTTCTATAGGAGGATATTTTTCAGCCTTTAAATTTTTTCCGAGAGGGAACAAAGTGATTCATTTTTATGATTCTATTGTTGCTCAAATTGGATCTTATTCTGGTTATTGACTCTTATTAATTTAGTTGCTGTGTTTTTATTACTTGTGCATGGTGTACTTAATATCTGTAAGTTATCTTAAGGATTTTAAAGTGGGAAATCTGAATACAAAGCTCCTAAAGAAAGTCCAATGCAACTGTTAATTTTCATTCAGCTGACAGTTTTATTGAGGGATGATCATGTTCTAAGTACGTATTTATGAGATGGAAATTGTAGCATGTTGTAGACATATGATTGTATGAGAATGCTTGAAGCATGAATATGTAAATGCATCCCCATTTGATGACAGAGGTTATGATAATGATGCATATTATAAGCACATAGATACAGTTATAAACACATAAAATAATGATTTATTTGAATGACACCGAACTTGGGAGATCTCAGTTCTATTTCCTATGTTTAAGGCAGGCAAATAGGAAGTGAGTTTCATTTCTTTTTAAATTTGTTTGTCACGTTTCAGTTCTTCATTTTTCTTGTTAGCTTTGTGCATTTGCATGTATACATGTGCTGTTTTTATATTCAATGTATATGGTAGTTATAAATACAATGCATGCTGTTAACTACTTCACACAAACAAATCTACAAGATGGGAAGATGGAGCACTGAAATTGGCTGACTTATGGATGCAAAAGGAATGTTGAAAAATATAAAATTTTATGGGGAAAAATGGGAGGATAGTGTAAAAATAAAGCATCCAGGTTTACTCATGCATGGGAAAGGCAAATTGCAATGCAGCTTTCCAGGTTGAGACACCAAGGAAAAGAATTTCAAAATAATCCCTAAAGGAAGTTTTTTCTTCCTAAACAATACTCTCAAATTATGTTATACCTCTTGCTCTATGTACTGTGTTTCTGCTGCAAAAGCCTGCGACTACAAGAAGGGTCCACAATTGGTCACTGATTGCTCCCCTTGGCCAATGAGGAGAGGGATATGGTTATCCATTCCCAGTAGGATTGCCAGGTTCCTCTTCTCCACTGGCGAGAGGTTTTTGGAGCAGAGCCTGAGGAGGGCGGGGTTTGGAGAGGGGAGGGACTTCAATGCCATAGAGTCCAATTGCCAAAGTGGCCATTTTCTCCAGGTGAACTGATCTCTATTGGCTGGAAATCAGTCGTAATAGCAGGAGATCTCCAGCTAGTACCTGGAGCTTGACAACCCTGATTCCCAGACAGGCCTACTTCATTGGAAGTAGATCTTCTTGCTTATATGATCTTCTTACTTACCTAATCCATTAAAAGGTCATTTTAACATCTGTTTTTAAAAAGTTATTCCTGAGAAGCAGGAACACAGAATGGAGAATAAGAGTTTCAACATTAGAGACAAGTGTCATTGTCAAGAGTCAGTATATTCATGCTTTACCTCTGCTGTATTGTTTGGAAACCATCCTCAATAGCCTATTATATCTTACATTTTAAAAATAGGTTCCATGTTTCACTGATATCTTCTCACTTTCATTGCAGAATGGAACAGCTTCTTTAGTTATCCATGCCTTTTAATGTGTGGCAACGTTCATAATATTTATACCCACATTTCTAGACATCCCCTTTCCATTTATTTCTCCTTCCCTGCTCTCTCAGTCCTTTCATTTTTCAATATAGAGGGAACCAAAGTCACAAAGAGGAGATTTTGCATTGTAATTGCAAATGTCATGGATTTGTAATAAGTCTCAAGTATAGATTATATCCTTCCTCTCAATGGGGTGTTGCTGTCAGGCTACAAACAGTCCTCCAACGTGGTCTGGAGGTGTTACAGTCCTTTGGTTTTTGCTTTCCCATTCTAATCTCTTTGAGAAACAATCCCAAAAGCCCTAATAGTAACTGCTATTACTATGTTCTGTCTTATTTGCTTGATGTTGGCACCCTCTTTCCTTACAACTTTCCTTCTGTGTCACACTGTAGTTTGAGGCTCAAATATGTGTGAGAAGCTGATAGGAAGAAAATTCCTAGCTTGGTTCCAAAAGATTTGACAGAGGTTGCAAAAACCAAGCAGATGATTGGATTTAGGAGACTTGGTCCATTACCAGAAATGTCCTCATTCTTGCAGCTGTGGCAAACTTGTATCTGTACTACTTTTGGCTGGTGGTGGGGACTCTCTTGCTAGATACTCTTGATAGAAAAACTAATGCTTGATGTCTAGTTTTCTGTGTGCAAGGAATTTGGCAAAGCCTTCCAGCTTATGCCCGTCACCAGAACATGCTGAGTTCCCAGTCTGGATGTCAGATACAGGTTTACCATCTCAGTGAGAACTAGGCCTCTGGTATGAACAATTTGTGTGTGTGTGTTGTACCTAGGGTTGCTAGCTCTGGGTTGAGATTTTGGGGGTGGAGCATGGGGAGGGTGGGGTTTGGGGAGGGGAAGGACTTCAGTGGGGTATAATGCCATAGAGTCCATCTCCAAGGCAGCCATTTTCTCCAGGTGAACTGATCTCTTTCACCTGGAGATCAGTTGTAATAGCGGGAGATCTCCAGCTACTATCTGGAGATTGGCAACCCTAGTTATAGTGTGACCTGCTTATCTTCACTGGGTTAAACTATTGAAGGGTTTTTTGGGGGTGGTTAGATTGCAAGAGATAAAAGGCACAGGAAAGCCTTCTCTTATGCAGCTATTGGCTGACTTTTTAAAGGAGCATTGCTTAAAGGAGCATTAGCAGTGGATCATTAGACTATAACTTCTCCTTGAATTTGAAAATGTCCCAGGGCAGATAAAGCAATGCCTTATTCCACTGTGAAATATGTCCCACTTCTGGAATGTTTCAGTAACCCTGTACATTCAACGTATCAGTGCACAAGGCCAATTTGAATAGTGGAGGAATAGAGTCATACATTCACTGCATATGCTGTACATTTGTAAGCACTCGTCTCAAAACTGGTATAGTGTATAATGTATATTCCATGGACTCATGCAGCAAACATTCACCAGTGAGGGCAAGAGCAGTATGTTCACTCTCACTCCCTCTCTATGTACATTGCTAGGGTTTCCAGGTCTCTCTTCGCCAACCAGTGGAGATTTTTGGGGTGGAGCCTGAGGAGAGCAGGGTTTGGGGAGGGGAGGGTTTTCAAAGCCATGGTGTCCAATTGCCAAAGCAGCCATTTTCTCCTGGTGAACTGATCTCTATTGATTGGAGATCAGTTGTAATAGCAGGAGATCTCCAGCTAGTACCTGGAGGTTGGCAGCCCTATACATTGCCCCTGTACACCAGCATGTTGAGTGTACATACTTACTGTAACCTCAGGCAAGAAGGAGGCAATGTGCACTCATGATGAATCATTTGGTGTAGTCCCATGATCTACAAAACATGTTTTGAGTGAGAAAGGACCCTTCTATCCATCTTATAATGTGGACTGAAATTAACATCTCCCTCTGTTGTCCTGGGGTACTTTAGCATAAGATTGCCTCTGAATTGGTGTCATTTTTGTTAAGTAAATCCAATGCAACATTTGTGCAATCCAGTGCAACATACGTAGTGAAATTCAGAGATGATTCTGTGGCATCGGAAAGCCTTTCAGCTCTGCTCATGCTTTACTTGTGGATCTCGATCTCAAGAGATGTTCTTAGGTATAATCCTCATTGTATTTTAGGTAACACGCATAGTCTATCTTGTTTGTCCAAGCTTTGTTAGTTGAGAGGGGGTTTTTTTTGTTTGTTTTTTTAAATACGTTTTTCCTCCTCTCCATACTTGGCATGTTTGATGTAATTGCGTTGTGCGTGGCTGTGCGTGTTCACGATTACAGCTTCAAACAGTGTGGTGCATTGGCAGGCAATTGCTCGCCAAAAACACCAACCTGGCAACCCTATTTGGGAGGGGTCTTATTTTGTCTTCTTGTGTTTTCTTTTATTATTATGGATAGGGGCCTCAAATGTTTGCCAACCTCCTGGTGGAATTACAACTGATCTCCAGATGACAGAGATCGGTTCCCCTGGAGAAAATGGCTGCTTTAGAGAGTGGATTCTGTGGCATTATGCTGAGGTCCCTCCTCTCCCCAAACCCCACCCTCTCTGGGCCCCACCTCCAAATCTCCAGGAGCTTTGCAACCCATAGTTGGCAATCTTAAAAGCTGGAAGTGTTCTGAAACTCCCTAGACCACTGAGAATTCCTTCAAACACATGATATCAGAGTTGCATGATAGAAAGAGCAGGAGCCAGAGTCATGTTTTCATGGGTGGGGATGCGAGTTCCAGGCTTTAAGTGCATCATTAACATTGGTAGACCAAGTGACCAGGGTCTGCATGTCCTGGAGAGAGAGAAGGCAAGGGGGAGCTTTTGTGGAGAGCCCCCCCCTCCACCCCTAATGTGCTACAAAGAATCCTTTTCACCACTGAGTGACCTTGCCTCACCATCCGGCTGCTCCTCTCTTGGCAAAGAGCTGTGGTAGCCCGAGCTCTCCAGCAGCAGGCCCAGCCCTGTGGGGTGAAGATGACTGATCTAAGCCATTGTGTAACTAGTTTTATTTTCTACTCCTGTGTGCTGTTGTTTTAATTCCTGTGAGCTACGGTGCTAGTATGTTATAGAAGAAAATAACAACAACAACGAGGAGTTCTGTGGCAGTTTAAAATGTTATACCATATTTTAATCCAGCTAGAATAAAAATGTGTTCATCTTTAAGGTGCCCCAAAGGCTCCTGGGGTTTCTTTATTCGTATTTTAGCTGTAATTCTTTGTAGCGTTTTCTGCCATTTTGGGGTGTCTATTGAGCAGAGGGAGGGAAGGAGAAATCAAGTAGCTGGCAGTTACCAAATCTAATGAACCAAGAATACAGCTGGGAGGATGATAATGTGTGTGTGTGTCAAGTGCCGTCAAGTCGCTTCCAACTCATGGCGACTCAATGAATCATTGTCCTCCAATGTCCTATCGTTAATAGCCTTGATCAGGTCTTGCAAATGGAGGGCCATGGCTTCCTTTATAGAGGATGATAATAGACATCTGGTATCAAAGGTTTCGCCCTGACCTGGATGGCCCAGGCTAGCCTGATCTTGTCAGATCTCGGAAGCTAAGCAGGGTCAGCCCTGGTTGGTATTTGGATGGGAGACCACCAAGGAATACCAGGGTTGCTATGCAGAGGAAGGCACTGGCAAACCACCTCTGTTAGTCTCTTGTCATGAAAACCCCATAAGGGGTCATCATAAGTCGGCTGCGACTTGATGGCACTTTACACACACACAAATTGAGCAGAGAGGTGGAATACAAATAAAATCAAACACAATCTTTGGTACATTTGAGGAACCACTGGATCTGTACAAGAAGGTATGCTACTTTTAAAAAAGAATCCTGTGTAAATCAGACTGTAGTAGGGTTGCCAGGTCCCTCTTCACCACCGGTGGGAGGTTTCTGGGGCAGAGCCTGAGGAGGGCGGGGTTTGGAGAGGGGAGGGACTTCAATGCCATAGAGGCCAATTGCCAAAGCGGCCATTTTCTCCAGGTGAACTGATCTCTATCGGCTGCACATCAGTTGTAATAGCAAGAGATCTCAAGCTAGTACCTGGAGGTTGGCAACCATTATCTGTGGAGTGTATACATTCCTAAGTAGCCTGCCTACCTGCCTCTACAGAAGGGGGAGGAGAATCATCATTAGTATGAAGGCTGCTAGTGCTTTTAAGCTAATGTGGAATAATTTCAAACTTGGTTAATAATCTCTCACCTTCAGCCTCAGGCCTTGTTTTGGCATCATGCATTCTATTTATTAGAGAAGGGTTATTTTCTCTTAGTCAAAGCCTTAAAATTGCTCTCCAACCTATTATGATGGAGTATGTTCCATAATTGCTGATATTACTAATTTTATAGCAAAAATTATTTCTCGATAACTGGTATACCATCTGCCACAGGCATCTGTGTATGGGGTGTTTTGTTTTTTTTAATTGGCTTTTTAGTTAAGTATAAAACCAAGGAGACAAGGTAACGAACGACAGGTTGAAAAGAAGCATGCAATCAGGGGGAGGTACTATTGCAGGAGGAGAAGTGGAGAAATTCTTTCACATGAGTAAAAAAACCAAAACCTAACTAGATTTAGGTCATTTGGCCTTTGAATTTCCTGCTGCACTGATATTTGCAGTTTATGCAAATGAAAGCTGAGGCCACATATTGCTGTATTTGTATACATTTTTTTACTATGTCTGTTTGTTAATGTTTTACCATCTTATCCTGAAGGTTGTGAGTTGGAAATAATATTTGTTTGTTTGTATTTTCAATTTATATCCCGCTCACGCCCAAGCAGGGTACGGGCCGGCTAACAACAATAATTAAAAGCAATGTAACATATAAAATCAAGTATCTAATTTAAAGCCAAATCAGTGGTCAACAGATGGCACACTAAAATTCCCTATGACGTTCCTATGATGAAAGAGCACTTGGCTGAAAGGTGGCAGATTCCCCAAACACTGTCTCAAATTGACAAATGATGTGTATCCTGCCTACAACGGCAAAGCAATTCAGATTCACTCTCAGAGCCCTGGGACACTTCATTTTAAAAATGTGCATATTGTGGATCACAAATGACTCACATATAATGAAACTTGTGCCTGTGCACAAACTCATCTTTAGATACGACAGAAAATTCAGTGTGAAATAGACCAGGGGTCGCAAAAGTGCGGCTCCTGAGCCGCAAGTGGCTCTTTGGGCTCCTGAGTGCGGCTCATCCCACGTGCGGAAGCAGCGCCCTAGGCCGGCTGAAGCAGCAGGAGGGTCTCCGAGAGAGGAAGGAGTGGCCCTTCCTCCTTCTCACCCCAGCGCTGTCCCCGCATCCCACCATTGCGGCGGCGGCCGGAGAATGACAAGCTGCCATCCCCCGTCTTTTCTTGCCGCCCGGCTGCGCACCTTGGTTTGGCAGAGAGGCTTGGTTTGGCTCCTCCCTCCCTCCTTCCTTCTCTCCACCATGAGGAGTGAGGCGTGGCTGTCCGGTCCTTGTTTCAGCCGCCGCCTTCCCTCCTCTGTCTCTATGGGCGACCGGAGCTGGGCGACCTCTCACCCCCACCTCCTCCTCCTCCTCCTCCTGTTGGCTCTGCCTGGCCCAGGGGGGGAAAGGCGACAATGCTTCCTGGGCCAGGACCAAGCTCGCTTCGCCCTCCCCGCGCCTCAGACTGAGAGTTTGGAGCCGGTCCGGGTGCGTCTTGCCCGGCTGGGATCTTGCGAGGGAACTTCCAGGGCGGGGGGCGCCTTAATCACTGGCCCACTTGGAAGGGGTAAACTCTCCTCCTTGCCGCCTTCCTCCTCGTCGTCCCCCTCAGGCGGTTCCCAAAAGTCCAGCTCCAGGCTTCCTTTCTTCCCCAGTTCCTTCCTTCTCTTTCCTTTCCCAGTTCCTTCCTTTCTTTCTGTCCCTCCCCCACTCTTCCTTCCTTCCACCCTTCCTCCCTTTCATCCTTTCTTCCCCAGTTCCTTCCTTCTCTTTCCTTTCCCAGTTCCTTCCTTCCTCTTTCTTTCTCTCTGTCCCTCCCCCCACTCTTCCTTCCTTCCTTCCTTCCTTCCTTCCTTCCTTCCTTCCTTCTTTCCTCCCTTTCATCCTTTCTTCCCCAGTTCCTTCCTTCTCTTTCCTTTCCCTGTTCCTTCCTTCCTTCCTCTTTCTTTCTCCATCCCTCCCCCTTTCTTTCTTCCTTCTTTCCTTTCCCAGTTCCTTCCTTCCTTTCTCCATTCCTCCCCCCTTCCTTTCTCTACTAGCATTTGCTGTTCTTTCCCTTTTTCAAGCATGAACCTTATCAAGAGTAAATTGAGAAGTCGTCTTATTGATGAGAACCTGGAATCATGCCTAAAATTAAAACCAACAACATACATACCTGATTTACCCAAACTTTCCAAGGAGATGCAAGGCCATTGTTCACATTAAGTGTTTGTCAGTCATTGTCATGATTTAATTTTATGGATACCTTACTTATAATTTAATTTTTATCAATAAATAAGATCATTATTAAGTATGATATAAAGTTTTATTCAGTGTACCTATAGTTTAATTAAGACTTAAAACTTTAATTAAAGTTTATTAAGTTAATAAACAGTGTACCTACCTATATAGTTTAAGTTTAAGAAATTTGGCTCTCAAAAGAAATCTCAATCGTTGTACTGTTGATATTTGGCTCTCTTGTCTAATGAGTTTGCCAACCACTGAAATAGACCAACGTCATATGTGCAACATCTTCTCTTTCATCCTTGCTTCTCAAAGACAGGACTGGGCATCGGTGGATAGGCAAATCTTTGCAACAGGGATGGCAACGGGTATGATTTAGGTTTTTGCAAATCTGGCCAGTTGTTGCCTCCCTCCCAAAAGACAAGGAGGCTTCATTGAGCATCTCCCTAGCAATTCAAAAGGCTGTAGAAAAAGATGGAGTAGTGGTCACCAGGAGGAAGAGGAGAGGTGGGGAACTGAGCCAGAATCAGCAGTGGAGTATGGGTAGGGTTGCCAGTTCCCCCCTCACCACTGGTGGGAGTTTTGTTGTGGTGGGGCTGGGGTGTGTGTGTGTGATTGGCACAATAGTTTTTTGAGGAATGTGCTAGAGCATCCCCATCCCTGTCACTTCCGGGTTTACCCTGGAAGTGATGTTAACCACCCCCCTTCCGCCTGCCGGCCAGCTGGGACATAATAAACAGCCCCATTGATTGGCAGGCAATTACCTGGTATCTGGCAACCCTAGGTACAGGAGAGGGGGAAGATGAACCGGAGCCAGTGGAAGTGAGATGAGCAGTGAGATGCTGCCTGAGCTAGTGGTAAGGGCGGGAAGGGATATCCCCTCCCTCATGAGCCCCTTTGTATTTCTCTGTTTGGGGCTTCCTCTGTCTCAAGGCTTCCTGTGCTTGTAGATCAGACTTGTGAGTCATTTTTTCTTGTATGGTTTCCCCTCTTCCAGAAAACATCCTGGATGTGGATTGCGATCCACCAATTGAGTGTTGCAAATACAACCAAAGACTTCCCATTGTTTGCTTATACGGTGGTATCAGAGTAATTGCTGCTTGCCTTCCATAGGCGACCAACCACAGGGCCAGATGCCTGTTGCTAGGTTAGAACACCTGTCTTATTTCAGTCCCTTCTGTCTGTGTGACAGTGGCTGTTTAGCTCCACCGAACTGCATGATCAGTTTGCTAGATTATGGAAGGGAGGGCAATTCCAATAATTAGTTGGTGTTTGTCTTCTGTGTTATGTTGCAAGCCCCTTTGCACAGTTTCTGTGGCAGCAAGTAAACACTACTTTGTCACCCAAGTCTGTCGTGCACATTTTGGTTTTCGTTTCTCGTCCACCGATTCGTATAAAACGAAACGCTTTCACAGCTGCTCGGATATATTACAGCCATCCATCAAAATAGTACCCAGTTTTCTGTGTGAGAAGAAACAAGCCCATCATTAAATTATCGGGAGCCTAATAGAATAGGGTTCCTTACCACTTTTGAAAGACCTAGGGATTATTCTTTATAATAATTTTCTAGTCACTTTGCTTTCCCTACCTCTGATCTGGCATGTGGGACTCACAGATGACTGAGACACCTGCTATAGGTATTGCTGTAATAACTCAAAGGAATAGATCATCTTAGGTTTACAGCCTCTCCCCAAACTGCAAACCAGACTAAGCAAGAAGATCGCTACATCAGCTGCATACTTCACAAGCAATTTAGAAGAAATGGGGACAGGTTCATAATAAAAACAAATCACTCTGTATTTTCTGAGAAGAACTTCTGCCTAATTAGCGGTGACCACTCTACATTTTCACCCTTAAGGGGGAAAAAAGTTTTTCAAATGCCAAATCAGTGGGGTTAAGGCCCCGGTAATAACTTCACTGACTCCATGGTGACATTAAAAGCTTGTTAAATCTGGCACAAATGTATCATTATTGCCCTCTTCTAATTGCCTGACTGATTTCTCTAACTTTACATGTGTATTTTCCCCCATTTTTTAGGGTGATAGTTGCTTTTCTGTCGTTGAGAGAGCCTGAATTAGGAAGAATGCTAAAGAGGATAATTTATTTTGTCCTGCCCAATTAGCGGCATTTTGTTTGGCTTCCATCACAACACGTATTGGAAAATAACCCCCACATCTACTATGCACAAGAGATATTTTGCAGGCCTGCTTCCAACAAATAAGCATGTGGCTGAACACACCTGCTCCGACCTGCAGGCTCTATTTCACCATGCCCTCCAAGGCATCTGGGCCCTAGTGGCTGCCCAAGGTCTCTGCCTGGCATGTGCCACCCACCTAGTTTTCCCAACAGTTGGAGGGGCTTCTCCCTCCCTCCCTCCCTCTCTCTCTCTCTCTCTGTTCAACTGCTGCCACCACCTGGCCTTTTTAGGAATTGTCCATGGAGAGTAGGGTTGCCAGCTCCAGGCTGGGAAATACCTGGAGATTTGGGGGGCGGAGCCTGAGGAGGGTGGGGTTCAATGGGGTATAATGACATAGAGTCCACCTTCCAAGGCAGCCATTTTCTCCAGGTAAACTGATCTCTGCCACCCGGAGAACAGTTGTAATAGCGGGAGATCTCCAGCTATCACCCGGAGGTTGGCAACCCTAATGGGGCTATCAATATGGTAGCCATATTGCAAAAGGAACAGGGACTCACAATACCTGTTGATGGCCTCTCTTCTTCCAAATGCTTAAGCTAATAGACAGATGTGGAAACTTGGTCTTATAGGGTCAGGTCATACATAGTCAGGTCATTTCAAGCACAGTGGTAGCATAGTTACTTGAAAACCACTGTGAGCTCTAGTCCCATGATAATCCCATAAACAGACATCAGCAGACAAGCAGTCCAAAGAGAGTTAATTTATTGGAAAATCCACAGGTTAACAGAAGCTAAGAATCAGATGGACACTAATGGAAACTATGGGAACGGTACAGGGCATATATGGATGAGCAAAGGGCAGATCTGGATACCATGGCAACCCCCCTCCCAGAAGCTGTCAGGGCGCTAGAAGACTTCCCACGAAGGGCAGTCTAAACACACTGTTTACAGGATATAGAGCTGGCGAAGGCCAGCACCTGGAGAAACCACAACATTCCTTTCTCAGACCAAGCCTGACAACCACTCAGAAAGAGTGAGCCATGCACATAAGTAAAGGTTGGAGATCAGTATATATATGCATTCCTGGCATAGTAGATGTGCTTCTTCTAATAGAATTGCAGTTGACCAGCACAAAAGGAAAGATTGATTTCCCCATGTATGTCTTGTAGGATGATGCTGTAGCTAAGTCACTGTGCACACGGCTGGCCATGGATTTTGGACACCCTACACTTGGGTGCCCAAGCTGCCCCCAAAAAAACTTTAGGGAGGAAGGGAGATGGTGCCCACCATCCTTGCCCCCAACAGGCTGCAGGAAGGCAAGAAAAATGAACCTGCCCTTCTCCCTCCCGCACTGACCACCCATCCACCGCATCCCTGATGGTCAGGTGAGGAGTACTGCAGCATCTACCCTCCTCACCCCCTCTCAGCCCACAAGGAGGAAGAAAGGTGGTGCCTACCCTCCTTGTACACTGGCAGCTGGGCGAGGAAGGGCATAGAACCTTCTCACCCTCCTCATCCCCCACCTGGCTGCAGGGAGGCAGGAGGATGATATTAGCTCCCCTGTGCCCCCACTGTGGCAAAAAATCTGCCACTGCCAGGCCTCCTCAACCTTGCCATTAGGTGAGGTTGGGGGAAGAGGGCCAACCTCCCTCACACCTGCCATCCAATGGAGGGTGGGAATGAGGAAGCAGACTCCCTGCTTGCCACCCAATGGGTCTGGGGGCACCTCTCAAGTAGGGCTGCCAGATTCAGGTTGGGAAATGCCTGGATATTTTGGGGGTAGAGCCTGAGGAAGGCGGAGTTTGGAGAGGGGAGGGACTTCAATGCCATAGAGTCCAATTGCCAAAGTGGCCATTTTCTTCAGGGGAACTGATCTCTATTG
This sequence comes from Euleptes europaea, assembly GCF_029931775.1. NCBI lineage: Eukaryota > Metazoa > Chordata > Lepidosauria > Squamata > Sphaerodactylidae > Euleptes > Euleptes europaea. The sequence continues at coordinate 76,566,083 of NC_079315.1, forward strand.
GCTGGAGATCAGTTGCAATAACGGGAGATCTCCAGCTAGTACTTAGAGGTTGACAACCCAACTTTCAAGGCAGATGCTGATGCTATGGGTGGCTGGATGGGGTGACTGGGCTTGTTAGCACCCCTCCACCACTAGCACCCTAGGCAATCACCTGGGCTGCCTAATGGAAGGACTGTCCCTGCTTGTACACTGAACAGGCTGCCTTTTTATTTCTCTGAGCTCTTCAACATCCACTGGCCCTAAATTATGTTACATCTGTCTGGTTGGCAGGCTAATCAGAAGTCAAGGCTTCTCTTCCTTTAAATGGATGTTTAGAACTGGGGGTGGGGAAAACTGGGGAGAAATCAGTCCCATTCTTCTACCTGTCAATTGTAGCTCTATTCCAAGTAGCATCTCCTGGGCCAACATACCACTGGGCCCTGTAGTATCTAAAAAGAAGAGTGAGCAAAAACCACTTCTGCTGATCTACCCTTTTGTGTGTGCCTCATAAAGGCACAAAACCATACTCCTGTCATAGCCGGTCAACTTACTTAGAGGGGATGATCAAATTCAACAAAGGATCTGCTCCCCCCCCCATCTAGTCTGGTCCATCTTCTAATTACTAAATGGCCCATTTTTTCCCTGAAGATCCAGCACCAAAGATTTAAAGAGAAGTTATTGTTCTCTCACTGCCTAAATTGAGCTGGGGGGGGGGGAGGGGAGGAAAGAAAGAACCCAAGACAGAAGCTGTCAGAGCAGTGAGTTTTAATGTCACAGCCATTAACCCAGTTCTTAATCTTTGCTCACCTGGCTTCATTGGAAATGGCTTCTGTTTCTCAGTCTGTAAAAATAAAGGCAAAGCTGCATGTTAGGAATAGTACTTAGGACTACAGGGTCCCATCTCCCTCTCATTCAAAGGATGGTGTGATATGGTTTAACCTGCAGGACCTGCATTTAAGTCCCTATTCATCCATGGATTTCATGGAAACAATTATTCCCTTCCTGAGCACAATTACTGTGGGGGTGTGCAAGAGACAGGATGTCAAATAAAGCATTTCATATATTAAAATTCTATATACATGAAGCCACTCTGAGCCTGGCTTCGGCTGGGGATCGAGGGCGGGGTATGAATCTAAATAAATACATAAATAAATAAAATGATGACAGTGAACTCCTATGCAATAAATTGGCAGGGCTAAATAGTAAACAAGAACTCTTGAGAATAATAATCTCCTGAATCTGATCACATACACACTTTGACCACCTTCTTGGGGTCTTGGGGATTGTGTATGTGGAACAACATCACATGAGATTTGTAACCATCACCATAGCGATGGCTTATTTCCGAGTAAACAAAGTTGCCTGTAAGGAAAAGCATTAGCTGTGTTGTGACTGAAGTGAATTGATGCTCTCCTGCAATGGATGGATAAAAAGGAAGCTTTAGAACTGCTGTTGATGATAATAATAGCGGAAGACACAATGAAATAGGCTCCCCATCTAGCTTCACATTAACAATTCCACTTGAGGTGTGAAAGAAGGTCTTTCATACTAGCACTTTATTATTTATCATTTCTACAGCACTTGTTGAACAATACCTCTAACATTTAAAGCATGATCCTAAGTGTATTTACCCACAATGTCCTACTTAATTTAATGGGACCCACTTCCATGTAAATGGGCAAAGGTTTTCAGCATTATGCTGTAATCTTATGCTCCCTTTCCATTGTGTTGGACTTATTTCCGATTAAAGGAGTGCCTTGAACATCACAGAATCCCCTTTACTTAAAGGTTTTCATTCTACCTCCTCAACTAAAATGATTTCTTTGGGCTGCTTACATCTCAGCAGTAAACAAAACTTGGGCTAAATGGTGTACTCTCCTGAACATCGGGGCAATGGGGTCAGTAGACAGGTCAGTGGGCAAATCTTGGAGCACGTTGAATGCATTACTGGTGTTAGTAGGCATTAAAAATTGTCCATCTTACTTTGCTTGCTAGAAGGGAGGTTTTCAATAACCGAATCGGAGGGGAATCCTCTTTTTCTACCCATTTTAGAGGACATGAAGGGTGCCAATATTATTAATAAAATTAATAATAAAGTCTACTAATAAAAGGAGATAAAATTAAATTAAAATATGTATTTTCACATACACAAACAACACTCCCCAAAATATAACACAACGTATAGCATTTCATACTCTGAACTATGGAAGGAAATGAAGCATTATAACTCATAAAATGAGGAAACCATTTCTCATAAGAACAGAAGTCTGTTCACACAGTGGCCAACCAGGTGCCTCATTTACCTTATTAATTCAAAACATTATAATTGATGTTCAATAAGTGCATTTGAACATTGAAAATCTGGGTCCTTTGATAATATGCTAATTTGATTCATAAAGTAGCATTCCACACTATGGAATTATTCACCCTCAGAGGGAGATTCTAACTTTTTCCATTTTGTTGCTATTGCCAATTTAACAATGGTAAGTAGACTCAAAATAGTTCTGCATCTGAAAGGGTGACATGGCCTTTTATATAACCCAACAGAATAACTTTTGGGTGTGGAGGCATATTACAACCCAACATTTTGTTAACAAAGATTCCATGATTTGGGGTGTCATAAATGAAGAGGTTCTTGTTCTAGTAAATATATTATCCCCATTTTGCAAACTGAGAATTCTGCTGAAAGAGTGACTTTTCTATAACTTCTTAATGAGTTAATAGCATTGTACAGATTACTTGGTTCTTCTGGGTCCAAATTCAGACTTCTGCCACTGTGGATCACTGTTTGTGATATGAATAGAGCAAAGGACTCATTTTGCTGCTCTAGAGTATAAAATCACATGAAGAGTCCTGCTGGATCATACCAAAGGTCCTTCCAGGGGCTTGTAATCTGCACTACCCTAGCGGGTTTCGGCCCCTCTCCTCCCCCCCTCAAGAAAATTGCACTCTGTGGATGGAAATCCTTGTGCCTGCAGAAATGTCTAATATGGATCCAAGCCTTAGGGGTGAGCAAATTTTTCCAGTTGAGTTTCTTTTCATGTTTTGATTATGTTTTTGTCAACTATTTGGGGGTCTTTGTTTTTCATTTTTGGTTTTATGGATTCATGAGTTCCTGTTATGTGGTTTTTATGCATCATTTATATAGTTTTATACATACAGTCTACATACGTATAATATATATATATATATAATATGCTGGTGCACAAATAATTTTTAAAATGCACATAATGATCACAGTTTTAATTTTTGCATCAAATCAGCAGGGATGAGAAATCTGAAAGCATCCCTAGGTTATATCATTCAGATATATTCAGACCCCAGTGCATTAAAAAAAATCCTTTGCAGCTGCTTATATGATTCTGAGTCTAATCCATAAACAAAATGACTAACAGTCACCTCTATCCAGCACTGATAAGAGAAGTCTCTCTATTAATTTGTTTGCAATTCTTTAGTGCCTGCAATCATCAAGATAATAAAAGAGGGCACAGAAATTTTGCATCTATAATGAGCCCTAAAATGACTGGAATTATTTCTGGTTGCCAATATCAAATCTGTATCTAGGTTATTCAGTCCATTAAATTATCATCTAAAGCTAAATCAGCAGTATAAGCATAAGGTACATAAAATTACAATCTTAGTCGGCTAATTACCTGGACGGAGCTGGGTCATAACTTTTAATATGGATTTTGGAGAAATAGAACTCCCATTATGTGGCTTGAAAAAACTTCTGTTTTCAGCGCATGAATCTTTTCCCATTCACTACAGCAAGTGGTCAAAATAGTAGAAGTACTGACCTTAATTGACTGCTCTTTTGTGCCACAATTATAAAGGTCACAAGTCATATAATTAGTGCTTAATTGAATTCAGCTTGATTTTTACCCAAAACAAACCCCAAGCTAAATGGTCAGTTATGAACACATTTGTATTGTGAGTTTAGATGCTTTAAGAAAGAAGCCTGATCCATTGAATAAAGAATTCTCTTGCCGTTTTCTAGCTGTGATCAATTCCACTGTATGCTGATTGTTGTTTTGAATCTGAATTCTAAAATGGATTGCTGATAGTTCGAAAAATAACTCACCATCAGAAGTCAACCTCCTAGAACAGGGATGGGGAACCTCAGGCCCGGGGTTGCTCATGTGGAGGAGTGGGGAATCAAACCTGGTTCTCCAGATCAGAGTCCAGTTGGTAACATAGATCAGAGCTGATATAACTCTCAGCCTTTCTTCAGCTATTGGTATAAGAAGGAATATTGTTCTACTATGATTCAGTCTAGCATTGATTGTAGCTCTGATAGGGGTGTAATGCAGTGCTAAACAATTTTTTTTAGAGTTTTACTTTCTGCGTTGATTTCCTCAGCATGTGGAAGGGAGCTGGTCCTCGAAACATGAAATCATCCTTACACGAGCTGCACCTTGTTATAGGATATAATTTTCAATGTGAATTCACCAGAAGGATTCTTTGTGAAAGCTATGTGGAAAGGGATATCTAGCCTTTTCTGAACACACATTTGGGAGAAATAAAACTAGAATATTAGAGTGATATCTAACAGAAATAATACTAGTCTTTGGGTTCTACAATCTCCCTATCAGAAGAACAGAAATAGTAATTCCCCCTCCTCCGGTGCTGATTCTGGAATTGACATGGGGTCCTGTAGGTCACTTTTAAACCCAGTAGGCAAAAAGGCAGGCACATTAAGACATAGTTTGACCCTATATGTGGAATAATTATTTCTGTATTTTATAGGAGCCAAATCAGTACAGTTGGTAGAAATTCTATGGTACAGAACTGATCTGGTAGAATTTCTTTGTAAACATGTACATTGGATTGTTACATATAAAGGTATGAGTTCACACTAGTAGTACAATCCTAAGCAGTTATACCTTTCAAGTCCATTGAAGTCAATAGACTTAGAAGAGTATGAGTGTGCTTAAGATTCCTTTGATGACCAAATATATAAAGCCCCACAACTTCTGTCCAACTAAGTCTTCCATACTTTGCATTTGGATGAAGTAAACACTTTGGACAGAATGAACACTCTGAAGAATGCTATCAATGAGAGTTGCCTTGTACACAACACAACTATGGAATGTGTAAATATCCCTTGTTAAATTTTGCTAGTCTTGTCAAAACCTTTTGGACTTCCCTTGAATATCTTCCTATGTTTTACCTAAGGAAGAACCTCTGACTGAGCTTTGTTTTGTTTGTGTGATATAGACATATAGTATTTTAATTGCTAATTAATGAAATGCTTTGATTCTGAAGGGGAAAAAAACACAAGTGTCGAAGAGCCCCGTGGCACAGAGTGATAAGTTGTAGTACTGCAGTAAAAACTCTGCTCACGACCTGAGTTCGTTGGGTTGAGGTATGCGGCTCAAGGTGTTAGGGTGTATTGGTAACCAAGATAGTTAATTAGCTTTACATTCTGGATTGACTACCATATAGAACTTGGCCTGGATTGTAGAAACCTTTTAGCCTGGAACCAGATAGACCTTCCTGGTCTAATTCCAATCTTCTGATAGAAGTCCGGTTCAGGTAGCCAGCTTAAAGTTGACTCGGCCTTTCATCCTTCTGAAGTCGGTAAAATGAGTACCCAGCTTGCTGGGGGTAAAGGGTAGATGACTGGGAAAAGCAATGTCAGGCCATCCCATAAACATAGTCTGCCTAGTAAATGTGATGTGATGTCACCCCATGGGTCAGTAATGACCCTGTGCTTGCACAGAGGACTACCTTTACCTTAATTAAAAAGCAGAAAATGATAACAATGGGTTGGATCCTTCTGCTAAATATATAGGCTTGAGTTAGTGGAAGGAGCCTTGCATCAGTGAAGGGAGATTCTGTGCTTAGTGGAAGGAAGTTGGAACCAACTCAATGTCTGTTGCTGAACGAGACAACGGTTTCATTTTTGTTCATGTACTTTTCAAATATATGTTTTCAAATAATCTAAATCACGCACTGCTAGCAAACGGCTACTCCAAGAATGAAATCAGAAGGGCCATTAAACCAAAAAAAATCAGAAAACTCAGGAAAAACAGTCTCCCATAGGAAAGGTATTCCTGCCATTTATTAAAGGAGTCACTGATAGGATGGAGAAACCTTTGAAAAAACATAACCTACAAACAGTGTTTAAACCCACCAAGAAAATACAACAAATGCTACGATCAGCAAAAGACAAAAGAGACCCCCTCACCTCTGCAGGAGTATATCGTATACCTTGCAGCTGTGGAGAAGTTTACATCGGGACCACAAAACGCAGCATACAAACAAGGATAAAAGAACATGAAAGATACTGCAGACTTGGCCAACCTGAGAAATCAGCAGTGGCTGAACATGGACTGACACAAACAGGACACAGGGTCTTATTCCAAGACACTGAAAGACTGGACAATTCTACCAACTATTTTGTCAGATTGCACAGAGAAGCCATTGAAATTCATAAACATCAGCACAACTTTAACAGAAAAGAGGATAGTTTAAGAATGAATAAGGCTTGGCTTCCTGTTCTGAAAACCTCCAGACTAACAAAGGCAACAGTCAACAATAGCCATGCAGATTAGCCTTGGATTACACACATTAACAGATCACTTCAGGATACAATGGTTCCATATTAACATACCATACCCTCATTAGCACATTATCTTGATACTTACAGGACAATGATTAGCACATTACTTTTGCAGGACAGTACTCAGCTCAAACCCAACCCCTTTCTGACTATATATTACTCTTCCTACACACTTGACACTGAGAGACACTGTCCTTCAGTGTTAATCCTGTGAAGATGCCTGCCACAGTTGCTGGTGAAACGTCAGGAAAGAAAATTCCAAGACCACGGTTACACAGCCCGGATAACCTACAAGAACCATATGTTATACTTAGTTGGTATAAAGCAACTTATGCCAAGAGAGCCAGTATCTAGTGTATTTTGCAGCTGTTTATGTGGGAGACTTTTTTTTTGTATTTTCCAGTTTACAAGCCAACAAACCACCCACAAACCAAAGCACAGCTGTCTTGGGCCTTTCATCTGTTTATTTTTCCCCTCATATAGCTTATGTTTCCATGGTGAGTTGGCACTTTCTTGCTTCGTCCCCGTAACAAAGATTTTTAGTTATTTTTTAAAATGATGATAGTATACAATACAGGGCAGGATTTTTCAAGCACACTGGTTAATGCTGACAGTTTGCAGAGATCATGGAAAAGCTGGAGACCTCTTCAGAAACCTTGATGTTTCCTCAACACCTTGTTCCCAGAATCCAGTGCTACACAAAAAATAGAAAACGCCACTTATCTTGAAAGTCCTCCTTTGGCTATCATAGATCTCCTCCATTTCCCGTAACAATGCAAATAAAAAGGCCAATTGAACTGAATGTTGCCAAAGTCTTAACCAAAACCTTAAACAAAGTGACGAGCATCTTCCTGACATAAGTTTTTAAGGTGAAAGGAAGGATTTGTTATGGTACACTATAGCTATTTTGCACCTATTAGGGTGTTTTGGTAAGATAGTTAATTAGCTTTACTTTCTGGGTTGACTACCATATGGAACTTGGCCTGGATAGCAGAAACCTCTTAGCCTGGAACCAGACAGACCTTTCTGGTCTAACAGTTTAACATTTCATCACCTCCACACAAGACGTGGTGGAACAATAGGAAACTCGTATCTAGTTTTCCATGCTTTCTTATAGCATCAAAGAAATGCGATGGGCAACCTGAATTCCAGCTGGTGTGCCTATACCACTAGCAGGGTATATCAGGAACCCCAGTATGTACACTGAAACATTTTTACATGTCTTCGATATAAAGAAAGAAACCATGATCCTATGGCGTGGTTAATTGGTCCTCAGCTGAAAACAGTACAAACTATTTGGCTTGGATCCTTGCCATATTTTCTGCTGGTGGGAAGGGGGGGCAATGTTTGCTGATCTCCCATCACATAGCAGATTTCCCACTTAACCACTCCCTGCTGTTTCTAGTAGTTCACAGTTCCAGGGTGGGGAGGAACAACAGGCTGCAGTGGGAGAGAGGAGGTAAAAAAGTTCAATAATGTGAGCAGCGCTCAGCTTGAAAATTTCCTATCCATAAAATGGAAGCTTGCACACCACAAGTCCTTATTTCACAGATGGTGGGGCAAAACGATGACACATGGCAGCCACTGTATCGTTCTTGCTAATGCCCTGCTGGGAAACAGTAATATTATTAATGCCAGTCAAATAGTCAGGAGGAGGAGGAAGTTTCACAAATGGGACCTTAACACTGAGTTCATCTTAAGGTGGGTTCACATGGGAGTATATAGTTGTTCTAATATCCTGGTCCCTGATCCTTTGAGTACCTGTGGCTCTGGATGACTTTGTTAATGTTTTTTTTTTTTTTTTTGCCGTGCATTTTTCTTTCATTCTACCTTGACATGTTGGTGCTATTCTTCACACAGGATTTCTCTTTTCTAGATGGTGGAGGTTTTTTTAATAGCACTGAATATGCACAAAGGCAACCACAACAGCATTACAGTCAGTGGAAGACACAACACTCCGTAAATTATCAGGAGTATTCTGGAAAGTAGATCACAGTACTATGGGGCCATTGTGGAACTGTTGTTTATGTTTATGCCAAAGAGCCTTTGAAATGAAGCAGTAATTGAGGCAAGGACTCACAATAAAGTACAGACTGCACTAACTTCTCATGGCATGTTTAAGTACATATCACATGAAAATTGTATGGTGCAGAGATATGGTATGGTGCAGAGTGCCCCCCCCCCCAAAAAAAAACATCCAGAGCAAATCTTGATCTGACCATTACACTGACCCTGGTCTTTTATGCATGGGAATTTTACCTTGGGATCGACGCTCCCTTGACCCATAGTATTCTGATCTGAATTTTCAAAATCCTATGCATGGTGGTTGTTTGCCCTGAAGAAAGTCCTGGAGTATCAGGAGTAAGTTTTTGTAATGCAGAATCACCAGCACATATCTGGAGCGTCTGTGTCACTGCCCCTTGAAACTGCTGCTTTGTAATTGGCTGTAGTCTGCAAAGGGATGTACTAAAAGGAATGAAAGGATTGCCCACTGGAAACAATGGGAGAGGCTGGGAGGCCCATTAAAGAACATGGGAGCCAGGATTGCCAATTGACTTGCATGGACTCCATTGAAATACATTACAGCACAAAAACAGTTGCAAAGAAAATGCAGAATGTATTTTCCATTAAGGTCACTTGGTCCAGATAGACTACTCTGGCACTGGAGCAACAGCCTCCAGAGTGCACCATCATTCCACTCTGGGGCTGTCATTCCAGGCCCAGAACACTTCTGTTACTCCCAGAAGGTGTCATTCCACTCTGGAGTCTTTCATTCCAGTCCCAGAGCACAGATTCTGTTCCCCTGGGTCTGTCATTCCACTCTGGGGGTTGTCATTCCAGTCCCAGAGCACAGATTCTGTTTCCCTGGGACCATTATTCCACTCCGGGGGCTGTCAATCCAGTGCCAGAGTAGTCTGTCTGGGCCAAGTGACCTTAATTGAAAATCCATTCCGCATTTTCTTTGCAACTGTTTTTGTGCTGTAATGTATTTCAATGGAGCCCATGGAAGTGCCGCTAAATTGGTTCCTGATTATGCAAACACTCGCTTCCTCCCCGCCCTGGGGCTTGGCTGGAGGAGAAGGGGGAAACCCGAGATGCCTTATGCACACAAATAGCTACAATTTGAACCAAGTTGATCTCAGAGCAGACTTTAAATCTTTGGCAAAACAGCATTGGGAAAACCCGAGAAAAGTGCTGGGGGGGAATGAGGTCAACTCTAAGGGATGGAAAATTCATGCATAACTCCAAGGAACAACTGAGTCATTCTGGGGGCGAACATGAATCAAAGTACCCATGCATAAAGGACCCCTGTGTAATCTAAGTTGAACCAATCTGGGATCAGGTTTGTGAAATGTAGTAGGAGAGGAGATCAGAACATGGTTCATAAAGTTCTCATGAGAAGTCTTGACTGTTTCATTATCTCTGGTATATATGTACAAATGGCTTTCCTTGGAATCCAAATAGACAGACTTGTGTTGCTAAATAAATGTTCCATAGCATTAGTCTTCATTTGTTGTTAATGTTATTGCTCCCGTTTCATTTCACTCCAACCAGACACTCAGTTAAAATGGGATTATTAATTCCAGTACCGCTGCTATAAAAATATGATTTGTGCATATAATCATTCCTTGGATTTTCAAAACAGGATGTCAGCATGTGGACACCCCTGGAACCTGAATGAAGACTAGGTAGGAGAGGACTACTTTACTTTTGCTGAAAATTTATTCGTGATTTTTTTGCCACTTTTAAAATACTAGCAAGATTCTATCAGGCATTTATTTTTGTATTTCTGATTCTCATGAAAACATAGGAATTTCTATTCCTATTTCTTTCCCACAACAAAATCTTTTGTTTCAACACAGTTACCTATATAACCCTGTTACATTCTCTTATACTCACTGGGCACTATTAAGCTGAAAAATTTCCAATGCAATTGCTATTAGAATGAATGGGGATTGTGCAAGGGCAACATTTGCAAGCAGGTTATACTTTTACTAAGGCACATTCTGTATCCAAGATGAAACTGATTTGGTATCTATTGCTAAAGCCCCACATATCCAGTTTCAAAATTTAAAAATATTGATTGGCTTGGATTGAGACTGTCTTTGTGAATTAGGGCTAGTTTGGTGAAACCATGGCTTTTTGAGCATTTGAAGCTAGGCATAAATATCTTTATTTGGGTTTGTCTCTGGCTCTGATTCTATAAAAAAGATGTTCAGATACTTTAATATTGCTATGTGACTGGGTCATTAAACAATTTGGCAGCTGTTGCCATGGGCTTCACTGGGAAACATTCCTACTGATCTGTAAATCCCACTTCCTCCACTGGGATGAAGCTGTCAGGGATTGTATCCTTCAACTAAGGGAGCTTTGCTCCCAAATTTCAGCTAGATAGAAGAAAACGTTTCATTCAAAATAAGCACAATATATTTCTGTCTCTTACTCTCCCCACCACCAATCCAGTTGGCATCCTGATGCAATAAGGAACTGAAGGCTTAAAGAGAAATACCAGATCTGTGCTTTCCAAGAGTTGGCAACCCTAGTCATGGATGATGCTGTGCAGCTCAAACATGGGCTAAGTTTTCTGGTTAGATAATGTATCTGTCAGGCACATAAGCACTCTGTCAATCCTCTTCTTACTCCTTCAAGCTCCTTATCATTACAAAATAACATGATGCAACCGGAAATACAGCCAGAACTGTCCTGGTCCCATATCAAGTTGGAGAAAATTTCAGTTGGATTAGTTATCTCTTTAATAAATTGGTTGATCTCGATTAGGATTTTGAATAACTTTTATCCAAATACACTTCCCTGTATGAAACAGATTGAGTTAAACAATTGGTTTATCTAGCTCAGTACTACTTATTTTGATTGGCAGCAACTTTCCAGTCTTTCAGTCAGTGTTCTTTACCAGTTTGCCATTTCGTTGAACTTGAGATGCTGTCTATTGAGGCTTCTTTCAGGAGAAGCACTATAATATGGCTTTTAGGAACTGTCCTTCTTTCACTAGCGATGTAGGGCCTGTACACATACATATTTTCCATTTGTTGAGCACATTATAAGTAGAATATCAAGGAGTGACTTGAACCATCACATATCTATTACCACAAGTAGAACTTTCTTATTACTTTAGACATGAATTTTCTTTACCATTTCAATCTGATATTCAATAGCATTCATCAAGTATAAATTAGTCAAGAACACAGAAATTAAATGATGGGCAAGTACGTGTGAACCAGGCCGTAAAAATCACAGGACGCCGCAAAGAAAAGACTAGCAGACGATCTACCCAAAGACAGGACCAAGCTCAACTATATGATCCATCCCAGGTGACAAAACACACAAGACAGGAAGAAAACAGTAGTTGCCTGCATACCAGAATAGAACAGATTACCTTTTATGAACTGCAATGGCAGTAACAATGCACTAGTTAGAAATGATTAGATTACCCAGGAACCATTAAAAAATAGTTGCAGAGTAATAAATAAATATTTTCTCAGCAGAAGGAAACAGCATATTGATTTAGTGCTATCATTAATATCATTCTCGTAAGTTACCATTTGTCTGTCTTCTTAAAGTACAAGTCAATTATTAATCACTCTTTACCTTTAGTGTTACATTAAAGGGATGAATAAAGAAATCTAGTGCTTTTGTCAACAAAAAATTCTGAAAATAAAGAAGGGAGTCGTAATATAGTAATAGTGTAGATGGTAGATGACTTTCTTATCTTATACAGTATATACCTGTCAGGTTCTCCATGTCCTTTTATCAGTTTTGTATTTCTCCCCACATTCACTTGCTTAGCCGAACCAAATTGATCACAAAGGCCCATACTTTATAGCTGGCATAAATCCATATTTAATTTCATCAGGAGAAGCAGATTGTAAGTATTTCAATATACCTTTTTGCCCATAAATGTCATGATGAAGAAAAATGGGAAACATCCTGGGAAGACTCTCCAAAGCAAGCCACCTGGAGTCAGTGTATTGCTCTCAAATGCACAAACATATGAAAGGATTCCCTTTCATACATTTGCCAAAAAGATGAAATCAGAGCAATTTGTAAGAGACATACTACCAGGACCAAAACAGCAAAGGTACTTGTTGTAGATTTACAGACAAGTGTTTACAACTGACTAAATCTGCAAGTCGGGTCACGGGTGCCCTTTGAGGAAGTTGTAAATGTTCCACTAGATTAAACATGTGCCTGTGTTAAAATGAAAACCCTCATTATGTTCCTTTTATTTATTATATTTATATCCTACCTTTCTTCCATTTTGGAGCTCAAGGTGGTTTACATGGGGTCAGAAGAGGTCACCTGGCCAGGCACAGACTAGACTCATGCTTGCTTAGCTTCAGCTAGGTTGTTCCATCATGCGCCCTCCAGCTGTACCCTGGGACCCAATTCTCTCTCTTTGAGTTGCACTGTGGTGACTGCTTTTTTAAAGAGTTAGCTTAGCTACCTTGAGTCCTTCAGGGATAGGTAAGTTCATAAATGTTTAAAGTGAATAAAATTCCTTTTGAAAAAAGTAGCACTACTTCTGTTCTCCCCCTCTGGAATTTGTTAAATTCTTGTAAGTTTTTCTTTTAATGTGATAATGAACAACTTCTAAGACAAACCCAGCCACTGTGAGCCCATTCTTGTTGGGGAAGATGGGTTGAAATAGGTTAAATACATGGAAGTTATATAAATCCTGAATTGTTTCCTTCAGTATTTTTTACTGAATGCATACCATTGTCACTCCAAATGGGATTTGTCCCACTGCATTTAAAAAGCATCTGTTTTATGAAACAACCAATAGTTACTCTATTGGAATCTGTTAATTTTTTAACAAAAAGCATCTGGATATAGTGACTAAAAGTATTGTTGATTGTGTCATGAACAACTAGCAAGAGTAATGTTTTGTTTTTTTAAAAATGGCTAAGAATGCTGTAGGATGAAAATTATGTTCAATTTTAATTACTTTTCATTTGTTCAGGGGTAGGATTAAAGGTCTCATATAAATGTGTTCATTTTATCCCATTAGTCAACTATCTCTAAATATAGGAAAAACATGACCTGAGCCAGGCTAATTGTTTAGCTTAACACCCCTCAAACCACAGGTGGTGCTTAATAGATATCGTGTGTTGTTTTTTTTACTCTCAGCACTTTAACAAAATATTCAGCGAGTTTTCAGAACATTTCTATTTTGATTAGCATGTCTTTATTTTAATCAGCAGAAATTATTTGAGAAAATGGGCATGTGTAATTAGAGGATTATTGGTGGCTTCTGTTATGCCCAGCGTTTCACTCTCCAAGATTTGGTGGTGGCCACTGGTTTAGATGACTTTTAAAAGGCATTCAACAAATGCATGTATCTAAATGGATATCTAAACCGAACCTCTATGTATAGAGAGACTATACACCTGAATATTAAATGCTGGGGAGAACAACAGAGAAGGCCACAAACTGTACATGAGTCACAAGTATGATCTGGCTGTGAATAAGGCTAATGCGATTTTAGGCTGCATTAAGAGAAGGATAGTATCTGGGTTGCCAGGTCCCTCTTCATTTCCGGTAGGAGGCTTTTTGGGGAGGAGCCTGAGGACGGTGGGGTTTGGGGAGGGGAGGGACTTCAATGCTATAGAGTCCAATTGCCAAAGCAGCAATTTTCTCCAGGTGAACTGATCTCTAACGGCTGGGGATCAGTTGTAAAAGCAGGAAATCTCCAGCTAGTACCTGGAGGTTGGCAACCCTATATCTGAGACATAAAGTAGTAGTTCAGTTCTATTCTGTTCTAGTCAGCTCTCACGTGGAATATTGCGCTGAACGGGCAGCCCAATCCTAATTGTGGGGGAGACAAAGGGGATAGGAACCAGCGTGACCCAAGCATTGGCATTAGTGCCACTTGCGCAGGCTAAACTGGCATGAACCCTGGCACAGGGCCACTTGTGCTGTTTTGGGGAGCCTCGTGGCAGCATGAGCCACAGGCACCAGTGTAGCTTCACTGGAAGCGTTTTCCCGGTGCAACGGCTTCCGCCAGCATCAAAGGGGACATTCCCAGGGGGAAAGCTGACTTTAGTCAGCTTCCCTAAGCCCTTTCGGCTTTAGACAAAATACCACAGAAGTCCAGTGGCACCTTAAAGACTAACCAGATTTATCCATCCTGCTCTTTTGTCAGTCAAAGTTCATTTCTGCAGATGCATCTGGGAAGAAAATCATTTTGGAGATTTCTATAGCAAAAATCACTGAAGGGCAGGAGGAGGGACTAGCGCAGTGAGAGGTTTGGTGGGAACACGATGCTTTCAGGTGCATTTTCGTGTGTAAGGGGCTGGAACTGATTTGGTTGTTACACAGAATAGATGAGGAGAGAGGCCAGAGATTCCAGCCTCTCACGGGGTACAGAAAAAGAAGAGTAATGGTAAATATGAAGAAGCAGCATAGGCAAAATTAACACCAGGAAAGGGTTACAAAAGAGCCCCGTGACACAGAGTGTTAAGCTGCAGTACTGCAGTCAAAAGCTCTGCTCACAACCTGAGTTCGATCCCGACGGGAGTCAGTTTCAGGTAGCCGACTCAATGTTGACTCAGCCTTCTCTCCTTCCGAGGTCGGTAAAACAAGTACCCAGCTTGCTGGGCGTAAAGGGAAGATGACTGGGGAAGGCACACCACCCCGTAAACATAGTCTGCCTAGTAAACGTTGGGATATGACATCACCCAATGGGTCAGAAATGACCCGGTGCTTGCACAGGGGACTACCTTTACCTTAAAGGGTTACAGTATGATACACCATGTTAAGAAGAGCCAGAATGTTTCTAAAAAGTGAGTCCTGTTGAGCTATTAGCGAGGAAATCAATACTCTGTTTAGACCAGGGTGATAGTATTCAATTGCTCGATGAATTCTAATTCTGCACTTTCATGTTCTTCCTTTGAGGGTTTTTTGGGGGGGGGGCAGGAAAACACTTACTTTCAGATTTGCAGCAGTATGTCCAGGAAGATTAAAATGTTCCCCTGCAGATTTCAGAATGTTGCTTTTTATGTCAGATTTGTGTTCATTGATTCTGTCATGTAGGGAGCAACCCCTTTGTCCAGTGTCGATTGTAGAAGGGCAGTTGGCACATGATGGCATATATTAGATTGTTTAATGAGCAAGTAAATGAGCCAAAGATGGTATAGCTGATGTTGTTAGGTATCATAAGAGTATTGTCTGACTGCAGAGGGGGACAAAGCTGGCAGCATTTGGTTCCTGGGTTTGTGTCTCTATAGGGTGCTCCATCATTGATAGTGAAAAGCTGTTTGATGTTGGCAGAAATCTGTCTGTAAGTGAGGAAAGACCTGCCACCCAAGCCCTGTGTAAAAGAAATATCCTTATCCAGGAGAAGATGTATGTTATTGATGATGTGCTGAACTGGTTAAGTTGTGAGCCAATGGAATTATGTTTGTTACCTCCTTTGAGTCTGTCTTGAAGCAGGTTGGCTCTGAGTACCAGTCTATCTGTTGATATGCTCCTTTACTTTACTGGGAGGATACTGAAATCCTAAGAATGCTTTGGTTCTTGTAGGTTATCCGGGCTGTGTGACCGTGGTCTTGGTATTTTCTTTCCTGATGTATCGCCAGCAGCTGTGGTAGGCATCTTCAGAGGAGTAACACTGAAGGACAGTGTCTCTCAGTGTCAAGTGTGTAGGAAGAGTAATATAGTCAGAAGTGGGGGGTTGAGCTGAATCATTGTCCTGAATCATTGTCCTTTCTGACTATATATCATTGTCCTTTCTGACTATATATTACTCTTCCTACACACTTGACACTGAGAGACACTGTCCTTCAGTGTTACTCCTCCGAAGATGCCTGCCACAGCTGCTGGCGAAACGTCAGGAAAGAAAATACCAAGACCACGGTCACACAGCCCGGATAACCTACAAGAACCAATGAACTCTGACCGTGAAAGCCTTCGACAATATCCTAAGAATGCTTTTTGTAAATCTTTCATGTAAGAGTCCCTGCCTGGAGGAACTGGAGCAAATACGGTTATAACACAGGGCTCAACTGCAAACTATGGATTGTTTTATGTTTTGTATGTTCTGAGTGGTAGCTGGACTGCAGGAACGTTTGGCAGTCAGTGGGTTTTCAATATAAGGTGGTGCTTATGTGTCCATTGCAGAGTCTCATAGTGGCGTCAAGGTAATGTACCTGTGCATGGACTGATCAATTTTAAGGTTAATGCTGGGGTGAACATTTTTTAAGTGCTGATGGAATCTCTCGAGAGCCTCCTTCCCATACATCCAGATGGTGAAACTATCATCAATAAATCTTAACTATAGAAGAGGGGCAAATGAGTAGGAGCTGAGGAAGCACTGTTCTAAGGCAGTAATGAAAATGTGTACATACTGTGGTGCCATGAGGATGCCTATGACTACGCCATTAATCTGAATGTAAACTGTTGTTAAATTTGAAGTCGTAGGTAAGGAAAATAGGTAGCATAAGCCTAGCATAAGTTTGCTGCTGTATTATCCAGGATAATGTTCCTAATGGCTTGTAGTCCATCTTTGTGGTAAATAATCAACAAAATCCATGGTTGCTAAAATGAAGTTTTCCAGGAGGCTGCCAATGGACTGTAGTTTACTCAGGACATCTGTTGTGTCCCATAAGCAACTGGGGGTATTAATTACATACGACTTGAGGATGGGGTTTATATATATGATAATATTGTATTGGAGAGCTGCCTGTGTGTGCGCTATGAAGGCCAGATCAAAAAGTTTCAGATTCCAGCAACTGCAGAATCGTTTCTTACGGATTTGCAAGATCTACACTCCACCGTTTCAAATGGTTAAGACTGTATTGCAGAGAAATTAAATCCTATTGCAGTCTTTTGAAGAAAACTGCTAGTTGTGATTATTTTAAGAATATTAGATTGTCCATTTCTATATTAATCAGCTCAGCTTAGGGTAGACCTATTTTTTTCCAGGGTCTCCAGTAGTATGTTTTAACTGCCTGGGCCTATCATCAGCTTATAGATAACAGTCTGGCCATCTTGCCATATTTTTCTTTCTGCTTATTTTTATTTACGTTTCAGGCTTTAAACAAGCATTTCCATGATTCCCCCTCTTTAATTTGTTTCAGCCTGTCATTATTGGAATTGGTCCATATATACCTGTATAATTAAGGATGAGAATGGCTGGTACTGTAGAGAACTCTGGCATCTTACCTGGAAGCAAAAAAAAATCTGTTGTTAATTTGTTTATTTTGGGTTTTTTTTCTTTTCTTTTTCTTTGTTTCTTTTTACTTTCTTTTTTCCTTTTTGTTTGGAGATGGGAATATGGTTTTTTCATATCCTTTTGTATATCCCAAATGTATATCCTTTTTTTAAAAAAGTTTTTCTTGTTTATTTTCTGGGTTTTTTAAGGAAATAAAAAGACAAAGATAATTGTTTTAGAATTAAAGATGTCAGCACTAATGTATTTATTATAATAGTGAACAAAAAGGCTATGTTGTTATTTTATCATTACTTCCTTAGTTTTGATGGTATTAGAAAACCAAAAACCAAGAGATGGTTATTGTATAAAAGTCCTCATACTGAGGCAGTTATGTGTCTTTTTACTGCTCATTCCCGCTAACTATCTATTGCATTTTTATCCTGACCTGCTTCCAAGGAGTTCAAGTCTCATTTGTTTGAGGCCAACATGTCAGTTTTAAGGAGGTTGGTAATGAGATTTGTTCTGTAACATAATCACTAAAGGTAGAACTCAGATGGAGCACTTGTTCTGAAGCTGATTTAAGTGGTATGAAAGGTAAAGGCCACTAAATCAAACGTTGTACAGCATTTAGAGCCTTCTTTGGAAGAGTCCATAATTTCAGAAATAAACTTATCATTTAAATGAAATATGTACTGCAAATTGGGCACACCCTTTTAGTCCTATCTGTGTTAAGTTTCCAGGCAACATCTAAAATCACAATAACTGGACATCATTAGAACTGGCTATGGTTACCAACCTCCAGGTAGGGCCTGGAGTTACCCCAGAAATACAACTGCTCTCCAGACTACAGAAATTAGTTCCCTTAGAGGATCTTGCAGATTTGGAAAACAGAATCTATGGCATCACATCCCTGCTGAGCTCCTTCCCCTTTCCGATCTCTGCTCTCCCAGGCACTGCCTCCAAATCTCCAGGAATATCCAAAAATGGAGATGACGTCCTGATATGGGCCATACCACTTCAGGTTATAGGCAAGGTCTTACATGATTAAATTCTCCTCCATGTCATTAAAAAATTTTTTTTGCATTGATAACTAGAATATCAGGAAGAAAGCGAAGGCTTTTCCCCTGACATATTTTCTATGTGGAGAGATGTTTTTGTGGTATGGAGGAATGTTCAGTCATGAAAGACCTGGCTGCAATCTGAATTGGTACAATGCAGGCACAGGTTTACTATCTAGGCCACACTAACAGCTTTAAACGCCAAGGACATCTGTGTCTCGTGTTTTACTGCTAGATATACAGCAAATGTGTGTGTGTTGGGGGGGAATTGGGGGATATAATGAGAACTGCTTCTTAGGAAATCCTCTTGGTGTTGCTGAACAGGAAATAATCATACCCCCTCCCTCTTATATGTGTTTTGAAGGGCAACACTGCATTTTAAAATGCACACATGCCTTTCCTAACTGATGCTGTTTCCATATTTCGTTACATCTTGTGAGGCTGGCCCTTAGTAGTAGCACTGTTTTAAGTTGCTACAGCTTAAGCATCATGCCTCCAGGCCTTCATTAAAAGAGATTTTTGGGGCAGGGGGGAGGGAGCCTACCTCCATCCTAAAGGAAAAATAGACAACACCACTCCCTGAAGAGAGTCACTACTATATCCCAATTTATTGTGTTCAAAGGGGTCTTTGACCAGCAGCGAGGCATAGTGATACTGAAGAACACATGGGGAAGGGGGGAGCTTCCTATTGTTGTGATGCTTCAGTGGCAGAACACTGAGGAATCTGTAAAGCTGGAAACAGTGTGGTAACTGACCCTGAGGAACCAAAGTGACTGTTAGAGACAAAAGCACACATTTTTCTGCACCATTGCACTGCAGAACTAAAATCCCCCCCTGGGCTCATTGAAAACAAATGCAGGGTTTGACAATGATGACTAACATTTGAACACTTTCCTGACAAGTGCTGCCAAGGAGATCCTGATAAATCATTTGGTGCAACGCTCAGTGGGCAATTCCCAGAATGAAATCCATCAGCA
Source organism: Euleptes europaea (assembly GCF_029931775.1). Taxonomy (NCBI): domain Eukaryota; kingdom Metazoa; phylum Chordata; class Lepidosauria; order Squamata; family Sphaerodactylidae; genus Euleptes; species Euleptes europaea. The sequence continues at coordinate 76,585,832 of NC_079315.1, forward strand.
CTTCATCATTGCCTCTCTTCATCCCCAGACTGCATCAAATATTCTGTGACATAGTTGCTTCCTAATGAGAAGAGTATTTCATTATCAAGTGCAGCAATTAGAATCAAAACTATTTGACTGAGAAATGGTCAGTTTGAGAGATCTACAGTGCAATCCTAAACAGGGTCCAATGGTGTCAATGTACTTAACTCTGCATAGAATGACACGGTTAGTATTGTTTCATTATTGAACAAAAGTGATACTTGCAGGGAAATATCAGATGTAGGGCAAATGCATATGGATATTGTAAAAGGGGACAGGTTGCAATGCATATGTGGCTGCCCTGTGCAGCACATCTGCCTCAAGGTATATGAACCTGGAGGGTTTTACACCTGTTCCTGAAGTCAAATCAAATCAAATTTATTAATACTGTCGACTGACCAATCATGTGCCAACACATCAAAATTTCCAGACCCAATAGTTTTGCACTGCAGAATCACAGACTGCCTGTATATATAAAGGTTTAAGGTCAATAAAAGCAACCCTTGGTTAAAATTATCATATTAAAATTGATAAAATTGTAAAATATTCTAACAATCATTTTCTAATAAAGTTCTGTGTATTTTAATAGCAACAGCACAGAACTTGGCAGTTTGGAGCGTAAGCTGAGGGTCTTCTCCTAGCAGGAGCTTCTTTGCCAAAAGCTCAACTGGCTCTTCAGGGAATTTAAACTTTGATCTAACTTTGTGGTAGAATGGGCAACATATCAGTTGTTCCTGAAGTCAAACCAGGACCAGCATCATATCCATGAAATTCGGTGTACATTTATAGCACTAAAAGAATAACTGAACTGTACGCCTCCTTTGCACAGGGGTCACATTGTTCAAAAATTTGTGACTAGTCACCTGAGTTTGTTAATTCAACCCTGCAGTAGGTCACTTCCCATATATTGAATGCATTGTGGAAGCACTGTCTGCTGTTAGAAGAGTTGCTAAAAACCACATCATAGATTCAATATGATCTATATTCATATATTCCATGCAACTACATATGAGACGCTCTTTCACACATGCCCAGAAAAGGGGTTTTATGTCCTAGATTCCCAATGGATCCTTGCAAATAGGAACTCTTAACTGCACCTTGAAAAGTTTTAAAAGATTAAAGACAACATGATAACTGTTGGAAGTCACACCAGTCATGACAAATAGTGTTATTACAAGCTGGGGACCAGTAAGGACTTGTGGGGGCATCTCATTTTATCCTCCCCTACTGTTTCCTCTTTCTCATCTCTGATAGCCCTCATAACTTCTCCCCCTTTCCTGCTTCATTCTCTCCTTCCCATCCACAAGCCAGCGTATCTTTATCTATCCCCATCTTCAGCTTTTTCTCCTTCCCTGGCAGCCTCTACCTGGGAAAACTGTTTCCCAATTGCACAGTGCTAGCTGCTGGGCCAGGCCCAGTTGCTCGTTGGGGGACACACAAGGACTTACAGACAGCACCTCCTCCCCACCATTTCCTCTCTCTTGCATGGTATCAAGTTGGGTGGTGGTTGCCCCTGGCCATGATGAGTTCTCCCTCAAAGGCCAAAACAACCCTAGAAATGGACTTACCCTCTCCACCTGGCTTTTACTGACAGAAATCAAGGCTTCATCTGGCAATACTATTGTGGTCGCCTAGCAACAGCATTTGTTTCTTAAAGCTACAGTTGCTGCTTCTACTATTTGTATTACTTTTTAAATTTCAGATTTTTCTGCAAACCTTTTATCAGGTTGATAGGAAAATCTGCCCTGTCCATTCATGGCTCCAATCTCCAGATTTAAGTATCCACAGATTTGGCCATGTTGAGAATTAGATATATTGATTACCTCACATTGCATTTCATGTATTGCAGTACATGGTGGTAGAAATGCAAAGTCAAAAGCACAATCCATGTAAAACCTTTTATGTGTCATTGGGTGGTCCTCATAAAAAGTATTACATGCATTGTGTTACAAGCTTTTGCTTATGGACCAACACAGCTGTAAACCTGTGTACTTGGTAAAGCCAGCCCAACATAGATACGGCTTTGATGTGTTAGTTGCGATTAGATTTTGCTCTGCTACCCAGCTCAGCTTTGAAATTCTGTCTAATATAATTGTTTTGTATTTAAATCAGAGATCCACAGCATGATCCATAGAGCATTTCTCAAAGAAAGTTTGTTAAAATATCCACAAAGTATGAAAAGTATTTAATATGCTAATCATGCCAGAGCTCCATTGGCCTTGTTATGCCGATGGTGTGGTGGGGTAGAAATGCTATGTTTGCTCATGGACCAATCAAGGAAGGTTAAACAAGATGATACTCTAATGGCACACTTCTAATTAAGGCTATGAGGTCAACTTTCTCAGTGTTTTGAAAACTAGCTAAGGTGCAGTCTATTGAACCATTCCAAATGATTCAGCACTAAGGCCACTTTTAGAATGAACTGATCCAATCTGCTAGTTTGCTTGCTTTGATTCTGGAGGTAATGACCACATGTTTCATTGTGTGAGTAGCAATAATAGGTAGCTCTTATCATCAACTCAGAGGGGAGGGACCTGTCATTTTTTGTAGGTTTGTGTGTGTGTGTGTGTGTGTGTGTGTGTGCGTGCATTGGTGTGGTTTTATGCTCTGAGAAAGGTTGGACTCTCTTTAAACCAGGCCCCAAAAAATAAAGAGATACCTTCAATCTCCTCTTGCATGAAAACCACTACCTAGGAATTAACAGACCTGTGTGGATTTATGGGGTCTGATAATTATTGCTCCCTGTGCCACACTTTGAACCATCACAAACACAACTGTACAGAAATGTGCAGGTTGTGTGGGACCGCTGAATGCCTGACAATATCAGGCATGCCTCAAAAATGCCCCCAGTGTTGTTTCTATACCCCCAGTGAATTCTGTTTTAAAAGACACTGTGAACAAGCTATAGCTGGTTCTATAGAATGTATTCCCAGGGTTTGGTGCAAGACTTGTCATTCTTTTAAAAATCTGAAACACAGGTTTAAGAAATGCAAAGGCCGGGTGTGCAATTCGTGTGGAGGGGTACTGGAGGATGATGAAAAAGCCCATGACCTCTGCTTTTTGCAGCCTCTTAAGCACCGTGAGATTTCAGGCAGGTACATTTTTTTTACTTTGAATGCACTCAGGAAACAGGCGAACACATACCTAACTATATCTATGCCAGGGCTTTAGAGGGCGATTCCAAATGGAGTCAGGCGGGTAAGAGCTGGGAATTCAAATCCCCCTCCTGTGTGGCTGATTTTGTCAGATTTTTTCTCAGATCGTCTACATGTAAATATGTGTGTTTTTTAGCTCATAATTTTAAAAGTTATGACTCGTATTTCGTTCTTAAACAGCTTTTGGTGGAAAGAATGCAGCCTGAGATCATAACTGTGGGGGGTAAAATAATTACCATCACCCTGAAAACCCACGATATAAGATTCACAATTCCCTCAAAAAAAAATGCACTGGGAATCATACACACACACACCCTGCCTGGCAGCAGCTGGAACCACCAACCCCCCCACACACATTGCCCCGCCCCCTCACAGTCACACCAATGCACACACACACATAAACCTGCAAAAAATGACAGGTCCCTCCCCTCTGAGTCGATGATAAGAGCTACCTATTATTGCTACTGTGTGAAATCTGCATAGCGATAGATAAAACATACAAACATGCTTCTCACAAAAAATAATGGCTGGCCTTGAGTTTTAGGCTTGATCTTAGAGATTCCTTCCACTTTTTCAAGAAGGCTGAAGGAAGATTACAATCCATACATGAGATTCTTCAATATTGTTTAGCCTGTATATATATTTTTTGGAATGTTGAGAATGGGAACAAAATGGCTTCTGGGGACAGGGACAGTCAACCAAAAAATGAGTGGGCCAATAACAAAATGTTGGGAGGCTACAAGCCAAGCAATCTCCTACAATGAAAGCACCCTCCCATATCCTAATCTCAGTTGCTGTTTGGTGGCTAAGAAATTCTTTGTGCTCCACTAGGCACAGGAGCAACCATGTTAGTAGTCCCCACCAAATACTAACTAGGGGATGTGAACTATGATTCAGTAACTGCCAGATATGGTCCTTCTGGGAGAAAGTTTGAGGTTCCCTTTTTCTGCCATCCTCAGCACATGCTCAACATGATCTATAGATAGTAGAGAGGCCAATTCAAAAGCTGTGACTTAAAATGAAAAGATAATATATGACCTTGATTACTTAGATCCATTGATTAACAGCTTGACGGATGATAAAGTCTCGAAGACTATGCTGTGTGTCTGGGCTCGCAAACAGGTTGAGTTTTCCATTTTTAAACTGCAACTATGACTTAATCACACATTCCAAGTACAAAGAGAATTAACCCAATTTAAATCATTCACCAACTCCTACGACCCACATAAATCAACTCATTACCTCTCACTGAAAACAAACAAATTGAATGGTTTTACTAAGTAGTAAATTGATTCAGTCTATTTTTGAAGTACCAAAAAAAAAAAACCAGCCATAATTAGGCCATTAGCCTAAAAAATAAATAATTCATTATAAAAGAGAAAGAGGGAAAAAAACGCTGCCATTGCTAAGCTTTCTGGATAAGATAAATGTGGGTTTTGCCATATTAAGGCAATCTGTGCCAGGGTTTCTCTTGCATCTTCTCTTGCACGCACTTCCATCCCATACTTGTTTCTGTCCTTTCCTTGTGTACCATGGCAGCAATCATTTCTGTGAAGCAAGTGTCTCACTATGACCCATGATTGTTCCTCTGTTAATCCCATTTCTTTTGTGCAGTCACTGGCATAGGAAAATTATGCAGATGAAATAAGCATGGTGGCAGATTGTGCCGCTTGTGGCTGTGTGGTGCTTGCAGCCCACCAACTGTCCCCAGTCCAACAGGCTATGCCAGAAACCAACATGTAAACAGTTAACAGATTAGATTAATTGTGCCCCAAACCATATACTATCTTTTACTGTTCTAATTCTAAACGAAAATAATTTGTTTAACACAAAAAAAGTCAATATACACCAGAATCCTAAAAGCACTCTTCTGGGTGTAATCCCCATTGAAAAGGCCTGAGTAGGATTCTGAGTAAACTGCTCAGGGTGGTACTATTAATATGAGCAATATATACACACAACAAAAGGTCTAATTAAACTAATACTTGAAGGTCACCAAGTCCATTAGAGTAGCAGCTGGATGAGGCCTGGAATCGGCAGCAAGTAGACATTTCTGACCTCAGAACCTCTCTGACTATAGGAAGGACTTTGGCTACATGCTGCTGCAGGCCTCCAGGTTGTCATTTGTACAGTGATGCTGTTGTAGGTTGTGGGTTGGATCACGGAGGTAAGTCAGATAGCCAGGGCTATCTCTCTTACTTTGCATGTCCCTTTGCATGCTCCTCTGCCTCATTTTGTCTTCTAGATTCTGTATTTCCTTTCCTTGATGCCCCTCTGTCTTTTTCTAGGAGATGACAGCAAACTTCTTAACATTGTATCTCAGACGTGAGATTTCCTATACTTCTCCCCCTCCCAGCCAACTTCTCAGCATATTCTAAGTAAAGCTTTGCCAATCCCCCCCACCCACCCAGGTATCTTTTCCTGCTGTAGTTCCTGTAGCCATCAGGAGAAAAATAGTGTAAAAAAATCACCATTGGGTGATGCCAAGATATCCCTTTTGGGCGAAATCCAGAAGTTACAACAGTCTGCTCTAGGAATATTTTTTGAGTTTTCTCCAGAAATGATGTCATACCATCATCCAACAGCACCCCCATCCCCACTCCCACCCCAGGCTCCTACCAGTGGCATAAACCCTATTTGTGGCCTCAGTCATGAGCTGGGGAAGAGGACAATACAGACAAAACACAAGTTCTTGACAGGTAAAATGGCCACAACTTTTATTTTTATTTTTTTAAAGTTTTTATTGTTTTTATTACAAGACATGGGAAAAGGGAAACAGGGAAAGGGCTAATCAGACTGTATTTGTTTCCATTTCGATTACACCGGCGTACGGACATTCTTTGTCATTATCTCTATCATAATCTTACTTTTTCTTCTATTACTATTATATCATTCGTACATCAGTTCTCTAATATTATTTTTGATATCTTTAATGTTACCTTTCAATCTATTATGAAAAACAATCGCAAATGTCATGACAACACTAACTGAAATATATACTTATGAACTATCATATTTATCATAAAAAGATTGCCATTTCTGTTTGTGCTCCTTGATCATCTCATGATGTAGCAAGGTAGAAAGTTTTGACATCATTGCATATTCATGCATTTTTGTAATCCACATCTTTATGTCTGGTATCTCCTTATCCTTCCATTTTTGCGCCAATAACAATCTTGCCGCTGATGTACAGCTCTCTTTGATTGGGTGAGATTTGAGTTGGAATGGCCACAACTTTTATTTTAACAACTGAAGAGGTTTGGCTCGGCATGTGGTGCTGGATCTGGCTTTGGGTGACCCGCCTGCCACCTGATGGAAGACACCATCCCTCAGTCCACTTGCTTAGGGGAGCACCCTGGCAGAGGCAGACCAGCTGGGCTGCACATGGGAGCATGCCACTATGTGTTCCCCCTGCCACCTGTGGGCATGGTGAGTTCTGACAGCCCCTGAGATGAGCACACCTATCACAAGCCTATACATTCAAGGTCCCTTGGGGGGACCCCCGACTGGCACACAGGCTCAATCCTCCCCAAACTGAATCCAGTCCAAGGCCAAAACTGCCAAAGTTTTGACAAAAGACACAGATGATTAAGGAGAAACAAAAGTAACCGAACCAATAAAACAACCAGCAAAAGGGAAGGAGGGAGGATAAAAACCCAAAGTGAAAAGAAAGGACCATGCAGATACTTCCTTTAAATGCTAGGCCAGTGGACCCGAGGGAAAACCTCCCCTGGCTTCTCCAGGACCCACTGGCTAGCTCACTCACTGCCAGATTGGTGTAGTGGTTAAGGGCAATGGACTCTAATCTAAGAACCAGGTTTGATTCCTCACTCCTCCACGTGAGTGGTGGATTCTAATGTGGTGAACCGGGTTGGTTTCCCCACTCCTACACATGAAGCAAGCTGGGTGACCTTGGGCTAGTCACACTTCTCTTCGAGCTCTCTCAGCCTCACCTATCTCACAATGTGTCTGTTGTGGGGAGAGGAAGGGAAGGAGATTGTAGACCAGTTTGATTCTCTGTAAAACGTAGAGAAAATTGGCATATAAAACCCAACTACTACTCCTCTTCCTCCTCCTCCTCCTCTTCTCCTCCTCCTCCTCCTTCTAGTCAAGGATCAGACCTCTGGCCACACCCAGGTTTAAATACCTTTAACAAGAAGGAGTTTAGATTTTATGCCACTGGCAGTCATGTTCCCGCAATTTGCCTCCCCATCATCTGGAGCTATATGCTTGGCAGCCTCCTGCTTAATGGCAGCATGTGCTCCACATTACCCAGGTTGATTTTAGGTGGCTGGTGTGCAGATGGTCTTGGGCTAAGGGCATGGCTGGGCCAGATATTATTTCAACACTTTCTAACTAGATGATTCTGTGCGATGACTTGTCTCCTAAAGACTATCACCGTAACACTGTCAATGAATGGGAAGCACACTGTCTGCAGTCTGAAAAGTTTCCATTGTGTTAAATGTCATCCACTTGCTTCTTTGCGTTATCATCTATAAACATACACTATTTATAGCCTTGTTTTCCTCAGGCTCAATGTTTGAGTCAATTGTCAAGAGTTTAGCTGCCGCTCTGCAATGCTGGCTACAGATATAAATATGTCACACAGAATCAAATTGGATAGCAATAGCCCCAACTTCATGGTTACACACACACACTTGGACAAAGTCTTTCACTATTTGTACATTTGTATGACTTGTCAAAGCAGAAGGCTGTTCTTTTCTGAAGTAAGTAGTCTGGGCAACACTTGTTATTCCTGCCAGTAGCTGCCTATATAAACTTGTTCTATGGTTTACAACAAGAAATTTCAAAACAGATTGAAAGTACTTTTTCCCCTTTGGGAGCAGAAACAATTCATATCATTACACCCAGAACTATGTTATTGGCTTAGCACCAGATGTTCCTTCCCTGTTTTCAAAAAAAGCAAGGAGGAAATAGGCAGATGTAGAAGTGGGCTGAGGTGTCTATGTGTGGGGAACAGCAACTGTGCTGTATTTTATTGCTTCTCATTATGGTGAAACTCTCTGTCAATGAATACTGAGTTTTGCACAAAGCTGAGATTGCACGAATAAGGTTCACAGTAATTTACTATGCTCATAGAGGTTTCTATAATTCATGGGAGCATACGGTGAATTTCAATAATGGCCCACTCAGCATTAACCCCTGCTGTGGCATTGTCCTCCTGTGGCAGGAATAGGAGCAACCCATCACTCTGGCTCTTTATTTTGACAGTCGGAGGGAAAACCAGTTGTGTTTATGTTGTTGAGAATTTCACTTCTACTTCACTAGCTAGCAAAAACATCAACCAGCCATCACCCCATTAGCCATCACTGGGTCTCAGGGCTTATTCCAGTCGTTGTGTACAGGCTGCTGAAAAGATCAGGCTGTATGGGATCCCTTCCTCCTCCTGTGAAATTTCTTTAATTTCTCTACATGAGCGGTGGATTCTAATCTGGTGAACCAGGTTGGATACCACACTCCTCCACGTGAAGCTTGCTGGGTGACTTTAGGCTAGTCACAGTTCTCTCAGAACTCTCTCAGCCCCACCTACCTCATAAGGAGTCTGTTGTGGGGAGGGAAAGGGAAGGTGATTGTAAGTCACTTTGAGACTTCTTAAAGGTAGAGAAAAATCGAGGTTAAAAAAAAACTCTTCTTCTTCTTCCTCTTCCTCTTCTGACTCTTTTTTAACCTTCTTCCTCCTTAAAATGCCCCGGATATTTCACTTGAGGAAGAACTGCCAAATTCGCCTCCAAATGTTTCTCTATATGAATCTCAATGGCAGTTTAAGGATGACAGAAATTTCCTGAGAAATTTTACAGAACATATACAAGCTCATTTTGTTGCTCTTTAAAGTTCCTTGAGTGATTTTTCCCCCTCACAGGAAGCTCCAGATTTGCCTCTTCTCTTTGGTGGCATTCTGCACAATGGATGTAGTGTAAGAATTCCCCATATCCTTAGCCTCCACCTGTATGCAGACTTGTCACCACCACATATCCAAAGCAGAAGTTACATAAGAACATAAGAAAAGCCCGGCTGGATCAGACCGAGGCCCATCAAGTCCAGCAGTCTGTTCACACTGTGGCCAACCAGGTGCCTCTAGCAAGCCACTAACAAGATGACTTGAGCAGCACCATCCTGGTTCTGGTGTGGAAACACTGCAGGTAGTGTAATTGTCACACACAGTAAAGCATCTTTAAAGTTGGACCTGCAATGTGGAACACTCTTTGTATATACAGACCTGTAAAGCTGCCTTATACCAAGTCAGGGCACCGATCTAGCTATGATATCAAGGGCCTTGGAGAAACTCCTTCTCAATACCTCTTACCTAATGGTCTTTAGCTTAACATACCAGTGATTGAATGTAGGACCTTCTGCATACAAAACATGTGTTCTTCCATGGTGCCAAAGTGGTAAATTCACAGTTAAATAGGCCCTCAGTCACTCTCTTCAGCTACTCATGGAAAATGAAACATTGTGCCTGGCTGGGTAGGTGAATCTTCTTGGAAAGGTACTTCAGTTAAGCTAACAGGTTACTCATTCAGATCTAGTCATTAAACACCAGATGTCCCTGGGTCAGTCAAGTGGAAACTGTAAATTGGTATTTCCCAAACGTTATTGATGATGGGTATAGCTCAATTCATATGTGATGCATTGTATATTACAGAGTGGGTTTTTGTTTGTTTGTTTGTTTTTTGGTGATGCTTAGGATTAAAATGAGATGCATCCTTCCTACTTCCTAGTATATGAAAAACATATAGCCTTTGTCTGGGATCATCTTAACAATCAGGTTGCAAAAAAAATATGCGTGCCAGCGGTTACAGCTGTTTGGGTGTAGGCAGTTCATTTTCTTTGAAGCGCTCATTAGCTAAGCTGAGGCAGCTGCAGTTCATTAAAAATCAGCATATTAAATAGAAAATAGCAAGCTGTGATGAAAGGTGACAACAAGCACTTTGTCTATAAAATTATGTTGAAAAAATCAAATCAGGAACATTCTTGTGCTCTGGGAACAAGTAAGAGCTTTTGCTTTTGCTCTTACTCATTCCCAGAGCACAAGAATGTTCCTGATTTGATTTTTCAAGAGTAAGAGCTTTTGCTCTTACTCACTAGGGAGGGACAGCTGGGAATATACTAACGAAGAGCATTCGGAAATATCAGAAAGGTCCCTAATCCAATCAAAATAATTCCTGATATTCAGAAGCAGGTGGAAGTTTTCCAGTTAGATGGTTTTTCCGGCAGTTTTCTTTCTGGTTTCAGAATCAGGTCATCGCTTTCGGTGTGTGAGAGAAATTGCTGATTCAGGACGGAGATCTGTAATTTCATGTCAAAGCACAAAGCAGCCACAATTTTTCCCTGATATCAACCCTCCTCCCCAGCGCTGACAGTCACACCCGTGTCAGAAAGTGAAAGGCAGTCCTTCCCATTCATGTGTCATGAATCTAAAGGGGGGCTCACAAAAACAAGCAATGATATACAAATCAGAGGAATTAAACCCTGCCCAGTCCCATGACCTAATGTGGTATCAGAAGTGTGTGCGTGTGCGTGCGTGCATGTGTGTGTGTGTGTGTTTCTCAGTCAAATTCTGATAAAGTAATGTGAGAGGTGCTGTTCAAATCCCCTCACCTATGTGCTACATTTTGTAAAACTCAGAGGCTCCAGCCTGGGAAATGAATGCCACTTCATGTCTGTCTACATGCAAGCAAGAATTTTGATTACCTCCAGAACAGGGATTCTTTCTTTCTGAAAACGTGTTTCCTGTTGGCACCCATGTAAACAGCTTATCAGGCTGATATCAGGCAGTGATATTGATGAATGTGGCAAAAGTTTTAAAAATAAAATATGACCGGAATCTTAATTCAAATTATTATTATTTTTGGGCGGGCATACCCCTACCAAACACTAAACTTGGGAAATTCCTTTTTAGAAGAGGGAGAATGAGCAACACTTACTACTCATCTCTCCAACCTGCTTGAGGCAAATACAGTGGAGCACACAAGCCCCACAGGTGAAAAATCCTTGTGCTGCTGGACTGCCCTACGCATTGAATCTATGGGGTGGGGAGATCTAATTTTTTTTTTAATGTGCCAGCAGAATGCTAGAGCCATAACTTTAAAACAAGGATGTAATTAAAGCATTTGGCCAATCACCTGAGGGGATGATGCTCAGAACAGGATTGATTTTCTTGGGTCAGAAGCGAGTGCCGTATCCCTTGTCTATGTCAATCCAGCATGTATATAAGTCAGCTTTCTTCCCTCTCTTATCTTAAGCCTAGAAGCCTTTCCTCATGTGGCTATCGTTCATTCCTAATGATTTTGTTGGCTGAACGTTTTGGGATGTTTTGTGACATTGAACTCACCTTTCTTTCTTTCTCCTCATTGTTCATTCACTCTCACACTCCCAGTCATGTTGAGGCTAGTATACACATTATGGCCACCACATGGCTTTCACTTTAAATTAATCAGCATGATTGCTATTTTCACGTAGTAAGCCATTTGTGTGCTTAGCACATGGCTGGAATAATTTTCTCCACATCAGCGCAAACCTCTTCTTTCAGATTTTTGCTCTGGTATGGAGAAAATTGCTGCAATTGTGCATGAACCATTATACACAAACAGCTTAGCATGTGATAACAGCTTCCATGTGGAGTGATTTAAAATGGCCTTCTACAGTGCCTGTATTCTGCAGAACACTTGGGGTCTCACCTCTGTTCATAAAAGTCCACTTTGTACGTTAACTTTTCTGATATTGTGGGCTTCTCCACATATTAGCATGCATTTTGTTTTGCACAAATGGTAGCATGAGTGTGCTTTCCAGTTCAGGAGCACAGATTGGGGGCCCGCTATGTTTTTGCATAAAAATGTAGATATAAAACTAGGCAAAAGAGCCAATCGTACAATGAAGAATATTTATTGTTCCGGTAAAAACAAATTCCTTTTTTTTTTTTTTTTTTTGCATAATCCTTCTTCAGGGGAAATATAATACACAATTGTAAGAGTTGAATCCCCATAAAAATCAGTTATTAAATTACTAAATGCAAAATGTATTTAAAAATAAGTGTACAGTTATTAATGGTTTTAAAAGCAACCAGTTAAAAAAGAACTGCTAGTTAGAACAGTTTCAGCCCATTCCTGAGGGGGAGAGCTGAGCTGGTGGATGGAGGCAGCGCAGCCGAGCTGCCTTAAAAGAGGCGTGGTGTAGTGGTTAAGAGCAGTGGTTTGGAGTGGTGGAGTCTGATCTGGAGAACCGAGTTTGATTCCCCACTCCGCCACATGAGCGGTGGAGGCTAATCTGGTGAACTGGATTTGTTCCCCACTCCTCCACATGAAGCCAACTCGGTGACCTTGGGTTAGTCACACACTCTCAGCCCCACCTACCCCACAGGGTGTCTGTTGTGGGGAGGGGAAAGGAAGATGGTTGTAAGCTGGTTTGATTTTCCCTTAAGTGGTAGAGAAAGTTGGCATATGAAAACCAAATCATCACCATCACCTTCTTCTACTTCTACTTCTACAGCCATTCACAAATAACAACCCCAATTTTTATTAACTACACAAACATCAACTTTTTTGGGGGTGGCTGGAATCTGCAGTGATCTCAGCCAATTAAGCTGCTTGCTTTTCAGATGAACATTCTTGCAAAAATTACTTGAAAACCTTATTTTGCATTTTAATTAATTTTAGCAATAACTTCAACTGAAGATGCTCAAGCTGCTTCACCCCCTGGCCTTTCAGGATTCTGTTCTCTGGGTCTGAAAGTGAGTAGGTGTGGGCACTTGTTCTATGTGCAGGGGTGATGGTGCAACAATGTTCTGATTCCAACCATGTACCAAGAGGATATTTTTTAAAATTGCCCTGAAGTTTCGTTGTCCAACACACTGAAACTATGTTTCAGAGTCAGAAGTAGCCACTGAGAGAAGCTGGTCCAGCAGCTGCTCAGAGTGAAATTGCCTGCTAATGCCTGCTATCTTTGCCTACATTTCCCTTTAACACAAAATGCGTAGAGTTTACAAAGCAATTTGAAGATGCGGGGAGATGCTTCAGGGGAACCTATGCCAAAGTTCTGTTCAGATACATGGATATTAAATGCTGTCGTGCCTCTGATAGCCAATGAGTAGAGTTGCCAGTTCTTCTTCTTCTTCTTCAGCCATCCCCCCCCCCTGAAGCCGAAATGCTGCCCTTACCCTCAAGCCTGGTGGAACCGCTCCATAGGGTTCCTTGGGGATATGCCACTAAAAAGGTGGCATAACTCGAGGTAAGGGCAAAGGGGTCGTTCCCAGCCTGAAAGGGATTAGGAAGCTGCCTAAAGGCAGTTCCTCCCCAGGAACGCCACCCATCAGGATGCCGGCAGGAGGCTGAGCTGGCATCCCAGAGCCACACTGCCGCGGCAGTGCAGGGAGGACGGCGTTGGTGGCCCAATGCCAATCTTGTCAGCTCAAGTAGCACGGGTGCTGCCGCAAGTGGAACAGATGCCGGCACGGGCTTTTGCACACCTCTTAAGAACTTTCAGCCCTCGAGCTCAGGAATGGGCTGTTAGAGCTTATTCCATTCTTATGATTGTAAATAAAGCGGAGAAACAACAATTCTATGAAAGCAAAAGGGATAAGATACCAGCCCTGTGTCAGAAAAGTTTTGGCATGACATTTTTTTTTAATTTAAGCTACAATCCAAGCTCATTGGTAGTTACCTGTAAGCTTTCACCTCACTCCAGTTTCAAACCATGCCAACAGCTTTGTTTTAACTGGACATTACTCCCAAACACAATGGGCTTCTTGTCTACGTATTTGTGGAGCCGCAGTTCCAGGGAACCTATGCTATACACTTGATTCTGTCCTCTTTATACAGAGCCCAGATCTAAATTTCTCACAGCGTTTTTAAGGGCCTAAATCTTTTTTCAGATTCAGAGAAGCTGCTCTTTCTTGTTTCAGACGCCAATCCAGTTGTCTCCTATAGAAAGTCACTCTATTTTCCTTATTTTCCTAAGCAGCCAGGAAAATCTGGGCTAAAGCTGTTTTTAATCAGGGTGTTTAATGCATTTAATTACTAGCTTTTTTGGAGTCAGACTCTTCTAATGTTACTATTTATGATTGGATTTTGTATAGGGTTGCCAGTAGGGCTGTTGAAAAAAAAATTCGGTAAAGTTCAGCTTCGGCAAAATTTGCCCCTTTTTAATTCGGGACATGCCGAAGTCCGAACTCCCCCGCTTCTGATCCGTGAAATTCGGCGCGAGATCCGGAGTTCGGGGGAAAATTCGGCCGGGTCTTTGAAGTGCTGGGTGCCGCCTGCCCAGGCGGCGCCCATCACTTCAAAGAGTCGGGAAGGGGGCGTGGGTCTTTAAAGAGCCCCGTGAAGGCACGGGGGGGGGGGAACAGATCTGCGCCTCCCAGCTGGAAGGCGCAGATCTGATTAAAGCGCCCCCCGCGTGCCTTCATGGAAGCCCCGTGAAGGCGCCAGGGGCAGATGGGTTTAAAGACCCCCGCCCCTCTTCCCAGGAGTCCCAGGAAGAGGGGCGGTGGGTCGTCAAGCCCCTCTGCACTGTCTGAGCAGGCAGCGCAGAGGGGTTTAAAGACCCCCCGCCCCTCTTCCCGGGAGTCCCGGGAAGAGGGGCGGGGGGTTGTCAAGCCCCTCTGCGCTGTCTGCGCAGGCAGCGCAGAGGGGTTTAATGACCCCCCACCCCTCTGCTGATGCCCTGAACCCCGAATTTGCCGAATTTATTCACGAACACCCCGAACTCGCTGAATTCGGCTCCCTGTTTTCCCCTCCTTTTTTGTTCGGTTCGTCCCAAACTAAAAACCGCCGAATCAGTGGAAATTCGGCTGTTTTTCGGTTCGGGACGAACTGAATCGACAGCCCTAGTTGCCAGGTCCCTCTTCACCACCGGCAGGAGATTTTTGGACTGGAGCCTGAGGAAGATGGGGTTTGGGGAGGGGAGGGACTTCAATGCCATAGAGCCCAATTGCCAAAGCGGCCATTTTCTCCAGGTGGACTGATATCTATTGGCTGGTGATCAGTTGTAATAGCGAGAGAGCTCCAGCTACTACCTGGAGGTTGGCAACCCTAGTTTTGTACGACATATTGTGATGGCCATTGGCCACAAACAGTAAACTTTTATCATATCGTTATCCAGCTGACATTCCCAACTGAGCACTTATGCTTTTCGATTACCTTGACTCCTCCCTAATGTCTCTGCACATTATTACAAAGCCATCAGTTTAAAAACCTATTTCTTTCCCCCCAAATTCTTAGATAGACTGAACCAGTGCTCCAGATGGGGCAGTATACCTATTGAATCCACCTAGGGTTGCCAACCTCCAGGTACTAGCTGGAGATCTCCTGCTATTACAACTGATCTCCAGCCAATAGAGATCAGTTCACCTGGAGAAAATGGCCGCCTTGGCAATTGGACTCTGTGGCATTGAAGTCCCTCCCCTCCCCTCTCCAAACCCTGCCCTCCTCAGGCTCCGCCCCAAAAACCTCCCACTGGTGGTGAAGATGGACCTGGCAACCCCAGATCTACCCTGGCTATGGCCTCGTCTCATTCGAATTGCTAGTGCAAGAATAAGAAAAAAATTAAAGCAAAACCTCCTGCTGTGACCATTGGGTGACACATCTTCATGTGCTTTTACACATTACAAACTGTTTGCAGCCTTATGAAGAGGCCTCCTAATCTTGCCTGATCTTGCTATTTCTCCCATGCCCGCATATCACAGCTGGACATCTCATTTGTCACCTCCACTTGCTTGTTTTTTTAGCTGTTCATTCCTTGCAGGTTTATGTCCTTGCAAGTTGTTGCGTTGTCAGCTGCCTTGAGCCTAAGGAAATAAGGCGGGGTATAGACATCTAAATAAAATAAATCATTCCTTGCCTTCTTCTGGCAGCAAATGCTGCATTTTCCTTGACCAGTGCTGCTCCCAAGTGATACACACTGAAAGGCTCTGCCTTGTGCTGGTGTTCCACAAATACACACATACATGTGCATGCAAGTGCACTCCTAGAAGCTTGCAATGCCTCCATTTCTTCCTCCACTCCCAGAAGCTACCAGACAGTCTTTTTTATTGTATTCCCTTTTTCTCTTCCCTGAAATGTATAGCATTTATTTAATCACAGACTACCTGGATGGAGGGCAAAACTGAATTTGCAATTAAAGCCTTAGTTGGTCCATTTCACTGACTGCTTTGTTAAAGCTAGCTGCTCTCTCTATAGATACATAGCCACATCATTCTGTGTACTTAGTTGGAGAACTGCATTGCCCAGTTAGTTTCCCTATTTCCTAATGTCCAGGTATCCATAGCATGGAAAAGGTGATCCATTCCAACTGAAGGAAGAGCAACAGTTGTAGCTAGGGTTGCCAACCTCCAGGTGGTGGCTGGAGCTCTCCTGCTATTACAATTGATCTCCAGCTGATAGAGATCAGTTCACCTGGAGAAAATGGCCGCTTTGGCAATTGAACTCTAAGGCACTGAAGTCCCTCCCCTCCCCAAACCCTGCCCTTCTCAGGCTCCGCCCCAAAAACCTTCTGCTGATGGCAAAGAGGGACTTGGCAACCCTAGTTGTAACTACTAATTAAAAGCAAATCAATCAGATCATGGCATTCTTTTCCGTGATTAAAACTGGTTCTGCTTTCTAAAACAGAAGAAAAGGATGTATTAGAAACATCTGCTTAGGGTAGGAGAAGAAAATCAGTTTACAGTAATATTCACTTATAGCTATTCCCTCTCCCATAGTACTAGAAAGTGAGGTCATCTATTGAAGCTGGAGGGTGACAGATTCAAAACAGATAAAAGGAAGTATTTTTTTTCACACAACGCATAGTTAAATTGTGGAATTCCCTGCCCCAGGATGTGGTGATGGCTGCCAACTTGGAAGGCTTTAAGAGGGGAGTGGACATATTCATGGAAGAAAGGGGTATTAATGGCTATTAGTTAAAATGGATACTAGTCATGCTGCATACCTATTCCTTCCAGGATCAGAGGAGCATGCCTATTATATTAGGTGCTGTGGAACTCAGGCAGGATGGTGCTGCTGCAGTCGTCTTGTTTGTGGCTTCCTAGAGGCACCTGGTTGGCCACTGTGTGAACAGACTGCTGAACCTGATGGGCCTTGGTCTGGGCCTTTCTTATGTTCTTATGAAAAGAGAAAAGGGATCATTTTAAACCATGATGATTTTCAAATGATAGATTAACATTCTTTCTTCTCATTTGCAACTGGGCAGGAAACAAAAAGCACAACCCTAAACAGAGTTACACCCATGTAAACCCTTCAATGGACTTATAGACAATAACTCAGCAAGGATTTGCACATTAAAACACACAGGATAATATCAGCCCATGAAAATAAACATGTTAATTGTTTTTTTAAAAAGAAAATCCTAATTTATTTATTTTTTTAAAAAAGAGGTTAGAAACAAATATTGTGGAAGAATAAAATAATAATCTAAATTTATATTTTTAGAAAAATAGTTCTGGAAGGTAGCTTGAACATTAAAATGCTTTAAAATGGGGACACCTATGTATCCCTGAGCACAACAGGCAAATGAAAATGTCAGAGCTCAGCTGAAATCAGCCTTAACACACATATTTTCAGCTTGGGAGTATTTGTAATGTGTTTTAGATTCATATAACACATTTCAAGTATTATGATGGAAAGTGTTTTATTCTTTTTAGTAATCACATAATAATAAAGGATATGATTGGCAAATGGTTTACTGATGCATTTCTGAAACACAGGTATGCAATAAAAAAACTGCAGACTACTGAAGATGAAGCGAGATGAAAGCACTGTGGGGGTTTTTTTGGGGGGGTAGACTTAACTGAGAAATCATAAAACTGTGAATAACAAGTAGCAACAAAATAAAATCTCCTGAAACTCTCCCTCCTTTTGAAAATTTATCATGGACAAAGGCTCTGCAAGCTCTTTAGAAAGTCATTTGGCCCAGGGGATTTGTACATATCCAGTGCAGCCAGGTGCCTCTCAACGACCTCTCTGTCCATGTCAACCAGCAGCCCTGATGCCATCTACCATCTCTAGTTAAGTCTGTTCTCTTCTTCAGGGGGAAAAAATGAGGCAAAATAGGCATTGAGCCTTTCTGCTGTCTCTCCGTCCTCAGTCAGAGTTTCTCCATTTTCACCCAACAGTGGGTCTGTTGCCTCTTTTACGTTGTGTTTGCTCCTCACATATCTAAAGAAGCTCTTCTTAGAAAGCCTCCCTGGCCAACCTCAGCTCACTCTGAGCTTTGGCCTTTCTGATGGCTGACCCACAGTGCCTAGCAACCCACAAATACTCTTCTTTAAAGGTATGTCCTTCCCTCCATTTCTTGAACATTACTTTCCAATATTTCTTCCCTCCATTCTCTGTCTATAAATTTCATCCCCTATCCCAGGCACAAAAGCCAGGAACAACTTAAACTGTATGTGGTCCCTGATCATAAACTAATCATTCACTGAAAGTCAATTCAGCAGAGCCAGATTAACCATTGCACTAAATTATTCTGTAGCCTTAGGGCCCTATTCTAATTAACCCCTCCTATGTTGTAATTATATAGAAGCCTCTTGATGTAGTAGTCTATTCTTAGGAGATTGCTTCTTTCATTCTGCAGCCTTTTGTAAGTGATGATCTCATTGTGAAAATTGATTCATATGTCTAGAAAGGACACATCTGCACAGTTTTTGAAGAAGACTACGTGAGATAAATTATACCACATCTATGCCTGCCTATTTGAACTGATTCATATATCAAGGGGTCAAATTCCAACATATGTTATTTTCAGGATATGTACGTTTTCCACATGGAGAGTGATTGTGCCATGGTCAAGCTGTTCACCTCCCACCCAATTTACAGTTTAAGGAATTATAGGCTAGTGAGAGGATGTAGTGATGGTCACAGGCATAGATAGCTTTAAAAAGTGGATTAGCCAGATTCATGAATGATAGCTCTATCAGTGGCTACAAGCCATGGTGACGAAAGGGAACCTCCACATTCAGATGCAGTCAGCCTCTGAATCCCAGTGCCAGGAGGGAACATCAAGGGAAGGCCTTGGCCTCTATGCCCTGTTGTTGGACTTCCAGAGGAACTTGTTAGCTGCTGTATGAGACAGGATACTGGACTAGATGGACAACTGGTCTGATCCAGAAGAGCTCTTATGTTCTTATGACTGCACTTTGTGAGAACAAAAATGGTTGAATCAGCTCTGTGTTTAACAGCTAGATTCAAGTCTAGTACCATCTTAGAGACCAACAAGATTTGGGGGGTATGAACTTTCAAAAGTCAAAGCTCCCTCTCATGAAGGAAGCGTTGACTCTTGAAAGCTTATATCCCCAAAATTGTGTTGGTCTCTAAGGTGAGCTGGACTCAAATCTAACTGTTCTGTTGTAGACCAACCTGGCAACCCTGTAGCCACTGGGTCCCACTCGGGCTTCACTCATGTCACTGATGCAGCTAGAGCTGAGGCCTTCAACAGGCTAGGGAGAGGTCAACCCTCCATCCAGGCAAAGTACTTATGCTGAGACTCCGGTACAGCTTGCAACAACAGGTTTTATACCATCCAACATGCGTACAAGGTCCCAATCAGGGCAGTTACAGCACTCCCTTGACCAGACGCCTACATTCCCTCGTCTTCCCTGTGCCAACGACACTGCCTCACTTGCTGTTGTGCACTCTTCGAACCTCCACAGCTGCTCAATATGGCCATCTTGAAATCTTCCCCCAGTTCTGGTCTTCCACCTGGCAAGCTGGGAGGGGTTACAGCCCATGCTTCCCACGGTGTCTTCTCTCTTTCTTTTTTTAATAAATTTTATTGGTTTTTTAAAACTATAAATTCTTCATAATTTTAACAACAATGTAAAAATAATGTCAAAATCACAATTACATCAATTGTTGTCTTAATTTCCAATAAACATAAAAAATAAATTGACTTCCCCATCACCTCCATCTACCTCTTAATAAAGTGTTACTATCCTTCGTTAACATATTCTGATCATAATATTAATCTCATTCTAAAGTTTCATGTTATATAAAATTTTACATTCTGGATCAGAGTAAAAAGTAACCTTCCATTTTTCCCAGATCTTATACATTGTCACAATGATTCATCCAAGCCTCCCATTTTCCCAAATTTCTCCAACTCCACCAGTTCTAACATTTAAATGATTTAATCCCTTTATTCTGAAACATTTGTCCCTTTCCATTTGGCTGCATAAGATGATCTTGCAGCCATTATAACATAAATTTAATCATGCTAAGTAACATCATCTCCAATATTTTTGGGATATTTTTCTGTTTAATCAATCTTATTTCATTGTAAATCATATCCCAAATCCATATCACAAGTCCACCCCTTATAAAAAAGGAAAAGAAAAAACCAATATCCTTACTACATTCCAACATTTTCCTTGAAATGACAATCCCATTAATATTGATAATTCCAATATACATTTATATCACATCGGTAGTCTATATAAGGAGGACTTGTTTACATAATCCCAAAATGATGTCTAAATCTTAATTCCACTACACCGTAAATAGCCATGCCACCCATCCACACTGTCAAAGCCTTCCAATCCAGCAATCATATTTAAATCAGTCCTTTAACCATGGTCTAATACTTCCTTCTGCAACTGAAATAAGTCAGTCAGGTATGGGAACAGGATCTCTCTATTCTCTCTCATTTCCTCAGGCAGGTTGCGTAACCAAAAATAATTCTTTCTGGCCTTCATCTCCGTCATGGCTTCAATCTGTTTTCCTTGACCTGCTCTCTTCTTCCTTATATCCACACGTCCTTCCATAACTTTTTTAGATGAAAAGTCCATTTCTTGCATGTCTGTTCTCATTGTCACAAGCTGGTTACCTTCTTGGACTTCTGTCTTCTTCTTTGTATCCTTGTATTCTTCCATAACTTTTTTGACAGAAGAATCCATTACTTGCATGTCTGTATTGGTAGCCATCATTTGAACCTTCATATCTTTTATGTCTTCTGTAACCAGATCCAACTTCTGATTACATATCTGTGATGATTGGTCAAGAGTCGTCATCATTGAAATCAGTTGAGCCATCTGTGTTGATATCTGTTTTAATTGTTTAATTGTCGCCTCAGAATGTTTAGAAAGCATGTCCTGCACTTTTTTTTCCATGGTTAAATTCTGTAAAGTTTCCTTTAATTTCGTAAAGGCAGGGCTATGAATTAAGCCAGATCAGGGAGATGTTCCAGACATTTACATAAGTAACTTAGTTAAGAAATTGATGGTCGTCTAGCAGGAGTCCATTGCATGTAGTTAATAAAGAATATTTCATTGACCAGCTTAATATTTTTTTCGGGTTGAAGAAATAAGTATTTAGGCTTAAAATAACTTTTTAAAGTTGAAAATACCAACGAGTTTTACCAGACTCTCTAGATCGGCAGAACCAGGAAGTATTCCAGGAATTACCTCATCGCGGACCTTCTATCATCTCTTCTCTATGGTTGTTACCTTCAGGAATGGTTTTAGTGTAACACGAGTAAGACGAATTTCCGGTCCTACGACCTGCTTCCTGTTGATTTGCTTGCAGAACAATGGAGAGGGATATTGAATGAAGCACAGAGTCTTCCGGTCCAAGATATCCTCTTTGTTGTAAAACGTGGCTGGAGGACCTTTTTTACACCAGACAAATTCTCAAAGGTTTCTCCCTCCCCTTCCTTTAAGGACGCGTCGGATTGGCAGATCTTAAATCAATCATTCAAGCTCGTTGTTTTAGTTTGAGCTGATCAGTTTGATAAGGCTCCTGCTGCTTTGTCTGATGGATCTCATGCAGCAAAATCGTCCAGTTCAATTAAGGGAGGAACACGGTTACCAGGAATGTTTTCTTCTACCCCCTGTTATTCGAGAACGCCAGTGAAGAACGAAAGATTCTTATCTACTCACTTGGGCGTCTGGAGGTGAGGTTCTAATCTTAATGTAGTCCTTATGATGTTTATAAGGTGCTGGAGGGTAGAGTCTAATGCCGAAGTTGCGCTCTGGCGATTTCAATCCCTTCGTGCCCACGGGATCAACGTCTGAATCTCCGGGGGACTTAATAAAGCTCCCTCGGAGTATTCAGGAGATCAAACCGCATGAATGGCTGCAGGGAGTTCCTGCTTCCCAGCCCACTTGCAAGGGCTGGATTGGGGTGCGGTAAATCACCCCAAATTACATGCAAACTTGGATTCCCCCCAGGAGCCCCTGGGAGGACGTGGCACTCAGCCCAGCATCAGCACCAGAAGTTGCTTCCCACGGTGTCTTCTCCAGCCAAGGGAACACCCTCTCCAGACAGAGTAGCTCCAGCTCACAATAACCAGCCATGATCCAGCCAGTGGCTAGGGTTGCCAGGTCCATCTTCACTATTGGTGGGAGGTTTTTGGGGTGGGGCCTCAGGAGGGTGGAGTTTGGGGAGGGGAGGGATTTCAATGCCATAGAGTCCAAATGCCAAAGCGGCCATTTTCTCCAGGTGATCTCTATTGGCTGGAGATCAGTTGTAATAGCAGGAGATCTCCAGCTAGTACATGGAGGTTGGCAACCCTACTGGTGGCCTTCTGGCCATACCAAAGCTATGGGTTTACCTGCTCCAGCTGAGCCCTCTCTCTTGTCCCTTAAAGGCACCCCACCCTTCCTTGTCTCCTCAGTGCCACATACCCTCTGAAACTATTCTCTGTGTTTAAAGAACACACTCTCTCTACTCTGCCAAATTCATAAAAGAATATTTAAAAAAATACCGATGCACTATTGCAGTCCCAGGGACATACTCTCATAAACCATGGGGATTCCGTTCACATGCTACTGTTCTCTGTGCAAATTCAACACAGAAGACAGCCATGAAGTCTTTTTGTAATTTGTGAACTGGACTTGAATTTCACAGTATGAGGCTCCGTGTAACAATGTGCTGTGATTATCCCTTTCTAGATTTTTGATTGTTAGAACTCCTGCTTTTGGAAGCCAAAATTCGCTTGCTTGACTTTATTCAGAATTGCTATTGGCAGCAAAACTCACAAATGCCATTCTTGGTTGCCATGGCCACTACATTACTTGTATATCATATGTAGCTTCTACTTGTGAAAAGCAGTAAGGACTGAAACAAAATGCAGCCACGGTGCAGTAATGCAACACCAATTTCAGTATATACTTCAAGGGATTACCAATTAATAAAGAGTCCCCAAGATATTTTGTTGTTAATAACACAAAATCACTCATTTCATTTCTCTATAACTTTCATAGCACATACTCTTCAAAACTGTCCAGCTCCTTTCAGTACTGAAACATATATGTTTTATCGAACCTAGATTAAATAATTAGGGTATTTACAAATATATAATTTACAGTTGTTTGCTTTCCAAATACATTTATATCAAATCTGTGCTGGGAAATATTGGCATCCATAAAACAGGATGCACGTTAGTCAACAGTTTAGCCAGTCTGTTGCCCCTATGCCTTGTACTTGATATCATAGAATCATAGAGTTGGAAGGGACCACCAGAGTCATCTAGTCCAACCCCCTGCACAATGCAAGAATTTCACAACTACCTCCCCCACACATCCCCAGTGACCCCTACTCCATGCCCAGAAGATGGCCAAGATGTCCTCCCTCTCATGATCTGCCTAAGGTCATAGAATCAACATTGCTGACAGATGGCCATCTAGCCTCTGCTTAAAAATCTCCAGGGAAGGAGCACTTACCACCTCCTGAGGAAGCCTGTTCCACTGAGGAATCATTCTAACTTAATGAACATGGTATTGTGAGATTGCTGTTCAAGTATTGGGGCCCAGGCTTGCAATTAAAGAATGTTAATGGTTTTTAAAAAAAAAAAAAAAAAGTTGCAGACCATTCATTGGAAACAAATTACCTGAAGATGGTCTCCTGGTTGTTCTCATTCTCATGTTTAAGAATCCGTCAGAGTTTGAGAAGGTCTCTCTCTCTCACACACACACACACAAGTTGTGCATGTATATGTAGAAGGGTATCTGCAGTTTGAGTTTGAAGCAGGCAGACATAGAGAAGCAAAGAAAGCAAAAAAAGGTAAAGGTCCCCTGTGCAAGCACCGGGTCATTCCTGACCCATGGGGTGACGTCACATCCTGGCATTTCCAAGGCAGACTTTGTTTGCGGGGTGGTTTGCCAGTGCCTTCCCCAGTCATCTTCCCTTTACCCCCAGCAAGCTGGGTACTCATTTCACCGACCTCGGAAGGATGGAAGGCTGAGCCAACCTTGAGCCGGCTACCTGAAACCAACATCCGTCGGGATCGAACTCAGGTCGTGAGCAGAGTTTTTGACTGCAGTACTGCAGCTTAACACTCTGCACCATGGGGCTCCTAGCACCTAAATTAATTAAAAGCCTAGATAAAGACAAATGTTTTGACCCGAGCCTAAAAACCATTAGGGTTGATGCCAGGTGAGCCTCAAGGGGGAGTAGGGTTGCCAGGTCCCGCTTTGCCACCAATGGGAGGATTTGGGGGTGGAGCCTGAGGAGGGCGGGGTTTGGGGAGGGGAGGGACTTCAATGCCATAGAGTCCAATTGCCAAAGAGGCCATTTTCTCCAGGTGAACTGATCTCTGCTGACTGGAGATCAGTCGTCATAGCAAAAGATAGCCAGCTGCTACCTGGAGGTTGGCAACCCTATCTCCCAGGATGCATGCACATTATGTCTGAAAAGGGCTATTCCTTCACTTTCCTTAACCTGTGCTTCTACACTACAGTTAGATAAACATTCACAGTAGACTTTTGGTGGTGTTAGGACCCTTCTTAACTTTTGTGACAACCTCAAAGGCAGTCAATTGGTATTGCAGTGGAAATAACTGTGATGTGGGTTGGGAGTGGAAAAGCTCTTAATCTCCTTCTCCTCCTGCATCATTCCAACTGGGAAGTGAATGACAGTTTAATGTTATTTAAATTTGATTTATTATTTGCTAATTATAGGGTTTTTTTATTTCATTACATCACAAAATGTTTTACAGCCTACTGTTACTACTATGTGGCACATCCAGTGGCCTGTGTACATGATTTGACTCAATCACAGTTAATTTGGCACAAAATATCCTTTTTGGATGTCTTTAGTTGTGTAGGCGGCTTTATAATTACCATTATGTTGGCTCATGAAACGCAATCCATTAAACTAGCAGGGGGAAAAAAGATGTTTTGGCATGTTTAAAGGGCTACACAACGGAAGGCCAGAAACGACTTTAATGTTGATGTGTAGCTCTATCCCATGCTTCTGTAATCAATATATTGTACAAGCTTGACTGTAATAATTGACAGGGATTGCTAACAATGCAACAGCCGTTTCTCTGTCCCTGCCCAGCTTGTTAATCTTATCTTCCAGGTATAAAAAAAGTAACTCAGATGCAGGGAAGAGCTGCTGTGCAGTTTTGCCGTGTAGCCACCGGCAGAAAGCAAATTGCGATGAATCAGCCAGGTGCCCATATTGCTGCAGGACCTGCTGCTTTATGTTGTCCTTGGGGACCACCTGTTAAGCTGAGGTCACTTTTGAAAGTTGAGACTAATAAGGCATGCTGTTTCGAGAAATACCAAATAGGCAATTTTTCGCACACCTCATGCTGTTCCTAAGGAATGCAAAGGAAAAGGGGAAGTCGGGGGGGGGGAAACACCTTGGTCAGCTTCTTTTTTTCATTCAGATACCTGAGAAAGGTAGTGCAAGTCTAGGAAAAAAATAAAGGGAAAATCCACATGTAAGGCTGTTGCACCGTCTTCGAGTGTCAGATCCACTTAAAGTCCAGGCTAATGTGGCATCTTCCCACTTTCATTTAGCCCCATTTAGTTTTTTTTGCCATCATCTGTATCCAGACACAAACATCATAAGGTGTGTTTCGGCTCTCCAGCTGCTGAGAAACAAAAAATTGCAGTGGTGATTTTTTTTTTTTTGCCCTGAAGCAAAATATTGGTTTAGATTCGGGGTGTGCATATCTATCTATTTACCAAAGTGAAAAAACCTCAAAAAATACATTTTCAGTATTTTTCAGGGTTTGTTTTTTTACATGTATAGAAAAAGGCAGCAATAAAGGCAGCCAAATTAGTGGATCCTGAATAATGCTGATTTTTTCCAGCATTATTCAGGCCGCTTTGGCCCCTCTGCCATTTTCCCCTCCCTCCCCCTCCTTCCCTCCCACCTTACTTATCTGCCCCTGAATCAATTCCACGTCACCCAGATTCATCTTAACTGATCTTCAAATGTCTTGAAGCCCTATTAGGGCTTCTTCTTTGCCAGAGCATCTGAGGTTCTGCAGAAATCATGTTGATTTGCTTCCAACAGGGTTCTGAGCACTGCGAGTTGAGAGCAGTTGCAGCACCTCTGCGATTTATCATACTTGACCATAATATTGTTTAAGACATTCAGAGGACGTGAAATTCTACAGCGTAATGCCAAAGACAGAAAACCACATTCTAAAGTTCAAACATCGAGTGGGAGAGGTTGTGGTCTGTGGTTTAGATGGCTTATGTTCTTCACTGAATTTCTTCCGATGCAGAAGGTAACTCTTACTTGCACACAACTAATTAGGGTTGCCAATCTCCAGGTACTAGCTGGATATCTCCTGCTATTACATCTGATCTCCAGCCGATAGAGATCAGTTCCCCTGGAGAAAATGGCCGCTTTGGCAATTGGACTCTATGGCATTGACGTCTCTCTCCTACCCAAATTCCCCTCTCCTCAGGCTCTGCCCCAAAAACCTCCTGCCAATTATGAAGAGGGACCTGGCAACCCTACAACTAATGCTTGCAGAAGACATGGGAAAGGAAGACATCTGTGAATATACTTTGCTTCACTACTGCCATGTTGTAGACATGCAATCTTCTACATTGGGTTTAAAGCACATGATCATATTAGCTGGCTGAACAAGAAGCTGTTTAACTAGAGGTTTTGTCCTTATCAATAACATTTTTGGATTTGTAGACACAGGGCCATAGCCAGCCTTCCTTCCTTACTAGGTGGGGCAGCTATATTTCAGTGCCAGGCCAGGCTTCTCCTAACCAGTTGGCATGTTGCTTAGAGAGGGGAAGAGTGGCAAAATCAAGATTTGGGTGGATCCAGCCTTAGGCTGATGAAGTTGCTCATCCATGTTTTAAACTGCCTATTACCCACTTTAGGTGCCTTGCTACATTTTTAAACCAGAGATGTTTCTATTCTAAAACAAGATCAAATTGTTTAAGTGGAGATTGCCATGCCAAACTAAAAGTCTGGTTTCCCCTCCTTAAAGGTAGGTCCATCCTGGCTAGAGCCCTGAGTGCATACAATCTTGACAGTGTTGGTCGCTTCTCCTTGTGGTACATAGTTTAGGCTAACCATGGTATCCTTTCCCTTATTTAATGGACCTTAGTAAAACTATTTTGGTAGGGAGATCCTTCAATACAATGTTGCAGTGGGAGATAGAAATTACTAGACAAGCCCACCTTCTGTTGCACATTTGTAGTGGGAGAGCTTGTTACCATGTAGACTAAATGGTCTTTAAAACACCAGTAGAATGTGGCTGAATGTAAGCTTACTGGGTAACCTTAGGTCTGTCACTGTCTCTCAGCCTAGCTTACCTTGCATGGAGGCCACTTTATGTAACCCCTCCAAGCTCCATACGTGAACAGGATGCTGCCGCTAATAAAATGAACTGAATCAGATGTCAGGTTGAGCCAGGCACATATGTTAAGCTGACAAGGGTAGATGGTTGGCCTGCTGCTCATCTGGCTCGGAAGCTTCCCACCCTCATTTACATCAACCTTCATGAAAGTGTGACTCATCCGCTCGTTCAAACTATTTCAGAAATATCTTACATTATCCTGTAAATTGCTGAGAAAGATGTAATGATTCTATCAAGTAGGACTGATTTAGGCTAATGTCTTTATTTCTTCCAGTTCTTATACAAAGTCATTGTTTATGATAGAGAAAAGCAAAGGAAACTAGTAAGGGAGAAGATAAGAGAGACGGGATTGCCTATGTGACAGAACTGGGCTGTATTGTCAAAATACTGTATAAATAACAAAAGAAATTCTGATCATGAAGCGTAGGAATGACATCAGAAACAGTTCATAATCTGTAGTGTACTTTCTTTGGAACTTCTTATGGGAAGTTTTTGAAACTACCTATTGAACATTTGCAGCACAAGAATAAAATCTCCAGTGTGAGGTTGCCGTGACTCTACATGATGTTTCTCAGAAACAGGTTTTGAGTAAGAGATATGTGGTAGGCAAATGAAGAATGAATGTGTATCTGTTGTCAGGTTTTGCTCTGTTCGAGGCAACAGTAGCTGAACATCATTGCAAATACAGAAATGGAAGGATAATGCAGGATTCATAAAATATGTGCAGCTGTATCTGATTTATGCATGTCTTGAAACTAAGAAATTCGGCACCAGCAATCCAAGACACATTAAAGCAAATAACATATGGATAATGCCCACTCAAGGACATTGGTATATTCTTGTTTGCCTGCACAATCCTGATATTTGCTTTCCAGAAATGTAAAATACATAAACTGAGGTTTACTGGTTTTAGTCACTGAGTTGCATATAAACCTTCACTGCCAAGTCTCGATGCTTCTCGTCAGTGGCCAAATGACCACTTTGCTTTGTTACTCCCATTGGTGTAACATTCTGGATTTAGGGCTATTTTCAGAAAGCTGGTTTGGACTTCTCAGCTATAGATACTTATGACCTTTTAATTCCCTTCAGGGCAGCTGAACTGCAGTTTAGACATCGTAAACGAGGTATTATTCTTTTGAAATCTTTATATACTAATTTGATTGGTTTGTGTTGGTATTTACCACATTTTTTCCAGTTCACGTTTTTTCTGTTCAATTATGCTCCATTTTCTTTCTCCCAGGCAGAATAAAATCAATAAAGTGGAAAGGAAAGATAAACAATAAGGAATATAAAATATACAGAAAGAACAGTAGAGAAATTAAAACTTGTTTGAAATCATGTACAATGAGGAACATCATATAAAAATAACAAATGCTGCTAGAATGTGTAGTGTTTCCTTGGAAAATTATATCTACATTTTTTCCATTCTTTCTCTTCTCCTCATTCACTATACTGTTTATCTAAGATGGCATTTGATAAAGTAAATTACTAACTTTAAGACACTATTCCCCAGCAGCTTTCTTTCCCCCACAATGCATGAGTAACTCCTGCCCTTTCATAGTCACCATAGTATCATGGGAAATAGAAAAGTAAAGTTACTAAATCCAAATCATAAATATTATATTCTGTATTAAGGCTGGCTCTCTCCATAAAAATAGGGTCTATTTCCTGGAATAAAATAAAACATTCTGTAGTAATTGATCTTGTATAGATGACCTTGCCCTCATACCCTTCATACTGTATATTTTCTCTCTAAAAATAGACACATACTATATACTTATCTTGGCTTGCTTTTAAAATAATCCACATTCTCTCTCTCTCTCTCTCTCTCTCTCTCTCTCTCTCTCTCTCTCTCTCTCTCTCTCTCTCTCTCTCATTGAGGATCTTTGGTTCATCTTCTTCAAAAAGCTATACAAGAGTTTCCCCCCCAGTCTGTTTGAATTCCTAATGCCACAGCATCTGCTGTGTGTTCTTTTTTTAATAAGGTGACTAGAATGTCATACATTATTCTAAGTTACCCTCACTAATCCCATATGTGGTGCTAGAATAATTTTCTCCAATTTATATCTAATGGCTCTGTGCAATCCAGTGCTTCCATTATTAATTGCTATGTACAAGGTTTTAGAATTTATCAAGAGGCTCCACAGCAACCTTATGCTTGGTGTTTTTAATTTGATATGTTCCCTTGTGAACCTATTTTGCCTTGCCAGTATATCACACTTCCCATGAAAGCTGCTATTATCTTGGCTTTATTCATTAATAGTGTAATTTATTATTATAGTCCACAAAGGATTTGCTATTAGAATCTGAGAAGCATAACCATAGAATTAGATCTATATAATCAAGCTGGGTCAATTGTGGAGCAGATGGGTGGTTCCCATCAAACCTGTCATGCCCACTGATGAGGATCATTCTTTCTTCCACTTTAAAGAGAAACTTTGGATTAAGGTTAGGCTCATGGGAGAATAAGTAGATAATACCCTTCCCCCCCAGCAATAAAAATCCATACAATTATATGTATCAATGACTGCAACTATCATATATTAGCTTGGATGTGTGAAACCTTTACTGTACTACAGTTCTGATAGTTTTGTGCGATCAGAAGTTTATTACAGAATGAACACAGTACCCTGTCATGTGCAGCCCAGAATCAGCATGAGAGGATGAGCCATCATCAAAGGATGACCTGTCCCTGAGACCCTCACTAGCAGACACTCCCTGTACGGTAGGTCCCTGTGAAGAAGAATCTCTTCCCAGAAGGGATCCTTCACCAGTGCCACCACCAGCCCCTGATCCAGAAGGGTTCTCAAGACAAGAGGCATCAGTATGGGTAGAACCCCTTCCAAACCCACCACAGTTCCCCCACCCCAGGAACTCAGAAAAGGAGAAGGCAAAAAATCAAGTGCAGAAACCTTGAGCAGGTGCAGGAGTGCACGCTAGGGCGTTTGCAGCTGCTCTTCCCTCATAGGACTACAGTGATGAGTCTTTACAGGGTTTGGGCTGTGTT
Source organism: Euleptes europaea (assembly GCF_029931775.1). NCBI lineage: Eukaryota > Metazoa > Chordata > Lepidosauria > Squamata > Sphaerodactylidae > Euleptes > Euleptes europaea. The sequence goes on from NC_079315.1 coordinate 76,616,585, forward strand.
ACTCTTCAGGAGGAAGAGGAGGGTTGCCAGCTCCGGGTTGGGAAATATCTGGAGATTCTGGGGGCGGAGCCTTAGGAGGGCAGGGTTTGGGTAGGGAAGGGACTTCAATGCCATAGAGTCCAATTGCCAAAGTGGTCTTTTTCTCCAGGTGAACTGATCTCTGTCGGCTGGAGATAGGGTTGCCAGGTCCCTCTTCACCACCAGCAGGAGGTTTTTAGGGCGGAGCCTGAGGACAGCAGGGTTTGGGGATGGGAGGGAAGGTCATAGAGTCCCTTTGCCAAAGAGGCCATTTTCTTCAGGTGAACTGATCTCTATAGGCTGGAGATCAGTTTTAATAGCAGGAGATCTCCAGCAAGTACCTGGAGGTTGGCAACCCTAAGGAGGAGGAAAAACTAAACTAAGATCATTGCTCTTAATGATTGGACCCAGCTGCACCTGGAAGGGAAACTGGCTACTTAAGCTTGCTGTGTGACCGTGGCTAGTGTGGAATCAATGTGTCTGCATGTAAGTGGCCAAGCCTGCCTTGGAATGGTGTCCCTGAATCTGAGACCCTGTTGTCTGACCCTGGACTGGACCTGGAATCTGCTTATTGGCTTTACCTCTGACTTTTCTGTCTGCTCAGGAGTGGTGACTTTTGGTCTGAGTTTTGGACTTTGTACTCTTGGACAGACCACTCTGCCCATCTGTTGCTGGGGCTGAGGGTTGAAGTGGTGGACCCAGACTTGCCGCTGCCTGGTTAGCAGGACATACTCCTTAACAGTGGCAATCCCACCAGATAACCTCTACCATCTCATCTGGTTATACAAACAGACCCTTAGAGCAGGGATGGTTGCATGTTCCATTTGACTTACAGTTCAGTGTAATGTTATGAAAGGAACTGTAGACGTAGTAGAGATAGGGTTGCCAACTCTTGGTTGAGAAATACCTGGAGATTTTAGGAGGTAGAGCCTGAGGAGGGTGAGGTTTGGAGATTTCAATGCCATAGAGTCCAATCGCCGAAGCGGCCATTTTCTCCAAGGGAACTGATTTCAGTCGCCTCGAGATTAGTTGTAATAGCAACCCTAAATGGAGGGCATGGCAGGGACAGAATCTTCCAGTGCTAAAGGCATTATTTAACGATGGGTTGGATCCAACCAGCCTGATTGCTCAATCTTGTCCAGTGCCCCTCCTTATTTTAGCTCATATCCTATATAGCTTTGCCCCTTTTGATGAAAAAGCATGCAAAATAGGTGAAGTCTGAAGCCTAATTTTTCAAAAACTGCACACATATACACCGTTGCTTTGCTATTGCCAAACTTTTACAGCCCATTCCTGAGCCTTGAAGCAGCCAGGGATGGCGTGGCCAAGGCGCCACTGTGGTGCCAACAAAAAGCTGGTGCAGCATTGCTGTTTCTGCAGGGGGCGTTCCCAGGCTGGAAGGGGTGAGGAAGCTGCCCTGGGAATGCCCCCCCACACACACACACACTGGCACCACACTTCTCTTCCGGGATTTAGGTCCCGGAGAGGCTGTGGCAGCGGTGAAGCTCCATGCAGTCCCAGGGTGCATTGGCACCAACAGAAATGCCCCCAGTGCCAGTGTAAGTGCCCCTTATTCCATGATAAAAGGGCACTTACACTGGCACAGGGGTCACGCCGCCTCCACATCACTTTCAGCCCCAAGCTCAGTAATGGGCTGTTATTCTGAACAGTCAAATGGACACCCAGGGTTCTGCTGGGGTCTTGCCTATATGCATTGAATCAAGCCAGCTTTTTCACTCAGTCTTGCTCATTTCTTTTCTTAGTACAGCCCCCATCCATCATGGGGCTGCAGGTCTCATGATGTCTAGCTCAGGCCTTTTGGTGATTCAAGAGGACACCCTCCTCCCCTTTTTACCAGGAGAAGAACCAGTGATTGAAGGCTATGCCAGCTGCAGTGGTGAACATATTGTGAACCTACTATCAGTTAAACAAATTGAAAAAGGAGTCTTCCACTTCTTACCATCACTAATTTTTAACAAAAGAGCAATCTTATCTTTTTATTGGACTGGGAAGAGGTAGAAAACAGCTGGGATGCTACCATTAAGGAAGAGTTCCAAAACAATGTAAATCATGAGTGTGAGTAACAAACCATCTAATGTCTGGTTTGATGAATTTTGTCTGTCTAGAAAGGTGTTAATCTGCAAAAATGCCAGTCCCAATCCTAAAGAATATAGTCTTTCAATGATATTTCCTTTCCTCCTTGTCTGCATTTACTAAAATAAATGAGTTGTGACAGAACAGACACTACATACAGCCTTTACCATATACTGATTTGCTGGGGATGGATAATCCTACTTTAGGTTATTAGCTTTGCATTTTATGATACCATAAAGTGCATTAATACTGGGGAAAAGCCATTTGTTTCATCAACTACCAAAGATGCATTATGGTCATCAGCCACCAATGGAGAACTTTGAAGTACTTAAAAGTGCTCTACAGTTTCTAACTTTTTTACACCTGGTACATTGATTCCAAAGCATCTGGATTAAAGAAAATTCTAAGTTTGTTCAAGGTTTTCAAAACTTTTGAAAGGCGAGTTGTACACTCAAGGAACCATCCTATCCTCTCTCTCTAACCTCAGTCTGTGTTGTCAAAATAGTTTAATGTCAATAAAAATCTTGCTTATTGTGATTAATTCAGTTAAAGAATTTTTTTGAATGAACCCTGGCCAAACATGGAAGCATAAAACTTGGAAGCACAATCAACTCATTTTTTTTGGCTTAGTCCCAGGTGCTCTTTAGTCATTTTCTCCATCATTTAGGTTCTGTCCCTCCATGACCTTGAGAACGTTAGAATGGCCAGTTCCTTCACAGAATTCTATGAGTTGCTCGTCTGTTTTTTTTTAAATACTCCTAGTCCACATTTTCTGACAATATTTGATTCTACTTTGATTCTACTTTGATTGCATTCCAGTCACATACGATTATCAGCACACCTTGTTTAGGCGTGTAATCAATTTCTTCCTGGACACTTGCACAAAAGCTTTCAATTTCTGCCTCTTCAGCATCTGTAGTTGGGGCATAAACTTGAATGATGGTTATGTTGATAGGCTCTCCATGAAGTCTGATATTATTCGGTCAGACTTTGCATTGTGGCTCTTGATTGCTTGTGCTACACCTCATCTCACTGTTAGAGCAACTGCATTTCTTCTGTGTTTGTCATTTCCAGAGTAAAAAAAAAAAAGTAATTTTCTGACTGAAAATGTCCTAATCCAGACCACTTTAGTTCACTCACTGCCAGAATTGCAATGTCTTAGGGCAGCGGTTGGCAAACTCATTAGTCAAAAGAGCCAAATATCAACAGTACAACGATTGAGATTTCTTTTGAGAGCCAAATTTCTTAAACTTAAACTATATAGGTAGGTACACTGTTTATTAACTTAATAAACTTTAATTAAAGTTTTAAGTCTTAATTAAACTATAGGTACACTGAATAAAACTTGATATCATTCTTAATAGTGATCTTATTTATTGATAAAAATTAAATTGTAAGTCCCTGCCATTTCCCCCTCCCCGTCCGGAGTCCTCATCTGGAGGCCTGGTCTACCGCCATAAAAGCCTATTGGTAGACCTAGCCTCTGGCTGAGTCCCATTGGGAGGCCAGGTCTACCCATTGGCGTTCTTGGCAGTAGACCTGGCCTCCGGAGGCCCATAGAAGCCAATTGGTAGACCTGACCTCTGAAGGGGGACTTTTTCCCCTCCTCGGAGTCCATGTCTACCGCCAAGAAAGCCAGTGGGTAGACATGGCCTCTGAGGAGGGAAAAAAGTAAGTAAGGTATCCATAAAATTAAATCATGACAATGACTGACAAACACTTAATGTGAACAATGTGAGCAAACTTTTCTCTAGATTCACAGATGCAGTAAACACATGAGAACATAAGAAAGGCCATGCTGGATCAGACCAAGGCCCTTCAAGTCCAGCAGTCTGTTCCCACAGTGGCCAACCAGGTGCCTCCAGGAAGCCCACAAATAAGACCAGTGCAGCATCATTGTCCTGCCTGCGTTCCATAGCACCTGATATAATAGGCCTGCTCCTCTGATCTTAGAGAGAATAGGCATGCATCATGACTAGTATCCATTTTGATTAGTAGCCATGGATAGCCCTCTCCTCCATGAACAGGTCCACTCCCCTCTTAAAGCCCTCCAAGTTGGCAGCCATCATCACCTCCTGGGGCAGAGAGACCCACCATTTAACCACGTGTTGTATGAAGAAATACTTCCTTTTATCAGTTTTGAATCTCCCACCCTCCAGCTTCAGCAGACGACCCCGAGTTGTACCATTACGTGTGTCCCGGGTTGGGGGCCCCACCCCACGCCCCGGGGCTTTCCTGCCACCCTCCACTTACCAGACAAGCCCCTGCGCTGGCTCCAAAGTGTGCCTCTTCCCTACAGGGACCCGCAGGCCCAGAAGATGATGGGGGAATGGAGAAGACGGGGCCGCAGAAGACGGGGCACCGCGGCCCAGTGCCGCTGCTGGGGATGTGCCACCAAAGGAAGCCCGCCCCGCCCAACAGCTGATAGGCGGGCGGGGGGGCCAGGAACCGCCGAGCCGCCCACCCAGCAATCACGCGGCTAGAGGGGAGGGGAGGCTTTAGCTGGGGACGCACCGCCAAAGGAAGCCCACCCCGCCCAACAGCTGATAGGCGGGCGGGGCAGGCCAGGAACTGCCGAGCCGCCCACCCAGCAATCGCGCGGCTAGAGGGGAGGCTTTAGCTGGGGACGTGCCGCCCAAGGAAGCCCGCCCAACAGCTGATAGGCAGGCAGGGCGGGCCAGGAACTGCTGAGCCGCCCATCCAGCAATCACGCGGCTAGAGGGGAGGGGAGGCTTTAGCCTCCCAACCATTGAGGGAAAGGGAAAGGGGGACCCGTCCATTCTCCATGGCGGGGGGGGGGAGAGACAGTGCGCCCGCTCGCCTGCTCTCTTGCGCTCACTCTCTCTCTCTCTCAGGCGCGCTGGCTCCGCAGCCCAGCTGCCAGTGCGAGCGGGTGTGAGAGCAGGGGCTCCGAACCAAGTTCGGAGAGCCGCACTCAACGGGCCAAAGAGCCGCATGCAGCTCACGAGCCGCGGTTTGCCAACCCCTGTCTTAGGGGTTTTAAGGTATGCATTGGTCAGAAGTGGTTTATCATTGCCTTCTTCTGCGCAGTACTAACCAGTGTCACTGCCGTTGTCTATGATAGATCCTCCACCAGAGTCATTACTGCTGTTGCCCAGTAGCTACTCTTCAAGGATTTCTGCACTCCCTCATTGAAACTTTCCATTCTCTCTGCTGATGTGTCCATTAATTCCAGAATGCCTCTTAGTCTGGTATCTCAGCTTTGACCATTCTGCCTTCAATGACTCTTCATAATATATAGTCATAGCAATATCTAAGGCTTTGAGGGAGGAGGACAGGACAAAGTCCTAAAATCGTAGAGGAAGAAGACTGTCTTCCTAATACAATATGCCAGAATTAAACATACTCTTCATAAAATGGTCGAGTCCTATTGAACTGTTTCTATCAAGAGCAAGTATTTCAGATGTGTACCCTTAGCCACCTTCCCAAGCTTTTATTCTATCACTTTTTGGTGGCTTTAGCCCTTTCTAATAGGGATAAATAGAAGTGCTTTGTCCTGTAATTACAATCTTTAATTTAAATTAGAATATTTGTGCGAAGTCAAAAAATATGTTTCTGCCATCATCCTTCTGTTCTGTGCTTGCTTATAAAAGGAACTTCCCTTTGAGGTTATAACCGGTTCTGAAATGATTAAATTGGGAGACAGGCAGGATAAAACTGCACACTGCACAGTCTTTTTATCTCTCTGAATTCCATACAGAGAATGTGTCCGTTGGAAAAAAAACCCCTTCTTATTAAATTTAGGGTGGGAAGACTCTGAGCATGAGCAATGTACTGTCATTTCTGGGGACGGGGGAAGGAATGCTACATTCTCTCTTAATAGTTGATGAGCTAAATTGCATTGTGACATAATTCTCAAAATCTGCAATGGCAGTTGTGCAATAGGAACTTAAATGTCCTCTACAAAAAAAAAAAAAGCAAATCGGGCATACCCTTTGTGCTCTGTGGCATGCTCAATGCAATCTCATTAACAAACCAGAGGAGGCCTGAAAATAGCATCCGAGCCGTGACTAGTGCAGCAATGTCCACAGGATGGCAATGACATGTAGGAGGATCATTTCCAGAAGTTCTCTCACCTTAATACCTCATTTCTTCCCATTTCTGAATTGTGTGTCTGCTACCACAGCCTAGTGACTATGGCAGGTGTCAGAATAATAGTGCTCCATCTGTTGCATATGCCAAAACTATTTTTAAAAGACTGCTTCATAGACTTGCTCTTCATAGACTGCTTCGTAGACTTGCTTCATAGACCAAATTTGCCACTTCTTTAAAGAGGATAGAATAGGGAAGCTGGGAGGCTCCAACCCTCCGTCTTTTAATAACATCAAATATTGGTAACGGTCTTATTGGTATTTTACGGTGCTGCTGTCGCTGTTTATTTTAGAATGGCGATAGTGGTTTTGTAAGACTGAATTGCTGTTTTAATCAGAGTGTTATAAACTGGAGTATTATTTGCTGAGTGCTATTGTAGTTGAAAGTTGGAGCATTGTTTTATGAAATAAATAGCAAATAAATCAGCCTGGGTTCTGGAACCATAATGTAGTGCCCAACATGAACACTTTATACCATTGCATTGAGTTATAGAGAAGGGGGGATTGCATCCGAATAAATCTGCTTTAGATCTAGTTTGGGTTCCCATTTATTTTGCTGAACATTTGGAAATCCTTTCACAAACAGTCTGGGTTTCCTGAATTATATTGGAGTGGACTGGAAGAGAGTTCTTCTCCCCATCACTACTAGTAACATCTTTACTGAAGCAGTAAATTAAAAATGATAAAATGTTTCTAAAAGTACTTGAATATCGAAACATAGCCAATTGTAATATTCATAAGTGCTTAAGTACCATTTTCTATAAATATTGTATCCATAAGTGTATTCCTTAAAGTGAGGAATACTTTTGATGCTACTTTGAGTGTTATCTTTTTATTTAGAAAAGGGCAAGAGTCCAGTAGCACCTTAAAGACTAACAAAAATATTTTCTGGTAGGGTATGAGCTTTCGTGAGCCACAGCTCATACCCTACCAGAAAACATTTTTTATAGTCTTTAAGGTGCTCCTGGACTCTTGCCCTTTTCTACTACTGCAGACAGACTAACACAGCTACCCACTGTGAATTATCTTTGTATTTGACACTTTTATCCACTCAGAAGTTGGAATGTGTATTCTATAAATATGTGTATCAATAAGTGTATTACCCAAAGTGAGGAATACTTTTGATGTTACTTTGAGTGTTATCTTTTTATTTGACACTTTTATCCACTCAGAAGTTGGAATGTGAGGACATTAATGGAGCCCTAATTAGTCCAAGTCAACTCATGCTTTCTTCCACAAAACAACAACAAAACACTACGCAGTCTGAGCCTTCTGTGACTTATCCAACACTCCTGGTCCTTTCACCTCCCCAACCCACCATGGAACTCAAAGTCAATTTATATGATCAGAATAATCCTATCATCTCAAGCAAAGTGCTTTCTGAGAAAGTTGGTCCATCCAGTGTTCATTATTTGATATGATATGAAATCATTGGCAAATGATATACAGGATTTGGATACGGCCTTGGGCTCAGGTGGCTTTCCAAGGACATTAGATAAATTCAAAAAGGATGGGTCTATCAGCAGCTAGTAGCCAAGATGGCTCAAGGGAGCCTCCACATTCTGAGGCAGTCTGCCTCTAGATTGCAGTGGACATGCTAGAAAATCTTATATAGTATATGATTTATATAACAACTGGCATAATTGTCAACTGAAGTCATTACTGAATATGAGAAAGGTGTCAAGATATATGTGATGTTTTGGACAAAGAAAAATGGTTTTAATTTCATACAGAAGATGACGTGACTTCCACAGCAAATTAAAGAGAATTTATCTATGTCTGCTTGAAACAGACTATTTTAACATGAGATGCAGTTTTGCTTTTAGACTTCTTTATATTTTTTCTCTAAATCTTCTTTTTCTATTCTTGAATTTACTACTTGCTAATTAACCTTCCACCCTCCCCCAGTGCAATAAGGGGTTGACCTTATCTCAGCTTTCATTCTGTTTTTCTTTAACAATGCATTCATGTAATTGTCATGACAGCTGTAATTGTAACTGGTGTAAAAGACCTCAACATTTTTTAAAAAGGCATGTTAAGTAGAATGGGTTATCACTACAGTACATGTCTCAACCTACAACTAAGAAGTCTAGGTGTGCACCACAGAAGTACAGGATCTGCCAGGTCTGGTCAACATGTACTGGGAATTTTGCTCTGGCTCAGCTCTTGTGTTTTCTTGCTTACCATTCACCCTGACAAGATGAATGAACACATAAGAACCCTACTGAATCAGTACAAAGGTCCATCTAGGTCAGCATCCTGTTTCCAAAGATCACACAAGCCAAGTGGGAAGTCAATGGTCTTTCTCTGTTGATTGCCCCATAGCAACTGATATTGAGAAGTGCACTACCTATGAACATGGAGGCTCCATTTATCTCTTACAGCTAATAGCCATTGATGGATTTATCCCTCCATGAATTTTCCAATCCTCTTTGAGCCATCTAAGCCATTAACCAGCCATCTCCTCATTGTGTAGCTGCAAATTCCATAAATTAATTATGTTTTGTGTGAAGGGAGTACTTTCTTTTGTCTCTCGTGAATTAACTCCCTCTCGATTTCATGACTGAGCCCAATTTCAGTTGCTATAAAAGAAGAAGAAATTTTCTCTGGGCATTTTCTCTACAGAGTCCAACATTTTGTAAACTTCTATCATGTCCTGCTTTTTGTCATAGCTATATCTAACAGTAAAGTGGTTGAGCCCCATCCCAATCATGAAAGCAGCAACGATAAACCACACACAGTCAGTTTAGGGGATGTCTATATATTTCAGGAATTTCCTATATATGCTGAAAACTATGACTCAGAAATTAACCCAGATGAGAAAAATGGTTTGAGGTCCATAGATATGTCCTAAGCAATGTAATATTAAATGTACTTATTAGAATATTTTTCAGGAAAAAAATCCATATTTCTTGACCACTAAATGAACTTCAGAGCAGAATTCCTTGTGGGTTCTGTCCATCCCTTGTTTTGTATGATATCAGAACCTTTTTCAGCCACCAAATACTGCATAAGAGAACATTTACCAGAGGGGAAGGGTGAGTGAGTTTGTGAAGAAGGAGTCATCCATGTGTACAATTGATAGTTTGCATGGACTCTATGCATTTCCATAATTCATGTAGTTTATCTGCATGCTTGGGAGCCCTGTTTTTTCAGGGTTCCTGATTGAACATACAGATGCTGCGTATGTACAGTTTGTACATGAATAGGATCTGTTCATGTGTCATTGGTTATCTAAGCTATGAAATGTGTGGAGGTTGAGATGTGGGGCCTGCTACCAAAATCCTGCATCCCATCTACATGTATATAAATGGCTAAGATTGCCAAGACTAGTTTCCATGGATTTATGCTGCTGACAGTCTCTGACCAGCTGAGTAACAGGACACTGCTTTCTAAAATTGTTCTAGATAAATTGTGCACTCTAATAATCTTACTGATGAACAGACTGTTCAAGTGAGAAGCAGAAAAAGGACTCATTTCACAGACATCTTCTAGAAGCAAGGGTGCATTTTGGATTTTCTTTTGCAACTTAGAAACCATATGTTTAAACATATGTGTCTGAATTACACTGTGAGAAAACCCATCTATATAGCTTGTTATTGTCCAGAGTAATTTTCAGTGACTCTGGAGTCTCAGGCAAAGAAATATCTTTCTCAGTATCTCTACCTGAGATCCTTTAGGTGGAGGTGCCAAGAATTGAACCAGGAACCCTTCAGGTGGCCAGACAGGACCAGGAGCCGAGGCAAACACCCAACAGCCAGGAGGGAGCTGGCCGGCAAGCGACGACGACGCGGCAGGGCCCGTCAGAAACTGGCGAAGCAGAAGGACTCGGGCTGACCCGCAGGACGAAGGGAGCCCTCGCCCCTGCCCCACCAACCAGCTGAGAGGTGGGCGGGCATGCCCAGGACGAGGCCGCGCCTGCGCAGGGCTGGGGGAACAGCTCAGTCACGAGGGATTGGTGTGGGGGGTTAAGAATGGCCCTAATAATGTCTCGGGGGCAGGGCTAAGGGAGAGGGGCCAAGAGCCCGGCCTATAAATAGGCCAGTAGAGCCGAGGCCAGGGAGGAGCGCGGTCAGGAGTCTCCTTGCTGGCGACAGTCAGAGCAAGAGACCCTGGCTTCCACAGAGGAGGAGAGTGACTCCGAGTCCCCCTCCACCTGGTCTGAGGCCGAGGAAGCTCTTGTGGCTCAACCCTGACCGACTCCCGAAGGGACGAAAGCGGTACCTTTGGGACCCCCTCACCTTACAAGCCTACTAACAGGTTATTATGGGAACAAAAAAGGGGCCATGTATGCCAGCCTGAGCACTTTGAAACAAGAGTGAGATAGTATATAATTTTTTAAAATGCTAATGCAACTAAAAAAGAAAGATGTTAGAAAGAATGATAACTGACTTATGTGGAATATTAACAGAAAAAAATAATACAAGATTAAGACATCTCCATATTTGTAGCAATGAAAGACTGGGTTCAGGCCAGATCCTATAACTGTAACACAGTGCACGAGGAGAAACCTACTTCTCACATATGTCACTAGCTAAGTTTCTAGGCCCAATAATTTAGGTTCCAGTAGCTACTGGAGTCCTGGATATTTTAATTCCTGCCTGGAAGGTATGGAAGTTTCACTATAAAGGGAAGAATAGGGCTGTTCTTGTTCTTGCCAGATTGGCTCACTTTCTGCTTGTTGATCATGAGCAGGGAGCCAATTTTTCCTCAGGCAGTTTGGCTGTTTGTGAGTAGTTTGAGCATGCTGAATGGGTTACCTTCAGCATACCTAAACAGTACAGTTCAATCAGCAGCATTTCAGGCATGCATATTCTCACACAGCCTGATCGCAGTCCTGACCCATTATTGCTCCATACCACTTCACAGCCAATTGTTTGCATAAAGAGTGAACAAATTAGTCAGTCATTCAATGATTTATAAATGAACATCATGTTTCTTTTTAAGGCTTGCTCTTTGGTGTTTGTCTCAATTTCAGTGCGTGTGTTAATGAGAGTCATTCCCATGCTGTTTATTTACCTGACCCAGCCATCCATGGCCCTGGAAGAGAATCAATTTCACTTGCTGCACAGATAGAAAAGTGGCCACAAGGGAAAAGGAAGTGAAACTCCACCACTGGCCCCCATGTAAAATCATAAGAAAAGCCATGCTGGATCAGATCTAGGCTCACTAAGTCCAGTAGTCTGTTCACACAGTGGCCAACCAGGTGCCTCTAGGAAGCCCACAAACAAGACGACTGCAGCAGCATTGTCCTGCATGTGTTCCACAGCAACTAATATAATAGGCATGCTCCTCTGATCCTGGAGAAAATTGGTATGCATAATGCTTTCGCTATATCATCCTTCTTTTTACGCCTAATAAGTGTTTTATATTGGAGTTTCTGTGCCTTCAGATCAATCAATGATGATATATTTGGATCATTCCTGTTATTTGGCAAACTGCTCCCAAAGTGCTCTCTTTGCTATTCTATATTCTTTATCAAACCATTGTTTTGAATTGTTATTCTGATTATTTAACAGGCTTTTATGATTTATGTTTATGCTAGTAAGGGTCTCTTGGATTCAGGATTAAGGGTCTCTTGGATTCAATTACTCAAACATCTGGTATAATAGGTTCTTGTTGTAATACTGGTTAGTATAAGTCTCTCAAATACTATGTGTGCAGGTATCAACTGCTTTACTAGTAATTGAGAATAGAATTTACAACATATACACATGCCTGGTTGGGTTTGAATTGTTTGTATTTGTATTCATTAATGTATTTCTGTAAATGTGTGAAGGTTTACAAAGGGTTTTAATTAACCACTGATGAAGGCCCCATAGACCGAAATGCATTTGGTATGTGGTTATAGTTATCAGCCTCAGGAAATGCCATTGTGCTATTTTAACGCTTTTAAATAATTTTAACTTTTATATAGCGCTTCTAATAAATTATACTTTCAGTATTTATACATAGACTTATATATATTTTCCTTTCACCCAACTTTGGGTACCCAGATTCCACAATGGACGCCTGTATTTGGTAGCATCATCTGTTATTCATTTTGACTAGTAGCCATGAATACCCCCTCTCCTCCATGAACATGTCCACTCCCCTCTTAAAGCCTTTCCAAGTTGGCAGCCGTCACCATATCCCACTCAGGTGAAATGGTGGCAGGGAAAAGAGATCCAGTGCTCAGCTTATGAGTGAATGTGGTTATCAAAATAGGTGTGTTCCCTTTTTTGTGGTGTTCTTGCATTGTTCACTGCTGAACATGTTTCTTGCCTAGTTCACAGCTTCTCTAGACAAGAATTTGCCTTCAGCACGCACACTGCTTGCCCCTGTTTCACTTGTTAGTATTAAACCATTAGCTTACTCCAGGCATTTCTCTTCATCCTACAGCGATTAATGAGAATATGCGCAACTTCCAAAATAATTAAGTTTATGGACACCTTGGACATAACATTGGTTGCTTTCTTAAAACAGCAAGCATTATTTCATTTTCCATGATCATAATGTCAGAAATCTCTACTAGTTATATGCAAACTTTATTATCTATGGGTCTTTGCAAATAAAGATATAATTTTCAGGTTAGGAATTTATTTTCCAGAATTATACTAATGTACAATCAAAAGCTTTAATTCCATTATCATCATTTCTATATTCACCTTTGCTTCCGCTTAATTAGTCCCAGTTTTTAAATAGTAGCCTAATCATTGTTCTCTGCATAACCTTCTAATCTTATAAAATATGGGAAAAAATAATTTCCCTGACTCTTCTCCATTTAACTTGCTTCATTTTATCATAAAGGGCAACTCATTCCAGGTAGCCTATTAATTCTGGAGCTAGAACTAAAAATAAATCCTCTGTGGAATCCATCACACGTTGTGAAAGAGACTCTAAAACTCTTGGCAGAGATTCCTCCATGGAGTTGGCAGGCAAGTGGAACAGCTGCACTATGGGGGCTCAGGAGTCAGGGCAGGGCTGACACCTGGCAGAGAGGCACTTTCATGGAGAGGCACTTTCATGGAGATCTTTCAAGAGATCTCAGGGGGTGCATTGGCTGGCATTAAGCAAGCTGTGTTCACATAGTCTTAGCGAAGCAGTCCCCTCCTTCTCTTTTAAACTGTGAATGGAGCATCTACTCCCATTAGTGTTGCCAGCTCTGAGTTGAGAAATACCTGGAGATTTTTGGGGCGGGGCCTGAGGAGGGTAGGTTTGGGGAGGGGAGGGACTTCAATGCCACAGAGTCTAATTGCCAAAGCTGCCATTTTCTCCAGGTGAACTGATCTCTATCAGCTGGAAATCAGTTGTAATAGTGAGAGATCTCCAGACATTACCTGGAGGTTGGCAACCCTAACTCCCATCTTTCAGAGCACAGGATTCGATTCAGAGAAGATTACGCCACAGATCACGTGACCCCAGTCATATTGTCTTCCCTTGCCTTTGAGACCAGTTTGGAGAGAATCACATGGACTTGTGCATTCCTCCATCACTAGGGTTGCCAATCTCCAGGTAGTAGCTGGAGATCTCCTGCTATTACACCTGATCTCTAGCCAATAGAGATCAGTTCACCTGGAGAAAATGGCCGCTTTGGCAATTGGGCTCTTGAAGTTTCAAGGTATCATGAAAATTCAAGTAAACAGGAGAAGAGGCAGGGACAGTTGATTCAATCATAGCTATTTCAAAAATGAAAAGAATTTATGGGCACGTGGGCACCAACAGTTGGGAAGGCACCTACGTGAGATGCTTTGGTCATGTTGTCCTATTGGCTGGAAAGGAACACTCAGGAGGTGAACGATTACAAATAGCACATCCATCTGATAGGTAGATCCCATGAATGTCCTAGTTTATACAACCGGGTCCTTTGTGCTGACACCTCCAGGTCTTACAGCCACCAAATATATGAACTGGGTCCTTCTGTGGCTTTGGGAGCTAAAGCTTCATTTTAAAAGTGTCTCTCCATTGCTGATTGTGCTTGACAGCACTAAGCAATGGGGCATGTGGACTGTGAACCATAAAAACCCTACTGTGATATATATATTTTTACCACTTTAGACTCTGGGTGGCGGACTGAATGTTTGATTACTTCCCTATATAAAAAAAACTCCTTGCACATTGAAAATTACCAGGTTAAGGAGAAGTACAGGCTGAAACTTTCTTCTTGGGCAGCTAGCTTTGTATGTGCACAGGATCATTATGCATGGGATCATTTTACCATTCAGTCTCCCACCTACGGTCTGCCAAACCAAGTAACTGATCCATCACGGTTAACCAATTACTTGCAGCTCCTTGGGCTGCACATATAGTTTGCTAAGCTGCTCCCAGTTCTGAATACTGCATTTGTTTCAAACTGATATTTATTTATTCATTGAAAACATTTTTACGCTGTCTTTCCATCCAATCAGAGTCCACTGACTATACCGTTTGCTAAGCTGCTCCCAATTCTGAATACTGCATTTGTTTCAACCTGATATATGTTTTAGTTATTTAAAACATTTTTATGCTGTCTTTCCACACAATCAGAATCCACAAGGTGAATATCCTTAAGCAGTTTTATATTTCAATCCCTAAGTAGCTTTAATCTTTTTTATGTGTCACAAAGAAGACCAGTCAGAATACAACAGGTTATGATTTCAGTTCTCTCTGAGTTGCTAAACAGTGAATAGCACTGCTTTTCTAATCTATAAGAGTAATGTCAGATGAATTCATGGTTCATATCACCACAGCAATTTCTTGAATGTCTGTGCTAATGAAAACCCTTACTGCTAAACTTTGTGCCAGGTTCCATCCTGGAGAGAAGAAAGGTCTACAAAGGTCTACAAAGTCTACAAGCATCAGGTCTTCTCGATAGCTGATGGTTGAAACTCACAATGTCACATTGTGTAGTTGCCTACACACAATGAAATCCTTGGAGGGAGGGATCAATGCACAACTCTTCCCAACAACCTTTTAGAGTGTTTATAAGAAGAACTGGCATTCTTCTCTGAAAGAAACATTCAAATAACCTTTTTTACCACTCCTAAAAACTAAGTCCTGTAGGACCTTATCTTGAAAATGAATTTTGCTAAGTGCGAGATTTTATATATTGAAAGAACACAATGTGGAGATTTTATCTGATTTTACCTGAGCTGTATTCACAAACTATATATTGACTATGTTTTGAGTAACTGATGAAGCTTTTTGGAATGCTTATGCTGGAGCGATTTCGTTAAGGTCAATGGTGAAAGTCCCCAAAATCCAATTGATGTACTAAATCTCAAATCAGTTTGTTTGAACCACATTTACCATGCCCTAGGGAAATTAGTTTTACTTCCCCTAAGGTTCCTTAGGCATAGATGTCCAGATCAAAAACTATGTATGATGGAAGAAGCTCTTACATGGCTGGGTTAGCCTGTTAACCACCAAGGTAGCTCTGAGAACACAAGAATGGGCAATTGATTCAATTAGAATTCATTGACTCCTCTCCAGAGGAGTCAGCGTCTCAGATTTCAAGGCTCTTACAACTTAACTCTATGCCTTATTTTGAGCCCAAAAACAAAAAACAAGACACCTTTTCATTTGTGGGCCTGAAGCTTATTTCACTTCATAATTAATTCAGCCCTATTGGACAGACAAAATATGTCATTATTGAAGTCTAGGCATAACTGATGTATAGTGCTGTGCTAAAACGAATTGTGTGTGTGTAAACTGCCATCAAGTTGTAGCTGACTTGTGGTGACCCCATAGGGTTTTCGAGGCAAGTGAGTAAGCAGAGGTGGTTTGCCATTTCCTTCCTTTGCAAAGACTTTCTTGGTGGTCTCCCATTCAAGTACCAACCTTACTTAGCTTGCGAAATCTGACAGGATTGGGCTACACTATACCATTCCATATTTCTAACATGAATTCTACTCGTCTAAGTCTATTGAAGTCACTGAGCATAGAAGAATGTAACTCTTTTTAGGATTATAGAACTTAAAGATGTAGGCATGTCTAAGGACTGAAATACACAATCTGTTTTTTAAGGAATATTCCACATGCAGCTCCAGAATGGGCAAATAACTTTCCCCAGGGCCATTTCAGCTTGGGAAAATGGCAGGTGGGAAGGCAGGAGCCCTTCTTCCCCCTTGCCACAGTCCTGAGCCAAATCATCCCCCCTCGGACTTCAAAAATAACATTCCCTGCAGCTGGTATGAGGCTAAGTCTGGCCCTAATGCTTGGTCTATACATGCAGACGGTTGGCAAATCTTGACATGGCAGAATGAGCCTTGTACCTCTTTAGACTTTACGTGGGTAGAATCACATTTTTAAAGTTCCTTTATGTAAAGGAATTCATAGGCGCTTAAGGTCAGGGAGATTTTTTTAATCCCAGCCTCTCTGAAATCAAATGAAGTGCAGGGCATAATTAGCAGGGCAATTGTCCAGCCAATAGAAAAGGCAGCTGAGGGTTCTTCATCAAGGTGTTCTGACTCCCGACTCACGCTTTCTCCCTCAGCTCATCTCAGAGTTCAAAATGAAATGTCTTTTGAGGTTTCTTAGGCAATCACTGTTGTCTGTAGTTGCCTAGGAAATCCAGAATGGCTGCCAAGATTTCATGAGGTAATCTAATGAAATCTCGGCATTAAAACATTGTTATTTTATCTACACCTTCATTATTTTTAATATAGTTTTTTTTTTCAAACTCGAGAGTTCTCCCATGTTTTGATTTGCCCTCTGAGGCTGTGCTCTGACTTAGATATATAGATATACAAGAGGGGGACTTGCAAGGACTTGTGCAGGGCATCTCATTCCCCCTCCCCTACTATTTCCTCTTTCTTTATTTCATGTATGCCCTGCCTTTTCCCTCAATGGGGACCAAAAGCAGTCACCTCTCCTCCATTTTAGCCTTAAAACAATCCTGTGAGGTAGGTTAGGCTGAGAGTGTGTGACTTGTCCAAGGTCACCCAGCAAGATTCTGTGGCAAAACGGGGCTGTCTCACATTACATTGAATGAATGTGCAGCTGAACATGTGACTGAAACTAAATGAATGCATCCTGGTTCTTTCTTACAAATAGATATATGCATGTACATGCAGGTTGAACATGCATTTGCTGAAATTTGTAAACAGGGCAAGTGTAGAGTTCCTGAATAAGGCTGAGGACATGGACTCCAAAATACTTTAACCTGGTGCATTTTTTAAAAGTTGCCATGGTTTCCTTGGATAGATCACTGTAGCATAATACATATGCTATTGTGGTGGTATGGTTCCCCATGGTCTGGTCTTACTCTGGTTATGTCTATATAGACACACAATGTGATTTAGCTGAATTATGCTTTTTCTAGAGGAGTTACAGGAATAGAATGGGCCAAGTAGCAGAGAAATACTTCCATGCTTCCTCAATAATAATAATAAAATCAGGCCTACCTCTCAGCCTAGCTTACCTCGCACAGTAATTATTTTTGAGGAAGGTTAAATGAAAAAGATGTATTACCCTGCCCTCAGCCATTGGAGAAGAGGAATTAAAAAAAAAATCAGACTGACACTATCCCATTTTTCTGTTGGTTCTGCATGCATTAATTTTCAGTTCTCATTTGTGGCAGCCTTCAAAGTGCTTCTTTGGGATTTCTTTCCCTATCTCTTTATGAAATGTAAAAATCTGGTCAGACATTGGTATTCTGTCATTTTTAGTTCTGCTTTAAATCTGACTTCTGCAATTTCTCTCCCCCCCTTTAAAGTTAGTTATTAATGTGGGTCAATAGCCTTGGCTTCTAGTCTAAGCTTTGCTGGTGTACTTGAAGAAAACAAATCTTGGAGGCATGAATGTTTTCATCTTTCAGTGCAGGCGCCTTCAAATATAAGGCTGGTCAATTTCCCTCTTTCATCTCCCTGATCCCCCCTTCTTTATCGTTATGAGCTTGGTGAAGTCTTTGTTCTGAACTCCTTTTTCATTCTTCCTCAGCATGGCTGAAATCAGAATTTACAAAGCCAACTTTTATTATGATTGTCACCTCTGACATCTCTTTTTTTAACTCTGCAAATTTTTAGACAGTGTTTCTTTCTGTCAGTGCAGTTTATACTTCGTGTGGCACACCGTTAAGCTTTGCTATTTCATTCTTCCATCTGTCATTTTGGACAGAGTGGTGGAAACCTTTTATACATGTTTCTCCAACATTCCGCATGTTTTAAACGGAGCATTTTTTATTCAGTTTAACACAGACACACAGCAGACCAAATTACATACTTTCCTGTTCTCAAATACATTCTGCATCATAGCTGAAAATGGAGAGACAGAAAACCAGTTTCCATCAATGCATTGTTCACAGATCTCCGGTGTCCTGCTTATTTGATCTAGTTCCATTATGTGACTCCATGGCCCATCTTTTCTTCCTTGCATCACTGAAATCTTAGTTCTTGCTTCAAGTAACAGTGAGTTCATCATACAGTGGACATTCTGAAGACCAGAAACACAGACTAGCTTTTGGCATGTCATAACCTTTTTTCATTTGGGTACTTGTAACTTTAACATATCACAGTTGGTGCTAGTGGATCATGGTGACGGTTGTATAACATGTAGTTTAAAGACTTTTACACTTTAAGAAAATATCTTTTTTTGTGGAATAGCACTTGATCAACTGGTGGGGTGAGGGTTACAGATTTTTACTGATACATTTTTATTTGAAATTTAATGAGCATCACCTCTCTTCCTTCATCCAAGTCATTTAAAAAAGACATTGGACAACACAGGGCCCAGGACAGAACCTTGAGGCTCTCCACATGTCACTTATCTCCAAGAGGATGAGGAACCATTAATAAGCACTCTTTGGATGTGATCTGTCAACCAGTTACAAATTCACCTAACAGTAATAGGATCCAAACCACATTTTACCAACTTGTCAACAAGAATATCATGTGGAACCTTATCAAAAGCCTTACTGAAATCAAGATAAACTCTGTCAACAACATGCCCCTGATCCAACAAGGAGTAACTCTCTCAAAAAAGGAGATAAGGTTAGTCTGACATGACTTGTTCTTGAGGAACCCATGCTGACTCGTAGTAATCACAGCCATCCTTTCTAAATGCTCAAGGACTGACTATCTGATGATTTGTTGTAAAAACTTTCCAGGTGTGGACATCTAGTTGATGGGTCGGTAGTTAGCTGGATTGTCCCTTTTCTCACTCTTGAAGATGGGGACAACATTTGTCTGCCTTCAGTCTTCTGGCATCTCACCTGTTCTCCAAGACTTATCCAAAATAATGGACGGAGGCCAAAATTACATCAGTAAGTTCCTTTAGTACACTTGGATGAAATTCATCAGGCCCTGAGGACTTAGTTTCATTTAAAGACATTAGGTGTTTATGTATCACCTGTATGCCTATCCTAGGCTGCAACTCCCTTCCTTCATTGTGTGTTCTCTTTTTGCCATGTTGAGCACTGTTTCCCCTGCAAGAGAAGACTGAGGCAAAGTAGGAATTGAGCAGATCTGCCCTCTCTTCACCACCTATTACAATTTCACTTTCCTGTCCCTACAATGGCCTTACCACTTCCTTGTTCTTTCTCTTATTTTAAACATAACCAAAGAACTCTTTTTTGTTGTATTTAGCATCTCTTGTAGTCTAGGTTCATACTAAGCTTTAGCTTTTCCAACACTCTTCCTACAAGCACTGGTTATTTGTTTATATTCATCCTTGGTTATAAGGCCTTCCTTCCATTTTCTAAACAAGTCTTTCTTAAGCATGGTGTAGTGGCTAAGAGTGGTGGACTCTAATCTGGAGCACCAGGTTTGATTCCCCACTCCTCAACACAAAGCCTGCTGGGTGACCTTGGGCTAGTCACAGTCCTCTCAGAACTCTGTCAGCCTCACCTACCTCACAAGGGGGGCATTTTTTTAGGTAGAGTCATCAAATTTGCAGCATAGCTGCAAGGGACTCTCCTTGCAAAAAACCCAAATTTTGGTGAATATGGGGTCCCGAAGGGGTTGACCTCCTCCTCCATAGAAAAACACTGTAAAATTTTCTATGGAGGGGGCAACCCCTTTGGGACCCCATAAAATTGGACCCCCTAACCCAATCTTCCCCAAATGTTGGGTTTCATGTGGGAAGAGTCCCTTGAAGCTACCCTGAAAATTTGGGAACTCTTCCTCCAAAAATGCCCCTGCAGGAGCTTCAAAATTTCCCCCCATAGACGATAATGGACCCGAATTCTTTTCGGAAACCCAGAAATAAAGCCGAATACTCATATTTACTGGTATGGGCATTCGGCTTATTTTGGGTTTACTGAAAAAATCGGGCCCAATAAACCCAAACCCGAAATGTACCATGGTTTTGTTTTGTTTTTTTGCACAACCCTAGTTCTCACAATAGAGGGAAGTAAGCACTGTGGTCCCACAAGGATTAGTATTGGGGCTGGTACGATTTGATTTGTTCATACACAATCTGGAATTGGGTGTGAGAGTGTAGCAGCCAGTTTTGCAGATGACAAAATTATTCAGGATGGTGAAAGCCAAGGCTGACTGTGAAGAGCTCCAAGAGGATCTCCACAAATTGGGTGAATGGCAACAACTACAACAGTATAGAGGGGCACAATTTTGTCTTCTTGCTCAGGCACACAATTAGCTAGTTACAGCTCTGGTTTGAAGCATGCAATCCCTCTTCCCCTCTCCCAGACATTTGTCAATAGGCAAGAACTCAGCCATTTCCACATTTAACCATTTCCACACACAGTCTTACTGCTTTGCAGACATTTCTCAGTCTATTAATTATATTTTATCCCACCCTTTCTCCAAGGAGCTTAGAGTGGTGTACATAATTCTACCGTTTTTCATTTTATCCTCACAATAATGCTTTGAATCAGGTTAGGCTCAGAATGAATACATACAAAGGTCACCCAAGTGAGTTTCATGGGAAGCAGGGATTTAACCCTGGATCTCCCCTGGCCTAGTCTATCTTTTTCCAGCCCAAAATATCAGCTTGTATATTATACCATTCCTGTTTTACTATAAGAGCTATTTCCTTTTGCAGCACAATAGCCACAATCTATATCTCTATCTTGATCATATAGTTGGAATATATTGCATGAAATTTAAGATTAACATACTAAGAACCTTTAGGCTTAGGCTGTACTGGTTGGTAAAGATGCACATATTTTAAGTACGCTTTCTAGAAAAAAACAGCCAATGTCAGTGTGTATAGCTTTCATTGGTTTGTAATTCTGAAAGAGTTTGCTCAGCTGCAAGGGAAAAGAGACAGGAGAGTCATCTAATGAGAATACCTTTTAACCACTGTGCTCTGTCTATTTAAACAGCAGGCACCAGACAGTCATAAAACAATAAATCAGAATCTGACCCCCAATCTGAAGTTTACAATTTTAGGTCTCTCTTAAAATGTCACATCTAACAATTTGGAGGCGGTGGTTGGCACATAATTCTTGTTTTATGTTTTCCTCGGAAAGTGGGGAGGGGAGGAGAAAGGGAGATAGAAAGGGGAAAAAACTTATTAAGAATGGTCAATACAAAGCACTGATGGAAGGTCTAGAGAGATGTGAATTCCATGGACAATTTGATTTACAAAATGGGAAAGCAGAGATTTAAGGAGCTGACTGATGAATGTTATAAAACTTGATACTTGCATTTTGCCAGTTTTATTTTTCATAACATTGTGGTTTTGGGTGACATTGTTCCCCCTCCACTGCCACAAGCATACATGAATTTTCTTTTGTGGTGATCAGTTTGTGATATACATTTATGGACAAATCATCATGCCATAGCCCCAGTCCAAATTAAGCCCCATGAACTTGTCATTAAAGACATACACACCAAAAAACAAAGGATTCAAATTCATAAAACTCACAGAATCGTGTGGTTTCCCAGAGTGAGAGAGAGTGAGAGATGATCCAAGAGCATGAGCGATAACCCACCTTGAACCCTGAGGAGCGGCAGGCTATAAATGTTTTAATACATACATACATACCAATAAGGACATTTCTTCCGGCCAGCTCCTGATCAGTGAATAGATCTGATATTATGTTGTGTGCCAGGAAAGTAGTTTTAGGAAATGAGAGCTTCTTTTGTCAGGAGGAATAGCATCTGACTGGTATCATCCAAGAAGCATTTCCCCAGACTCTCCCTGCCATTTCCAGGAGAGCAGGAACTTGGGAGAGCTGCTGGAGCTGAACCTTGTCACTAAATACCTAACTACTGTTGGTGGGTGGGATCCAAGAACTGAAAAAAAAAAGTTCCTTTCCAGAGCTTACAAAAAGCAAGAGTTCAGATCTAAGCACCGGTTTCCGTCTTCCAGGATCTGTTCTGTGTTTCCAACTCTGACCTTACACAATTGAGAGACTCCCATGAAGTCACATTTGACAAAAGTCCTGCGTATTACATTTACTACTTGTAGTTAAATCAGGAGGGGGGAGCCAGAGTGGTGTAGTGGTTAAGAGTGTGGACTCTAATTTGGAGAACCAAGTTCAATTCCCCACTCCTTCACATGAAGCCTGCTGGGTGACCTTGGTCCCGTCACAGTTCTCTCAGGACTCTCACAGCCCATGCAGAGGGAGGCAATGGCAAACCACCTCTGAACGTCTCTTGCCTTGAAAACCCTACAGGGCGCCTGTATCTTCAAATGATGAGCTAGATCCACAGCCACTACTGGTTGTGCATGTTGAAATGGTCAGTAATAACTCCAACAGTGTACCACTGCTTCTAGTTCTCAATAAGAGGCAAAAGATGAAATGGCAATGAATGTGGAAACTGCATTTTCAACCTTAAAAGTCTGAGTAGTAACATCCACCAAATTTTTCGTTCCCGATTAATTCTTAGGTGAG
This sequence comes from Euleptes europaea, assembly GCF_029931775.1. Taxonomy (NCBI): domain Eukaryota; kingdom Metazoa; phylum Chordata; class Lepidosauria; order Squamata; family Sphaerodactylidae; genus Euleptes; species Euleptes europaea. The sequence goes on from NC_079315.1 coordinate 76,639,568, forward strand.
CATCTTTAAACTTCATATCAAGTGTATTCAAAACCATTTTATAATAATGGTTTCCTAGTCCTTGGGTCCTATTAGCTTGCAGAACCTTCATACAATATTCATGTTTTAATCTCCTCGGAGTAGACTACCTATAACATGCTAGCTCATTTTCTTTCTGAATTCTCAAAACAAATGTTAATTCCACCCTGCAAACTGCCACATTGTATGAAATCGGATAATCACACTGCAGTTCTTTTCAGCTCAAAAATGGCTCAAAATTATTTATAATGTCTAAAAAAGAATATAATGTGTTTTTGTCCTCTAAAATGCTTTTCACGCTGTAGAACAGATTCATAAACTGCACAGCAGGAAAGGACCCTGTGGTTATCTCTTTGCCAGATACACCATAGCCAGACCCAGAATAATAGGCTTCCGGCTAATTCTCTCTCAACTTGGCTTTCACAGTTAAGAATGAGGCATTACCAAAATCTGATTCACACAAACATTGTACCAAAATCTTTGGTCTTTTATGCACGGGCTAGATCTCTTTGCTTGGACCTGGGTTCATTGCACATTAAAGTAACCCGGGTTGGGGGAAACTGTATGCATTGGCTTGAATGATCAGGGACGAAACTGTGCGCTAATCGAGCCATGAATACAGAAAAGCAGTCTCCCAAGATCAGATCAAGTCCCACTCCTTTAAATACTGTTCTGTAATTGGCTTACTGTGAGATAAGATTTCCTTCCCCCCAAACCAAACTGCCACATAAAAAAGCATTTTAAGAACAAAAAACGGAGCTACCTGAAAGAAGGGGGGAGAGAAATCCAAGCCTCATTTAAAAAAAGCCTTTCTTTTGCTCAGAAAGAGCTCCGAGGTAGCAGGAAGCAAGAAGCACTTGAATCCCCGCCTCTTTACACACTGCTTCATGATTGGCTGTGAGAGAAGCCAATCTTCTGTGTTTTCCCCTAATGCAGTATGCACGCTCTGTGACTCTGGAATGAGCCAGGATGAATGGTTTAATTCGGGCCAGAAGAGTAATGGGAAAAGCCGAGTTCGTTTTGCTTCGAAACAGCATTGAGCATAGCATGCATACTGAAAAATCTGATCCTGGCTGAAACAGGGAATAAAGGAGGTTAAAGTGACCATGTATAAATGACCTTAGATAGATTTGCTTAGGCCAGTGGGGCTTGATAAATGTATGATTAAATCAGTTATTCCTTGATATCTTCCATGCCATTTTCACAATTGTCAAGGTGCTCACCCATCATGTTCCAGTGCATGCAGGAAGAGTTTTGTGCCTCATTTACCCCAACTAAGTAACCACATATTTTCTACCAGAGGCATTATTTCCATGAATGCTTTTGCCCAGGTTGAGTTCAAGAAATTCCTGGGACTATTACTGACTTGTTCTGCGTTTGAAGGGGAATATCTAGGGGTCATTTCGTTTTATACTCACAATTACTCTGTGAAATTGTATGGAGCCAGCATGGTGCAGTGTTTAGAGTGTTGAACTAGTATCTGGGAAAACCAGTTTGAATCCCCACTCTGCCATTGATGCTCTCTAGGTGAATTTGGGCCACTCACTTCCTTTTGGCCTAACTTACTTCACGCAGTGGTAATTTAAAATGGAGAGGGGAGAAGGAGATAGTAAACCACTTTGGATCCTCATTGGGGAGAAAAGTGGGATATGAGTATTTAAATAAATAAGTAATGGCCACCCAAGATAATGCAGAGATGTACAATTGAACGAAGGTCTCCCAAGTCCAATTCCCCACACCCCATTAGTTCTATCTACAGTGTTATACGTAGGACTACGGGTTTGTCAATCCAATGTTTCCAATAAGAATTTTCTACAAGGATACAAATGAACAACTCTAATTTTTCAATAACCGGCTGTGGTAACCATTATGTAGTGTGGGCAATACACGAGGTGTGAGACGGAGTTCCATAGCACAGCTTTATTACACACAAAGACTAACTCTACAACATGTGAACTCTTGTTTAAATGCCCGCTTGGCCATGCTGGCCTCGCCCCCCTAGTCCATGACTGGGCGGCTGCGGCCCTTGCAGCTAATACGGACATGCAAGTGCTCAAGGCTCTGATTGGGTGGCTGCAGCCCTTTAGCCAATAGGTCTTTCGACAAGGTCGCAGCTTCCCACTGCATACATAACAGTGACCATCCAATCACCCCTGCCTAAAGACCCCCCCCCCAGCCTTGCCGGGACTCCCGGGAAGGCTGGCGGGGGGCTGTCAAGCCCCTCTGCGCCCTCTGCGCACAGAGTGCAGAGGGGTCTAAGGACCCCCCTCAGCCTTGCCGGGACTCCTGGGAAGGCTGGCGGGGGGCTGTCAAGTCCCTCTGCGCCCTCTGCGCACAGAGGGGTCTAAAGACCCCCCCAGCCTTGCCAGGACTCCCGGAAAGGCTGGGGGGGTTGTCAAACCCCTCTGCACTCTCTCCGCAGAGAGCACAAAGGGGTCTAAAGACCCCCCCAGCCTTCCCGGGACTCCCAGGAACGCTGGCGGGGGGTTGTCAAGTGCCTCTGCGCCCTCTGCACAGAGAGTGCAGAGGGGTCTAAAGACCCCCCCCCAGCCTTGCCGGGACTCCCGGGAAGGCTGGCGGGGGGCTGTCAAGTGCCTCTGCGCTCTCTGTGCAGAGAACGCAAAAGGGTCTAAAGACCCCCCTCAGCCTTGCCGGGACTCCCAGCTGGGAGGCGCAGACCTTTTTAAAGGGCCCCCTCCCCGCGCCTTCATGGAAGCCCCATGAAGGCGCAGGGGGGCCGAATCTGCTGAATTTATTTGCCGAACCCCCGAAGTTGGCAAATTTGGTTCCCCCGTTTCCCGCCTTTTTTGAGTTCGGTTCGTCCGAACCGAAAAACAGCCGAATCAGGGGAAATTCGGCTGTTTTTCAGTTCGGCCCGAACCGAATCAACAGCCCTAGTTATATGTCCTAAAGTTTGGTTGTTCTTGTTAGCTGTTCTTGTTAGAACAAAATGTAAATATTCCACACATCAAATAGCCCATGAATCCCTAGCTGACCCGGTAAGGGAATGAGCTCCTGTTTTCCACATAAAATTAAGCTGATGGGATAGCTGGGTGCCAGGTTTCAAGTATTCTGTAAAATGAAGAGCCAAGGTATTGTGCTTTGTTCAGTCGGGTCTGGTCCTCTGTTGTGTAGTTCAGCTAGGGTTGCCTGATCCCTCTTCACCACCTGCAGGAGGTTTTTGGGGCAGAGCCTGAGGAGGGTGGGGTTTGGAGAGGGGAGGGACTTCAATGCCATAAAGTCCAATTGCCAAAGCGGCCATTTTCTCCAGGTGAACTGATCTCTATCGGCTGGAGATCAATTGTAATAGCAGATCTCCAGCAGATACCTGGAGGTTGGCAACCCTAAGTTCAGCCCATTTTACTCGTGTGCTGTTACTGACAGAGCAGGGAGGAAGATTGGTCCTTGGCATCGGTCACATAAAATACCTGGAACGTATCTAATCTGATGATTTTGTTTTGTTTTATTGCTTCTAGATTTTTTCTGTGACTTTTTTCTTACCTCCCATCATTTCTTCCTTTTATCCTTGCACAAGGATAGGATATATCAAAAGCTTGCCATGTTTGTGCCCATGGTGAACAAACAAATTTGTTGTGACATCTGAATGTGGCAGTGTATAAAATATAGTTGCTTGGCCAAGAGTAGGCCATTATTGTTCTCTGAGATCACCATAAAAAATCGATTAGCAAAAAAGTTGAACATTTACAAAAATAAACTGCTAACATATAAATTATACACTAACCAGTACACTTTTTCAACCATAATGTACCGTATTTTTCGCTCCATAGGATGCACAGCTCCATAAGACGCACCTAGTTTTTAGAGGAGGAAAATGCCGGCTGGGCGCGTGCCAGCTGGAAGGCGGGCGGGGTGGCACAGAGCCAGCTGGGCGCGTGCATGTCGGGACCATAAGACGCCCCCCAGCTGATCATCGGGGCAGGGAAAGCCGGCTCACGCTGGAACAACACGAGCCAGCTCTGTGCGCCCCGCCCGCCTCCCAGCTGGGAGGCAGGCGGGGCGCACAGAGCCGGCTCGCGTCGTTACAGCGCGCCCAGCTGGCTCTGTGTGCCCCCGACTGCCAGCTGGCCGTCGGGGTGGGGAAAGCCCAGCTGGGAGGTGGGCGGGGCGCACAGAGCCAGCTGGGTGCGCTGGAACAATGTGAGCCGGCTTTCCCCGCCCCAACAGCCAGCTGGGAGGCGGGCAGTGTGCACAGAGCCGGCTGGGCACGCTGGAACGAAGCGAGCCGGCTCTGTGTGCCCCGCCTGCCTCCCAGCTGGGAGGCGGGTGGGGCACACAGAGCCGGCTGGGCGCAGTGGAACAGGGCGCACAGAGCCGGCTCGCTTCGTTCCAGCGCGCCCAGCCAGCTCTGTGCACACATTCGCTCCATAAGACACACAGACATTTCCCCTCACTTTTGAGGAGGAAAAAAGTGCGTCTCATGGAGCGAAAAATACGGTAACCATAATCTTGTAAATGTATACAAACTCCATCTATATCTACCTAAGAACTTATTTCCTAGCATTCTCTTCAGGGACCTTCCTATATTTCAGTATTGAATGAATGGTAGGAAACCAGTATTGAAGTATTTTTGTCTTAGAACTGAAATCAGCATTGAACGCTGAATTTTTTGGGGGGCAAATGACCTGAGTCTGTGAACTTTATTAACTATGGAAGATACCACATTGTAAGCTTGAATTTTAGTATAAGGACAGTGCCCCAAACTCAGGATAAAGTCAACAAGAGCAGAAGATCAAATGCTATGCAGTTGCTTGGCAGAAGTGAATAAGTCATGTTTTCTCCTATGGACAAAGAACAGTGGTTGTGTTCTGTATCACTGAGGAAAGTTTTCTTTGGAAAACAACACTCATAGCAAAACCTCTTTTTATCGAAATAATTTGCTAAAGTGGAGACCACTTTATGATATGCTATATATATTTTTGAAGCCAATGGAATTCTTGAGTCAGTGTATTCCACTCAAATTTATAAGCAGCTTTCTTAGATTTATTTTGGTAAGAGGAATAATTATCTCAAGTTTACTATCTTCTTGCACATTACAGTAATTTGTACTTTGAGAACTAGCCTGTAAATTCTTCACTCTGCCGAACAGTTGAGGAGAGAAAAGAATTTTTAAAATTTATTCGGTTCATAAATCCTAGTGGATTGGCGAGGGTATGTGGATTTTTGCTCATAACAAATAAATCAGTTTAGGAAAAATTTTGGAAGCAAAGTAATCAAGATATACTAACTGCTGCTAGTTTTAAACATTCAGTCTGTGAAACGATGACATATGCTAGCACTGTAGAATAACTTGCACCTTATTATAGAGAATAAAAATAAATTAAAATGTTCGTAATCTGTACATTCACAATTTGGTGAAAATATTGACCTCTGTGACTCAAATGTTCCCCTGTTAATAAGTTCAAATGGTTCCTTGTGGTAATTTAAGCGCATAAAATACCTTTCTCTTGCTTGTAGCAAAAGATTGAAATCCCAGTCAACTCTGGAAATATATGTTTCATAGATTCTCTGGTAAACTGTGGTCATTTATGCATGGTTACTTGGACTCACGTTCACCCCCTGTCTGACTTAGTTGTTCCTTGGAGTTCTGCATGAGTTCTTCATTAGAAATGACCTCACACCCAGCCCTTGCAATGTCCAAGTCTTACCATTCCTCTGTTAACCTGACTCTTCCCTCTACCCTGAGCTCAGCCCAGCTGAAATCTCCATGCAGAAGGCAAAACACAGGATACAGCCAATCTCACAGCCAATCACAAAGCAGTGTGTAAAGGGGCAGGGATTCAAATGCTTCCTGCTTCCTCGGGGCTCTTTCTGAGCAAAAGAAACTGAGGCTTGGAGTTCTCCCCCCTTCCTTTCAGATTGCTCCGGTTTTTGGTTTTTGTTCTTAAAATGCTTTTTATGCAGCAATTGGTTTTTTTGAGGGGGGGTTTCCTCTCACATTAAGCACTGTGAAGTAAGCCAATTACAAAGCAGCATTTAAAGGGGCAGGACTTGATTTGAGTTTGGAGACTGCTGGTGCTGAGATTCCCAACAGGAAAGTGTGGGTCCAGCCAGCAATGAACCACAGGTAAAACTCCCATGCATAAATGACCTGTGTTCACTTTAAAACAACTATCTGATCCAAGTGAAATCCGGAAGGGTGCAAACAGAGTTGCATTGACTTGTGTGTGTGTAAAGTGCCGTCAAGTTGCAGCCGACTTATGGCAACCCCTTTTGGGGGGTTTTCATGGCAAGAGGCTAACAGAGGTGGTTTGCCAGAGCATTGACTTAGATAGACTTAAAACTATGTAACTCTGCTCAGGATTGTACTGTAGGCCTTCTCAGGTTCTCAGCAATTACCCAATTGTTTCACCTGGAGGCCTCAGCTCCTGGCAGCTACTTCCACACCATGAATCATTCTCATCCCCTACATGTTATGGAGAGGGCAAGAGTATTGAAGGAAATCAGGAATCTTAAAAGCTATACCATCCAGGTGTTGGAGAGGCAGCAGCATGTCAGTAGATTAATTAATGTATATACTGAAACCACAGAGAGCCAGCGTAGTGTAGTGGCTAGGAGCAGTGGACTCTAATCTGGAGATCTGGGTTTGATTTGCCACTCCTCCACATGAGCATCGCACTCTAATCTGGTGAACCAGGTTGGTTTCCCCACTCCTACACATGAAGCCAGCTGGGTGACCTTGGGCTAGTTAAAGTTACCTTCGAATTCTCTCAGCCCCACCTACCTCACAAGGTGTCTGTTGTGGGGAGAGGAAGAGAAGGAGATTGTAAGCCGGTTTTATTCTCCTTAAAAAAAGGTAGAGAAAATCAACATATAAAAAACCAACTCTTCTTCTGATTCAGTTTTTTTTTAATCCATTCTAACTCTAAAACCAACTCCTCTTCTTCTGATTCAGGGTGTGTTTAATCCATTCTAACTCTAATTTATCTCTCCTTCTATTCAGAGCTTGTTGAATGTTTCTGTTGTTTAAGTTTTTCTTTATGTCTCTGCTTATATGTTCTTATATCCTGAAGGTATATCTGCTATTGGAAAACCTCTAGTTAGTGAAAAAAATAAACTTTGCAGAATACCTCTCTGCATGCATGGGACCAATTGATTTTCCTTGATATGCTAACACCTATATGCCTTTTACACATTTTGCACATTATATATTTATTTAGGAAAAAATTATGCCACCTCTGTAGGAAACATGCCCGAGGTGGTTTGACATCAAGTCCCCACAATGGAACGTGCAGTTTGGGCCCTAATGATGATGTTCAAAGTATCAAGGTCCAATTCAAATGTCTGGGTGAATAGTAGAATCCATCCAAGCAAATCTGGGAAAAAATGTTATTGGTATTTTTTGGGTATAGTTCTGTACCTGGAAAGGCATTCAGGATTCTCAGTATACTGGTATCCAGGTCCTAAATATTTCTGAAAATATTTTAGAATGTTTTGGAATATTCGCAGGTGGAATTTTAAAGGCTCCCAGGCCTCATGAGCTAATTGTGGAATGTACAATAATTTACTCATATGAACATCTCTGAAAGACACTACTTCCTATACATAACTATGGGGAACTGGATCATATATATAGTCCACAGAACTGAAGGCATCTATACTCCTTTTCTTGATCCTGTCCTGTACTGCTTATCTGTGAAGACCTGCAACCCAGAGCTTCCTATAAGGTTTCTGATATCTACTGAAGACACCACTGTAGCACACTGAGTATTACATACTTATTAATTCTTCATTAAATATCCCAATGAATCATTAAAATGTAATTTCCTAAACTTCACTATAATTAATTTTGGGCACAACCGTATTAATCCATATATAATGTACTAAAAAAAGCAAGGAACTACTTTCTAAAGGGACGAGCCTTTGGTAGATAGCAGTGTAATACTTATATGTAATTGAAGTTTTGTCCTTGGTGTCAACAAACTCTCAAGGATTCAGTTAATTAACCTCAAGTTCAATATCTTGCACTCCTACTATTTCATAAAATCTAAAGCACTGAAGTCAGATTTGGATCTGGTGCTTATGTTATTTTTAAAAGTTGAGTTGGGTTCTGTTACACTTTATATGTTTCTTTTTTCCCCTTCCCTCCTTTTCATTTTTTTTATTTTTGTTCCACCATGCTACCACTATTTGTGAGGAATATGGGCCTTTCTTAGGGTTGCCAGGTCCCTCCTTGCAACCGGCGGGAGGTTTAGGGAGGTGGGGTTGGGGGCTGCAATCAGTGTCATCCATGTGATAATGTCAGGTCAGATTTGTTTGAGGGGCCCAACGGGTGCTGGAGAAAAAAGCATCCCCGTCTTCCCTGCCTCCCTGCCAAACAGCTGATTGGGGAAAACAGCTGATCAGCGGTGAGGCTCTGGGACTGGCAGGGAGAGTCACTGGAGGGGAGGAAACAAGGTGACTAGTGGCAGCAGCCACCTGGAAAACCTGAGGAGCCAGCCCAGCCCTCGGTCCTCCTCCCAGGGACACCCATGCCTTCCCCAAGCCGGGCGCTTACCTGCCACAAAACAAAGATGCCTCCAGGTAGCTCTGTTTACTCTGAGGCAGGAGAGCCCTCTCCTGCTCTCCCTGTGTCTCCAGATGCTGGTGATTTATGCAACCATTTAGCATTGCTCTAGGGGGACACTCCAGCACTCACAAAAAACCTCTATAGAGACCACAAAAAACCCTCTATAGAGACCACAGAGGTTTTTTTGCGAGTGCTGGATTGTCCCCCCAGTGCAATGCTAAAGGGTTGCATAAACCGCCGGCATCTGGAGACACAGAGGGAGCAGGAGAACCCTCAGAGTAAGCTGAGCTACCTGGAGGCAGCTTTGTTTTGCGACAGGTAAGCCCCTGGCTTGGGGAAGGCATAAGTGTCCCTGGGAGGAGGACCCAAGGCTGGGCCGCCTCCTCAGGCTTTCCGGGTGGCTGCTGCCACTAGTCGCCTTGTTTCCTCCCCTCCAGCAACCCTCCCCACCCACCCCAGAGCCTTGCTGCTGATCAGCTGTTTTTCCCAATCAGCTGTTTGGCAGGAAGGCAGGGAGGACGGGGCTACTTTTTTCTCCAGTGCCCCATTGAGCCACCCCAACAAACCTGACCTGACATCATGATGTAGATGACGCTGATCGCAGCCCCCAACCCTGCCTCCCTAAATCTCCTGCCCACCAGCTGAGAGTCAATGGGCAACATGAACAATGGGAAGTCAGGTCCCGGGTGGGGCTAGGAGGCTGGGTAGTCGCGCGGTCCAAGGTCGAGTCAGTGGAGATCAAAACAGGAGTCTAAACATGTCCTGAAGAAGAGTTGTGAATCAAGCTGAGGGTCAGAGTTCCAGGAATTCAAGCCGGTCGGAGAAAGGGTCAGAAGCCGAAGTGGATGCGAAGCAGTCCGGAAACTGAATCATTGCTTCCACAGAGAAACTTCCCAACAGCCTGGAATATATGGTTCTCTGGTGGTGCACTCCTTTGCCCCACTAATTACCTAGCCTGGCTCCTGTCAGTTTTCAGGGCTTTGTGTTCGCCTATAATCCCGTGCATTCCTGTGGCAGGTGTCTAAATCTTTGTGTAGTCTTTCCCTCAGCCTAGCTACAGGCGGGGATGATTCTACCAGCTGCAGCTGTCTCTCCTCATTACTCATGCTAGGAGCGGGGGCTTCAGCCTTTGATAGAGACCAGTTGCTAACTTCCGAGGAGGTTGAGGGCCCAGCCTCTGCCTCTGCTGCCAACTCATCCGGGAGCTCTATCTGTTCAGTGTCCTGGTCCCTGCTGACCACGACAGGCAGTAGTAGGAATGGGTTTGTGATTGCACCTTCAGTATTTCATTTTTAAGAAGCGGTGGATCCCCCTGTGGGGATCCGATTTTGCGGGCCCACGGGAAGGGGGGCAGGACACCAGGTCCCAGCTTACCGGAGGCCAGGCGGGTCCTCGGGCAGCGCGCAGCGCGCAGTCCTCGGGGGGGAAGCGGAGGCCGGAATCTGGCCATACGTGGAGTGGCAGAGGAGAGCAATGGCGGCAGCCTCCTCCCAGCTGCCCCTGCGGCTGTCTCCCCACCCCCGAGTGGGCCTCACGTGGCCCGGCCCGGTGGTCACGCGGCCTGCCTGAGCCAATGGGGCGGCGCATGCCGGTCTGGTGTGGGGGGGTGATAAATTGCTGCCCCGCCCCCGGCCCGGCCACTCTTTGTGCCGTTTGTCCCACCCACCCTCCCTTTGGTTTCTGGGGTTGTTGGTAGTTATCTGTCACAACTGGTGGTTGGCGGTTTGGGTATGGGGCCGGATCCAGTTTTGGGGAAAGACGGTCTGTGTGCCCCCTTTCCTATTCTGGGAATAAGGGGTTTTGGGGGGGAGGCCACGAGTGGTTAAGCCTGGATCAGGGCTGCGGTTTGGCCTTCTCCCAAGTGGCAGGGGACCACACAGTTGGCTTCCATCCACGTGGGGGCCCTGCATACTGCCATCTCAGGCTGCGCCCAGCAGGCGGGTTGGGCGTAGGGTGTCCTCAGCTGGCGGATGGGCCAGCTGATCCCTGGATCCCGCCCCTCATGCTTGCCAATATCTAACGCTGTAATCAATAAAGTTCACTCCAGCTACAGTGTACTAGTCATTCTTGGAAAGAAAGATGCCAATCACTCAGCCACTCAACGGAACAAGGGGTTCTCCCGCGGGGGGCCCGGCGGGCGCCCCCCTCCCCTGTAGGGCTGGGGGTGCAAACTCCCACCCTTCTTGAACTCCCTTCTCCTTAAGTATTTCTGACCATGGGATTCTACCCAGCATAAGTTTAAGCTTGTTAAAATTTGCTTTCCTAAACTCCAACCTATGTGTCTGACTATGTACAGTTTTTCCTTTTCCCAAGATTGTAAATTCCAAGATTACATGGTCACTACTATCAATCTATTTGATTTCTATATGGCTATTCAGTGATGTCCACATATACAACCATGTGGCTGGTTTCCTAAGACATGTGTTTGCAATGAACTAATTGTTGTCACAGAATTCTGTGAGTTGCTCTCCTGCTTCATTTCATTCTCCAATTTCCCAACAATATTTCCTTTGTTTCCTACTTTTGTATTCCAGTCACCTGTAACTATAAACACATTTTATTAAGGTGTGTGATCAATTTCTTCCTGGACTCTTGCATAAAAGCTTTTAATTTCTTCTTCAGCATCTGTAGTTGGGGTGTAAATTTGAATAATGGTTGTGTTGATAGGCATTCCATGATGTCTGATTGATATTATGTAGCCAGACTTTGCATTATAGCCCCTGACTGCCTGTGCTACATCTCGCCTCACAGTTAGAGGAAATCCATTTCTTCTGTGTTTGTCATTTCCAGAGTAAAACAGTTTGTAATTTTTCTGACTAAAAACATCCTAATTCAGTCCACTTAAAAAAGACCAAGTATAATGCAACTTGTTAAGGCTTTCTTTATTATAAATATAAATCTTTTTTTCTATTACATTTCACAGCAAAAAACAACAACACACACAACAACCCCAAAAACAAAACTGTAATTACCGGTAGTTACGTCCATGTTATCCCAAAGGGTAGATGCTCCAGTCTGTTTCCTAAAAGTATTCTGTTACTAGGATTTAGGACCACAATATATATCAAACCAGCTTTTATAAACCTGTTAAAATAAAATGGTAGAAAAAGGTATAACCAATCTTTGCTTATAAATATGCTATTGCTACAGCTGTTCCCTGACAATTTATTCTTCCTTTGCAGTGTGTGTCCAGAGTCCATTAATATGAGATGTTGCAATGATTAAGTTGTTATAAAATTGAAAGTATAGTGGGTCATGCCAAAATATAAGGGACTCTGTGAAAAAATGCCACATTAATTTACTGAATTAATCCCTATTAATAGAGTGTTTTTAAAGACACTGATAATTTGGAGTCAAGCAGCTCATTAATATTTTAAATCCCAGAGGTTAGTATAAAACCAGGCTAATGGGTAAATCCCTCTGTTGCAATTGGAATGTAGGCTTCTCACCCTCTAAGGAGCTTTGAGTGTTTTGTTTCCAGCATCTATCAGCAGAGAAATGTAGACAGAATTATTTTAACAACCTCATTTAATTAATTATGCAAATTATCTTGCACTTCTGTATTTTCCTGTTTGAATCCATAATTCTACATTTATGAATATGTATGATTTATTGTTTGCCAGACTGCCCACTGTAAAGTAAGAACTGATGGAGGGGGGAACCTCTGTTTCCTCCTGCCACAGCCAGCATGGGTCCAGATTTGCAGGTTCTTCATGTGAACCTGCAAATCTGGACTTACTTTCCCGATGCTTTGTGTTTTACAAATGCTGGGGGCTACAACAACCGGGATATCCATTCCCCTGAAGCCCTCTTTGTGAGTTTGAAGAGGCATCTGGAAACACAGAAGTGATATTGGTCTGATCCAGCAAGGCACAGCTTGTATTTTTTAAGAGGTTGGTCCTTTGGGGTTTTATACACAATGGTTTTTACACACACCTGGTACAGGAATAGGAAAATCTATCAAGGGCAAGTATCCTACTATAATTTGCTATTTCTGTTCCTGATGTATTTGCTCCAGGAGTAGAAAAATCTAGTGGGGAAAGATTCCCTGCCAGAATTGGCCACCTCTCTCCTCTAGTCTCAACTGGTCCATGAGTGAAAGGTAGTAACAGTATGGCAAAATATCTCTCCCTGTCTGATTTTTCTACCCTTGAAGGAGGGGGAAATTAGGGGAGAAAGCCCATCCCAGCAGGATTTATCCTGCTGGATTTTGTAAGGCCTGGTCCAGATGAGGCTAAGTGGCCAATTTCTGGCACAATATATGTATATGCTTCCCTTCCAGATTTTGGTAGTAAAACTGGCAACGCAGAGTGTTGTGACAGAATTTATAATTTCAAGATTTTCACTTTTGTTAGTCTATTGGATTAATTTGAAGACCTTCCCTGAGGTCACATGTTTACATAGGCAGTTCAGTTAGTTGAGAGTGCTTGCATGAACCTGTTGGAGATTCAACCTCTGTCTCTAGTCCCAATCTCAATGCTATATCTGGCGGAAACTCACCATACTCCGGTCATAACTAACCATATTATTAAAAGGTAAAGGTCCCCTGTGCAAGCACTGGGTCATTCCTGACCCATGGGGTGATGTCACATCCCAACATTTCCTAGGCAGACTTTTGTTTGCGGGGTGATTTGCCAGTGCCTTCCCCAGTCATCTTCCCTTTACCCCCAGCAAGCTGGGTACTTATTTTACCGACCTCGGAAGGATGGAAGGTTGAGTCAACCTTGAGCCGGCTACCTGAAACCGACTTCCATCGGGATTGAACTCAGGTCATGAGCAGAAGTTGGACTGCGGTATTGCAGCTTACCACTCTGCGCCACGGGGCTCCTAACCATATTATTATGCAACAGCATATCTTCACTTTTTGAAACCATTACTCTTTGTTGGTGTCATTTTTATATTTTATTTGTTCAGCAGCTATAACAGCAATACGGAAGTATGGAAAACAAATAAATAAATCTCTCGTTCTCCGGCAGTTAGTTAGTCATGTCTCTGTAGGTTTGAACTTAGCAGACTTTTGTTTAACTTAATAAGTAGGCTTTGAGATGCTTCCTGCTCTCTCCTCCCCCATTTGATTTCTCCTTCCATAGTCTCTTTTCATCCTGTTTAGCATACACAATGTTTTTCTCGGTGATTCGGCTAGGTGCAGTCAATAATATTTGCTTCTAATCTTCTTATACAAAACCTGAAATAATCAGTCACGGTTAATGTCCCAAATATTATGCCGCTATTTTAAGCATGAGACTTATAAAGCATTAACCAAAGATGAGATAATATAAAATCAAAAATTGAAACAAAACCTCCCTAGCCATAACAAATTCAGCCACATTTCCAAAATGATAGATATCCTCATCCTAATTAGCTTTGTTATCTTAATTTTGCTCACGCATCAGGCACTGTAAAATAGTTTACTATGCTGTTTCAGGTTTCAATGAAACTTTTACAGTTTATGTTTCCGCCCTTGAAAGCCTCGACTTCCCTAATGCACATAGTTCATTCTTTCTTTTGAAAGGTAGCCCCCCCTTTGTCTTTTCATCATGTAGATTCTAATTGTATGAAGCTGCAAGGTCATGACAATCATCTGGATGTGTTGAAGACATGAAATATATCTCACATGGAAGAGCATCCGGACAGTGCAGAAGCATAAAGGAATTTAGAAGAGGACATAAGGAAGTGTCTATATTAGAGAGATCTGACCCGATTTGCAAAAGTTACAAAGAAAGCTATCAAGAAAAGACCCTGTACACTGGGGGGGAGGGGGGCTGTCAAGACTGCTCTCAATTATGTTGTGCAGCTGTATTTGTTCCTCTTTGGAGGTAAAAGGATGTAGAAAGCAATAGTCTGAAAGTAACCAAGTTCAATTTGCCATGCCAGTCAATTTGCATTGTATGAACGTGAAGAAAATGGCCTGCTGATATTCAGACAACCCCTTTTTCTGCACATCGCTGGCAACCTTGCGCATTCTGTGTACGGATTCATTTACCCAATTGCACATTTTACTCAAAGTAGCTGTAAGAGGAAAAGCTTTTAAATCTTTATGTTGTATAATTGGACTTCTCAGCCAATCTTTTCACATTGTTTACCCCTTTTCTTGTTTTAAAGATTTACACAGAACAAATTTCCACCTTCTGGTTGTTGTTCTTGTTGTTTTTTTGACACCAACCTTATGCTTGTGAAGGGACTTGTCTCTCTGCCCACCCTACCCCTATGAACATAACTTAATATGACTTCCATCAGCACTGGTGTAATCCATTGTGAGTTGATGGAGACCAGAATCTTTCTAATTTGGGGACTCAATGTTATAGGATTGCATTCAACAAATCATGAGCACGGTGAAGCTTATGGAACAGGACAAAGCCTACTGATCAATCTGAAATTCTGCTTTTGTGGTTAAGGGGATCCTCACAAACAACATTGGTTTCAGTGGGAGACACATCCTATCATAACATTATCATGATCCAACCAATGTAGGTGAAATTTTCAGGGATTGTACCACTAACCCAAAGGATCATTCTTTCCAAATTTCAGGTAGGTTAAAGAAAGCAGCTTTGCTGTGATGGCAGTTAAAAGTCTTGCTTGCCCAGGAATGAGTTTTCTCTTTTCTTGTGATCCAGAGGGAAGGGAAACTCTATTTTAAAACAAAAACAGAAGATTTGGATTTGAAGGAGGTCAGTCCTGCTCCATTTTAATTGTGATGCTTAATTTCTTCTAAGTTTGGCTGACTTCCTTTGTCAGAACCCAGGGCTGCCAAGAAGGGGAGACTGGGGGGACAAAATTCCCAGGGCCCACGTTAGCTGAAGGCCCCTGAAGCTAGTGTTATGCTGCATCTTACAGAATGCATTTCCATTTATTTTACTTTTAATGCAGTTCCGGCTGCAGTCGCTAGGGGTGCAGGGAAGTCTGAGCAGGACACTTTTGGCAGGCACAGCTTGTCTGGAAAGAGGGAGGGAAGCTACTTCTGCTTCTTTTACACAACAATGAAGGATTCTCTAGATACAAGGGGCCTGCCCCTGATTGCTGCTGTTGCAATATTTAACAGTACTTCAAATACTGAATGAGCAGTTCTTACACCTGCCAAAAGAGTTGCAGCAATACTTGATGGAAGCAACAGCAATAGCTATCATCTCTTTTTGGTAAACTGTAGGCAAAGTTAGATTTATAATAAATGTTGTACCCTGTCTTTCTCCTTGATGGGATTTCTGGTGCAGGACTGAAGCTCCAGGTAGAGACTTTGTTGCTGGACAGTGTCAGACAAACCCTGGGAAGAAGGGCCTGTAACCAGTGTACTCTTATTTGTTGACTGGCAAGCACTAAAAGGCCTTGCTAGGCACTTACAGATCCCAGTTACTATTCTCCCCCCCCCTTTTGGATTTGTTTCTAGATTAAAGTTCCTGGTCTGTACAGTTAAGTGTTACTGCAGTTGCTGGAACCCACTAGGGTTAGGAAGAGGTTTCCAGCCCTGAAGTGCCTTCAGCACTTGCCTCAAGTCTGAGTTGCTCAGGAACACTACTGTCTTGCACAATTATTGTACAACCATTTTCTGCAGGGGAACTGATCTTGGTTGATGAGATCATTTGTAATAGCTAGAGATCTCCAGGTGCCACGTGGAGGTTGGCAAACTTACTTCCATCTCTTGATAGACAGACAAAGAATAGTTAACACAAAATATGGCTTGTGTAGGGCTGCCTACAGGTCTAGAGAAGAATGTCCCATCCATTTAATAGAGGCTTAATGGGACTTCATCTGGGAGCTGATGTTGTTTACCTTCATTGTATGAAAAGCTTCAAATGCCCATTTCCACATATTAAGCTTCTATGAAAGGGACAGGACATTTTTCTTAGGCCTGTTGGAAATCCTAGTTTTGTATGGTATGAAACATGATCTAGCTGCACCAATTAACATCTTCAAAGTAGGGATAGTTATAAATAGGGTTGCCAACCTCCAGGTTATGACAGAAAAAAGGCACTAATGGCATATAACATAGAAATATCAGGCAATATCCAATACAATAAGTGCTGAACTATTTATAAGAACAATGCAAAGATGCAAGGCAATGTATACAATACAAGCAATGCAGAACTAATCCTAATAGGAATCGGTAATAAAAGTAAGACAAATCACAATGTCAATGCCGTAATGGTACAATACTTCTTGCGTTCAAGAGAATAAAGACACTGTAAATAAAGATAGTCTTTTCATAGGTACAGACAAGCCAGGGAACTCTTCATAGATCCAAAAGCCAGGAAAAATGGGATTCAGGTATTAGTCCCCATTTCCTTTCATGCTTCTTCAATTTCTTGCCAAATTCTGGCAGCTTTTTAGTAGTGAGACTCACATTCCTAAGAACATATGTTCTGAAATATATATACACATATAAAGAGTTTTATTTAAGGTTTTTGCTTCAGATTGATAATCCTCCCTTAGAACACGAGGGTTTCCAACCAACATCATAGAGGAGTCTAAAAGAAAAGCTGACAATAATTTAAGAACACATTTATTAAAAGCAAAAAGTTTGAATAAGACACATGTGGGTCTTACAGCTGCTTTACAATATTCACCTCTATCTCGCGTTATTCAAAATGTTATTGCCAAACACTGGCATCTAGTACGTGACATACAGGGGTGCAAATCTCTCCCAAAGTTTGGCTTAAAATGATCCCGTTCCTTTAAAGATCAATTGGTACATTCAGACTCCATTTCCCAGCAGCACCAATATCTCCTTGCCGGCCACTTCCGCTGTGGAGACTGCACGCCATGTGCGCAGGTGCTCCCTGTCATGGAATTTCTAGATATTCGCACCGGCTTTAAATTTAAATTAAAACACTTTAGTAATTGTAATAGTAAATTCGTTATCTACATTATCCAATGCCCATGTGGTCTTTTATATGTGGGTAAAATGAAACGAGCTATAAAAATAAGAATAGGGGAGCACAGATCGCGTGTTAGAAATAACAATTTGGAAGCCCCCCTTCCCATTATAAACACCACGAAATGCAGTTTTTTGTCATTTGGCAATTTACTGGTAGACCATATCAAATTCAAAATCTTGATCGCATATTATCACAACAAGAGGCTCTCTTTATATTTTTATTTGATATCCTAGCACCTAATGGACTTAATACACAATATGATTTGAGTTGTTTCCTATAAACATTCAATTAAAAGATCTTTTTAGAATGGATTTTTCACTAGATAGTTTTCATTCTATGAACCCTTCATTAGTGAAATGGGGGTCTTCTTAATAGTAAATATTGTCATTACCTTTCCAATTTAGACCAGTTGTTACAGCTGCTACCAATTAGAGCCTGGTATAGGTTTTTATACAAGGTGTAAGTTTCTTCCTGTAGATGACGCATATTGCCATCCACTAGCTACACTTTGCTACACAGGGTATACACCTAATTCCTGGGTAAGTATTTAATGGAATTGTTGTATTTATTTTATTTTATTTCTTGTTATGTTTATGTTTAGTATTTCCATACATTATGGTTACTCTTTATATGTGTATATATATTACAGAACATATGTTCTTTGGAATGTGAATCTCACTACTAAAAAGCTGCCAGAATTTGGCAAGAAATTGAAGAAGCATGATGCGAAATGAGGACTAATACCGGAATACCATTTTTCCTGGCTTTTGGACCTATGAAGAGTTCCCTGGCTTGCCTGTACCTATGAAAAGGCTGTCTTTATTTACAGTGTCTTTATTCTCTTGAACGCAAGAAGTAGGGCTGTCAATTCGGTTTGGCCCGAACTGAAAATCAGCCGAATTTCCCTTGATTCGGCGGTTTTTAGTTCGGGAGGAACCGAACTCAAAACTGGCGGGCAACCGGGGGGGCCGAATTCAGCGAGTTCGGGAGTTCGCGAATAAATTCGGCCAATTCGGGGCCGTCAGTAAGCAGCATAACCTTCAGTAAGCAGCATTCTCCCCCCCCCCCGACCAATCGGTGGCCAAGCTGGGTCTTCTTCTGGCCAATCAGTCAGGATTGAGTACTGGAGGAATCAGCTGATGTGCGGCCGGCCGGGGAAAGAGAGAGAGAGAGGGAAATCCTCATGTGTGTGTGAGGGGGTGCTTGTGCACATTCGCTCCTTTCCGTGGCTGCAGGAGGCGCATTTTTTGGGGTACAGACCCCAAACCTTCAGGGGATATTCAGACAGGTTTTCTTAAGAGACCACCCAAGTTTTGTAAACATTGGGTCAGGGGGTCCCGAGATATGGGCTCCCCCCCTTTTTCTTTCCATGGCTGCAGAGGGCGCATTTTTGGGTGTGCCGACCCCAAACTTTCAGCGGAGCATCAGACAAGGCTTCTTAAGATACCCCCCAAGTTTTGTAAACATTGGGTCAGGGGGTTCCGAGATATGGGCTCCACCCCTTTTTCCTCTCCCCCCTTTTCCATTTTCGTGGCTGCAGGGGGCGCTTTTTTGGGGGTTCAGCCCCCAAACTTTTATCATAGCTTCAGAGAATCCCTCTTAAGAGACCACCCAAGTTTTGTAAAGATGGGTTCAGTGGGGGCTGAAATATCGGCTCCCCCCCTTTCTCTTTCCGTGGCTGCAGGGGGCGCATTTTGGGGTGTGCCGACCCCAGACTTTCAGCGGAGCTTCAGTCAAGGCTTTTTAAGAGACCACCCAAGTTTTGTAAACATTGGGTCAGGGCCCCCCCCCCGAGATATGGGTTTTCCCCTTTTCCCTATTGGGATGAATGGATCACCCTCGAGAGATGCATACATATGGATCTTATATTGGATACAAATGGAATCATATTGGATTACCCAGCCTCCCAGCCCCTCCTGCTGGAACAGAAGACAGCCACAGTAAGACCCCTTTGGGGGCTTTAATCTATAATTTTTCTTTTCTGTGTGTGTGTGTGGGGGAAAGCAGAGTCTGTGTGTGTGTGTGGGGAGGGAGCAGTTTCTGTGGGTGGGGGGGGGAGCCAAAGGGGGCTTTTGCCGGTTCTGCCTGGGGTGTGTGTTCCCCCTCCAGTCTCTCTCTCCCTGGTTTGAGAGGGGGCTTCATTTTTATTCTTCAGGTTTTTCCTCATTCATAAGATCAGTTAGGTTATTTTGATGCTTGCTCAAAACTGGTTTTCAAATGGTGACTTAAAGAATGCATCTGCCTGGTCCCAAGTCCAAAGCAAAAGGAGAAATTCCACCCCCTCCTGCTCATTATGCATAGCTAGCTGCCTCTGTCCCTTTCCATGGTTTGCAAACTCCCAGGTGTCAGGTGTTGCTTTGCACTGTTGCAAAGGTGTTGCATTGCGTGCTTGTGTTGCTTTGCAGTTGTATTGTTTTGCAAAATTCTTCACACCTGCCCCGCCCTTTGCATGTTTGCAAAGGTGTTGCTTTTCAGTTGTGTTGCTTTGCAAAGTTCTTAGCACCGGCCCTCCCTTGCTCTCATCAGCTGTTTGTCGGGGCTGGGAGCTTTGTGCGTGGGCGGCAAGCTCTGCTGAGAGATACACATTAAGGGTGGGGGGACCCCTTTCAGGGCCCATATCTCAGCCCCCCCTGACCCAATCTTTACAAAACTCGAGGAGTCTTTCAATATACGTCCTTTGAAGCTCTGCTGAAAGTTTGGGACCTCTAAGCCCAAAAATGCCGCCCCCAGAGCCGCGGAAAGGCGCGGTTGTGTTTTTAATGGCTTTATTCGGCCGAATTTCTTTTCCGAACTTTGAATTCCCACCGAATTGAACGGATCCGAAGTGGGGGAGTTCGGACTTCGGCACGTACCGAACCCACAAGGGCCAAATTCGGCCGAATCCGAACTGTACCGAATTTTTTTTTTTTTACAGCCCTAGCAAGAAGTATTGTACCATTATGGCATTGACATTGTGATTTGTCTTACCTTTATTACCGATTCCTATTAGGATTAGTTCTGCATTGCTTGTATTGTATACATTGCCTTGCATCTTTGCATTGTTCTTATAAATAGTTCAGCACTTATTGTATTGGATATTGCCTGATATTTCTATGTTATATGCCATTAGTGCCTTTTTTCTGTCACAACCTCCAGGTTATAGCTGGAGATCTCCGGCTATTACAACTGATCTCCAGCTGATAGTTATCAGATCACCTGGGGAAAACGGCCACTTTGGCAATTGGACTCTATGGCATTGATGTCCCCTCCCCAAACCCCGCCCTCCTTAGGCTCCGCCCCAAAAACCTCCCGCCAGTGGTGAAGAGGAACCTGCCAAGTTATAAACTTTGCAGCAGCAAATTATTACAGTATTCAAAATCACAAAAATGTGTAAATATCAAAGATATTAAAAGTATTTTTCTTGTTTTGACGATCTTAAATGCATATCGCTTTAAGCAGCTTTCTGTTGTGCCTTGCTGTGTTTTCCAGAAGTCTACTTTATAACTGATTTACAGTGATTGCTGTTTCGTATAAAGGGCACAGTGAGAGCCAGTCATGAAAAGGATGAGCTGGAAACAGAGAAGTATTTTGGCAACTGTTTACACAATCATACGTTTTCCCCTTTAGAACTTCCAGATAGATTTTTGTCAATAAATAGATCCTAGTTATTAGAGGTGTCTTATTTTTGCAGCGCAGTTCGTGTAGCACAGTATTTTTGACTGGCAAAAGTAAGAAAAAACCAAACTTTAACCTCAATTGCCTGCTTGGTGATTCAGTTACAGTGCATGGCGCAGATTTGGAAGTGACCTTGTATAAAACCAATATTTTGGAGGAACCTTTATGTAAATGCATCAATATACAGATACAGCATGAAAGCAATAAAGAAAACTGTAACCAACAATACAGATAAGGAAAGAAAGATTAATCTGGGTCTTATCTATTGTTTTGTTTCTTGGTATATAATCAGCATACCGTCCACTAGATTAATGTTTGTACCATGTTTTTAAAAAATGTTTCCCCCCCTAAACAGAGCGCTTAACCCTTCTGTGCAACCAGGCATGGAAGGCTGGGTGTTCATTGGTCCTATTACATTTCAATTTCCCTAGCTAACATTTTTATATATTTAGTAACAAATTAGAGAGTGAGATTATTTGTTATATTGTCAGATATGCAAATGTGTGGATTATTTTTCAGAAACAAAACTGAAGAGTGGCAATACTAAATATATTTTATAGATTTCCCCACAGGTTTTTAGTCCATACTTTTTTTATCTATGTACTAAGTTATCAAACATTTTCTTTAGGCAAACATATTTCTTTCCCCAATAGTATCGTTTTATGGCTTGGCTTCGATGTGAAAGAAACTTCGTTTCCATGAAGAACCATTATTTACAACATCTCCTTGCATTTATTTTAATGTGTGCATTTAAAATGCTGCTGCATGTTCTGTGCTCATGAATATTTTGCAGCGGTATGTAAATTAGCACATGCAGTACAAGATAAATGTGTGTGTGTGTGTGTGTTTTGTAAACTTGAGCAAATTGTTGCAGGCATGATTTTTTAAGTTTATTTGTGGCGGTCTAGATCTTCTTGCCCTTAATGCTATGCTTCTTTGACACCGTAGAGGTACATTGTTTTCCTCTTCTGCGATATGCAAGGGCCAGGTAGCTAGGATGGGGGGGGGAGAGAGAGGAATATGCTTGGATGTGGAGGAAAGTAACAAGGCTTCTTGTTCCAGCGATATGGAGGAAAGTAGCAAGGCTTCTTGTTCCAGTAGGGTTGCCAGCTCCGGGTTTGGAAATACCTGGAGATTTTGGGGGTGGAGTATAAGGAGAGTGGGGTTTGGAGAGGGAGGGACTTCAATGCCATAGAGTCCAATTGCCAAAGTGGGGGGAACCAGCAATCTGGGAAAAACCAAATTGCAGAGAAAGCAGATGGAGGGGAAACAATGTCAGCACTGGAAATCAAAACAGGAGAATAGTCATTATGGCTATAGATGCATGTGAAAAAATTGAGGGTGAGTTTCTATTTATTTAAGGGTGCAGACATCAAATAACAATAATGCTGATTCTCTGGATATCATGTTTGAAAGTGCTTCGTACATATGGATGTAAGGATTCCAAGAACCATATATGGTAGGTGAGTATGATGTCCATATTTGCTATGTGACCTTGGGACAGTTAGTGTCTCAGTGCCTAACATACCTCAAAGGATTGTTGTGAGGACAAAATGGGGGAAAGACAGTGTTTGGAATGCTGAACTCCTGGGGGTGTGTGGACAGGATAAATGAGCAGGCAGGCAGTCGGACACACAGAAAATGGTTTGCCTAACACCACTTAGCAACTTCATGGAGGGGGGAGGAAGTAAGAATCAAAATAGGGATTTTCCGATTCATAGCTCAGTTCCTCAGCCACTACATTATTACAGCTTTGGCAATGTTCTCCACTCTTGGAAACATTACAAACCAAGATATGTGGTTAAAAAAACACTGGAGCTTCAACTGTCAATCACTTCTGTTGGTTCAGAGTAAAGCAAATGTTTCCTTTTGCATCAGTATTCCATGTTATTAAAAATCTGTAAATTATCATTAATTTCTTGGGGGGGTCATGTTAGTCTGTTTTAGCCAAAATAATGCGGTGCAATCTAATGTTATATATTTTGTACTGGAAAACAGACCCTTCTGATCTCTCTTTGTAATCTGCCCTACATACACACACATGCACACATACTGCTTGCAGCGTTGGCTTTAAATGCCTACTGAATATAAATCTTCATGCATCTGATTAAGTGAGCGGTGACTCACAAAGTCTTATGCCACAATAACATGGGGGAAAGATAATAAATGCTCGGAAGTGACTTGGCCAAAACAGATATGATGTGGATCAAGAACAATTGCACGTGCAGCACCAAAATAATTTGGGAGACATTTAAGAAGAGGAGAGAGGATTTAACCCTTTAACCGGTGCTCAGTTTTTGCTAGTCAAAACCAGGCTCCTGGCAACGTTTCTAGCATTTCTAGCATTTGAAAGGATTTAAGATTGGTTTTTAAGGGAGACATCTTTTCCCCTTCAAATAGCATGATTTCTATCAGTGAAACCAAGAAGGGATTGAAAGAGTTCTCTTTCCAACATGGTCCCAATTGCAATTAGTGCTGTGTGTGTACATGCACAATTTATATTTTTAAGACGAATAGAAATGCCACATCAGTTTTGTTTTCACAGCTATGTTGAGCCTTGGCAGAAATTAATAACTGAGTTGGATCAGAAGGAGTGAGACTGTGTAGCTGTAAAAGAAATTAGGGAAATGGATTCCTAAATGAACATACTGGCATATATCCCTCACCCCAAGTACCCTTTAAATCCAAACCCAAGGAAGGTGTATAACCCTAGCCTTTCTAATACAATCTAGATATGTTTTTGGGTCATTCCGGTTGGAGAAGTGAGAAATGTTCATATCCATTAGGAGTAGCTATGTTTGAAGACCCTTGGTTCAGCTTGCATCCCGTTTACAGATTGTGAACAAGGACCTGACAGGCATTCACAGTTGTTCAGCATGAACTGAACTGATCAGATGATTGAGTCACATCTGATGCACACCTTTAAACATAGTGTCAAATGCATTCATGGCAAAATCCACAGCATCCCTAATTAAGGTAAGGGGGGGGGAAATGGACAAGTTTTCACAATTGGGTCTGAATGCCTTCTACGCCTGGCATCTTCAGACAAAGGGAAAGGTAGGCTTTTCTTGTGCACTCTGAAAGGTGAGAAGTGGACTGCAGCTGAAAGAGTCAGTGGTTAGTTTTCATGTGCTCCGTGATTTCCACCCCATAGTTGGCAGCCCATTTGGTTCACATTGTAAAAGCTAAGGCTTCCACCCTCCCAACTTAAAAAAAAAAATCAAAGACAAATATACACATGGCAGGATGAGAGGAAAGTGATCCATATCAGGATCATATCTCTCTGTATGAGAGATGATTGAAGAACTGAGATCTTCCCTCAAGTTCAGTTATATCCATCCATGCATGTATAACCCAAGAGCAGGGGCAACTATATTGTTTTTATTTTAAAAAAATGGAGCATGGAGCAAAAGAAGGTAAAGCCCTCACTTTCCTAGCTGTGGTTGGTTTTTCTTAGTCTTGCTGTGCTTGGTTTTTTGAAGCATTTGATTTTCTGTAATCAGGCATGCTGGCTCATCAGTAAACAACAGGAATTAAGCTAAGGTAGGAAGAAACGAAATGAAAAATGCAGAAATGAATGAACCTAGTGCAGAGTTCATGTGTGTGTGTGAGAGAGTGACTGTGTGACAGGGTGCAGTATTCCTTACTATTGGCATTTAAAAATAGGGTCCCACACACCTCGAGATCCTGGTGTAGAAAAGGATGATGAAAAAACATCACCTTGCTGCTATGTGCTCATTTTGGGAGGGAAATTTCAGAGGTTTGTAAAATTGAGACCCTTTCTCCTTCCTGCTTGCTATTGCCAGGGAAGATCCATTGGGAGATCTGGGGGAATTTTAACCAAATTGGATGGAGGGGGGGGGGTAAGGTTAAAGCAGGAAATGCATGTTATATGGTACATTGACTCTAAAACGGGAAGGCATTTTCCTATCTCATTGGGAGGGAGAATCTCTTCAGTGAGGAGTACAGTTCTTAAGAATTGCATCCCATTTAGGTACAGAGGTGGAGAAGCTACAGGTAGAAATGTATTTCCTACTGAAATCTAAAGGAATAACTACTGTCTTGGTGAACAAATCCAAGTATGTGTCATTACTAGATTAAAGAACATGAACAAAATTATTAACAAATCCAATGACCCAAAGCTGAGTTTGGATAAATACATCTCTAAATCCTCCATATTCATTTTCAGCATCTAGTTATCTATTGGCTGCTCAGCAGTTGAGAATAATTACATCACTACATTATTGTATTATGCTAATTGGCTGTAAAATATGAAATCCAGTACTCTAGATCTGTTGGCATATTATTATTTACGTGGTGCAGAGATAGTGAATAAACTGAAGCTTTCAATTTCATGCTAATATGAATGAAAGCTAAAAATGACAATGAAGAAAAACTTTGGGTGTATAAACTGCAGAGTAGATGTGAAAAGTCTTGTAGATATTATGGTAAAAAGGGTAATTGATATTTCAGAGCAATGCCAGGGCTTAGCAGAAGACAGTGGCAAATGAGAGACCACAGCAGCACAACAGAGGATTGATTATTCTTCTCATCCAGAGGAAGGAAGTGAGCCATTCTCTTAGTATTTCAAATATGAGATTTTATTCATGCAACTCCTGTTAAATGCCAATGGAAAATAAGTAGCTCCAAAACACCACAATAGTGATGTTCTCTCTTCTATTTCTTTCTAGTTTTTTGGAATGGATGGAGCCTCTGATTCGGGGATTTAAACCCATGTCTCCCTCTGATGTAGGAGTAATAAGTTCAAATCCCTGCATCTTTTATGCAATGATGCAATAAGATAAGACGGAATATTGTAACACAAAATCTGAATGACACAGAAAGTGAATTATTTGTGATCTAGTGACCATTAGGCTCTATGAGAGAAGAAATTTAGGATAAAAATGATCATAGACAAATGCTATTATGACAGATCGCCGTATCATTTTATTAAAATAAAACATATAAATTCCCCCTCCCAAAACACCACTAACACTTCTGAGATTTATGACTGTCTTGTGTTGTTTGATTTTCTGTCCCACACATATGATGCTTGGGGAAACCACCAAAGAAATTCTTTCTGTATAAAAGTCACTATTTCTGGAGGATGTCTTTTCCCCCCCGTTCTATATAAAGTCAGAAATATTTGGCACACGAGAGGCGGTTTGAAGTAAAACTTAAAAAGATTTTATTGTTCTCTGTTATGGGTTGGTATAAGTCAAGTTAACAAAGTGTCATTAAATGAACTTGGCTTGTAACAGAAAAAAAAAGACGATCTTTTTATAGATACAGACAAGAAATATTTTGTATTTCAAAACGTAACTAAGGTGGTTCTCATACAAGCGTTGATACGTTTATTATGTATTGAGGTTGATTTCTCTTGGCAGTCACTGCTTACACATAAGTTTCTTCAAACAATAGTTCTTAATTAGGAGTTAGGAACGTATACACATTTACCCTGTTTACTTCTTTAAACTGGCCTGGGATCACTCTTTTCCTAGGATATGTTTCCCATAAAATACTTTGGGATCACCCTCTCTATGATAGAATTAGTTCCCTTTATAACTGGTTATGGATTCCGCTTGATCCTAAAACCAGTGTGTGTTCCTCTCACTCCCGAGGAGAATCCTTTACAGAAAGCTTACAGCTCACTCAGCGGTCTCCAAGCTCTGTCTGTTAACTGCCTCCCGACGCATTTTCAATGTCCATCCTTAGCATTCCATTCAAACTTCCTGTCAATCACGGGGTTCTTTGACCAAGACAACTCCTTAGCATGAAGCTCTCTGTCACAGCTACTCTTTATGGCTCATCAGCCCATTTTCTCTAGGTAGGCTGAGAACTTTAACATGTACATGATCACCAGGCAAACTTACTTTGTTCAGTCTTCTTGATTACATGAGAGGTAAGCTTCTTGACATTTTTCTGATGCAGTTCATCTCCTTGCTGAGCATCTTTTTGTCTGCACAATAGCTTCACAGTGGCTGCTCGGTCATTGCAGCTTCTGGCTGCTCTTGCCCAATACAAGAATTAAATCATCTCAGTTACTGGAGTATGGGCAGTATCACTAGGGTTTCCAGGTCCCTCTTCACCACTGGCGGGAGGTTTTGGGGGCGGAGCCTGAGGAGGGTGGGGTTTGAGGAGGGGAGGGACTTCAATGCCATAGAGTCCAATTGCCAACGTGGCCATTTTCTCCAGGTGAACTGATCTCTATCAGCTGGAGATCAGTTGTAATAGCAGGAGATCGGCAGCTTGTACCTGGAGATTATCAACCCTAAGTATCACCCTCTTCAGAAGAACTAGTATCCTCTTCAAGTTGTGGTTGTGTGGGTCCTTTACAGTGCGAAGTTGTCACCTTCTAAGTCCACTGAAGTCAAAGGGGAAACTCTGGTTAGGATGGCACTGTAAATTGACCAACTTGTGTAAAGCATGGAATCACTTGCTGTTTGTTCCATTATTGCACCTTCATATTCAGCTACATCTTTTAGTGACTGGCAGTGAATAGATTGCATTGCCTGCTTTTTGTACTTGAGATGGCATCTGTTTGAGAAGTGATTGCAAGAACTGATTACAAGATTATCTGGGTTCAAATGCACACAGATACACTCAGTAGTAAATCTCAACTAATCTCAAACTTGTTAATTTTATTATTTGGTGGTGTAGCAGCACAAAGAAAGTCTAGTTGCATAAGAAAGTGATCGCATAAATTGGACACATCCACATTTTCTAGGATGCATCCAAACAGTTTGCCAAACAATCAGCTCCCTGCAGCAGGTGAGCTGAATGTGAGCCAAACAGGCGGGTGATCAAGCATAACTAAATTTTTCTCCTTCCCAGCTCCCATATATTCTCCCTATGGGTTTCATCTCCTCTCCTAACACTGCATCTGCAGTGAAATTGGTAGGGGAGAAAAGGAGAAACATAAGAGTGATTATTTCAAATAACTTGTGAGAGACCAAGTATGGGCTAACAAGATATATTTTCAGATCTGCCCCATAATAATGTTGGGCTTGAATGCTACAGATGCCATATGTTAAAAGGTACAGATGAATGAACCATATGTATTTAAAATACTGTGACTTGTTTAGTATAGGAAGATTCTGTTGCACTAAGAAGTCACATTCCATTGTTTATTGGATATCTACAATAAAACTAGAGCTCACACATTAGAGCATGGAGCTTTCTATAATGTTGCTGAAAATTTATTATCATTATGAGTACTTCACAGATATTTTTTTCAACAATCCTACTGCAATTGGGGGTGGAGGCAAAGCTGAGAAGAATGCCTTGCCTAAAATTACCCAGTAAGTTAATTGCTGAAGAGGGCCTCTGGTTGATGTTCCATGCTCTTAGCCACTGCGCTGCACCAGTTTCCAGCAAGTCAAAAGGTCCCACCTGAAAGGAATATGTAGTTCAGTCCTTTGTCCGGTGTGAAATATAAGAACACAGTAAAGAGACCTCATGGTCAGTTGTATTGCACTCAGAGAATTCTGATGTTTTATGGTGGGGGGGAAGTTCCAGGAGTCTGTAATGAGACAACTGAAGGATGCTCCAGAAGAGAGTGGCTATTTAAATAGCATTGATCAGACATTACACCTCTCTGTCAAGGGTCAGCAATTCTGATAAAAACTGGCAGGATTAATCTTCAAAGTGAAATTATCAATCGGATTGAACTGTTAATAATTTTAGGCCTTTAATTAACTTTGCCCCTTTTGACAACCTGCTGCGATTTTGCTGTTTAACATCGCAAGGGTTGCTAGCTTGCGGATCGGTGAACTAGAAACAGTAGAAAACATGAGTGACTGAACGTTTTCAAAGTCAACCAAGAAGCGAGTTTTAAAATTGAATGTTGTATTTACACTTGCATTTTTATTAGAGATTTATTTACTCAGATTGAGAAATAAATAATGAAAGTATGAATTGAGTTATGATAATGTGTGGCCTCAAAGTCAGAACTGAGTTACTTGAGCTAAAAACCCTTCATAGTTTTCCTGTCAGGATAATTTTTAGTGCTCCAAGTATCTGCAGATGGGATTTACTGATGTGTGTCGCTTTGCTTATGGCTAACAAGATGCTCTTGCTACAAGTTAGATTACCATTGCTTGTTGGATTATTGGACAATGTGGGGGAGGGAAGCAGCTTTGTTAAGCTTATCCATCAGAGGAAGACTTAAAATATTCCCCATTCTTATGTTTTAAATGAACAATTAATTATTATATTAAAATTACACAGTTGATATATAAAAAGTTGAAACGAAGAATGTCATGGCAACTGCATTCATTATATATCATACCTTAAACAATGGTCAATATTTCTCATGTTATACTTTCATACCCCACTATTATTTTTTCTCCTGTATAGCATATGGGCAGAGCAATCCTGAGGGGCGCCAGCACCATAGTGGCAAGCTGTGGTGAAACTATGGCACTGCTAGACTGGTGCCTATAGAGCTTAGTTACATGGCAGGCAGCAGGAAAATAGTGGGTTTGTTTGGGGGGGGGGTTCGGGGTGTAAGTGAGTTAGCATCCCACAACCGCACCACTGCGTTCCATGGAGGTGTTGTAGCAAGGCTGCGGGGCTCTGATGAACAGGGCAGGCAGAACCAATGAGGGGTTACTAGGCAAGGGGAATGAGCCAGGTGCGCATCACAGCCCGGGGCAGAGAGGGCCAGGGCAGCTTGCTAGATATCTGCGAAACCCCCCACCCTCTTAAAGGGACCATGTTCAGTTGCAAGACCCTGGGCACCCGACAGTAGTGCAGAGGCCCAAGTATCCTCCCCCCCACACACACACCCCACTTGTAGATATGCCGGCATATGGGTCAGTTGGCTCCCTGAGCCCATTTGCCCCTCCCTAGGATTGTGCTGTGAGTTGGTTTAACAGGTGCAGCTTTGCCTGACATCTCCTACTCCTGTTAAAATATAATCAGCTACTATTAATAACATTAAAGCTGTTTAATATGTATTATAATTTACCACCATGTATTACCATTTAGCACCAAAAGCACATTACAGGGCATACATGAGATGTAATTCCTACAGAAAAGGCTTAGCATTTACATTAGCATACCACAAGACAAGAAAAGGGAGACTTACAGTGAATAACAGTGATGAGGAAGATAGTGTAGGGTGACAGAGGAGGAACAAGTCAGTTGACATTTGGATGGTTCAGAGGCAGTTATAAAGAAATGGGTTTTAGGGAGGGATTGGAGGAGATTAAATGGAACAGGAATCAGCACTGACATACAGCCCGATCCTGGGGGCGGGGGAGTTAGTTGTGCCTTCTCCCGAGAGGATTCCCCAGCTGTAAATATAAAATGAAAATGAATTTCTAAGCAAATCCCATGAAACTCTCCCATAGAGTTTTATGGGGCTACAGCACCTATTTTGCAGGCGTAACTCTGTGCCTGCCAAATGGCATGTTCCTGGGGCTAAAGGGCTTTGGAAGCTGCCTAAGGGCAGCCCCACCCCCAGGAACATCCTGGTAATGCCCCCCTCAGATGCTGGTGCGAATTCCTGCTCTGGAAAAATGCTGCCGGAGAGCCAGCAATGACCTAAATTGCCCTGCACCACCATCCTTGCCACTCTGGACAGTCCAGAGTGGCACAAACACCAGCGCTGGGCTCACACCAGCTCCCATGCGGCTCCGCCCCCTCTTAGGACTGCACGGAACAAGAGGTATCACACATATACATAGTCTGTTTCAAGAGAAAAGGAAAACATAGCGCCCCTAATATGCTGAGTCGCCTTTACTCCAACACTTTATAAACAGGTAGATGAATAATTTAATTCTACAACGTTTCAGAATCTCACACTGCAATCCTTAAAAGAGTTACACCCTTCTAAGAGTTACAACCTTGAAGTTAATGGTACTGGAAGGGTATAACTGTCTTTAGGACTGCTCTAGAAGTGCGCAAGTATCATTCTCTGCACCTAGTGCAAGTTGGTAAGACACCCGCTCCTGATCCTATCATATAAAATTATGTGTATACGAAACATGTAACAATTTTTTTTACCGCATTTACCACAATGTAATGGATACGAAGCCTGGGATGGCTCCACAGCTCACTAGGTCATTGTAAAGTATAACCATCCACTTGTTCTCTCCATTTTCATTTCTATTTTTGAAGCCATTATCCTAATATTTACGATCATTTCCATCTCTGGTTTTTTTTACATGGTATTCTAAGCATAATAAATTATGCTTGTTGAAGGCAGTAATGCTTACGTTTAAAGGTCTCCTCCTGTCTGCACATGATTAGAGAGTAAATTCACTAGGGCTGTCAATTCAGTTCGGCCCGAACTGAAAATCAGCCGAATTTCCCTTGATTCGGCGGTTTTTAGTTCGGGAGGAACCGAACTCAAAACTGGCGGGCAACAGGGGGGCCGAATTCAGCGAGTTCGGGAGTTCACGAATAAATTCGGCCAATTCGGGGCCGTCAGTAAGCAGCATAACCTTCAGTAAGCAGCATTCTCCTCCCCCGGCCAATCGGTGGCCAAGCTGGGTCTTCTTCTGGCCAATCAGTCAGGATTGAGTACTGGAGGAATCAGCTGATGTGCGGCCGGCCGGGGAAAGAGAGAGAGAGAGGGAAATCCTCATGTGTGTGTGAGGGGGTGCTTGTGCACATTCGCTCCTTTCCGTGGCTGCAGGGGGCACATTTTTGGGGGTACTGACCCCAAACTTTCAGGGGATATTCAGACAGGTTTTTTTAAGAGACCACCCAAGTTTTGTAAACATTGGGTCAGGGGGTCCCGAGATATGGGCTCCCCCCCTTTTTTCTTTCCATGGCTGCAGAGGGCGCATTTTTGGGTGTGCCGACCCCAAACTTTCAGCGGAGCATCAGACTAGGCTTCTTAAGATACCCCCCAAGTTTTGTAAACATTGGGTCAGGGCCCCCCGAGATATGGGCTCCACCCCTTTTTCCTCTCCCCCTTTTCCATTTTCGTGGCTGCAGGGGGCGCTTTTTTGGGGGTGCAGCCGCCAAACTTTTGTCATAGCTTCAGAGAATCCCTCTTAAGAGACCACCCAAGTTTTGTAAAGATGGGTTCAGTGGGGGCTGAAATATTGGCTCCCCCCCCTTTTCTCTTTCCATGGCTGCAGGGGGCGCATTTTTGGGTGTGCCGACCCCAGACTTTCAGCGGAGCTTCAGTCAAGGCTTTTTAAGATACCACCCAAGTTTTGTAAACATTGGGTCAGGGCCCCCCGAGATATGGGCTTTCCCCTTTCCCCTATTGGGATGAATGGATCACCCTCGAGAGATGCATACGTATGGATCTTATATTGGATACAAATGGAATCATATTGGATTACCCAGCCTCCCAGCCCCTCCTGCTGGAACAGAAGACAGCCACAGTAAGACCCCTTTGGGGGCTTTAATCTATATTTTTTCTTTTCTGTGTGTGTGTGTGGGGGGGAAGCAGAGTCTGTGTGTGTGTGTGGGGAGGGAGCAGTTTCTGTGGGGGGGGGAAGCCAAAGGGGGCTTTTGCCGGTTCTGCCTGGGGTGTGCGTTCCCCCTTCAGTCTCTCTCTCCCTGGTTTGAGGGGGGGGCTTCATTTTTATTCTTCAGGTTTTTCCTCATTCATAAGATCAGTTAGGTTATTTTGATGCTTGCTCAAAACTGGTTTTCAAATGGTGACTTAAAGAATGCATCTGCCTGGTCCCAAGTCCAAAGCAAAAGGAGAAATTCCACCCCCTCCTGCTCATTATGCATAGCTAGCTGCCTCTGTCCCTTTCCATGGTATGCAAACTCCCAGGCATCAGGTGTTGCTATGCACTGTTGCAAAGGTGTTGCATTGCGCGCTTGTGTTGCTTTGCAGTTGTATTGTTTTGCAAAATTCTTCACACCTGCCCCGCCCTTTGCATGTTTGCAAAGGGGTTGCTCTGCCGTTGTGTTGCTTTGCAAAGTTCTTAGCACCTGCCCCGCCCTTGCTCTCATCAGCTGTTTGTCGGGCGGGAGCTTTGTGCGTGGGCGGCAAGCTCTGCGGAGAGATACACATTAAGGGTGGGGGGGACCCCTTTCAGGGCCCATATCTCAGCCCCCCCTGACCCAATCTTTACAAAACTTGGGGAGTCTTTCAATATACGTCCTTTGAAGCTCTGCTGAAAGTTTGGGACCTCTAAGCCCAAAAATGCCCCCCCCAGAGCCGCGGAAAGGCGCGGTTGTGTTTTTAATGGCTTTATTCGGCCGAATTTCTTTTCCGAACTTTGAATTCCCGCCGAATTGAACGGATCCGAAGTGGGGGAGTTCGGACTTCGGCACGAACCGAAGCCACAAGGGCCAAATTCGGCCGAATCCGAACTGTACCGAATTTTTTTTTTTTTGACAGCCCTAAAATTCACACATGCCTGCTGTTTCAGTCAGTGCTAGAAACTTCTCTCTGACTCCTCTTCTTGTGATTTTATTCTCTCTCCTCATGGTCTTTCAAGAGGCTTCTTCAAGTCTCTCCTGTGCTAGCAAACCAAGACCACTGCCATGATCTCATACTTGCAAACATGTGCTGCTTGAGTAACTAGCCAGTTAGCTAGTGGATAGTATTATTTAGATTATGTAGTGAAATGTAATCTTAATTAAGATATTGGAACAGGGGAGGAGCAGCTAACAGGAAGTTACAAGGAGACTGAAAGAGAAAGAGCAAGCAGGCACAAGGGAGGAACTGTTGACTTTTCCTTGTGTTATAGAAGTTCAATAAACACCTTGTTATACAAATACCTGAAGTCCCTGGCATTAATAAAACAGATTAGGCTTCTGTTTCTTCTACTACTACAGAATGCATGTGAATGTGAATAACCTTCAATAAAAGTAAGTTCTTTATTTGTTGCAATGTATTGAACTGAAGTGTTTAACCACATTCGATTCTACGTTTTCTTAACCGTGCAGCTTTGTCACGTGTACCTATGCATACTCCCAATATGAAGGACTTTGAACAAAGATTTAAGAATAAATCGTTTCTGTTTATAAATGCTTTGTATTCCCATGTGGGTCAGCGACAAAGAGACCCTGTGTGGTTCAGCGTGGTGTAGTTGTTACAGTGTCAGACTATGATTTGGGAGAGCTGGGTTTGAATTCCCACTCGGCCATGGAAGCTTGTTGGGTGACCTTGGGCCAATAATACACACTGACACTACCTTACCTCACAGGGTTGTTGTGAGGATAAAATGAAGGAAAGATAGGTGGGTGTAAATAAGTAAGGCTGTGTATAAATAAATAAATAAACAAATACCCTGACAGAAAGTGAGTTGCCAAAGTTCATTCAGCGAGCATATAGTGCAGATCCTAGACAGGTACTCTAACCACTACATAATGCTGGCATGATCATACACACACATACACCCACACGAATGAAAATAAAATTTACCCCATCATTGCAGCAGTGCATATGTTGGTACATCATCAGTAGGAGAGAGATTAGATGATTGCTTTGGTTTCAAGGAAGGGAATACTATACCCAGCTTCTTTAATTCATCATAGCACGCTGACTGTAACATCATCGCTAACTCTCATGTCAATCGGATGTTTTCACAGAAGAATAATTTGAATGGGGGGAAAAGTTTAGCAAATTAACTGACAAATATCATTATGCAAAAGCAGGAGGCTGCTCTGCAGATTGTTTGCCAAATGTTTACCCACAAATCATGGAAGTACAAGCTTCATCAGCAAGTGCGATTTGTGTGATAATCATTCCATTGAAATGGAAATGTGAGAGGAGCTGTAGCTGTGTGGTGGATGTGACAGATAGGGGTGTGCATTTGGATATGCTGAACTGGGGGGGAAAGCCAAAAAGGCTGTTTTGGCTTTTTGTTGTTGGCTTTTTTGAGTAAAAAAAAAAAAAAAAGCACCATTTTAATGAAGCTGAAAAGGCAAATTTAAAAAAAAAGCTCCCCCCCCCCCACCGCTGTTTCAGGTCTTTTACCCTAGGGGAATCTTTGCAGGGCTCTGAGGAGGCTGTGTTTTGAGGTAGAGGCACCAGATTTTCAGCATAGCTTCAGACGACTCTCCTTAGAATAACCCTTAATTTTAAGGGACCCCAAAGAAGATGGCCTGGATGGCCCAGGCTATCCTGATCTCGTCAGATCTCAGAAGCTAAGCAGGGTCAGCCCTGGTTAGTATTTGGATGGGAGACCACCAAAGAATACTGGGGTTTGCTGTGTAGAGGAAGGCACTGGCAAACCACCTGTTAGTCTCTTGCCATGAAAATCCCCAAAGGGGTTGCCATAAGTCGGCTGCGAATTGAAGGCACTTTACACACACAAAGAAGATGTCCCCATCCATTCTTCATTGTTTCCAATGGAGAAAACTGGGGCCCCATAAAATTGGACCCCCTGACCCAACCTTCACCAAACGTGGTGATTCGGATAAGGAGAGTCACCCCTAGCTGTGCTGCAAATTTGGTCCCACTATCTTGAAAAAAGCCCCCGCGAGCCCCACAAAGATCTCCTATTGACATAACGTTGAGCTATGTCGGAGCTGAAAATCATGGATATAAAATTTTACCAGCATAAGGAAACTATTGGAAGATCTTTGCAGGGCTCTGGGAGGTTGGGGGTAGACACACCAAATTTGTAGTGTAGCTCTCCTTACAAAAACCCCTAGGTTTAGTGAAGATTGAGTCAGGGGATCCAATTTTATGGGCCCCCAAAAAGGGTGTCCCCATCCAGTCTCCACTGTTTCCAATGGGGGAAAAAATAGGGCCCCATAAAATTGGACTCTATGACCCAATCTTCACCAAATTTGATACCCAAATTTGCAGCGTAATTTCAGAAATTTCAAAAAATCCTAAACCCCATACCAAATGGGTTTTTCCGACTTCTTTCGAATATCCTAACATTTTTGGGTTTATTAAACCCTATGGGAAACCTTTGTGGGGCTCTGGGGGCATTTTTTAAGGTAGAGCCATCAAATTTGCAGCATAGCTGCTGGTGACTCTCCTTACAAGAACCTCCAAGTCTGTTGAAGATTGGGCCACGGGGTCCAGTTTTATGGGGGCCCATTTTTCTCCATTGCAAATAATGGAGAATGGATGGGGACAACCTCTTTAAGGCCCATCAAATTCTGGTTTAACAGACCAAAAAATTTTCAGATATTTGAAAAAGCTGTGGGGGGAACCCATATTGCTATGGGGAGTTGGCTTTTTTTTAATTTATGAAAAAAATGGATTTATTAAACCTGAATCCAAAAAAAAAAAAAACCCAAAAAATTGGGTGCACGCCCTTAGTGACAGATACAGAGCCAAATTCAGACAGAGTAATAATGATCTCTATGTAGCTTTTGTGATATCACCAGGGCCCTAGCTAGTGTGGAGCCAGTAGCTACTACTCTACCTGTAGCACTTATTTGCACATTCTAATTAATTTTTTTTTAAAACCTTGTCTTTAATTTGTGCTATAACATCTTCCTTTTAAGGAATGTTTTCAGAACATGAAGTTTTCAGGTTTGAAACTGTAACCAATGGTTGTATTCCACACTACCCGTCTGTGGAGCAATGGCAGCATAGTTAAATTGTGGAACTCCCTTACCCAGGATGTGGTGATGGTTGCCAACTTTAAGAGGGGAGTGGACATGTTCATGGAGGAGAGGGCTATTCATGGCTACTAGACAAAAAGGATACTAGTCATGATGCAAACCTATTCTCTCCAGGAACAGAGGAGCATGCCTATTATATTAGGTGCTTTGGAACATAGGCAGGATGATGCTGCTGCCGTCGTCTTGTTTGTGGGCTTCCTAGAGGCACCTGGTTGGCCACTGTGTGAACAGACTGCTGGACTTGATGGACCTTGGTCTGAGCCAGCATGGCCTTTCTATGACCAACTTGCCATGATTGTCACTGACTCAGGATAGATTTTTTTGAGATAGCAACCATCTTTACACTTCAGTTATCCAGATTTTAAAATATTCAATGACAGACAATCAGGAGTAATTTAAAGAAGTTGTTTATTTTAAGTAGGTACACACTTAACAGGTCTTGTTCAATGATTACATTCTATGCTAACAAACAATTCAAAAAATCCTGAACAGAGTTACCTCCATCTAAATTCAAATCCAATGAAGTCAATAAAGTTTTTAAAAGTATAACTCTGCTTAGGATTGTGCTGTGGAATACCCATGGGCTTAATCAAACCGTGCAATCCTAAAGAGGAGGTGGAGCTGCATAGGAGCCGGCATGATCCCTACGCCGGCATCTGTGCCACTTATGCTGTGCAAAGTACAGATGGCATGCAG
Source organism: Euleptes europaea (assembly GCF_029931775.1). Taxonomy (NCBI): domain Eukaryota; kingdom Metazoa; phylum Chordata; class Lepidosauria; order Squamata; family Sphaerodactylidae; genus Euleptes; species Euleptes europaea. Next base: position 76,676,849 of record NC_079315.1, read on the forward strand.
CGGCATGGAACTCGTGTGCCAGTGCTGCCTCCACGGCAGCATTTCCTCAGCATGAGTGGCCATGCTGGCATCCATGGGGCATTCCCAGGGGCAGAGTTGCTTTTAGGCAGCCTCCAAATCTGTTTTGGTCTGGGAATGCCCCTTTACACTGCTGCAGAGCAAAATACCTGGCGTAGCCCATGAAAATCCTTGTTTTATTTGTGTTTTAATTTGCCGGGAAGCGCCTCAGGAGGTGGCACAGCTGCGCCATTCTTGGTCATCGCCTTTCTACCCCCCCCCCCCTTTGGATCGGGCTGAAAAAAGTCAAAGACGTTTCACATGGTTAGGAGAAAAAATAATAATTCCCCATTCTTTTTGGGGGCCATTTTCACTTGGAAACATTACTTCACCTAGCAAGGATGGCTGGTTACCCAATTCCATGCTTATATCACCTGTAGTTCTTAGAGACAGGAATTTTGCTGGTCAATGACCATAATAAATTGAATTGAGGCAGGAATACAAGGCCATATAAATAACAAGGAGCCATGGAAGAATGTTCATGGCTTATGAGGTACATTCTCATAGAGAACAATTCTGAGTCATTCTAAAGATACAAGTTCCATACTTGAACCTTCAGGAGTACAAGAGAATCTTCAGCTGCTTTACAAAGCTATGGAGTATAAAGAGGTTATATAATTTGGTAGAGTGTGATATAAAGATTAAAATAGAATTTAAAGTATTTAAGTGTGTGGGAAAGGAGAGAATGCATGCTGATAATAAGTTGACGTGAAAAGAGAATAAAATAAAATAAGAAAAAGAAATGGGGCAACACCAGAACAGAATTATAAGTAACAAATGTCAGCTTGCAAAACTCTTAAAAATTGTTTCATTTCAATCTAGCCCTCTACACTAAGCAACATGCAACAACACATTCCCTTTCAGAACCCAGATACAGAGCAGTACTTGAACTTATTGGTAAAATTATTTTTGCTTCCTTGACACCAGACTATCTTCAAACAATTAACATAGTACAGTCCTACGGAACTGTGTTTCATGACAGTGCATGTAAAAAATTCCTTTATGGTTTTCCATTCAGATAACTTGGTAGTTCAATTTGATATTATCTGTTCCTTGCACCCTAATGGTACTTGACTGAGTTGAGAAGGAACTTGTGACTTACTAAAAGTATACTCTGTCATTTTAAAATGCCTTTTATACTAGAACTGAAGAATGGTGAGAATACCCTCAAGAGTGAACTCTGAGGTTTCATCCTTCTTAGATAATTATCCAGAGACTGCGTAGTTGCAGACTTCTGAAACTTGTTACTAGTTCCCTGTGCATGAGTAATGCCACCTTGATAGCAAAATACAATCTATATTCTCACAGCAGGTGGGAGCTGAGTGGTGTTTTCATTTGAAACCTGCTGCTAATTCTAAACAATTTAAAAGCAGGAGTGAGAAACACAGCAATCCGCCTCAGTCCTTGTAATAAAGAAAAGCAGAAAACACTCCTGCCCTCCCAATAATTTCCTTTACATTACCCCAGCCAACTCTGACGCATATTAGGTTGATTAGTTCAGTCATTCATGTGAGGGATGAAAGAAGTGTCCTGCTTTGAAATCCCAAATGCACAGCTCCCAGATGGGTTCAGTGGTCAGTGTATGTTTTACTTACCATTTGCCCATAGCAACACAGTGCCACACTAATTCTCATCTCATTATTGGTCTTATAACCCGATCTATATCTTGGCTGAAGCCAGGCTCAGAGCAGCTAACAGTCATAAAATATCATACACACATGGCAGAGTATGTGGTGATGGGAAAGTTGACCCATCTGTTGAACACAAGACCCCTAGGGAAACTACAAAGGAAATGGAAGCCTTACTATGATTATGCACAATTGTAATATTGTAATTTTGTAACTGGGCATTAGGATATCTAGAGCAGATACATATTAGTTACTGATTGATCAGCAAAGTACAATATAGTGTAGACCTTAATGGAGTTATCTATAGCAAGAAATAGTAATTCAGAAATCAATCTGCTTAATATGAATATTATGTTGTTATTTAGTAAAAGTAAAGTTTTTGTATCGCTGACATGCTAATCATTTTGTCTAGACTAAAAGCAGGTCAGTCTAATGAAATCTTAGACCAGGTTTGAAGGAGTAATATAATAAGAAGAATTATATGTTTTAAAAATTATTAAGAGGTATACTATTTTTTAACTAAGGGATATTGTTATTTTTTACTTAAGGTTTTTTTATTTAGTCCTTTCCAGTAACTTGGCTGATATCGCAGAATATAGTGGTGAAATGGCACTCTTTAGAAGGTCGGATATACTGTATGTATGTTTTTATGTCTGATACTGCATTTCTGTATTGTCTTTTGTTATATATTTTATAAAATATATTTTAAAAATAAAATATCATACATATTTAAAACATAATACATATAAATTTAAAGTTAGGTTGAATATAATACAGCAAATGCACAAAATATGGAATTAAATTATGTTGCATAGGTTTACTGCATAAAACCCTAGCGCAATAGCAGCATTCCTGCACGAGTTGTAATGCACAGAGCTATCCTAACACAGCATGCAGAAGGCCAGTTGCAAAGCTTTCCCCCTATAATGCTAGCTTTCTGTGTGTAGGGATACAAAGGAGTATTCAAACAAATAATTGAAATGCTTTCTCTACCCCCATGCAAGCTAAATGGGTCATACTCCTGACCAAAGATGAGCCCAGTGAACACCTCAATCCACTCTATAAGAGCATCCACATATAGGGCAAGGCTGTGATGTATCAGCTGTCTTCAGCTGATATTCCTCAACCATAAATCTTACATTTGGGCTTCAGGCCACAGAATGACAAAAATAAAGGCTTTTCCTTGAGGATTCCTGTCTTCCATCAATATAATCACTGCTTGATAAAACTTAATGTTAAAGATCTAACTTTTCCTACACTTGCATTAGCAGGGCAAAGCAAAGCATCACAAGCCCATTGACTTCTGTTTAGGATTTCTTGGGAGGGTTCCCCCCCACACACACCATAATTAAAGAAGGCATTTGGTTTGCAGTTTGTCAGTGTTTACATTCTCATAAAACTGGTTAATGAGCTTTCAGGCTTGTATCACAGCTCTCGTTTTATAATAGCGGAAAGGTCTTACTAGATCAGGTGACTTTTGTGAAAGAACACAAAAAGAGGATATAATTAAATCAAATTATTCTCCAGAGTCGAGATGATAGACAAAATAGATCAAAGCTCCTCAAGTGACACTGGGTTGGAGACTGCTTTATCCTTCAGTGCTCTTTGAAACTATTTTAAAGAAAGATTTCCCATTTTCATGTTCACTGGTCTGAGAAGGTTTTATGGTATAGAAATAATAATTTGCTCAAACAAATTTAGCTCCCCAGTTTCCTCTGGCTTGATACCAATTACATCATTTAAGAGACAATGAATTGGCTGCACTTGTAAGTAGAAGAAATAACGCAAGTTGATATCTGCACTGGATATTCATTTGAAATACATCACAGATTATTTGTTTGCTTACATGCTATGTTTGCTTACTTGCTACATTGAAGACAGTTCCCTTGTCATGGACAGATCACTACTTGTTGGGGTTTAGACTTACAGGGATAACAAACGACTCCATAGGGTTGGGGGACCAATTAAGATGACCCACATCTGTAGCCTGATTGATTCAATAGGTTTTCAGATGGCACTGGGTCATGGTCCGGCCAATATAGTTGGCGCTCCAGTCAATGCCCTAAAATTGACCTGTGGAATAGGGAAGTGACCTGGGCAATTGATACAATTGCACCAAGGCACCCTCTCTCAGGTCAGATATCCTGGGCAGCCCCTTAGTTTATTGAGGAGCTGAAGATGATGAAAAGGCAAGAGAAATGGGCTAGAGCGATGCTGGAGAAAGACTCAGGATGAGTCTGACAGAACATGAGCTAAAGCTCAGTTGAAAGCCCACTCCATGGTGGTGATAGCGGCAAAGAAGTGATATTTTTCTGCCACCATTGCATCCACACAGTGTAGAACTGCATTACTCTTCCAGGTGGTCAGGGACCTATTGGATTTTGACCAATGGGAGAAGGTAGACTTCTTTGCAGCCCACTGCGATCATTTTGCTAAGCCCTTTGTGGATAAAAGGTTTTGCGTCTATTCCACCTTGGACTCTATATTAGCAGGAACAGGACGGGATGTTCCCAGGATGCCTATTTGACCAGTTGTGTGGGATACCTTTCAGCAAGTGCAATCTGAGGGTGTGAACAGTATTCTTGGAAGTCTGAGACCTACCACCCTTGCCCTTCCTGGTTGCTTAAATCTGTCTGGACAGGGCTCACAGACTTGGTCAAGGAGACAGTAAATGCCTCCCTGAGAGCCAGCATGGTGTAGTGGTTAAGAGCAGCAGACTCTAATCTGGAGAACTGTTTTTGATTCCCACTCCTACACATGAAGCCTGCTGGGTGACGTAGGGCTACACACAGTTCTTTCAGAACTCTCTCAGCAGCACCTATCTCACAAGGTGTCTATTGTGGGGAAGGGAGAGGAAGATGATTGTAAGCCACTTAACAACTCCTTTAAGGTACAGAAAAGTGGGGTATAAAAAACCAACTCTTCTCCTCCTCCTCCTGCCTTGAAGCGGGCAGTGGTACACCCTGCCTTTTAAAGAAACCTATTCTGGACCTAGGAGAGTTGAATAAATACCCTCCAGTCTTAAATGTACCATTCTTGAACAAGGTGATTTAACAAGTGGTGGCTGGCTAGCTTCAGAGATTCCCGAATGAAGTGGATTGTTTAGATCCATTACAATCTCGTTTCAGGCCTGGTTATGGGATTCGAATGGCCTTGGTCACCCTGGTGGATGACAAGTGCTAGCAGATGGACAGGATGAATTCTCCTGGACCTCTCAGCAGCTTTTGGTACCATCAATCATGGTATCCTTCTGGATCACCTGTTGGGACAGGGAGGCGCTGTTCTGCAGTGGTTCTGGTCCTACCTGAAGGGCATGTTTCAGAGTGGCGTGCTGGGGAAGACTGCTGTTCTGTCCCTCGGCCTTTGGCTTGCAGGGTTCCCCAAGGTTCTGTCTTGTCCCCCATGCTTTTCTACATCTAGGTAAAGTGGCTGGGAGACCCAAGAAAATGGCCATGAAAGGAGTCATTCTGTGCTGACATTTCTCAGAAAACCACATTCATTTTCTTGATGCATTGCAGTTGGAACTGTATGAAAACATACATTCAGCATTTTGACATGAATAATGTTTACATTAAAGTTCAGTGTGCCTGCCTGAAGAGTGGGTTAATGAGCACCATTAGAATACAAAGGCAAACCATTTTGGCACTTCTCTAAAATTTCATAGAGTTCCTTGCATGCTGAATAGACTTTATATATCCCAGGCTAGTCTGATCTAATCAGATCTCAGAAGCTTAGCAGGGTTGGCCCTGGTTAGTATTTGGATGGGAGACCACCAAGGAATTCCAGGGTCACTATGCAGAGGAAGGCAATGGTAAAAACCACCTCTGAACGTCTCTTGCCTTGAAAACCCTATAGCTGTGACTTGATGGCACTTTACACACACACACACACAAATATATATAATCAATTTTTCCATAAAAAAATTCCAGAATTCCCACAGCTTGGTCACACCAGGAATCAACAGAAGAATGTGCAATTACACAATGTGCAATTACATGATGACTGTACACTCAGATTTTATTTTATTTTATAGGGACATTTTAAATATATTTGATGACAGGAATGCTTCTGTAATTCACTCCTACATTTGAAAGTGTAAAAAAAAAAAGCTGTTGATGCTGTAATGACAAGGAGCTGTCATAGACTCACAGAGCATGAAAACACCAAAGCTACATAGGTTAGGGTTGCCAACCTCCAGGTTCTAGCTGGAGATCTTCTGCTATTACAACTGATCTCCAGCTAGTAGAGATCAGTTCACCTGGAGAAAATGGCTGCTTTGGCTATTGGATGCTATGGCGTTGAAGTCCCTCCCCTCCCCCAAACCCCACCATCCTCAGGCTATGCCCCAAAAATCTCCTGCTGGTGGCAAAGGGGGACCTGGCAACCCTAATCTAGGCCCAGCCCTACCTAACTCAACACCATCTCTCCACTGATTGTCTTGCTCAGTCTTCAGACTAGTCCAAAGGGGCCAAAAAAAAAGCAGTGCTTTAACACCATTGAGAAAGGGGGAAGCAGACTCTGGTGAAAGAAAATGGCTGGACCATGTGGACTACAAATAAGCTTTAAAGTTAGAAAAGCACTGTTAATATTTAATAAGAATATATTGCATATAAACTTACATAGAATACAATAGGGGTATATTTCATAAACACAAAGAAAAAACAAAGAGATGGTACAGATCGTTATCAATTTTAGCCATCCAGTCACAGAACCGCTTCCAGAGCATGCTGGGAAATATAGCAGCATTTTAAATCAACTGCAGGGGGGAAAAACCTGGTCACCATACCTCACTGTCATAGTGAGCGGCTAGTCTGTAAGAGTTATAATAATGCTAACGGCGCATTAACGTTGCATAGGAAAAATTATTTATTCTAACCTGTACATCCTCACTTCTGGCACCAGATGGCATTCCATATGTTGATAAATGCTGTCTGAAAAGGTTAAGGGGGGAGGGGGCACGCTGATGAATAATACCTCCTGGATATGTTCCTCAGAATGAGAATCAGAGCAGGCTGACAAGTATCGCCTGGTTCTCTTACAAAGGCATGCAGAGAAAACCGATAAGAATCAAGCCCCAGTCTTTGCTTTACTTGCAAAGATGTATGGAAAATTGAATTTCTATTTACTGCCACAGCTTTTTTTTGGGGGGGGGGGGTTATGAATCTATAAGAAAGGCCCCAGTGAATCTGGAGGATGCAAAAAAATTTCCTTACAGAATGTGATTAAAAACCTACCTGGGCACTGTACAGATGGTGTGCTTATGAAGATATATGGTGAAAAGTTAACAAATGTCAAGCAGATGTTTCGCTATGAAGAGAGAAGGAAAAGTGATGAGTATTGATAAGGTACTTGGCTACAGGCTACCAAATATGTGCTGAGAATACAAACTGTTCAGTTTGAGCTGAGTCCTGCAGTGCATCCTCTGGACAACCATACTCAAAAAGTAAACAAGCATCACTTTGACTGTGATTTGTCAAAATAGTGAAGGAAAAGGTAGGTTGAACAGATTTACAGGTAGAGACCTGATATGAAAGGTACAGCTCAGTGTCTGTCAGGCAATCATTTCTTTTTTATTACTGTATCCCTCTTTAAAATATTGACTGCCCCCATTCCACTATTAATCATTGAATCCGAATCTTCAAATTAGTCAAATTATTATACAACAATCTACAAATTCTTGATTCGCTGTTTCCATGAACCTGTGCTGTAGGAATGAGTGAGCATACTCTGTTCATACTCATTTGCTTTTTTTTTAATTTACTGTATTTGTAGCCTCCCTTTCTCACTGTGACTTAAGGCAGATCACACAGTGTAAAACAATGCAATAGCATGAGATACCTACTAAATAATACAATAGGACTGTGATTACAAAAATTAGAAATAATGCAGAAACAATGTCCATCATGATATGTTATAAATAAAGCAAAAATGGAATTACAAAAGTAAAAAAACAATGCACTAAGAGCAAGATGATACATACAATAAATGGTGGAATAGACCACAACCATGTTCATTTTATAAAAGAACCCTCCCAAACTGTTCCATTATACTACAGCTATATTCCCTTTCCCCTGACCTGGATGGCCCAGGCTAGCCTGATCTCGTCAGATCTCAGAAGCTAAGCAGGGTCAGCCCTGGTTAGTATTTGGGTGGGAGACCACCAAGGAATACCAGGGTTGCTGTGCAGAGGAAGACACTGGCAAACCACCTCTGTTAGTCTCTTGCCATGAAAACCCCCAAAAGGGGTCGCCATAAGTTGGCTGCGACTTGACGGCACTTTACACACACATACACACACACATATTCCCTTTAGACCCTCCTGAACAATACTGTTTTACAGTTTGCAGAATGACAGAAGTGTGGGAGCCTTCCTGACCCTCTGAGACAATCCATTCCACAAAGAGGGAGGCATAAGAGAGAATGCATGAGCTTACTCATTTGCAGGGTGTCACCTTCAGAAGACTTTGTTCAGATGAGTGAAGGTATCATGGTAGAATATAGCAGGAGAAGTTGTGCTGCAGATATGAGGATCCCATACCTTGAACTGAATCTGATAATTGATAGGTAACGAGTGGAGTGACTGCAGGATGTGTGTAATATGAATACTCTGCCCACCTCCCAATAATAGCAGAATTGCAGCATTCTGTACCAACCAGAGTTTCTGAGTTGACTTCAAGGAAAGTTCCATGTATGAATGACAATAGTCTAGTCTCAAGATCATTGTGACATGGATCCATGTGTCTAGATTGGCTGAGTCAAGGTAGGGGACCATCATCCGGGCTTGTTGGGAATCAGTTTCAACATTCATTCTTAGGCATTTAAGCACAGCAGTAAAGCAGTGCCTCAAGACCTCTACCACATCACTAGGCAATGTGGATAAATATGTCGTCAGCATATGAATGATGGACAACTCGAAAACCATGAGTGATTTCTCCTAAGGGCTTTACATAAAGATTGAATACTATGGGGAACAGAACTGAGCCTTGTTGAACCTACAGGACAAATTCCATACTGACGTCAATTCGTCTCCAACACCAACCCTCTGAGTCCAATCCTTAAGGAACAATCCCCTGATACCTACTTCTACCCACATTTGTCTCAAGAAGATGGCATGGTCCCCTGTATCAAAAGCTGCTGATAAATCCAGTAGGAGCAACAGAGGCAGGGCTCTCGTCTACATTCAGATGGAAGTAATCAACTAAAGCCACCAGTGTTGCCTCCATGCCACAGCCAGGCCTGAAATCAGACCAGAGAAAATGAGGCCACACCAATGGGCAGGAAAAAGCAAAGGAGAGCAAGGTACAAGATAGAGAGTTTATTTAGCTCTTCTAGATCCCTATGCATTTCACAATTTGCTTTGCTGGGACCTTCTAAAGAAATTTCTCAGCTCCCACCTGAACAATTTCAGCTGAGAAATTTCTATAGAAAATCCCCTGATGAAGCAAATTGCAAAATGTGAAGGGATCTAGAAGAGCTAAATAAACTCCCTACCTTGCACCTTGCTCTCCTTTGTCTTTTCCTGAAATCAGACAGAAAAGGGTCCAGAGCAGATGAGTCATCCAGGAAAACTTGACGTCATTCTGCAACAACTGCCTCAATCACCTTGCCCAGAAAGGGCAAATTAAAGACCGAGAGATAACTGGCAACATCATTTCTCTGTAGTGAGTTTTGTTTATCTTTGAAATGTTAGTTTAGTTGAAATTCTATATTTATTTTATATTTTATATTTCAGTTTTGAAAGTAATGGATGGATAATCACCTCTGAGTGACCAAGGGAAGACACTCTGAGCCATCCAGGAAAACCTGTTCTGCAACCAGTATCATATTCACCTTGCCTATGAAGGGCAGATTAAAGACCAGGCAATAATTTGCCACATCATTTTTCTGCAGTGATGTTCTATAAACGTGATGGATGGATAACTGCCACTTTGAGTGGCTGAAGGAAGAGATCCTGAATAAGTGATTGATTTATAATGGATATTAATGACTTGTTAATGTGGTCCTCACATGAGTTCAGCAACCAGGTGGACAAGGATCCAGAGCACAAGTGGGGGCCTTTACAGTTCTCAAGAAACTATCATCATGGTAACGGAGTCAAAATGATACATAAAGGACCAGATAATACACTAGACATTTCTTCTGCCAGAACTATATTACAACTAGGGTTGCCAGGTCCCTCTTCGCCCCTGGCGGGAGGTTTTTGCAGCGAAGCCTGAGGAGGGCAGGGTTTGGGGAAGGGAGGGACTTCAATGTCATAGAGCCCAATTGCCAAAGCGGCCATTTTTCTTCAGGTGAACTGATCTCTATCAGCTGGAGATCAGTTGTAATAGCGAGAGATCACCAGCTAGTACCTGGACGCTGGCAACCCTAATTACAACAAGCATCCAAATTGAAATATATTTAAGAGATTTTATCAGCAGAAAACTTTGAAAAAGTGTCACAACTAGTCACCTATTTAAAGGCTCAGATTTAGTAGTCAGCAAGTGCTGAAATACCTTAAACAGTTGAGATGCTCATGACATGAACTAGCTGATGCAATGGTAGCAGAGAAGTACAATTTCTTTGCTACTGTTACCACTGTTTTATAGCACTGTTTACTGAGCTCTGTAGCACACACTATTGGATTCAGTCCATGTTTTCTGTCAATGCCACTCCAGATGTCTCCTGGCCGTCTTCAGATATTTACAATAAAATTTCCCATCAAATTTGGATGAAATTATCTGAAATTGCACCCCCACACACACTCACACACACACACAAAGGATCCTCTCTGTCAAATATTTGGGAGACAGGAGAATATTTCCCTATTTTATAGATGATTCAAACCTTCCCTTACTTAGCATGCCTAGGGAGCTGTTTGGATTTTGATAAGTTAGTGAGCACATACACATATGAACTACTTATTGATGTCCCTCTGTCGAGCTAGGTCTCCTCCTCTATTATTTCCAGCAGTTGTTGGGTCTGTATTTGTGGATTTCATGGTTCCTAATCATACTGTGTGTGGTGAATAGGTATTGTCCAGTCATGATTAGGATACCTGCAGCTGTGAGTATGAGAATCTCAACAGAGATGTACCATGGACCAACAAGAGATGCTGTTTGAGCCACATTTAGCATACAAAGACTGGATTTTTAAGGGGTCAATCTGAAAAGCAGCTCTAAATCTTGGATGGTAAACCCCATTGAAATGTTACATTTGCAATAGCTATGTACTTTGTGGTTTGTGTCATGAATTTGATAATTGCTGAGGGGAAAATAGAATTCAATATGGGTATATTTACTATCTTAAGATGATAAAATAGCACTGTGAGGAAAAGAACATAATTATAATGTGAAGAAGTGTTTTTTTTTTTCAAGTTTATGGACGATATAGGTCACCTTAGTTTTGCTGCACAAGAGTTCTTATTTTTCTAACACCTGCAGTAGTTAAATGACCGAAACTGTCATGGGGAAAAAAAAGGTTTTCATTTTTTAAAAGAAATAAAATATACTGTAGACACAAGTACAAGCTGCGCAGATGTATCACAAAAACACACCCAGCATTTTGGGCTAACACTTTTAGCCTATTATCAGATTATCAGTGGTGCACAGTTGTTAAGACACAGTCAAAATAACAGGTGTTTACTTGCCCTTTCAGCAACTATTCAGGGGTGGGTATATAAGCTAACTGAACAGTGGGGTGTTTAAATCCTGGACTATTAAAAAAAACACCACCTTCATTATTTAAAAGGGAATATCCAAGTTGCAGTAATGTGTGATATAACCAGGTAACAGTTCCCTGTATGGTGGTCATTGTAAATCTTCTCCGCTTCACTTGCATAATGAAGAGATTTCAAAGATTGATTCATGATATACAATTGTATTGAAAACAGTGGCTACCCAGAGTTAAGAATTATTTGCTTGAATGGGAGGAAAGCACATATACATGGCATTGCCCATTCTGAAAGTGAACATAACATGTAGTTTTACAATCTAAAAACTACATCATCTTAATGCAGCTGAGTTCTTCAAATAGGCTGGGACCATAGTTAAGCTAAGTGAGAATCACATCTTTCACAGGATCCACTCACAGAAGACCCCAAAGATGGCTGACACGGACAGTGGTCACCTGTTGGTCAAGGACAAGAGAAGGGGGCCAAATGGAGTGTGTGTGCGTGTGCACACGTGCACTGTAGTCTTTGGAACAGGACAAGAGTTAACTCCCTCCCTCCGCCCCCCAGAATTCCTTATGACCTTCACTTTATTTATTTAGTTTCAGTGGTGGCCATTGATGTTAAAACGCCAAGAATATCTGATTAATCAAAATAGATGGCTATTTCATCATTCTCCATATTGTGTTAGCGTTCAATGAATATCAAGTACAACTTAATATTTATTTTCCAAAACCAAAACATAACTTTGGATGGGATCCATAATTATTACATTTTCACAGCAGTGCCTCTATAAACTTAAGTGTTTGCTTTATTTATAAAATCTCTATTATAAACTATTCCTTTTTATTTATGTCGTCCTCATCAAATGTATATTAAAAAGACTCTCCAAATTATCTTTGTATTGCTTTGGAAACCTTTCAAATACTTTACCAGTGCATTAGAAAACAAAATTGTAATGACTGTTTTCAGTGGCTGGCACTGATGTTTTGAAGTGTTCTGTATGAGGAAAATATCGACCTTTTCATACAGTTCTACATCAGTGTTTATTAGAAACACCATCCTGATTTATAGTTTTTTTTTTTTTTTTAAAAAACACACAGACACAGTACATTTTAATAAGCAGAAAGTACCATTTATTTGTTGAGACGAAGAATTAATTCCTGGAAAAACCATATCTCAGCAGTTTTAGTACAATGTAGTTCACACTAAACAATATATAGCATTTCAATTTTCCCAGTTTAATTAAAGACAATAATGAGATTCTAATGCCCACTTAATTACTTGAGTTCAGTTATCAGTCTAATTAATCTACTGTCTAATGAGGATGCTAGATTGTATTTTAAAACCCTGCAAATTGTGATAAGGTTCATTTTTGCTGGATTTAAGATCTCAATTTTACAGTCAATTTCAGATGTGGAACCATCTTGGAAAATGTGTGGATTACAATATGGCAACAGCCTTAAAATTGCAGCCTTTTTGAATTTTTCATATCTTCTATAATAAAATATGTATAATTTCTATGGTTTCTGTTTGAGAACATTGGGATATATTTAAATCTTTTCTTCGTATCATTTTAATATTTTAAAATATTTTATAATTAATGTTTAATTTTTATGCTTATTTTCTAACCTTCCAAAATGGAAGAAAACAAAGCTGAAGGTGCCCAAATGCTTTAAACTGTTGACTTAATCCACACTGGAGGCTGAAAGTGAGGAATAGCCTACAGCTATAGACTGCTCATCTTGTGTCAGTTTCCAAATGATATGAGAAACACGGTTCATGTGTGTTTGGCCTACCGTCTCAAAGAATTAAATAATAATAATACACTACCCACAGAGATTGATCTTTAGAACTTTTTAAAAGGTCACAGTGGAATACGGAAAAATACTAGAGGTAGGCAAATGGTCTGTTCAAATCGTAATTTGGAGCACTCTAAAACATTTAGTAGAAGATGGCATTTTTAATTGGATTGCAAGTGTCTTGTACGTTCTTATGCTTGCATTGCAGTTTTGGACAAATGGTTTGTGAGGACAGCCCCTGATAATCCAACCAATCCCGAAAAGCCTAGGAAAAAATACATTTGAAATGCTTTGCTCCTTGGTGACGGGTTGCTCGGGTTGCCAGTCCTGCTGCAGAGGCGGAAGCTGAGTGTTTGGTAATTGTTCTAGATTGGATCAGAAATAATTTCATACATGTGCTTTCTCACAATGCTGCTTTTGGAACTGTAGGCTCATGTATAACGTTCAGCACTTTGCTGACCAGGGAATTCTGCAATGCTTTCTGTCATCATGCTTTCTTCATCATTCTGAACATGTTTCAACAGCAGCTGATAGTTGGGTGCCTAGTGTAATAATGAATTCTGTAGACTACAGAGACAGAAATGCAGAAAATACATTTGAAATACAGATCATTGTAGACTGCAAGCATGTTAGCAATTCAAGAATTCGAGGTATCTACTCAGGATCTCAGAATCACTGAGCAAAGTTTTTCCCCCCAATAAAAGTCAAGCGATACAAAGCTATGGATTGGAATACAACTCTCCTAAGCTTGATGCACAAGGCAAAGAAAACAAGAAAATAGGTAGGTAACAAACAACAATTGACTTTGACAAACTAGTCAGTCAGATCCACATACAATAAAAGATGCATATTTTTCTGTCACTGTTCAGCTTTGTTTTTCAGTCCCTTATAATTTTTGACAGACAATATAATTTGACAGCGTCTGACTGAACCACAAAATGGGAAGTCTTATTTGCAGCAAAACGTTCTGGTGAAATGATAGCACAAGAAGCAAAATATTATGTGAAATGTTTGGTTAAAATTCACGATTCCTCAGCAATTCTCAGTAAAAAAGATCAACACTATTCAGCTTTACAAGGGATAGTTACACAGAGAGAGACGGGGGGAGGGGGGACGGAGGGACGGAGGGAGAGAAAGAGTTTGATTCAAGTCATTAATCATTTTCAGAATCTGAGTTTATTTATTTGTACAGTTCTAAGGCTTCCTCTCCAGGAACCTGCCTTAGATGACTTACAATTTTTTTTAAAAAAACATAAATCAAAATCCAGCTTTTAAAAACCCAGCCCAGTATTACTTCCCTCCCTCAACCAATTGGGATGAAATTCTCAGGGATACACTGAATGATATTTCCTCCCAATAGGGTTGCCAGGTCCCTCTTCACCACTGGCGGGAGGTTTGGTGGTGGAGCCTGAGGAGGGCAGGGTTTGGGTAGGAGAGGGACTTCAATGCCATGGAGTCCAGTTGCCAAAGGGGCCATTTTCTCCAGGTGAACTGATTTCTGTCGGCTGGAGATCAGTTGTAAAGCAGGAGATCTCCAGCTGGTACCTGGAGGTTGGCAATCCTACCTCCCAAACTTCAGACTGACTGAATAAATCATTCCCCACCCACCCCACCCCGTAAAAACAACAAAACAGTTGTAGAGCGGGCACAAGAAGGTGTGAATTATAATGTGATCGAGTTTTTCCCTCCTTTCCCAGCACCCTCACATTTATTTCTGTAAATTGTTCTGGTCATGAAGCTTTCTAAATTTGGACCAGTCAGTTTCTCTCAGCTTTATATCCTTCAAAGGGTTGTTGTAAAGGGAAAAAAATCAATTTATATCACCTTGAGCCCTTGGAGCAAGGGTGGGTTATACGTAAGTGTGACAAACGAATAATGTCAAGTAACTTTTATGACCATTTATTAGCTTCTGAATGAGGCATGTAAGGAAGGTAAGGTGACAGAGTTTAAATTATGGTGTTCTGCATGATCTAAGAAGAGCCCCATTTTCAAGTACTGGTTAATATGTCTGAACCTTGAAGTCTGTGCCTTGTTTCCATCCATATTGAGACAGTGATTACTCTTGATACCATGACAGTCTGAGGGAGATGATCTTATTTCCCCCCTGTCTTTGGCCTTCATCACTATGCACATTGGCTACCAGTGCATTTAAAGAACCTGAAGAAAATGGAGATTTGAACTGCAATTCTGTGTAGATGCACTCCATATGAAGCAATGGACTGAGACCGGAGAACTCTTTATCAGATTGCACTGCATGTCCTAATATCCATACCACAGTCAATTCTGGTCGGTTTGTTCATAAAACAAATTGCCTTGACAAAAGGTTTAGACTATGCATATGAACGGGAAAGTGTGTGAACTATGGGATGACTTTGGAAAATTTGGCAATCCATTCATGAAAACGTGTTAAGGCCCTGAAGATACTGACAAGCAAGGTCAACATAGATGGTAAAATTGTTGAGACAATTATTTGAGGAAAAGATAGAAAAGTCAGCCCATTTTATGTTGTTGTTTAAGAACAATTTCTGAACAATACCTGTACCTTATTTAAATTGCACAATAAAATTATTTTACATTTTTCACTGCACCAATGTAAGATTTTGCATTTTATATATACTTTTAATGCCTTCACTTTTAAAGAATTAATAAGTTTAAGCTAATGTTTGTTAGGCCCTGTGTGTAAAAGTATACTAAAATAGCTTTGTATATTAAATTAACCTGCTCTGTTATACTTCGAACATATTTTAATGTTCACAAATTGACTGCACAACTTCAGAAACCTAGTATGGTGTAGTGGTTAGTATTTGCCTAGAATCTGGATGATCCAGGTTCAAATCCTCACTTTGCCCTTTGGGGCCAGTCATTTTCTCTTGGTCTAGCCTACCTTACAGGGTGATAAAGATAAAATGAGAATGAGAAAACAATGTATGCCTCCCTCAGCTCCTTGGCAGAAGGGTGCAATAAAATGTGATCCTCACAAATGACATAGAAAGGTTTAACATTTGAAAACAGAAACCAAGTCAAGGGTACCAATTTTATTTATTTACTTCATTTCTTGTGACTCAATTAAAGACTTAGAAAAGAATGCAATAAAGACCTGTATAATACATACAGCCCTGACCTGGATAGCCCAGGCTAACCCCTAAGCAGGGTCAGCCCTGGTTAGTATTTGGATGGGAGTACACCAAGGAATTCCAGGGTCACTATGCAGAGGAGGCAATGGCAAACAATCCCTGTTAGTTTTGTGCCTTGAAAACCCTGCAGGGTCACTATAAGTTGGCTGAGGCTTGATAACACTTCCCATACACACACACCGTACATACAATAAACCATGAAATTCAACTAGATTGCGCAGTTACAGAAACAATGAAATAAGAACAGCTAATACAATAGCTAATACAATGGACATACAATGTGAGGGGGGGATTTTTCCCCAGTTACAATACAACCTTATTCCCTGTATTAAAAAGTGCCCGCCTGAACATCCCTATTCCTTCTATAGCAAGAAGAAGAAGAGCTGTTTTTTATATGCCAACTTTCTCTACCACTTAAGGAAGAATCAAACCAGCTTACAATCACCTTCCCTTCCCCTCTGCGCAACAGACACGCGGTGAGTTGGGTGGGGCTAAGAGAGCTCTAAGAGAGCTGTGACTAGCCCAAGGTCGCCAAGGTGGCTTCATGTGTAGGAGTGGGGAAACCAACCCTGCTCACCAGATTAGTGTCCGCTGCTCATGTGGAGGAGTGGGGAATCAAACCCGGTTCTCCAGATTAGAGTCCACTGCTCCAAACCACCACTCTTAATCACTATACCACACTGGCTCTCGTCAGGGGACCCTTTTTTTTTTTTTTTTTTTTTTGCATTTTCAAAGATCAAAAATTTTGCATTTTCAAAAATCTGCAATTTACTTATTATTGATCTCTAAAATATTACAGAATGGAACTTTAACATAATCTACTATTTACTTAAAAATAATTTTAGTTTAGTGCTCCAACAAGCCTGTCAAATTTGACCCCTGTCGATCCTATAAAAGTTTACCTTGGCAAAGTATGTAAACGGACAGAAAATGTCTTATAACCAGTTAAGGGAGGGCCTGTGACTCAGTGGTACAGCAAGTGCTTTGCCTGAAGGACAACCAATATTCATTTGAAGGATTTCAGATTACACGTGATCGGATAGACCTTTCTCTGGGTCAAAAGAGATGAGACACTGGGAGATCTATGACCAGATTTTCTCAGGGTTTTTTTTTTAAAGCTACACTGCAGCTACACCTGGTCCTGATTTGGACTAAGGCTCCATGATACCTTTCTTTCTCTCAGGCCATTAATGCAGGGTCGATTTTGATGCTCGCTCAAAGCTGCTTTTTAAAATGTGACCTTTAAAATGACTATTCACGGTCCAAATGCAAGAGGAGAAGTCAAACAAATTCTACCACCACCCCTCTCACCTTCGCCTTTGTTTGCATAGCCATTGCAAGGAGCCCCGTGGCGCAGAGTGTTAAGCTGCAGTACTGCAGTCAAAAGCTATGCTCAGGACCTGAGTTCGATCCCGACGGAAGTCGGTTTCAGGTAGCTGGCTCAAGGTTGACTCAGCCTTCCATCCTTCTGAGGTCGGTAAAATGGGTACCCAGCTTGCTGGGGGTAAAGGGAAGATGACTGTGGAAGGCACTGGCAAACCACCCCACAAACAAAGTCTGCCTTGGAAACGTCGGGATGTGACGTCACCCCATGGATCAAGAATGACCCGGTGCTTGCACAGGGGACCTTTACCTTTTTACTCACCTTCTCCTTTGTTTGCATAGCCATTAGCAATGGTCATTTGCATAGCTAAGCCACAGATGTGATTCTACATGCTTCTTTCCGGAAATGCTTCGATGTGGGGGTGGAGCAAACACAAAAGGTCACGTTAAAGGGGCTCTTAAGTAATGCGAAGCAGGTATCCGCTGGAATGATGGCTCAGCATGAAAAAATCAAAAAAACATGCGGGTGTCAGGCCTGCATTCCTCTGCTCTCAGCAGCCTGTCGAACTGAGAAGTTTTGCTTTCGGGGCCTCTCAAGGTCGAACCTGCTAACTGTTGAATTCCTGTTCAAGCGCTATCTCCCGTGGGAACGGCTCCTCATTGGGTGGGGGGTACCGTGACCCGTTGTGACTCATAGTTTCCAATATAGGCCTTACACTGTGCTACCCGTTCCCAGTTGTGCCAATTTACCTGTTAGCTCTGCAAACCTGTATGTTTTCCAATAAATCAGCTCTCTTTTGGACTCCTCGTCTGTGGATGCTGTTTGCGGCATTACCACGGGGACTAGTGCTCACATCGGGGCACTTCAGCCTGGAACGCGCTGCTAATTACCAAGCATAAATGGCCTCAGGGGAAAGTGGTGAAACCGTGTAGGCATGGAAGGATTAGGCCTTTCTCTTCTGTCGGTGTGTTCCTGATGGGAATTGGGGCCATCTGCAGTTGCAGTTTAGTTTTAAAAACACCAGGAGCATCCTATCTCAGATCTCCCAGGGTTCTCATCTGATTTTCCCCCTTAGAGTTTGAGGCCCTGATCAGCGGCTGTCAGCTGAAGTAAACAAAACTGAATTAGATAGACCAATAGTCTGATTCTGCATAAGGGTACTTAATATATTCAGTTCTGTTCACAAATTGAATGGGAACATCAAAATAGAGCACATCCTTTTCAGCGATCTCCTTGAGCAAGGACACACAGTGAAAAAAGAAATATTCAAAGCTATAAACAGAATACTTAACCTGTGCAGTGAGAGGGAGGCGAAGTGGACAGCACCTAATTGTGGCAATAATTTCTTGTTTAGAGAGAATCTGAGGCTCAGTCACTTCCTGCTGCATCTGTGGATTGCTTCTGACATTGCATTCTGAGCTTTGAAAATGTAGACAGGGGATTGGGAAGGGGCTAGTTGCATGCCTTTTTGAAGTAGGAATGGGAAGGCACACCTCTGAAAAGAAGGAAGGTCTGGATGGGAGCTTTGTATGCATTTTCCATGTATTTTTCTTCTTTGCATAATTTTTAACTATAATATACAAGCATGAATACCTAGCAGTGCAATCCTAGCCAGGGTTGCATCCTTCTAAGTCAGTTGAAGTTAATGGGCTTAGAAGAGGGTAACTCTGCTCAGGATTGTACAGTAAATGCATTAACTATGAAGGGCACATGTCAGCATGTGTTGACCATTCCCGCTTTAAAATACATGCAACCATGACTCTGACTAGGTTGCATGTATTTAATGGGGGATGCAGCAAAAACACACACACACCTATTTGACAATCAACATGGGTATTGAGCTTGAGTGTTGCTATGGGAGTTCAAAGATGTCATGAAAATGGGCTATCAGGTTTATATTAACTATCCAGCGGCAGTGCCTTGGATTGTTCTAAGGCCAAACTTGTCCCAACAGCTGCTAGAGGCAAACAGAACTCTTAAATAAGGGCACGAGTTCAGCTAGATCCAGCCAGAACCTACCTTCCCAGGGAATGGGATTCTTTTTAAAGAGCCCGTGCTTGCATTTGGAATCTGGCACTCTTGGGGCCCACTGCAGCCTCTTCTGGCATCTCAAGGGGGACTTGGTGAAGATGACCTTGGATTCTGTTGCGAGGGCAGGCCTTCCCAAGGCTTTGACTACAAACTTGAATTGGGGGGGGGAGTACTGGCTATAGGGTTCATATGCAAAGATGCTGCTCTCCTTCAGCCTTTAGTTCCCTAGATGGGCTGCTGGCTCATCCAGGTTATGTGGCCCATATCAAGAGCTGGACAAACAACCTTTCGTCTGACTAAGAACATAAGAAAGGCCACGCTGGATCAGACCATGGTCAATCAAGTCCAGCAGTCTGTTCACACAGTGGCCAGCCAGGTGCCTCTAGGAAGCCCACACATAAGCCAACTGCAGCAGCATTATCCTGCCCGTGTTCCACAGCAACTAATATAATAGGCATGCTCCTCTGATCCTGGAGAGAATAGGTATGCATCATGACTAATATCAATTTTTACTAGTAGTCATGAATACCCCTCTCCTCCATGAATATGTCCACTCCCCTCTTAAAGCCTTCCAAGTTGGCAGCCATCACCACATCCTGGGGCAGGGGGTTCCGCAATTTAACTATGCATTGTGTGAAGAAAGAATCTGGTTCAGGCTTACCAGAGAGGGAAATAACAGCCCCCTATTAAAAGAGAGAGACCGGTAAAAGCATCTTTGGTGAAACCTATAAAACAAAACTTTACACACATTATTCTATCCATTTGGGGAAAATATTTAAAGCACAAAAACAAGTGCATTGCCTTTGCATTCAGTGACAAACAATTGTGATTATTATTCATGGCATGTAACCAGGTTTAAGTAGGTGTAGCTGCAGTTGCTCACGTGTATCCCCTCCCTCCATTGTCTTCCCTCACCAGCCTTCTTCCCTGTCAGTGTTAAATTAGGGATGCTCTTCCAGGCCTGTCTGTCTTTTGCTATGTAAAGCAGCCGTGTATATTAGTTGCATGGCATAAATAATACTTCTACTGTTACTATGACTCATAATAATTATGGCAGTCAGCCAGTTAAAAAAATCTGAGTCAATTAGTTGTATTAGTCAATAAATCACTGGAGTTGCATACCTTTTTAAAATAATGACCATGCATGTCATGTGTGAGCAAAGTGCCATCAAGGGGCAGCCAACTTACGGTGACCCCAGCAAGGGGCTTTCAAAGCAAGTGAGAATAAGAGGTGGCTTGCCATCGCCTTCCTCTGCAGAGACTTCCTTGGTGGTCTCCCATCCAAGTACATACCCTGATTATCTTCTGAGATCTGATGAGATCAGGCTATATCATGCTGTGTTCCCTCCCTCATGTACATCATAAGTGGTGTTATAAGAGGCAGTCTCTCCTGCAAGGGAGATGAATGAGATAGTACTTATTATATACAGTATTTATAGAGTTACAAGTGGGCAACCTGCAAGGACTTGGGGGGTCACTTTATTTCTCCTTGTACCCTCTCCCCTTACTATTTCCTCTTTCTTCCTGGCAGTCCCCATATATTCTCTCTTTTCCCTGCTTCCTTCTCTCGTTACAACTCACCAATCAACCATTTTTTTATCTGTCCCCCAAGTCTTCAGCTTTGTTTGTTATTTATTTACTTCATTTATACTCCACCTTTCTCCAGGTAGGAACCCCAAAACAGCTTACACTATTCTCCTCTCTTCCATTTTATCCTCACAACAGCCCCAGGGGGTAGATTAGACAAAGGGCCCATTCCTGAAAAATGGGCCCAAAGCCCTTAGGAGGCCAACTACAGCCTCCGCCAGTGCTGGGGCCCACACCACAGGCGCCAGGAGGGTGCATGCCGGCGTGAGTGGCCCCAGCGCTGGCATGCAGGGCCGGGCGCTGCTCCCTGACCGCCATCTCCAGCCACCGGCACAGGCTGCAGCAGGGAGCCATGAGGTGTTCCGGCCCCCCGGGAGGCATTCCCGGGGCTTAATGGTGCCGGCCGCGGGGCAGGACCGACATTAGTCAGCCTCCCGAGCACTTTCAGCTTGGGAATGCCCCTTTTTATTTTTGTAAAGATAGGCCAGCTTTTAGCTGGCGTATCTCCCGTGCAACCCTATGAGGGTTGCATGGGTTTTTGGAGCCGGGCACCAGTTTGCCTCCTAAGCTCGGTGTGGGTATTCCTTTCAGAAATGCTCTGTAAGACAGAGAAACAGGTCCAAGACCATCCAGCAAGCTTTCATGGCAGAGTGTGGATCTGAACCATGGTGTCCCATATCCTAGTCTGACTCTCTAACCATTATACCATTACCATATGGCTCTCAGCTTTCTCCCCCACCCTCCTCTGGTTTTTTCTTTTTAGCAGTCCACAGTATCCGTAACATTCCTCCAACACCACATTTCAAAGGAATCTACTTTCTTCCTATCTGCTTTCTTCAATGTCCAGCTTTCACACCCATACATAGTAATAGGGAATACAATTGCATTAATTAACTTAATCTTGGTGGCCAGTGACACATCCTTACACTTCAGAATCTTTTCTATCTCCTTCATGGCTGCCCTTCCCAGTCTCAATCTCCTTCTGATTCCTTGGCTGCACTCTCCCTTTTGGTTGATGATGGAGCCAAGGAATAGAAAGTCTTCAACAATTTCAATTTCCTCGTTGTCAACCTTAAAGTTGTGTAGTTCTCCTGTAGTCATTACTTTTGTCTTCTTGATGTTCAGCTGTAGTCCTGCTTTGGCACTTTCCCATATCAATTACATAGTGGCAAGTTTCCTGGTAGTTGCTGCTGGCCCTGACCCTGATGAGTCCTCCCTCCAGTGAAGGAGGGAGGGAGGCAGAGAAGGACTGGAAGGCCAAAACAGCAGAAACCAAGGTTTAAAGGCTGACAATATTGTTGTAGTTGCCTAACAGCCCACACAATAGCCCCTAAAATAAAGATTCATTTCTTAAAGATACAGGCATTGCTTCTAGTATTTTGTGGGTTTTTAATCTCCAATGTATTCTTTTCTGCAAACCTGGGGCTTTTCTCAGTTTTGTATATCGCTCTCACCCATTCATGGTCCCAGTCTCTGGATTTAAATATCCACAGACCCAGGTTGAGAATTATATATACTGATTCTTTTAATAATCTGCTGCCTTATTAGTTCGAGTACTATTTTAATCAACAGCAGCAACAACCATATGCAATTTATGTTCACCAATGCACAATATATGCCTGAGCTTTTTTTTTTTTTTTGACAGGTGAATGGAATTTAGAAAATGTCTGTAATAAATCATACTTGCATACAGAATCATGTTAACTGGAGTGGGCTTTGTCTGTTGGGTGCCGTAAATAGTACATATGCTTGCAATAAAGAAACCCACACTTTCACTTTGAATTCCTGTTTATTGCCTGTGATGATCTGAATACTGGCGATGCACTAGGCTTCCATTAAGGTCCGATTTAATTGACCCATTGCTTGAATTTGGGGATTGTACATCTAAATGCCAAAGTGCAATCTAAAATGTCACAATAGTTTTCAAAAGATAAAGGCAAAATGATCTTAAACATTTGCCAGGTCAAACATATTCCTTCTCATCTTTAAGAGTATGGCCAGCTTTGCAATGTATTAGCCCAACTAGCATTCCTAAATGAAGTCAATTATACTCCATGCCACAAGAGTAAGTTTGGACTTCCTAATGCGGCCTTGCAAGGCAACACAGGGTTGTGAGTAAAGACAGATACTAATATTCATAATGGTCACATAAAATAAGTTTCACTTATATTAGTAGATGGAGTTCTATAATGATATTTTCCACATAAAAGCCTTCACAGAATAAACCAGCTGCTAGCCAGCCAGGGTAACAGCTTTATGTTATATCCCCCCCCCCCCAACTCCCAATAAAATTGAGTGGTTTTAAGGCTGAAAGATTTTTGGGGAAAGAAATCTTCCTTGTTTCTTCTCACTGACTGAACGGCTAACCTTTGTTGTTGGGTCATTAGTTTTCATTTATTATTAAATATATTTTTTCTGAGTTCCACTGTAGAAAACAGAAAGTGGAGACAAAAATCTTCTTGCCGTACAACCTTGAAACCACCCTATGCGACGGAGCATTGGAATTATGTCATAAACAACCATTAGACTTTTGCAGGGAGGTAACTGCACTCCTCTCCTTCCCTCTTCCTCCATATTGTATGATTCTTAACATTTTAAAATAAATGTAGGGGCTATAATTATGCCAATATTGGCTTCAAGAAAGAAAGATAACTAAGTTTGGAGCAGTGTTTGAAACATTCCATGCTTTTGATAGGTTCCTTTTTGCACCTTACAGAGCAGAAAGGTTGCCAACCTCCAGGTGGTCACCTCAAAAAGGAAGGGAAAAGCTCTGGGCAAACTCGAGCTTACATTAAGTAAGTATGACTTAGATGTTATTTACGATTAACAATGCAAAGTGAAGTTAAACAGTAGTTTGTCATGTGTGTGTGAAAATTGTATTGACAAAGGAATCCATGCGCATCTTCTGAGGAAGAAATCTTTGAACAACCAACCAGTAACCTGTAAGAAAAGAAAAGAAAAGAACTTTACACATGGACATGTCTGGAAAAAATAACAGTAGATATGAACACTTACCTTGAGAAGTAATAGTGATATGGTTCATGGACTTCACTTGTCACATATGGAGACTGTACCCTCTGACTTCGAGATTTTGTATGATGACTGATGTATTATATGGTATTTGTACTGCATATATGTGGGAAATTTTGTATGTATAACATTGAGTTGGTTTATGTTTAGCATCATAGTTGTAATAAGAGTACATAGCGTAGGAGTATCATCATTAAATGTGCAATCTTAATATGAAAACCTGGTAAAGATTATAATAGGTTGTTTTTGTTAGAATACAAGCCCTGGAGGTTGGCAACCACAGAATTTCAGTCCAGAGAAGCCCTTGAGATTGGCAAACACTCTTTTCTCCAGGCCATTCCTGGAGGGCGGCAACAGAGAATTTTTTTCTCCAGGCCAGCCCTGGAGGTTGGGAACTGAGGTTTTTTCCTCCTTAGGTTTGTCCAGGAGGGTAGTAACAACAGAACTTGCAACTTAGATTTTGCAACTTGATTTATACGATAATAGGTTGTTTTTGCTAAAACACAACCTCCAGGTGGTGGCTGGAGATCTCCCATTATTGCAATTGATCTCCAGGAGACAGAAATAAGTTCCCCTGGAGAAAATGGCCGCTTTGGCAATTGGACTGTGTGGCATTGAAGTCCCCCCTCTCCAGGCTCCACCCCCAAAATTTCCATTTATTTCCCAACTGGGAGCTGGCAACCTTAGCTATCGGAGCTATTCGATTCATCTTTTACAGCAGGGGTGAGGAACCTTTTTCCCGCCAAGGGCCATTTGGATATTTATAACATCATTCGTGGGCTGTACAAAATTATCAACTTAAAAATTAACCGACCAATACGTTTCTCCATGGCCCAGGTGGGAAAGTTTCTTGGGTGGTCCTAGCAGCTCCATAGCTAACGACTCTTCTGCAAGGGGGGAAAAAGTTTCCTTTTCTCCGCAAAACAAACTCACATCTGCCTTGAATAGGCTATTCTTGTCCGTGGGAGGGGGCAGATCACGAGATCTGAGCTAGAGATCTGCCAGGACCCACGAAGGGCCAGACCAAATGATTTCGCGGGCCTTAAATGGCCCCCAGGCCTGATGTTCCCCACCCCTGTTTTACAGAATGAGGCTGGGTAAGCTGTGACTTTCTTCTCTTTTTCTACACTGACGCATTTGTACTGTTCATATTGCAAATTGTGTTTCTGTAAACATATTGACTGTTTCAGAATGTTTTCAATTGCCATTGTGATTATTGTAAACCATTATAAAAGCACTGTTGTACAGCAGTGTATACAAAGTAGGAAAATAAAGTCAATAGCATAGCGTTTCCAAGCTAGATTGTACCTGTTCTGCTTCCAGTGATTTCAGCTAATTTCAATGAAAACATTCACAAGCACCGCCTAAAAACGAAGAGTCCCGTCCTACAAATCAAATGAAGCTGCACAGTGAAACTATAATTCCCAAATGATGTGCCAGAGCACACCAGCATGTCGCGGGGCGGGGGGGAGGTTTTTTGTGCGAATTAAATAATGAAAAAAAGTGAAGTCTTTTTGGATAAGGATGTCCTGCAGGTTCAGATTGTCTCATAATCACCAGGTCAAAGTATGTTGCTGATTGATCGATAACTGGATTGACTGATGAGCAAGCCATTCACCCAAGTTCACTGTGGGGTGGTGGCTACACAACAGTACTTACACTCCACTTTCAGGCACCCAGCAAATTCAATCATGGTGAAGATTGCAGCAGCTGTATTTCTGAGTCCAAGTTCCGCAAAGGGGCTGCCTGCTGTATCTTCGTGTGATTTGTTGCTGTGTCTCTGATGAGAGCACATAATTCTACATTTGATGCGATTGGATCCTTCAAACTCACCTGATACAGAAAAACTCAGAGAAGGAAACCAACAACTGTGATTTACGGATAAGTGTGTGGGGTGGACTCTTCCGAATACAGGCAGTTCTTCCTCTTATATACCCTAAACTTTTTAGATAAAGAATGTTCAAGTTTCACTCATAAAACTAATGTGCTTCAGCTGTCGGGAGTTTAGGAACTGCTGATAGAAAAGCAGTCTTGAATCACCGCAGCTGAAGCACAACTCTATGGGGAAATGGCACAGAGCTTCTCCCAGAATGCCGCTTCATAGTGTATAAGGATCCAGGACAAACTTTCCGCTTATTCCTGCCCACATACTGTAATTATTAGGGTTGCCAACCTCCAGGTATTAGCTGGAGATCTCCTGCTAGTACAACTGATCTCCAGCTGATAGAGATCAGTTTACCTGGAGAAAGTGGCTGCTTTGGCATTTGGCCTCTATGGCATTGAACTCCCTCCCCTCCCCAAACCCGGTCCTCCTCAGGCTTAGCCCCCAAAACCTCCCGCCGGTGGCAAAGAGGGACCTGACAACCCTGTGCTTTCACGGTACAAATGTGCCTCTTAGGACCAAAACTAGGTGATATTTTTTCACTACACAGTACATATTCCATGCATGTGCTGCTCCAAAATAGCATGAATAGCCCTTATCCCTGGCCCACTTCCGCTCAGGAAAAGGGTGCAAGGGGGAAGATAGGAGCCCCTCCCTCCTATGCCATGCTACCAAACCAAACAGGGGCCCCTCAGACTTATAAAATGATGTTCTCTGCAGCTTTAGGGAAAGCATGTTGGGGTCTGCTTGTTGATGTGGGAGCCTTGTCAATAGTCAGAGCTCTTGCATTATGGGGCTACGTTTGTGAAGTATGAAGCCTTGCATTGGTCCCAGGGTATGGACGGAAGGCACATGATATAGCATCCTTGTGGCTTGTAAGTATGTGATAGAATACTTTTTGTATTAGAGAAATCTAGCATAAATTGGATGCAGTAATGCAAATGCAAATAGGTAAATAATATGCTTGTTTTAATTAGAGTGAGTAATGAACTGATAAATCAGATTCGATTACATTTCTGTATTTATTTCCACTGAATAGTTCATATTGTGCGCCTTTGTATGTATTTAAATCAATCAAGTTTGTACAAATACCAAAGAATTCATAGAAATCACCAGGAGGGAATATTTACCAAGGGAAACTTTTCATGATGTGAATGTAATCATTAGGGAAACTGCGTCATCCTGTAAGCTGAATTTTACCACACGCCTCCCTTTTTTCAGTGCAGAAGTTAGGTACAGTCACTACTTGACACGCCAATACTGATAGCATCACGTGCATGCCATGAGAAGTTACCTCTTGGATAAATAAATGCTTCAGAATATTCACTCATAATCCTGTAGATGTGTAGGGTTTGTATGGAACTGTTGGGTTTAAACAGGAGTATACACAGTGTACACAGTTCAATGTTAATAAAGTGCAAAAGTGCATATCTAATGCACTTTATCACTTCATTACTTACTGTAATGAAACAGGTACATCACAAAGAAATGCTCTTTGGTGGCAGAGAGCTTTGCTTAATACACTTTTCTCAGCAGCAAATATACAAAATGCCTGTATAAAATGATCTGGAAGATTCATTTTAAGTAGATTCAGACTTGCAATCATGATTCATTTCTTTGTTACCTTCAGGCTAGACTACTGAAAAGTGTTCTACCATTTGGATGCTGCATCATTCACCTTCTAATAATGAACGCATGCTGTTGAGAGCATGCTATTTGAGTCTGCATGAGTATCCAACAGCTTCTTATGGCATTTGTGGGGGAAGGAATCAAAATCCTGTTTTTAACCTTTTAAAAGCATGAATGCCCTGGGCCTTGTAGAGTGAAGATTCCCCCCACCCACATACCATCAAATTTTAAGATCAGCTCAGAAATCATGTTTGGTTAAGGACAGAGAGGTTCTTGGCAGCAAATATATAATTGTGAACCAGTCTCCTTTGGTCTTCTGTGAGCTATAAGACCATTTCATCTGGGCAGGCCATCACTGGCGGGTGTGAAGTACTCAGAGATGTGCTATCTATTCCTCTTGGTTTGACTCCGTCAAGATTTTCCCTGCAACATGCTTGATTTGGACAAAATGTGCAGTGATGCAGTTTAACCATTAACTGCTTTATCAAGGCATGTGATCTTCAGGAGCTTGGAAATGTTGTGAAGGCCAGGTGAAGATGATAATTCAACAGTCAGTGTAATGAAAAGACAGAGGTGGCAGGTCTTGGGCTGGGTAATTCATGACACAAGTATAATGAAGTTGAAGAGCAGCAGAGCTGTTTGTAAAATGAGCCAGACCACCTTGCACATACCTGTGTGTGGTGATGAAGTTGGAATAGAAAATTAAAAGGCTTTCTTTCATGAGCACAATGGACAAGGAAGGGAGTTTTCTTGGGAGATACTGGTGATGGTGAACCCTGTCAATGAAATAATTGGACAATATATCAGTTTGTCAAAATAAGCAGGAAAAAGCTGTCACTTTTAAGAATGGGAGGGGTTGTATTGTTGCTGTGGCTCAGTGGAAGAGCTGCTGCTTGCATGGAGAAGGTCCTGGGTTCAATCTCTGGCATCTTCAGTTAAAAAGCACTTGGCAGTAGGTGATGGGAAAGACCTCTGCATAAAACCCCAGAGACCTGTTCCCAGCCCCCCTTTCATCAGCCCACCCTCCATCCCAGCCTGAATGGATGTACTGCCAGAGTCACACTGTGAGCAAGTCCTACAAGGCACACGCGGAATATGGAGAGCGACTGCCATGTTTTGTGTTATGTAGGGTCAATTTTGATGCTCGCTCAAAGCTTTTTTTAAAAATGTGACCTTTAAAATGCCTATTCACGGTCCTGACACAAAAGGAGAAATTCCACCCCCCACTCCCCTGCTCCTTTGTTCCTTCTGTTAGCTAACCACCATTTGCATAGCTAACACACGGCTGTCATTTTGCATGCTTCCTTGAGGGGATTCTTCGATGCGGGGGCAGAGACACACAAAAGGTCACGTTAGAGGGGCTCTTAAGTAACGTGAAGCAGGTATGAGCCGGCTTTGCAGTCACTTCCTGAATGACAGTGAAAAAACTAAAAATAATAATATGTGGGGCACTTCAGCCTGGAATACACTTCTAGTTACCTAGCATAAATGGCTAGGGTGTGCCAACAAGCAATCAAGCCACACCAGGCAAGAATACAAAGATGCCTCTTCCTGCATTGTCTTTTACATGATATGCAATCACTGACCATTAACACAATTCGGACATTAAGTGCCTTGTGACCGTCTGGAACCTCCAAGTCAAAGCTTCCCATTGTCTCCAAAGCTCCTGCCCCATACTACTCACCTTAATATCTCCAGCTTTCGTAATCCTGAATTATAATTCAATCAAAAACTGCCCTTCTTGGTGCCATTTAGTCAGTTCTATAGTTTTTTCTTGATTAATCTTAAGTATTCATTTATCCTCTGTCCTAACCTTTTGTTTCCTGAAAAGAACCCATTTTATGCCATGGGCCAAAAACTGTATGACTGACTTTAGAGCCAGAAAAGAGAGTCTGATCCTGGATACCTGCTAAACTGCAACAGACTCCCAACACACAGTGGACCCCCCCCCCCGCCTTGTTCCATCTGATTTCTTCGCAGAATAGGACAGGTAATCTTTGCTCTCCCTCTGATCTCTCCCCCCCTATTTTCCAAACCACTATTCCCCATTTTCCACACCTTTAGCTCAAAGATTAACTCCTGCTCCAGACTGAAGTAGCTCTGCTGAATATTTTTGAGTTGTTGCTATATTAACTGGGATAAGGAATGTGTCTGTGCTTTGGTTTAGTATGACTAGTATTTGCTTAGGATAAGCCTCCCACACACACACACACACACACTATTGTAGCCCCTCAATAAACTCTATATTCCTTTTAAATCAGGTATCTGTCATTCTTTTCCTACTGAAGACTTGCTACCCACAGCTACCTCTTTAAGTAAAAGATCCCACTTTGCTGTGTCCTCCACTAATACACAAGCTGATCCCCCATGTTAATCTGAATGTATGTTCATGTGTTTGTGGGGATGTGGTAACAACTGCCTCTGATTAATAAAAAGTGTATACGACACTAGTCTATTGTCAGATCTTCCTCTCTTCAGTTCTCAGACTAGGGGGGTGCACATCAAATTTTTGGTGTAATTTCAGCTCTGGGTTTAGAAAGGACATGCTTTTAGTTATCCCAAGTTTTCAGGATTTTCCTACCATTTTGGGATTTTTTTCAAGTATTTTTGGAGGGTAGTTTCAAAGATTCAGGATCATTTTAACAAGTCTCTCTCCCCCGCATTTACTTACCCCACAGAGGACGTAGGAGCAGGGAGAGAGGGAGAGGAAGTTGGTTTTGCCAAGCAGATGTTTGGTGGAGTCTCCCTTCCTTTAAATTTCAAATGGGCATTATTTGCGATGTGAAAACCTGACCTCCTAAATCAGAGGCCAGTTTTATACCTATAGAAAATAATGGCCTTTTAAATTTTAAAAGAGGCTAGAGATGCAACTAACAGCTGAATGACTAGACATATCCTTATCTAGCACCTGTAGGAAACAATGGCTCAGCTATTTCCTATGGGTATTAGAAAGGCCAGGTCTACCTTTAAAACAGCAAACAGCTGTTTGGAGAAACAGATCCCTCTTGGCTCCTGGTGCCCAAAACCTGAAACAATCCTGAAATCCTGTGAGAAAAATTTTCATCACTCCCAAAATTCAGAGTATTGGGACATTTCAGATATCCCTGAGCAGACCTGAAATAGCTAATTTCCAGATTATTTGTTTGTTTTTTTTGCTCAGGTATATCTGAATGTGCTCTGACCTGAATGGCCCAGGCTAGCCTGATCTCATCAGATCTCAGAAGCTAAGCAGGGTCGGCCCTGGTTAGTATTTGGATGGGAGACCACCAAGGAATACCAGGGTGCTGTGCAGAGGAAGGCACTGGCAAACCACCTCTGTTAGTCTCTTGCCATGAAAACCCCAAAAGGGGTCGCCATAAGTCGGCTGCGACACACACACACACATCTGAATGTACACCCCTATCTCAAACTTTATTTCACCTCAAACTAAATCATACTCTTCCTCCACCCCTTTCCTTTCTTGTATTACCCTACTGCTTTGCCTCTATCTGATTTCATTATCTTTTGTAAGTGCAGCTGTAAGTTTTGGAGGTTCCCTTGCTGAAGGTGAGTGGGAGGCTAGACAACTGAATATCTTATTACTACATAGTCATCTAAATTGGTCTATATGCTTCCTTTCTGTTTTCCATATTTGTGTTTTTCATTTATCTACATTTTAAATTGCTTTGCCTGAAATACATTAGAAATCTATAAAAATTTCCAGTGCCCATGTTTTATGCATCTTTGTTTCATATATTATTTTCTCTTGGCTTGGAGAGTTTATTGCTTTTTTGTTACTTACTGGGTTGTGGATTGTGTTTAATAAAACATTTCAATTTATTTTAATGAAACTACTGAACGGTCAGTGTTGGCCCATGGGGGAAAATTAGGACCTACTACCACCTACGAAGTTCTCAGTTCACTAGAGGCATATCATGGAGTCATTGCTTATGTATATTCATGCCTCAATACTTGGACTACTGCCTGCTCCCTAATAAGTCCAGGAAGAGGCATTTGGAACCTGCAAAAGAATATAGGCTCTGGCAACACATGCCCTAGTAACATCTAGGTTGGACTACAGTAATATGCTGTAAATGGGCAGCCCTTGAAAACGGTCTCCACATATCAACTGGTTCAAACACTGGCGGCAGAGCAATAACTGGGGCTCACAGTAATAAGCATGTTAAAGCAATTTTAACAATTGCATTTGCTCCCATTGCACTGATTTCCAGCAAGGAATTTTGAAGAATAATATTGACATTCATACTTACTATGATTGACCAGTTTGTGTCTATGGGAATAGAGCTGCAGGGTCATGAGCATGTAAAGGCAGCCAATCAAAACAGCTTTGTGATGAAACAGGATAAAGTTGCCTAAGGAAAAATAAGAATTTAGAAAACATGGAGGAGAAAGACAACAATTTCTATGAGACATTACGAGAAGTCCAGCAGCCATAAAGGAAATAAAGATGCCTCATATCTTGATTGTTCCAGGTGAGAGCTAGACTTTGCTTGGCAGGTGAGATGTGGGAGACTTACGGTATTTTGAAAATTCGGGTGATTTTTGTCTTTTAGTTTATTTAATGGATTTTTAAAAAATGTGTTGAGAGATGTGTAGGGTGTGCGTGTGTTTAAGTCTTTATCTTCTAATTGATTGGAAATTAATTTGAAATTATTCAAAGGAACTTGAAATTATTTTTGCATAGTGATTTGTTCCTAAATTTCTTTCTGGGGCTCCACTGTAAATGCACTACTTTTGCAGTAAACCTTGACCACATTTATAAAAAGTAGTACAAAAATATTTTATCCTAAAAAAATTCTTACCATTTAAGATGCCACATCCCAGCTATCAGTCCAGTGAAAATCTGAGTCCTTTTATACCCCAATGAGTAACACTGAACCATTCAGAAAACAATGACTCAGCAGCTAAACTGAAACAAACTAAATGGTTTATTGAGGTGCAAGCAATAGATGAATGAAATGACCAAAAGCCATGAACAAATACATGATACATGTGTGTTGGAATATTAAATAAATAATGCATTTCAGACAAAGCAACTAGAAATAAAGACTTAATTCATAAAGACAAACAGCAAAATCTTGGATCTGCATGTCTGACATCAACCTGCAGCTTTCTGCTTTGTCATGTTCTATATCCTTAAGGCAGTAAGTCCCAGGAGAAGTATTGTATAAGGAAGAAACTTCAGAAAGATCAGCTCTGGGCTTTTTCATGTCCTTCATTGTGCATCTAGTAGTACCCAGTCCTCCTGCAATATCCACAGCTGATAAATTGTCATAGTTTTCACTTTTCAATATGTTCCTTAATTCATTTGGTTTTAATTTGAGGGGCGGAAATAACACATGTTCTAACTTTTTACCCCTGAACTATTGCATAAGCTTCTTATTACATTATTTCATTTTTGGTATATCACTGTTACCATTTTACTAGCTTATGATATAGTAATATATTTGCAAATTCAAGTTACTTAATAATAAAAGCAGATTACTAAAAAAAAAAAAAGACAAACAGCAAATTGTTATAAAGCAAATTAAGTCAGCTCTGTCTCTGTGACAGTTTACATTCTTATCCCCTCCAGCCCACCCAGTTAACGGCTCTCTATATTACATCTCCGAGTGATTTTTTAAACTCCCTACCCAGAGATCTAATAGCCTTCCAAGGAGAAACAAAGCGAGAAGACTGCCCGGACATGGTCTGCTCTGCACCCTTTGTACCTCTTTTGTTGAACCGGAACAGGACATCGCTCTCAGAGGTAGAGATCCTGCTTCTCCAGAATGTTTACCTATTTCTACCCTATTTATGCCCCAGGGGAAACACAATGATTTTCTCCATTTTCTTCATGAGATCCTCATCAGCCACGTTCTCATAAACACATTTGTGGAATAAGAAATATCCTTAATAGCACCCTGCCTTTTTGGAGAATGCTAGCATTTCAGCATATGATGAACATTATGGACATTATTTTCATTCTTCTATTTAGTTTATAAATGAAAATCAGTATTCCATTCTGGATTTTGGAAGCACGTTAAGTAGACACTTTTATCCTTTTATTTTTTTCCCTTTAATGATTAAAGGCATTAATGCCACAGATGCATCTTTATGCTTTGGATATGTCATGCTGGCTGAAGGACATGAGTACCAAAACAAAAGAATGTTGCGTTAATATTCTTAGCACTCTTCAAGTGTTTGACATTTTAAATGCCTCCACAGATATTTGAATTATATCAAACTAAAACTGTTTTTGCAGCCTTGTACAATAGAAAGTAGGAACACAAAATAATGTAAATAACTACAATATGAAAATAGGAATAGTGGAAATAACTTGTACAAAGAATCATTCCTGAACAGGTAAAAGTAGCAATCGAATTGTAAGTTACATTTATTTCCCACTAAGGCTGGATCCACAGATCATTGGATATTGTGCTGTTGCAATCATTCACCTCCTGGATGTTCTGTCAGAAAATCCAGGAGGAATGTTTACAATAAAGCAATATCCAACACCATTACAATTTAGCTGAGTGTGGTAGGGCCTACTCATTGGTTTGGATGACTCCTTTACAGTAAAAGCATAATGTGAAGAAAATGCAATTGCAAATTATAAAGTGAATAAGAAAGCCAGTGGCTTGATGTGGTAGAGTTGAGAAGACCTTGGTCAAGTTCTCTCTCTCTCTCTGTGTGTGTAGGGCTTTCAAGTCACTTCTGACTCATGGCAACCCTATGAATCAATGTCCTCCAAAACATCCTATAGTTAATAGCCTTGATCAAGTCTTGCAAATTGAGGGCCATGGCTTCCTTTATAGAGTCAATCCATCTTATATTGGGTCTTCCTCTTTTCTTTTCAATACAGAAATGCATTAGCTGAAGAAAATTTCAATACAGAAATGCATTCACCTGAAGAAATTGCTTTGGCAATTGGACTCTATGGCACCGAAGTCCCCCCTCCCCAAACCCCTCCCCCCTCAGGCTCCGACCCAAAAACCTCCCATTGGTAGCAAAGAAGGACATGGCAACCCTATGTCAGTGAGACAGGAAGGCAATGAATGTAGTAAATTAAAGGGTTCCAGGTTCCTCCTGGCCACCAACAGGGGATGGGGGAGGGGTAGGATTGCCAGATCCAGGTCAGGAAACTCCTGGAGCTTTAGGGATGGAGCCTGGGGAGGACAGGGAGATCAGTGGAGTGCAATGTCATACAGTCCACCCTCCAAAGCAGTCATTTTCTCCAGGGGAATTGATCTCTGAAGTCTGGAGATAAGCTGAAATTCTGGGGGATCTCCAGGTCCCACCTGGAGAATGGCATCCCTAAGTAAATACACAAATTTCAAGAGAGTGGTGCTGCAGCAAGGAGACTTGCTGCCAAATTGAAGGTGCATAGGTTTTTTAATTACTGCTGATAATTTTTATTGTGATTTATGGCTGTTTTAATTGTTTTAAATGGCTGTAAACTGCTCTGGGCCAGACCTAGTCTGGAAGAGCGGCCTAAAAATCCAATAAAATAAATGCATAAAATTTTAGGGGACAGCGCCTGCCCACCTCCATCTCCTTCTCAAAAGTGTAGTTGCTGAGCATGGCTGTAGATCTCATGCAACTAGAAATGCCACATGCAAATATGACATTGATAATGACCACACAGGGCAACTCCTGTGGCTTGTTTCCAATGCAACTACACAAATGCAAAAATAATAATAATTCTGTTTTCTTTCAATATAACGAAGAAATCTAACATTCGATGATTAACAACCCAAATAAATTCTGGCCTGTTCCAACAGCCGTTCATTCATCATTGTGCTAGGCATCCTTCAACAGTCACAAATAATTAAAGTCCTTTATAGTTTGTTTAAAAAGCCAGTTTATTTGAGAATATATCAAGCTATTTTGAAAGGGGCATGCCAAGAAAGCATCAAACCAATCAATCCACTCCTCTAATCCTGAAACCCAGAAAAAGAGGCTTTCATGGAGATCATAGACAGGAACAGATACATACTTCTATCCCTGCCAACTGAAGTCCATTCAGTTTGCATCCCCTCTTTCTGCCACTAAAAGAGGTCCCTGTCGCAATTCATCAAAGATACAACATATTGGAAGGGAGAAGAGAGAAAAGTCCCCAGAGATTTAAATAGCAAGCTTGAGCCCAGCAAGGGAGCAGTGGCAACAATGATGTGTTAAGGCAAGAGCTCTGTTTGTTTGCATCCAACAGCACAAAGGGACTAATTAGGCTGAGCAATTTCCTTTATCTTCAGCCTTAATAGTCTACACCTGTGTCTAGAGGGAGCAGCCATTCTGACGGCAAGAGACAAACCCGTATTAATTAATAACTGCTCTTGCTGCAGGCCATTTTTCTTAATAGATTTTGGCGGGTCCTAACAAATATGTTATTCTCCGTGTATGATGGAAGGTGGCACTTTTCAGACACGCAGCTTAGCATTATTAAATAGGGCTTCCTTCTAATGTGTGTGAACTGGGCTTCTGAGAAATGTGTGCGTTAAGTGACGTCAAGTCGCTTCTGACCCAGGGTCGCCCTGTGAATGAATGACCTCCAAAACGTCCTGTTGTTAACAGCCTTGCTCAGGTCTTGCAGAATGAGGGCTGTGGCTTCCTTTATTGAGTCAACCCATCTCTTGTTGGGTCTTCCTCTTTTCCTGCTGTCTTCAACTTTTCCTAGCATTAATGTCGTTTCCAGTGACTCTTGTCTTCTCATAATGTGACCAAAGTCTCATTAGCCTCAGTTTAGTCAATTTAGCTTCTAGGGAGAGCTCAGGCTTGATTTAATCTAGAACCCACTTAACTTGTCTTTTGGGTTGTCCATGGTATATGTAAAAATCTCCAACACCACATTTCAAATGAATGGACTTTCTTCCTATCAGTTGAGAAATACAAAGTATAATTTAGAAGTCACTTGGGATCTGTGTATCAAGTGGGAGGTTGGGACAGAGATCACACTGGAAAGACTTCGTATAATGCTATCTCTACTTACTTGTACATTACAATCTGCCATGAACTCTATCAATGAGAGGGAAGACCTGGCAATCCTAGCCTCAGCCCACAATCTGAAATATAAAAAACATAATACAGGTCTGTCTTTCAAGGGTGTTCTATGCATTTAAACAAGATAATGTATGTGAAGTGTTTTGACCATCAATGTGAATTATAACAGTTACAAGAGGGAATCCCCCTCCCACAGTATTTCCTCTTTCTCTTTCCTGAAAGCCCCTATAGCATCTCCTCTTTTCCTGCTTCCTTCTCTCCTCCTTATACAACAGCCAACCTACATTTATCTGCCTCTCTGTCTTCTGCTTGCTCTCTCCCCTGCAGCAGCTCCTACCAAGGAAAACTGTGGCCCAGTTGTGTGGAGCTGGCCACTGGGACTTTTGTGGGGGTACCTCATTTTCCTCACTATCCCCCGCCCTGAACTATTTCCCCTTTCCTTCATCCTGGCAACCCCTATATTGTCTTCCTGTCTCACTCTCTCAGCCATTCACCAACCTACCATTTATATGCCTCCCATCTTCAGCTTTATTTATTATTTACAACCCTAGTAGTCAGGCCTGGCTCCAGTGAGTCCTCCCACAAAGGTCAAAATCGATCTGGAAAGGAGCCTGCCCTCTTCCTTTGCCTTTTCGCTGACAGAGCTAGTGGAATACTGTGGTTATCTAACAATAACCAAGTAGGGAATTCATTGCTTAAAGGTACAGGCACTCCTTTTATCATTTTTGGGTTTTTTAAACCCTCTAACGTATTTTTTTAGATTTTGCATTTTTCTGCAAACCTGGGACCATTTTCAGGTTTGTAGAAAGATCTCTCATGTCTGTTCACAGCTTCAGTCACTGGATTTAAGTATTCTCAGATTTAGCTTACTGAGCTATGAGAATATAGATGAAGATTATTAGTATTACTTTCATCTGCTTTTGAGACTAAGCAACTAAACCTGAGAAAAATCAGAAATCTGTATGCTTGGAATACTCTTGTAATATAAATGCTAAGGATTGTTATTGGATTGGGAAATCTTGAGCATAAATGAGCATATATGCAATTCCCTTCACTTGATCAGGACCCACAAGCACCATCCAAATCTAAGTGACTGGCATTTTCAGCACAGAAAAAGGCGATCACTGTTTGTGGTACATGATCAAACCTAAACCCTTCTGTCTCCAAACAGGTGAAGGTGTTCCCCTGAGCAGACTATACTCAGCATCATGGGCTGCAGTCCTGAGAACACTTTTCTGGGAGGAATAAAATTAGACATCTTTTGAGTAGACCTGCTTAAGCTTGTGCTCTTGGTGAGTAGATATTTCCACTCAGCAGAATTGGCCAAACTGAAGCAAGGACAATGTCTGTAATGCTTTCTCTCTAACACATCTGAGATGTGTTGATTTGCAACCTGTAACTGAAAACATTTAAGTCAAGTTACTTTTTAAAAAATAGCGATATTTTCTAATCACCACTGAAATTATTTACTTGTCTTTGTGAAGAAGGCATCATTAACTGAGAACTTAACAACATCGGATATTGATCTCCTGGTTGTATTGTGGCAGGATGGCCCTATGCAAAGTATTCTGCTTGCTTCTCGGTGGCAAATCTGTTTTGTCTTGTCATAGAAGTAGATAACATTTGCAGCAATGTTTGTCAGTGACATCTATAGAAAAAGGTTGAATGTTTTTGGCAGCTGACAACAGTAATCTTGTACACTAATTTACAAATACAAGTGCTCTGTCAAAACTATTCTTTGCTACATACAGCTACACTAATTACATTGATAGATACATATGTGAATATGGTATAGAAAATAGGCTCTCTGAGCAAAAGAGTCTCCATGAGCCTAGTACAATTTAAGCTTCAAGCAGGCATGGCAGATGTAAAGGTTGCAGAAAATTCAATTTAAAAGGGAGTGGGGGAAATCACAGGTTCATTGCTTGAGAGATGGAATCCCAATGTTCATTGCCTGAGAGAAGGATATTTTTTTTGCTTCCACAGCTAGCCCTACATAAAAGCTCAATTGTCCATCTCAAGCTCACACTGTACCCTTTGGTGACACCATCCATGATGTTGACAATGTCTCATAAACCAGTCACTCAAATAATTCCATCTTAGTCCATTAAAGCAAAAATAAACAGATATTTAGTAGCACTGTAGAGAATAACAATATTATAGCATGAGCTTTTGTGAGCTAGAGCCCACTTCTCCAGTTGTAATGAGTAGTCTAGGTTGCAATCATAAAAACAATTTCTTGAGATCAAGCTCCATTGACTAAAATGGAATTTACTTCTAAGTACACTTCTTAAAGGTACTTCTAGACACCTGTTTATTTCAGTGTGCCAAAATTATGCTTGTACTACAGCTGCACCGAAAAAGGATTAGTTCAGCATGGAATAATGTTTGCATTTTCAAATCCTTTTATGAATCTACTCAGACTTCCTGAGAACCTTGCTTTGGTACATTTTGTCTTATTCACCTTGATTCAGTCTAGCAAGTCATTGTGTGACCTGAATAAATGTCATCATGTACTTTGACACATTGCATTTATTTTTGTTTCATCATTTACACTTTATTTGGCTATTAAGGAAGAAGAAGCAGGATATTTGCCTGCCACACATTGCTATTAGTTATTTAGATAGCACACATCTGTCTGCATAGCTCACATGTACCCATGTAAAACATAGTTGTGTATTTTGGGGACACAAACCATCCTACTGCCCAACCTAAAGCATTTGTAAGTAAATATAGCATCAGTTAAAAACAACAACCCAAATCAGCAATCTCTTTACTTGTAATACATTTTAAATTCTAATATACTCCCTCATGTTGTTTCTCTATCAACTTAAATAAAATATTCTATTGGTGTGTGTATGTGAGCTTACCTTTCTCTTTGGGGGTTGCAGAAAGATGTGGGCAAAATTTTATTACAAACAATCCTTTTGAGGGGGAAAAACTAATTCAGTTGGATTTCCTCTTTTGTATATATTTGCAGACCTTCTTCCTCTCATTCCTACTAAATAGCAATTTTAACCTTTTTGACCAGGTAAGTGACTGGGTATTGCCCTTTTTATATGGTTATTATTCTACATTACTGGATATGTTACTCAATTAACCTGCTGCTATAGAGGTGATCTGGCCCTCACCAATAGAGCAACAGGGCGCTTGCTTTGAGGGGAGCAGCTGGGAATCTAGACTCCTAATTCTATTGTGATAAATAATGAATGCAGTCCTGGGGGGGGGCGTTTTCTTTCCCCCAAATGTGTCTTTATAAGACAGTTTAAATATCCAGTGGCTGCTCGTAACTATACCTTGTACTGATGTCAACTGAATCACTGTGGAGCCGGACTTCCATGACAAGGGATGGAATCCTTCAGGGTTAATTGGATAACATTGCAAAACAAGGTTCTTAAAAAAAAAGACACCTCCAGAGAACCTTCATTTCTTTACATACTTAAAATTTAGGATTAGAATGATAATGACAATTCCAAGAAGGTAAGTACTGCAGTATTAATGAATATTCCTAGATGAAGAAGAAAATAGCTGGAAGAAAAAGTTAAATCTAACATTTTAAGATTGTGCAAAGATTCATGCATCATATTCCCACTTGGCTTGACTATATAAATGTGAAAGATGGATGGGAATAATTGACACCCGTTATGAAGTCTAGTGTCATTTTTCTTCTCATACTAGGTATTCTGTGAACCAAAATATGACAACGTTCATGAATCTCTATCAGTCTTTCCAAGGTAAATTGCACAGACACCAGTTGCAGTTTGGATTGGGGATATGTGAAAAGGGGAGGGGAGGTTTGACCCTTCAACCCCCCTGCTTGGTTTCGTAAAACACACTGAACAAAATGAGTTCCCTCTTCATGCACTTGGATCAGACCATCCTCCATGTCTGGTTTGGTTACCTCTCCCTGTTGCAAGAGACCTTAGGGTTCTTACCAGTTCTTCCATGACAACTTCTCTACCTCCATTTCTCTACAGTCTCAAACCTTGGACAGAAGATGTCATGAGTTTGTTTCTACATGTCTCATTTTCAGATACTTATATGCATGTGCCACTCCTTTCTCTTTCATGAAAGATGTTTTCTAAATTCTGCTAGTATGCAGCTGTAGCACTCCTTCCTCTTTGAAAAGTTATTGTGATCTGCAGTTTAGACTAAAAAAAAACTTAGATGAAGTGATATTCTATGCAATTTTCAAGAAGAGTTAGTTTTTTATATGCCGACTTTCTCTACCTTTAAGGAGTCTCAAAGCGGTTTACGATCACCTTCCCTTCCCCTCCCCACAACAGACACCTTGTGAGATAGGTGCGGATGAGAGAGTTTGGAGTGAGCTGTGACTAGTCCAAGTTCACCCAGCAGGCTTCAGGTGGAAGAATGGGGAAACAAACCCAGGTCTCCAGATTAGAGTCCACTGCTTTTAACCACTACACCATGCTGGCTCAACTGTTCCATGAGCTGTATCCAATCACTATTTTATTTTCTCTTCTACTTTGCAGTTTTGAAGAAATATTGATAATATTTTCGAAGTGCTTCATATTATGGCACACAGAGGTATATCTGTAAAAGCAGGTATGCAGTTGTGATGGGAGAGATTTTAGCTGGAGCAACCATGAGGGTATTTCTTTTGTGGGAATACACAATGCTTAATACAACCAATAGTGTACATTGTTCATAAAATTGTTTAGGTGCTGGCCTGAAAATTGTTGGTAAATTTACAGCAATTCTTTGGTAAATGTTGCTAAATTCTTCATAGGTAAATTCTTAGCCACCTGTGAGGTAAATTATGCTAATGCTTAGAACTACGCTCCCACCGTCCTCAAATGTGCAGTGGTGATACACTTCACTTCTCCCCTGTGTTGGTAATTATGGTGGAATAACCTTGTCCACTTGTGAGAACTAAGAAGGAGATCAGAGGTAACGAAAACAAGAAATTAATTTAGTTCCCTGGAAAGGAAAAGCGTAGTTTTCGTGTGAAAGTTTGAAATGTATAAAGTTGTAACACAACATGAAACTTAAACTGGAGAAACAGTTTCACTTTAGAATATATTTCAGAAAGAGAGAAGGAGTGCTAGAAACTGTCAATCTACAGTTAGAGGGTAGGGTTAATAAGTTTTCCCCAGGTTTACCAAGCCTTAGTTAGATTTTATGGGTACTAATTAGAGACAGACATCAGTCTGCTTAGCTTCCCATTGCCTAGGAAGATGGGTACCAGCATGGGCCTCTCTTGGGAATCACACTAAGGGCCAAACTAGGTGATGCCATGTGTCACAGGGATATGGTGCCCTTTTTGTCTCCCCTCCCAGCCATTTTCAAGAGCTGAACAGGTCGGCTCTTGAAAATGGAAATAAACCAGCAACCAGAAATCAGTCTGAGCAACGTAGCCAGGAGGATCAGAAATCTAGACGATAAATGTCTGAAGAGAAATTATTCTTGGTTCAAGAGAAACCTGTTAGATATGTGTGTGTGTGTGGGGGGGGGTATATATTTATTTATTTTGCATTTTGAAACTATAG
This sequence comes from Euleptes europaea, assembly GCF_029931775.1. Lineage (NCBI taxonomy): Eukaryota > Metazoa > Chordata > Lepidosauria > Squamata > Sphaerodactylidae > Euleptes > Euleptes europaea. Next base: position 76,719,091 of record NC_079315.1, read on the forward strand.
GTTACAAAAAGCTGACAGCACAATCTGTAAGCCAACAATCACTCATTGTGACATGACATGCCCTTAGATTTTACTTAAAACTGCTAAGACAAGGCTTGTGAAACCTGAGCAATACAATGTGCTCCTTTTGAGCAGTGTAATGTGGAGAACCAGCAGGCACACAAATAAACATGTCATGTTCTAATTGAAATAATGCCTCCGAAGACCAGACCATTTCAATAGCTTTGGAAATTTCAGCTACATAAAAGAAAAATGGCTGTAAATCCATAAACATACAGAACATGCTTGAGACGTTCAGTACAAAAATCATGAGTGTGCCTAAATCTCAAAATGAACATTAAAATTTCAATGGACTGAAAGATGAATATCTCATTGGTAGGGTTGCCAACCTCCAGGTACTAGCTGGAGATCTCCCGCTATTTCAACTGATCTCCAGCCGATAGTGATCAATACGCCTGGAGAAAATGGCCGCTTTGGCAATTGGACTCTATGGTACTGAAGTCCCTCCCCCCCCAAACCTCCCCCTCCTCAGGCTCTGCCCCCCAAATCTCCACGTTTTTCCCAACCCAGAGCTGGCAACCCTACTCATTGGCCATCAGAGGAACGACAGCATTTAATATCCATGTATCTGAACAGAACTTTGGCATAGGTTCCCCTGAAGCATCTCCCTGCATCTCCAAATTGCTTTGTAAACTCTATGGATTTTGTGTTAAAGGGAAATGTAGGCAAAGATAGCAGGCATTAGCAGGCAATTTCACTCTGAGCAGCTGCTGGACCAGCTTCTCTCAGCTTCTCTCTTAGTACATGGTTGGAATCAGAACATTGCTGCACCATCACCCCTGTACATAGAACAAGTGTCAGCTAAGGCACCCCCACACATACTCACCTTCAGACCCAGAGAATAGAACCCTAAAAGGCCAGGGGATGAAGCATCTTGAGCATCTTCAGTTGAAGTTATTGCTAAAATTAATTAAAGTGCAAAATGAGGTTTTCAAGTAATTCTTGCAAGAATGTTCATCTGAAAAGCAAACAACTTAATTAGCCAAGATCACTGCAGATTCAAGCCACCAAAAAAAGGTTGATGTTTGTGTAGTTAATAAAAGTTGGAGTTGTTATTTGTGAATGGCTATACAAGAAGAAGGAGAAGAGGACGAAGAGGAAGAGGAGTTGGTTTTTATATACCGACTTTCTCTACCACTAAAGGGAGAATCAAACCGGCTTACGCTCACCTTCCCTTCCCCTCCCCTCAACTGGTACCCTGTGGGGTAGGTGAGGCTGAAAGACCGTGACTGGCCCAAGGTCACCCAGCTCGCTTCATGTGGAGGAGTGGCTGGGGAAACACATCCAGTTCACCAGATTAGCCTCTGCCACTCATGCGGAGGGGTGGGGAAACAAATCTGGTTCTGCAGATCAGAGTCCACTGCTCCAAACCACCGCTCTTAACCACTACACCACGCTGGCTCTCTTCCCCCTACACTTCCCCCATGCCTAGTCCCAAGTAACAGCATGCAATTGGATTGTGCGCCCGCTGTTTCCTTTGATGAATACCTTTTCATAATGAAAGCTAAAATCTTGATGCTCTGCAGCATCAAGCACAGGAAAAGGAGATTTGTTTTGCATTAAGAGGGTATAGTGCCATCCTAAGGTGAGAGATACCCTTCTAAATCCATTGACCTCAATGGACTTTGAAGGGTGTAATTCTGCTTAGTATTGCACTGCAAAGGGACTTGCTACCTAAGTCGAAACAGGAAGAAATTTTCTGGGGGAGAAATCAGTACAAGGAAATAGAAACTAGCACAGAGAGAAACATAATCGAAATGGGTGTTTAGGGATCGAAACAGCAGGAATGAGAAACTAAATCAGTGTCAGGCTGCTATCTCGGTTTCGTTATTGCCTCTGTCTCTGTGCTGTATTGTCTGCCCCCCAAGGTCGCATGCCTAAGCCTAAGCCTGGGAACTCAGCTCCTGGGAAACTGTATTCCTGCGTGTAATCTCCCGCCTTTCCTGCCTTATAATATCTCCCAGCTAGTGAGCCTTTCATAGCTGTCATTTTAATCGTTTGCACTGTATGCCTATTTGATCAGTAAAATCCATCTGTTTGGACTCTATACGACTTTGTGGTGATTTCTGGTTCTGTGGGCCAAGGGCTGACATTATGACAGCTATCCTACATCTTCACCGTTCTCCTAGCCAGGCTGGAACCCAGGGGGGTTCGCCTGCCACTTGGATGGGAGCTGTGCAGCTCTCCAGGTGATCTACTACCCTGGAGCCCTTCTCAGAGGACCCTACTCTGTTACAGGACTTAATCGCTGAACTTTTCCGGACGAACCGAGAGGTTTGCCGCTTGAGGGGACTGGTACACGCGCAGTGGCAATCTCTTACAGGACGTCTCTGGATGTTAACATCGGAGGATACTGATGCTCGTTTAGATCTTCAGGACTTGGATCAATTACTGGACGATGCCCGATTGGCGACTGAGGATTTACAAATATTAACTGGACTTCTGGATAATCTTATTTCTCGACAAACTCTTTCTACTATGGCGGGAGCCCCACCGGAGGGTTTTTCCCTGATCCCGGATGCGGCCAGCTGCCAGGCTGAGGCCAAGCGAGTCGCTATTAGCACCGCTCTTCTCCTTGTGGAATGTACAAAGGACACCCCGGTAGCCACCGTGGCTCAAGTTTTGACCCCGACGTTTGGAGCCGAGGCATCCGCACTGGCGGTTCGAGTACAACCTCTGCTGGGCGGGGAACCTGACCCCATACTCTTGCTCCTCGAGACAGAACTTTTGCCGCGCATTACGGCAGAGGCTGCCCTAAGACTTGAGAACGCCAAAGTTCTTGCGGATCAGCAAGCCGCCGAAGCGGCTAGGGTCGCAAGAGAGAGAGAGGCGGCGGAAGCAGCCAGGGCGGCTGCAGCAAGGAATCAGGCGAACGTGGACACGCGCCCCAAGGACTATGTACTGGGACTATCAGGTCTAACCTTTTCCCCGGCGTTTGTCCCGTCGCGTGCGACCCAACGCGCACGCCGTTTGGCTGACCGACGTCGAGACTCAGATGAGTCTGAAGACGAGGATTTATATGGGGATAGCTCTCAATGGGCCACGAGCTTCCGAACCAGTAAGCCTCATCTTACTGGGGGCCCAAGTGAGGAGGTTCATCTTTTACGAGCCCAGAATCGGGAGCTCTCCGACCGTGTGGATCAACTCCAAGAAGTAATGGAACTTATGCTTCACGAGAACAGGCAATTACAACAAACCCTGATAGCTCAGAGACAGCCCGTTCCGATACCGGGTCAGGCGGTACCCGTACAACCACCCGCTAATGTGCCTGCTCCACCCTTACCTCCTGGAGCTCCTGTTGCTCCTCCGCTCCGACCACCCGTGCAACCACCTGCTAATGTGCCTGCTCCACCCTTGCCTCCTGGAGCTCCTGTTGCTCCTCCGCCCGGACCACCCGTGCAACCGGGTCAGCCCGCGCCCGGCCCTTGGAAGCAACTCAAATTGAGGACTACGTATGACGGATCTCTTGAGACTTTGCCTTGTTTCTTGCATCAAGTGGACAGTTATATGCGAGAACAAGGTCAACTTTTCCCCACGGAAGATAGCCGGGTGCGGTACGTAGCTTCCCTCCTGACAGGCAAAGCGGCTGACTGGATGGTCCTCCAGTTTGACACCCGCTCTCGTGCGATTCGTTCCCTCAACAACTTCATGACTGCCCTGAGAAGGAGGTTTGAGGACCCCTTCCTGGGAGAAAGAGCCAAAACGGAACTTTTACAATTAAAACAAGGCTCTGCTACAGTTCGGGAATTTGCCGATGAATTTCAGCGACTGGCAAGTAAAATTGTAGGTTGGCCCGAGACCACCCTAATCCATCATTTCAGGGAAGCCTTGCATCCTGACATTCTGAACTGGTCTTACATGCGGGGCGATCCCGATACCCTCGAAGGCTGGATCCTATTAGCCGAGGAAGTGGAAAGCCGCCGCCGCTTTATTTCTCTCGTCCGTCAAAAGCACAAGGAGAAGGGCACCCAAAAGCCTCAACCCAAGGCATCACTGCTCGTCCCGCGAAATCCCCCACGTCCGCTCCAGGAACGTGAAGCCCGATTTCAGAGGGGTGCCTGTCTTACATGCGGAGAAATGGGCCACTTTGCAGCCGTTTGCCCACGCCGCCAGGAATCATTTCGTCCCAGCACGACAACCCGCGCCCGAGGTCGTCCACCACGCAGAGGCACCGCGGCCACCCGCAGCGCAGCTCCGGGAAGGCCCACACCCTCTGCACTCCATGCCGGGGACCCAGCCTCCCTGCCTGCTTCCAACGACCCCGCCGGGTCTCGGATTACAAGTGCCCCATTGGGGGACAGCTTTCCCTCTTCGGATGAGGAAAACCCTTGGATTTCTCCAGCCTTAAACCTGGAATCTCCCCTCGACTTGTCAAAAAACGGCTCCGGTCTGTGGTGAATGGAGCATCTCCACAGACCTCTCAGAATCTTCCTATCAAACCGAATGCTCCTACCAAAATCAAAGAAGTGGACTCCACCGTCTACGTAGATGCAGTTTTACAACAACTTAACGGAGGTCCACAAATCCCCGTCAAAGCACTAATTGACTCCGGTTGCTGTCGCACTCTCATAAACGAAGCCACGTTTGCTGCCCTCAGAGCCGACTCAGAGGCTTTACCCGCCCCCGTCCAATTTGCTCAAATGGACGGGAGCCAATTCCAGGGGGGTCCAGTTGATCATCGCACCATAGGGGTGGCAATGGGAATTGGTTCCCACTGGGAACAAATAGACTTCACTATAGCCCCTATCCGATTTGACGTGGTCTTGGGAATTAACTGGATTAAAGGACATAGTCCCAGTATTGATTGGGAAACAAACACTATTTCTTTCGCTAGTCCCACCTGCGACCAGCATCGGCAAAACTTTGCTCTGCCATTTCCGCCCGTTCCAGCGTTAACCTCTACTGCTCCAGTACCACCGGCTCTACCCGCGGTATACCGGGACTTTGAAGATGTCTTCGACCTTAAGGAATGTGATGCCTTACCCCCCCACCGGGCCTCAGACTGTGCGATTGAAGTAGTAAAGGACTGCACATTAACCAAAAGTAAGATTTACCCTATGAGCGCTTCCGAGCGCACTGTCCTCCGGGACTTTTTGGACAAAAACCTCGCCAGAGGGTTCATTCGCCCTTCGAATGCCCCAAACTCGGCCCCCGCGTTTTTCGTCCGGAAAAAAGAGGGCGACCTTCGCCTGTGCATTGACTTCAGAAAGCTCAATGCGGTTACCCAGACCAACGCCTATCCTATCCCATTAATATCGGATATTTTGGGACAATTACAGGAAGGCCGTGTATTCTCTAAATTAGACTTGGTGGAAGCCTACTACCGAGTCCGTATCCGCGAAGGAGATGAACACCTCACTGCCTTCTCTAGCTGTTTCGGAATGTATGAATTCCTTGTAATGCCGTTCGGATTAAAAGGGGCCCCGGGGGTCTTCATGCAACTCATCAATGAAATCCTACATGACCTTCTATATCGTGGGGTGGTGGTCTACTTAGATGACATTCTCATTTATTCGAAAACTATGGACGAGCATGTGACTCTGGTCAGGGAAGTTCTACAACGCCTGCGTAACCATCAACTGTTCGCTAAACTAGCTAAGTGTGAATTTCACCAAAGCAAACTCACGTTTTTGGGATACATCATCTCCCACCAAGGTCTTCGCATGGACCCCGCCAAAGTCCAAGCCGTCCTCGATTGGACTCCCCCCACCAACCGTAAGCAAGTACAGCAATTTCTGGGATTTGCAAACTTCTATCGGGGATTCATCCCTAACTTCGCCCAAGTGGCTCTACCCATTACGGACCTACTGAAAACTAAGGGAAAAGTAAGCTCGGCTGCCTTGCCCTCCGCAAAAATCCTATGGACTGAGCAATGCCAAGCCGCCTTTCTGGCCCTCAAACGCCTCTTCACTTCGGAGCCGGTGCTACGGCACCCAGACCCAAATCAAATGTTCATTGTACAAGTCGATGCTTCCGATGTAGCCATGGGAGGGGCTCTCCTCCAACAAGGACCGGACGGTCTTCTTCACCCTTGCGCTTACTTTTCAAAAAAATTTGCGCACGCTCAATTAAACTGGCCCATCTGGGAGAAAGAGGCCTCTGCAGTTCATCATGCACTGACTTTATGGCGGCAATTCTTGGAAGGGTCTAAAGTACCCTTTGAAGTTTGGACCGATCACAAAAATCTAGCTGCCCTCACGGGGTCCCATAAACTATCGGCGAAACAACAACGGTGGGCGGAGTTCTTTGCTCAGTTCCGTTTCACCCTGAAGCACGTCCCTGGGAAGCAGAACGTTCTCGCGGATGCCCTTTCCCGTTTACCACAATATCCGGTAAAACTCGAAAGACCCACCAACTCTCTGTTCACCCCTATGCAACGTGGGGCCCTACCTATGCTGGCTGTGCAAACCCGATCCCAGCATCAACACACCTTCCCTAACTCGCAAGCTCCGCCAGCCCAACCGGCTGCCCAGCCGCCACCGCAACAGACCGGAGTTCCCGCCCCTCCTACCCCTCCGACCGCTCAGCCGCCTGCAGTCTGCGCGCCGCCGCACGTAAGCACTAACCCTATAACTATTTCTCAAATCTCCGGGACCGACGGGGGGGCTCCCTCCAAGCTCCCCATCTCCGAATCCTTTTTAACGGTCCTTCGGGACCAGTGCCTTTTAGAACGTTCCGCTCATACCCTACCTCCTGGTGTTTTGGAACAAGGGGGGTCCTGGTACAAAGACTCAAAATTGTATGTGCCCAAAGCTCTCCGGAAGGACGTTTTACATTTAGCTCATGGAGCCAAAACAGCTGGGCACTTTGGGTTTCTGAAGACCCTTCACTTATTGCGCAGACAGTTCTGGTGGGGGGGAATGCGTTCCGACATTGACTCCTTCATCCGCAGCTGTCCCGTTTGTGCCGCTGCGAAACGATCGCAGGGCAAACCCCCGGGATTGCTACAACCTCTTGAAACGCCCAGCAGACCTTGGGAAGTGATTGCTATGGACTTCATGACTGATCTCCCTCTCAGTGGGGGTAAAACTGTGTTGTGGGTTGTTACTGATTTGTTTTCTAAGCAAATACATTTGATTCCATGTGCAGGGATCCCCTCTGCTCAGAAACTGGCCCGCCTCTTCGTAACGCATATATTTCGTTTACATTCGTTTCCGCGTAAAATAATTTGTGACCGCGGAAGTGGTTTCGTTTCTAAGTTTTGGAAAGCTTTCCTCAAGTTGGTGGGGGTGGAACAGGGAATGTCTAGTGCATACCATCCTCAAACTGATGGTCAAACTGAACGTGTCAATGCTGTACTCGAATGTTATTTGCGTTGTTATGTTAACTACCACCAGGATAACTGGGTAGAACTGTTACCCTTAGCAGAATATGCCTACAATAATGCCATGCATCAATCCACAGGTTTTAGCCCGTTTTTCGCTGTGTATGGACAAGATTTCAGTCCCATCGTTCCTACAGATGATGTAGAGGGGGAGGGGAACCCCGACATTGCCTCCTGGGCACACGCCCTCCGTACCACTTGGCCCTGGCTCATTAGCAACCTCGACCGGGCCAAACGTAAATACAAAGCGCAAGCTGACAAACATCGCTCCCCCGGGGGTGATCTGCAAGTGGGTGCTTTGGTTTACCTTTCCACCAAAAACCTCCGGTCCACCCAACCGTGCCATAAACTCAGCGCCAAATTCATTGGCCCTTTCCCCATTACTCGGGTCATAAACCCTGTCACAGTGGAACTGGCTCTCCCCAAATCTTTGAGGCGTGTGCATCCTGTTTTCCACATAAGCCTCCTCAAACCCCATGTTGCTTCTCCACGGTGGCATCCGGACCCACCGCCTGCGCAACCCATCATGGTGGGGGGGGAAGAACACTTCGAAGTCTCCAAGATCCTTGACTCCCGTATTCACCATGGTACTCTCCAGTATCTAATTCGTTGGAAACATTTCCCCCCTGCCTATGACGAATGGGTGCGCGCACGGGATGTCTCCGCCCCCGACCTCGTCGACGCCTTTCACATTGCTTACCCGAACAGGCCAGCCCCCTTGCGAACTGGGAGGGGGCCTTGAGGGGAGCAGAATGTCAGGCTGCTATCTCGGTTTCGTTATTGCCTCTGTCTCTGTGCTGTATTGTCTGCCCCCCAAGGTCGCATGCCTAAGCCTAAGCCTGGGAACTCAGCTCCTGGGAAACTGTATTCCTGCGTGTAATCTCCCGCCTTTCCTGCCTTATAATATCTCCCAGCTAGTGAGCCTTTCATAGCTGTCATTTTAATCGTTTGCACTGTATGCCTATTTGATCAGTAAAATCCATCTGTTTGGACTCTATACGACTTTGTGGTGATTTCTGGTTCTGTGGGCCAAGGGCTGACAATCAGTAATAGAGGATGGTGTCATCCACATTGGAAATGCCCTCAGGAACCTTTGTCAGATGAAGATGTTGTTCTTAAAATTTTTGAAGAATAATTAATGGCAGTGTAATGCAATTCATTTCTCATACTACATTTTTTAAATCTTCAATATAACACAAAGGGAGCAAATATGGACTCCTGTTCAGTAAATCAGTGGTGGCACCGAGATTCCTTTTGTATGCCAACTTTAGTTTCCTAATTTGCCTTGTTGCATGGCTTTAGGTATCTTTGACTTCCCCCTTAACAGTTTATTTTGTTCTTTATTGACTTTCAGTGTTATAGGTTTAAAGGTGGAACTGACAGGAGAGAAGAGAGATGGCTAGGTTCTCTCAGACAACTTGTTGCTTAGGAATCTGAACTGAGCTGTATTCCTAGGCGTCGCCGAGCAACTAGGGTATTTCTCACTAAATGAAGTGATTCCATAGCACAGTGATGGACCATGCAAGTTATCTTGCAAAACATTTATGCAAAGGAAAAGCAACAAGGAATTTATTGTTCAGCACACAGATATCTTCCTTTTCTTAAAAAAAAACTGGTTGTCTTGTAACTTGGTCATGCTGGAATAGCTGACATGATAATCGTTGATTGTTTCCCTCCCCCATCCTCTCCTTGTCAGCCATTCACCAACCTACCTTTTATCTGCCACCCATCTCTAGTTATATTTATTATTTATTTACTTCATTTATACCCCACTTTTCTCCACAGAGGAGACCAAAGCAGCTTATATTATTCACGGGTCATCTTTTTTATCCCCGGCCAGGAGGCACAGATCTATTTAAAGCCCCCCCCCAGGGGGGCTGGCAAGACCCTCTGCGCTGTCTGCACAGGCAGCGCAGAGGGTTTCCAGACCCCCCCCCAGCCTTGCCGGGACTCCCGTCAGGGCTGGCGGGGGGCTGGCAAGTCCCTCTGCGTTGTCTGCGCAGGCAGCGCAGAGGGTTTCCAGACCCCCCCCCAGTCTTGCCGGGACTCCCGGCAGGGCTGGCGGGGGGCTGGCAAGACCCTCTGTGTTGTCTGCGCAGGCAGCGCAGAGGGTTTCCAGACCCCCCCCAGCCCAGCTGGGACTCCCGGCAGAGCTGGCGGGGGGCTGGCAAGACCCTCTGCGTTGTCTGCGCAGGCAGCGCAGAAGGTTTCCAGACCCCCCCCCAGCCCTGCCGGGACTCCCGGTAGGGCTGGCGGGGGGCTGGCAAGACCCTCTGCGCTGTCTGTGCAGGCAGCGCAGAGGGTTTCCAGACCCCCCCAGTCCTGCCGGGACTCCCGGCAGGGCTGGCAGGGGGCCCTTTAAACAGATCTGCGCCTCCCAGCTGGGAGGCGCAGACCTGTTTAAAGGGCCCCCTCCCCACGCCTTCATGGAAGCCCCGTGAAGGGACGGGCCCCCGAATCTGCCGAATTTATTCACTGAACCCCTGAATTCGGCAAATTCGGCTCCCCCGTTTCCCGCCTTTTTTAAGTTCGGTTCGTCCGAACCGAAAAACAGCCAAATCGGGGGAAATTCGACTGTTTTTCGGTTCGGCCCGAACCGAATCAACAGCCCTAGTCCCAATTTTAATTACTATTCAGTAAAAAAAAGTGTTTCCTTTGGTCTATCCTGCACCAATTTCCCAACAACTTCATTGAGTGCCCCCGAGCTGCAAGGACAAAACCTTCTCTCTACTGACTTTCTGTATCCCATGCACTGAAGATCACCCCTCCCCCAAACTCTATGAAGCTTTAAGTTGTTTTAGAACTCAGGAAGAGCGAGCTTTGTTTGTTTTTAAATTTTCCATCAGGGCAATTCTACGTATTCAGCTCTGTGGCCACTGAAATCAATGTGCTGAGACTAGAGTAACTCTTTATAGGATTATTCTGTATACCTCTCAACAATGACACTTCAAAAATGATTCTTTTATTTCATTACAGTTTCTAATTATGACACTGCATTCTAATATAACTGAAATTATTGCATGCAAATTGCAATTCCATTGGTAATGGAATAATGAATTTAATTCTTGTTTTGTGATGCCCCATTTCAGGGATACATTCCATTTGATTGTTCATGGGGGTATTGGCTGAGGCCAACAATGATACAAGCAGTTCTACGGGCATGTGCATCATTGAAACATAGATGGAACTCTTTGGGTTATTTTTCTTCCTTCCTTCCTGCAAGACCTTCATCTAAAATGAAGAGTTATGAAAGTCAAACCAGAGGGATCAAAATAAAATTGAAGTGCATGGACTCCTCTCTTCTTTGATCAACAAACCATGTTAAGAATAAGTGGTACACCAGCTATAAAAATAAATATCTCTCTCTGCCTTTTCAAGGTGTTATTGGAAGCACTTACAATAACTCTATTCTATAGCTGTTTATGCAATAGCTCCCAAACTTAACACATCATTTATTCCCTTGAGAATAATCACCTTTTCAAGCTTGCTGGCAAGTGTGCTCTTTCATCAGCTTGTTGGTCCTGCTATTTAGTTTTAATGTGTTATGTTGTAGTAAATATTAACAACACAGAGAGTGTGACCAATCGTGACAGATCATTGACAATCCCACATGTGTGTAGAATGTGTTTGAAATTACCAAATTACACTAGTAAGTACAGGTGGGCACAGGTTCCCCTTCCCCCCCTACCATAGTTTACCTTAAAGGGAAAAGGCGCAATTGCTATTCAATTTAAAATGTTATGCACTTATTTTGGATTGCAATGTCTGTGCCCAAAGATATATACATGTCTTTCATGGGATGTAAATGGACAATGGAGGAAAAACTGAGATTGGTGGGCTTGATCCTGTGTTGCATTTGACCTTTCTTCCTGGTACTGCTTCCTGCATGTCTCATTTATTGCTAAAATGCCAACATGTAGTCTTGAAAGCCCTGTGTTTCAACATTCTATATTTAATTGTGGCCTGTTTCATGTGACAAGAGACAGATGGATAAAACCTTTTATTCAGGACTCTAGGTATGAATTGGATAATTTGAGGTTTCTTTCAACTGGGGTGGGTTTTAATATTACTTTGGCAGTTGCCAAGTTTCCCCACCCCCCAGTTGAATAAGATTAACAATTATTAATTTTGGATTGTTTATACAGATATATATATATATATATATATATATAAATATATTTCTCTTTTTTTCAGAGCCAAATCGGCAGTATGAGCAGTATCATTAAAGTGAAGAAAGCCCTGTGTGAGTGCAGCCTTGTTATAGTTAGAAAAGAGCAAGAGTCCAGTAGCACCTTAAAGACTAACAAAAATATTTTCTGGCAGGGTATGAGCTTTCGTGAGCCACAGCTCACTTCTTCAGATGTGAAGTTAGCAATTGTTATAGTTAGCAATTCATGAGTTTTCAGTTCTAGACTGCTCTACATACCAGCCCTGACCTGAATGCTCTTCATTATTTGTCTTCTTTGTTATCCAGATCTCCAGTCACACTGAATTGATGTCCTATTATCTAAATATAAATGTATCTTTAATAGGGTTGCAAATTCAGAAAACAACTAATCTAAATCCAAACTGGAAGGAAAACTAATCAAAATGAAATTGCCTCCAACAGGGATTTCATCCAGCCAGAACACTTACCTTGCATTGAACCAAATGGACCTACTTGCTTGAAGGTGCTGTGGAACACAGACAGGATAATGCTGCAGCAGTCATCTTGTTTGTGGGCTTCTGCAGCCCTCTTCCCAACAATGCACCTAAACCCTCCTTGGATTTCTGCCACTCATCATCTTGCTTGACCACCCATCCCTCACCTGCTGCTCTGCCTCGATGCCCTATCCTTCCTCGCTTCTCTGACCCCTTCCCACCACTCTGGCTGCTCAGCTGCTGGCCCTCTTTAGCAGCAGGGTGGAGATGGTGGCATCCTCTGCTTCTCTTCCCTCACCCACTTGCAGAATTGCTGCGTCAGTACTGGCTTCCAGTTTTCCTCCCCTGTACTCTACCTCCCTTCCCACCCCTCTGAGCACCTGCCTGATGCAGACACAATTCTTTTTGCTTGGCAAACATCTGTTGTCTGTTTTTTGTTGGTGAAACCCTCCTCTATTTTTAAATGTTTTCATGTTTTTCTGCGAACCTTGGGGTTCCCCTGGGTTTAGAAAAAAATCTTTTGCCTGTACATGGCCCCAGTCTGTGGATTTTAGTATCTGCAGATGGGGCCATGTTGACACCATTCTGTGTAATAAATACTCCACAAAACAACAGAAGAGGGGCTGTGGCTTCTGCTTTGCATGCAAAAGGTCCCAGGTTCAATCCCTGGCATCTCCACTTAAAAGTTCCAGGCAATAATTGATGTGAAAGACCTCTGCCTGAGACCCCAGAGACTGGCTGCAAGTCTGAGTTGTCAATACTGACATTGATTGACCAATGGTATGATTTTGTGTAAGGCAGTTTCAAATATAGCAGGACAACAAAAGTCATTCATAGAAATGGGACACTTTTTACATTAGCAGTCCAAGAACAAGCCAACCAATCATGTATTCCATAAATATATGCCAGTAAATAGCATTCAATTTCCCAACAGCGCTAGGGTGGCAGACCACTTTTTCTGCATGCAGAAAGGCCCAGGTTCAACCCCCATCATCTCCAGTTAAAAGGATCAGGTAGTAGGTGATGTAAAAGACTGTTGCCAGTCAGAATAGTCAATATTGACCTTGACAGGTCAATGGTCTCAGGGTGGTCTTAGTGGTTTTGGGCAAAAGTTCAGGATAGGGCGCCATAATCACTGGATGTAGTGGGTGGATTAGCATTCAGCTCAGCATCAGACATTATGTAAAGATCATTAAACCTTATGTAGAAATATCAATAAAATAAATGTAACAAATAAATCCACTTTGGCTTCTGAAAGCAAATGGGTTCTTTTTAAGGTTTAAGGTCTCATATACCTTAAGGGGAAAACACTGTCCTCCCACAGTTAATGAAGCCTTCATCCAGGTTTCCCAAAACCTGTTTTTTTATCCAGGGTTTTTGTTGCAGGTCACCCTTTAGGTGTGTGGAATCTTTTAAAAAATCTGTTTGCCTTCAGAATCTAAAGCAGGGTTAAACAGCCCATATGAAAGGGACTTCAGTGTAATTGGAAGCCATGTCTGACCTTATTTCAAGGACGTGAAGGACCACTGCCACTCATATGTACCTACATGTTCTCTGAGAACATCTCAGGAAGCTCTCTTGCAGGAACCCACAATTATGGAACTATGTTTGATAGGGACAGTAGGGCATTTTCAATAGCCATCCCTAATCTTTTGCACTGCCTTCCCCTGGAACGATTACCCCTCAGTGCAGGTCTCTCATCCTCAACTAAATTATTTTATTTCGGAAGACTTTTGACATTGAGTTCTTGCATTAGCTTTATATTTTACTGTTTTACATGTATTTTAAATGTTATTGTTCTGTTTATGTTCTACACGTGAACTCTTCTGAACATTGTGGAACAGCGGCATATAAATAGCTTAAATAAACAAACATCCCCCAAGGCCAAAAAGTTTTAAACAATTCCTTTTTCATGTGTGTCTTCCACTTAGCCATCTTCCTCCTTTCCCCCTTCATTGAATAGGAGCCATGCAGTAATACTCCTTCCAAACTGCAAAAGAAAGTTCTGAGGTGCGGGTCCACTATGGTTCCTTCCTCCACATGGATGCCCCCCCCCCACAATTTTAGCAGCCAAACTGGAACTCTGTTTTTCAGAGCATCCATACAACCCTCATCCTCTAATCATCCAGTTTCTGGGTTTTCCCCATCCTCAGCACACTTGTTTCTCAAACCTAGTACATTGTGACCTTCCCTGGACGAACTCAATCCAAGTGTATTAGTTAGGGTTGCCAAGTGCCAGGTGGTGGTGGGCAAACCGCCCCCCCCCAATCCACCTGGCTGTCCGCCGACCAGCTGAGGGTTGGCGAGCAATGTGTGCCTGCGCGCCTGCCCGCAGCGGAACATCACTTCCGGTTGTAAACCAGAAGTGCTGCATTGCAAGAGGCCTTTTCCACTCAAACTCCCAGTTTGAGTGGAAAGGGCCACTTGATGCATCACTTCCGGTTTACAACTTGAAGTGACGTAATCACCTCGGTGCAGCCATGCACACTTGCATGATCCCACCTCACCTCCACCCCAAAAACCTCCCGCAGAAGAACAGGAGGGACCTGGTAAGCCTAGTATTAGTACACTGTCCGGATGGGAAGGTATGAATTTTCAGTGGTCTTGTCTACATTGGCACTATTTCCTTTCTGCTAGGCCTTTGCTTCTGCCATTTTTCCAGATGCGTCACCAGTCAGATTTTTGGGGTCTTCTAAAAAAAAAAAAATCACTAATTGCTATAGTGTTATAACAGTATAGCACTAAAGCAACAACTAATTTTTTAAAAGCCCTGGAAATGCATCTGACAGAGTAAAGTATGCAGAAAATTCGGGCTTGTTCCACCTTGTCTGGAATTTCTTATTGTGCCTTTATGGAGGAAGGAACCTCACTGCAGTGTCTCCTATGTCATAAAGATACTGTTAATAGGTAGGTCCAAGTGGCCTAGAAAGCTAGCCTCACTCCATTTTATTTCCCTCACCCTACCTCTGCTGTAACAGGGGAGTTCTGATTTCCCAAGCACTTAATACCTTAGTGACAACTGTACTCATGGATATATTATCACAGTGAGTTTTCCTACTTCTGACAATTTGATGCCTAAAAGGCATAGATAATCTATTGTTTCCTTGACACAACTGTGCATTTTCTATTAAAACCCACAGAGTCATTCTGTAATATTTCACTGTAAATAAATAAAACTTTTTCTAAACAAAATGAAGGCAAAGAAAGAACCTCAAGGAGCCATTTAAGAAGGCGGGGAAAAGCCTGTTACACAGAGACAGCCTAATAGGCTTCTCCGGAAATTAAACTAAAAAAGATTTGCTTCAAGCTTTAGGCCTTGTAGATATGCTTAGTTGGGAATGAATTGTTTATTGCCAGTTTAAAAGACTTGGTAGAAAGGAGAGTTTGAAATTGAATTGCTGACAGAAGCTTTACTTTCTTGTGTCGCTATAATACATGGAATTGCCGATGTCACCTCATTCTGTTCGATGGCTGATTTTGGCCATTGCTCATGTATGAAGAGTTCTAACATAATTTCCTGATGGGAAGTAATGCAGAAAACTCTACCCTTAGATATATAGAGATGACTTTTTCTGCATACAAATTGAATTTTAAAGTTCCAGTAAATGACCTCCAGTGGTATCATTAATGTGCTGTGAAGGGCACATTTCAACTATGATCAATTTTTATATGCATCAAAAAGTGTACATAGGACACTTGGCTAAGCATGTGTGTATGGTGAAGAAGATTCCCCCACCCCTGAAAAGCAAATTTAAAATCTTGTTTATTCTTGGTTAAATCTGCTAATAAATTATTCATTCTTTCCTGGCATGAGACTCATTAGCATTCCAGTTTTAGAATTAAAAGGACAGTAGACATGATTACATTCAAAGAAACTTTACCCATTTACGTTCTACAGATTTGATCTTTGCCTTACATCAGATTGAAAACATGTCTGTAAACTGAGCTTTTTCTCCTGACACCACTTAAGAGTGCTGGTTATGCGCACATTTATAAGGTGATGAGGTCAAAGCTGACTTGCACATATGGGCAGTGCTTTGTAGACATGTAGACAGAATGCTTCCGATTCCTGTAATGCTTCCTTTCTATTGAATAATTGTTCGCCCTATGTTCTGGAGAAGGTAGCACAATTTTTAAAGATTGCTATAGAACGCCGCAAATTAGTTAAATAGATGGATGTATATTAACTCACAACACTATCTTATGTAAGTGTCTTTTAAACATTTTGTTAGGTTATATCTCAAATATTTATATTTTTACATGCTACCAGATGTATAGTGATTTTATGCCAATAAAGGACGATATGACTAGATGGGCAGTGCTTACTCGTTGCCCAAGGGTGATTAATTGATGAGATTCTGTTTCTGTCTTTGCAGCTGCTGCCATTAACAAGCATGTTCCATCATACTGATATTGTCAAAATCATGTTCACATCCAGATCTAATATTAAATTTGTGTGTATGTTAAGTGCCGTCAAGTCACTTCCGACTCATGGCGAACCAATGAATCAACGTCCTCCAAAATGTCCTATCTTTGACAGCCTTGCTCAGGTCTTGCAAATTGAGGGCTGTGGCTTCCTTTATAGAGTCAATCGTTCTTGTTGGGTCTTCCTCTTTTCCTGCTGCCCTCAGCTTTTCCTAGCATGACTGTCTTTTCTAGTGACTCTTGCCTTCTCATAATGTAACCAAAATACGATAGCCTCAGTTTAGTCATTTAACTTCTAGGGTCAGTTCAGGCTTGATCTGATCTATAACCCACTGATTTGTTTCTTTTCAGAAGTCCCCATTTCACTTTTGCTTCTTCCCTGTGCAAATTGAATCCATCATATTTTTCTGTCCATTTATCTCTTATATTGCATTAGCTTTTTTAAAAAATAAAATACACTAAATACATTTAGTGGCAGTCTACTAGCTTTTGCACCATTTTTCTTCCCTTCCTTCCACCTTACTCTACCTCTATTTCCTTATCTCCTTCCACCCAACTACACTTCTCGACTCCTGCTGCATCCCCTCCTCAAATCCTCCCCACCCAGCTCATCTCATTACATGGCTCCTTAGTTGGCACTTTTGATCCACCCAGGTAACTGTTGTCAATAACGCCAAGGCCCCTACCTTACATGTAGTGTTGTAGAGCATATCGAGATAGGTTTAATGCTGTCTGCCAAACATTGTTTGCCAGGTGGGTCCCCCTAATCTTTTCTGCAAATTCTCTGAAAAATGGAAGCATCAGCATGGCTCTCAAAGGTTGCCCAGGTAATAAAATGGGGACTGAGATCTCTCGAGGTCTTCTCAGAAGATCTCGGCCAGCAAGGAACTCTGTTGTTGTTTTAGTGATTCCTTGTCTGCTGTTAAATATGCTGGGGATTCTCCCCCACCCCCTTTCATTTTGTGTTCAATTTCAGATTTTTTTCCTAAAACCAGGGGACACCCATGGATTTGCAGAAACTTATATCTCTCTCTGGCTGCCCTGATTGTAGAGATGTTTTTATCCTCAAGGGAATCACACATGAGTATTGGATATAAGGATATAAAATTAACAAAATGTGGAAAATTTGCAAATTCCTACTTTTGGGGTTCCTATGAGCTCGTCAATACAGTAGCAGAATGAAGTGAAAATAGAGTTCTGAATGGACAGTGTCACTTCAGAATGAGAGCCAGCATGGTGTAGTGGTTAAGAGCGGTGGTTTGGAGCGATGGACTCTAATCTGGAGAACCGGGTTCGATTCCTCACTTCTGCACATGAACGGTGGATGCTAATCTGGTGAACCGGGTTGGTTTCCCCACTCCTACACATAAGGCCAGCAGGGTGACCTTGGGCAAGTCACACTCTTTCAGCCCCATCTACCTCACGGGGTTTCTGTTGTGGGAAAGGTAAGGTAAGGTGATTGTAAACCAGTTTGATTCTCCCTTAAGTGGTAGAGAATATCAGCATATAAAAACCAAGTTCTTCTTCAAGTGAAGACAATCATGTATTGGAATATTCCCTATCTAAAAAAAACTTTCTAGGAGCCCCATGGCACAGTGTGGTAAGCTTCAGTACTGCAGTCAAAAGCTCTGCTCATGACCTGAGTTCAGTCCCGATGGAAATTGGGTTCAGGTTGCCAACTCAAGGTTGACTCAGCCTTCCATCCTTCCCAGGTTGGTAAAGTGAGTACACAGCTTGCTGGAGGTAAAGTGTAGACAACAGGGGAAGGCATCAGCAAGCCACCCTGTAAACACAGTCTGCCTAGTAAACATTGTGATGTGATGTCACCCCATGGATCAGTAGTGACCCAGTGCTTGCACAGGGGACTACCTTTACCTTTAAAAAACTGCCTGCCAATAGAACATTAGGACAGCAGGAAGCAGACTGGACTAGGCTCTTTCTCTCTGATGTGCTAGAGCTTTTATATGAAGTGTGTTTTTATATGAGGGAGCATACAGAAACAATATCCTTCACAGCCCTACCCCATCAGCATTGTACCACTCAATTTTTCCTGCACTTATGGACCAGGCCGCTATCTGATCACCACAGTATGTGAAGTAAGTATGCCCCCTATAGCACACTCCCAAATCCCTTGTAATGCATAAGGATTCCTCCAATCATTAGTGATACAAACGAGGTTGCCTGAAAGTTGAAAATCTGAAAGTCACTGGTCTAGGTCAATACTGCCACTGTATAATTTAAAGAATATAATGACATCTAAAAATCCCAAAAGTTCTGCTCTGATGGTGAGATAAATGTATGGTATGGAAGGAATCAATTGAAAGCTTTTATTATAGCCGGGCTCAAGCTATGATCAAACTTACATTAATTGAACAAAGAGGTTTCAATGAAAGTAGGCTTTTGCTAAACCTGATTTGCAATTAATTTGAAAACTTCAGTTCCTGTGGTTACTGTCTGAAATTCATGGAGGACAAAATTGCTACTGAAACCATCAGCACTATGTCTTGCAACACTTATTGCTTAAAATTATGGACTATGAAATTAACATTATCTAGAGCCAAAGAATTCTCTTGGTGTGAAACACTGGAGAAAAAAGGAAAACAAATGTCTTGTAAGGCTTTGAAATTACTGTGCAGCTGAAATGATTGTGTTAGACCCCCTGCCTCTTCCCATCAGAGAAAGTTTGATTCCCTGAGTGCATAAGCCTTTGCTATTAAATTCCACCATGGAAATATATTTCCCCATATAGTTCATACAATTCGAAGCAAATAAAGCAAACAGCTTCAACGATGGACAGATATGCAGCAACGAGGGTTGCCAACATCCAGGTACTAGCTGGCGATCTCCTGCTATTACAACTGATCTCCAGCTGATATAGATCAATTCACCTGGAGAAAAGGACTGCTTTGGCAATTGGACTCTATGGCATTGAAGTCCCTCCCTTCCCTAAACCTGCCCTCCTCAGGCTCCGCCCCCAAAACCTCCTGCCAGTGGCAAAGAGGGACCTGGCAACCCTAGCAGTAACCTATTCTAACCCTCCGTCCAAGCTAACTAGGGAATAATTTTAGAGTCCATCTCACTTACTGGTTCCTCTGAATCTCTGATCTTTAACTTAATTATTTGAAATATTTAAAACTGTCATATAGACCTCATTGCTTACTTTATATCAGCATGAATACTTGGGAGAGTGTAGCCAGATTCCCAGTGTCTTGTCAGGACCACAGGCAGGCATCCTTACTACTACTGATGTTGCAGGAGCTCTATGACAGGAACTCTAGATATGAAATTTGGCTCTAAAAAGCAGCTGTGGGTTAGGGGCCACAGTACTGAGAAAAGGGGATTTCGCTCTAGGGTTGCCAGGTCCCCCTTCACTATCGGCGGGAGGTTTTTAAGGCGGAGCCTGAGGAGGGCAGAGTTTGGGGAGGGGAGGGACTTCAATGCCATAGAGTCCAATTGCCAAAGTGGCCATTTTCTCCAGGTGAACTGCTCTCTATCGGCTGGAGATCAGTTGTAATAGCAGGAGATCTTCTGCTATTACCTGGAGGTTGGCAACCCTATTTTGCTCTCTCTCCACACATCTTGTCCCCTCCAACTTAGTCTCAGAGGGGGGGAAATGCAGCTACCCATGTGACTATCACTTATGATAAAGCAGCTGGGGTCATTTTTCAGTCTGGGGAAAAGGCCTTCACTAGTGGCATAGCCCTAACCCACTAGCTATGCCATAATCCAATTGTGTGCCTCAAATCCATTCATAGAACTCTAGTATCTTGTCTACTCTGTCCCTTAGAGATACTACTATGTTCTGAGGAAGGGTTTTGAAGTAATGAATGGAAAATTGATAATTAACTTGTAACCCAGAGAAACATCTATAGTCCTATCAGAAACCCAAATTTCCATGTGTATTTTGATATCTATGAATGGCCAGTATAAAAAATGTATAAACTTAACAACAAGTTGTTGTTGCCGCTGCTGCTATTATTAATTAGATTTATATCCCACCCTATCCCAGCCATGGGATAGTTTTACTGATTTCTTTAAATAAATAACTTCCTTATCCTTAATCCCATTTAAGTACCCCTCCATGTCGGGGTTGATGGGAATTGTAGTTCAATGGCCTTACAAATCAGTTTAGAATACAAAACTCCTTCCCGCTCCTCCTTTCTATCTAGATGCTACACTGGATTTCTGAACTCCCCCACCTCCACCCCGAAACAAATCTTTTACAGATCTCAAATTATTTTCTCTTTTGTGGATAAACATCCACTGTTTTACTCCAGAATGTAGTCAGGGAGCTTAGCAGGGACCTGACTCTACACACTCCATAAATCTGTGTCCTTCCTTCCTTCCTTCCATTCTACTTTCCTCTTTGTAACTCAAGGCGGCTTACCATTCATGATTAAAGGTACTGTATAATTCAATAAAAAGTTACGCCCCCCCCCCGCCCAAATGCCCTAGCAAATAAATTAGCCTTGCAGTGCTTTCTAAAATGGCCTTGCAGCATATCTTCTACTCCTGCTTTGTAGTAGTTAGATCTGCATGGCAGTGGCTATGCCTCAATCTGCATTATGATTATAACTCATGCTAACAGAGAACTTCCTTTCTTTTTCCTATCAAGTAGGCACTGAGAAAATCTTCTTGGTGCTCTGAATGATTAGAACTATTGATAACGGAGACATCTAACTGCTTGGATGTCTGGGTTAACTTCTTATCAGAATAAATCTCTTTCGGCAGTCTGCTGAATTAGCATTTGATAGGTGAATAAATCAAGCACAACTGCTTTATGATGCTGGGCCGGTACATTTAAATAGAAAGAGATGCCAAATGAATTCTGCATATGCCTATTTATTTTCTCCAAAGCCCTCTTTATCCTGCAGAGCTTTCTGTTTTACAGCTGTAGTGAAAAAGAAGCAGATGAAACAAATTAAACTTCACACAATAACAAATGGGAAAACTTTAGAATTTTTTCCCAAAAACAAATGGGGTCAGATTGAAGGTGCAGTCTTAAATCTGCAAGCTTTTCTGCCTTTCTCTTCTGCTGTTTTATTATTGTGATGATGCACTGTTATTATCACTATATCTGTGTATTTCTTCCCTCTCTCATACAGCCCCTAGTGGTTTGCCGTAATGAATGACTTTAATAAATAGATTTTTCTTTTAGGAACTCAGAACAGAGGTACCACACTGGGCGGGCAACAGCTTAATAACAACAATGGAAAGATTCCTTTGTCCACTGAATCAGCACTTGATTTGATGACAAGCCTGAGATGAAAAGATCCCTTTGTTAAACTGAGAACCAGGAAAATCTAAATATGTTTTGCTGCTTTAACAAAGAAACTGCATGATGTCTTATATGAGTAACACGCTCGTTACTTTCAGAGGGTAGCCATGTTGGTCTGCAGTAGAACAGTTAGATGTGAGTCCAGTAGCACCCTAGACACCAACAAGAGTTTGGGGGTATATGCTTTTGAGAGTCAAAGCTTATACTCTGAAACTCTTGTTGGTCTCGAAGATGCTCATTAATGACAACCAAATAAATTATTCTTGTAGAGTATCGCTCTGTAAGTGATGTTTGAATTTACACCAAGTGCTTTTATCTTGCTAAGTTCTTTCCATTACTGAGGTCTTCTTGATTGGAATGGCGTTTGGAGTTCATCTTTCTGGCTATTCCTTTTAGAAGCAGTGCAAATGCAAACACAAACCTTACCGTCAGCAGGTAAAAAGTACCCAAAATATTGTCGAAGGCTTTCACGGTCAGAGTTCATTGGTTCTTGTAGGTTATCCGGGCTGTGTGACAGGTTATCCGGGCAGGCATGCCACAGCTGCTGGCGAAACGTCAGGAAAGAAAATACCAAGACCACGGTCACACAGCCCGGATAACCTACAAGAACCAAAAAGTACCCACTTTTGTTATAAAGGAAATAGCAATTGTATTTTTGTTCAACTTTATGCTATTAAGTTAGAGTGCAATTGTGCCAATCAGTCTCATGTGGGTAAGTCCCAATAATGCAGATTTTAAAGCGTGCATTATAAGCCCTTTCATAAAGAATGTAATCAAACCAATGAGCTGTTTGCCAGAAAAGAAGAGACTAAGTGGGCATACTCACCTTGTTTCTTCTCCCAAACAACTGATTAGCAGAAGTCTAAATTTTTTGTAAGGGATAAGAATATACCGTAAGAGTTGCTATGCTATATCAGACCGATGGTCCATCTAGTCCAGCATCCTGTTTCACACTGTGGCCAACCAGATGACCCTGGCAAGGTGACAAACAGGGCAGGGAAATCGAAGCAACTTTGTGTTCTTGCCCCCTTCAGCACTGGCATTCAAAGAATTAACTACCTCTGAATGTGGAGACTGTATTTAGCCATCCAAGCTAATAGCCATTGATGGATCTATTCTCCATGAATTTGTCTAGACCCATTTTCAAAAGTCAACAAAACTAACATTCCTCAGAATTGTGCTGTAGTCAGAGCATTGGACTAGGACCTGGTTCTAATGGATGCTCCCTGACCTGACTTTGGGCCAGTCACACCCTGTCAGACTAGCATACCTCACAAGATTGTTGTGGGAATAAAATGGAGAAGAGGAGAACAATGTAGATTTTGGGAAGAAAGGTGGGGAATACAGAAAGGAAATCAATCAGTCATGTGGCAGTGAATTATGTTCACTACTTCATATTTGAAACAGTACTTCTTATCGACCAGCTGTTGACCGGGAAAAAGCAGTTGTATGTACACCAGCTGTTTGTGTACACTGTTCCTCATCTAGCTTGGAATATGTACATGAAAATTCCACCTAGTGCACCTAACTGGATCATGTCAAGCTCCTTCAATTAGAAATGTACAGGGTAGTGGATGCAGTGTTACAGTCTTGTTAATGGATAGGGGCCTAAATGTTTGTGCATCTTTCCTGCGGAATTTACTTATTTTTAAAGTAAATATTATTAAAAGGTAATTGATATAATCTCTAAGCTGTTTGTAATAAATTAAAGCAACCCAGTTGAGCAAATTAAATTAAAAATAAAACTGAGCTATTGCAATTGCAATATAACAAACAAACAAACCCAGGGCTTTGTTATGCCCTATAGGGTCCCTTTATATGCAGGCTCTGTGCCAGCACTAGGAAAGAGCATGCCTTTTGTTTTTATTTAATTGTAATTTCATTTTTGCATTTTAAAAAGGTCAAGAGAGACAGGTTGAAATGAAACTTAAGAGGAAATTGGTTCCACAGGGTGGGGCTATTCCAGTTCAGAGTATTTTGTTGGTGCACACAGAAGACTGAAGGAGTCCTAAGCTCTACAATGGCCCCTGTCAATTCAGAATTCATTTTGGCAGAAGTGTTTCCCCTTAAGACTCCTAAATGCTGATACCCAGTTACCTAATTTGTACCCTTCTATGTGAAAATAGACATTTCTCTTCTAGCTGGGGGCCAGACTCAGGCAGGCCAAAAGCAGTGCTGGAAAGGGCCCAGCAGAAGGATTGGCCCAGGTGAGCCTCCTGCAGAGCCCATCTTGGCTGCAGCATTGCCTCTGGCCAAGCAGGGGCCATGGCCACGGCTGTGCAACTTGCTTGAGCTGGGTAATGGCAGTGGCCTCCCAACATGCCCAGACAGTGACAATCTGTTGGCCTCCTTCTGCCTAGCTGGGCCAGTTTCCTCTCCCCCTCAGTTGGCTGGGCCATGGAGAGAGGCCTAGGAGAAGTGGTCTCCCAGGCCATCAGCACAATGAGACTTTTCACATAAACACATGAAGCTGCCTCATACTGAACCAGACCCTTGGTCCATCAAATTCAGTATTGTCTACTCAGACTGGTAGTGGCTCTCCAGAGTCTCAGGCAGAGGTCTTTCACATCACCTACTTGCCTAGTCCCTTCAACTGGAGACGCCGTGGCTTGAAGCTGGGACCTTCTGCATGCCAAGCAGATGCTCTACTACTGAGCCACTGCCCCTCCCCAGTACCCATAATGACAAATCCACCCCAGCCAAGCAATACTGAGAGGATATTGTCATGTCCTCCTTAGCCACTGGTGGGAGGTTTTTGGGGCGGACCCTGAGGAGGGTGGGGTTTGGGGAGGGACTTCAATGCCATGGAGTCCAATTGCCAAAGCTGCCATTTTCTCCAGGTGAACTGATCTCTATCAGCTGGAGATCAGTTGTAATAGCAGGAGATTTCTAGCTAGTACCTGGAGGTTGGCAACCCAATGGGAGGAGCTGTGGCTCAATGGTAGAACAACTGCTCTGTATACAAAAAGTTCAATCCCTGGCATCTCCAGTATAAAAAGTCACTGGAATTCCCATCATCATAATATTGTCGAAGACTTTCACGGTCAGAGTTAATTGGTTCTTGTAGGTTATCTGTGCTGTGTGACAGTGGTCTTGGTATTTTCTTTCCTGATGTTTCGCCAGCAGCTGTGGCAGGCATCTTCAGAGGAGTAACACTGAAGGACAGTGTCTCTCAGTGTCAAGTGTGAAGGAAAAGTAATATATAGTAAGAAAGGGGTTGGGTTTGAGCTGAATCATTGTCCTGCAAAGTATCGTATGCGGCCCCCGAGGAGCTCCAGGGCCCAGCCACCGAGGCGCAGCACAGCGCGGCCCTCCCCGAGGGTGTTCCTGGGGCCGCGGCACCCTTTGGACCTCCTCTCATTGACTGTTGGTCGGCGAGAGGAGGGGGGACGGAGAGGGACACTTTCCCCAAGGCTGCCCCCTACAGTCACGGCATGCAGGAACGCCGCAGCACACTGTAAGCCCCTCTCGCCGCCTGTCAAGCGACGAGGGGGGGGAAGAGGCCGGTGGCTCCTGGCAGCGGAACATGCGCGCGGGAGCCAATCGGGCTTGGAGGGCCTTTTGTGGACTCGGGGTGGGAGGGTGTGGAGGCTGGGGCCCGGTCGCGCAGGGCTGCGTGTGCTGCCATGTGTGTGTGTGTGTTGGGGGAGGCAGGGAGCCTGGGGCCCGGTTGCGTGGGGCCAGTGTGTGCGGGTGTGTGTGTGGGGAAAAGTTTTTCTCTCTTTTTCTGTCCCTCTTTATCCTTTCTCCCCCTCTCTCCGTCTCTTTCTTTGTCTGACTCCTTCCATCCTTCTCTCCCCCTCCATTTCTCTGTTTTCCTTCCTTCCTTCCCTGAGGATCGGCTGCGGGCTGCGCCCCCCTGGCGCCTTGTTTGCTCGGGGCCCATTGCTGGCTGCCCTCCCGTCTGGGAGGTGGGAGGGAGGGGGAGCGGGGGGCCCTCCAGGCCTTCTCTGCACGGCCTTCCCTGTGGTTGCCAACCTCCAGGTGGTGGCTAGAGACCTGGCAACCCTAGCCTCTCCCCCCCCCACGCCCGGAGATTTACACCTGGTTATGGCCCCGGAATTTTGTTATAAATGAGCAAATGGCCCTTTGCAGGAAAAAGGATCCCCACCCCTGATTTAAATACTCATATGTTTTTTGGGTTAGTCATTAATTTTGTGGGTAAAATACTGACTCAATATTTGGATCTTGGCCTGGAGATGTAACTACGTGGGTTTGAATTGAACTATCAAACCTGGAATCTATTTTAGTGTGTTTCCAGGAAGATTAAATGCTAGAATGTTTGGGGCATGATGAATATTGCATGTAACTGTTTGCAGAACTTGAAGCCATATAATCTATTATGTGATAAATCAGTCTACTAATATCCCAGGGTTTAATCTTGTGGGAGAGTAATTCTGTTACTGTCTGGTTCTGCAAACTGGATTTAGCTGCAGCCATACAAAAAAGTACCTACAGCTGAAGATAGAGCCATTGGCAGGTAAAATGGACAGAATTATCTACCTTTCCACTCAGAAAGGGCTATTTGATGCATTCAAAGTAGCAATAAACCTGGGTTTGCTGCTGAGTGTATACAGTATACTTAAGAAGGAGGAGCTACATGTTTTCAGATGTAAGTCACATTGTTGGGTGCATTTTAAAAAAAACAGAGACAAATTCAACATGTGCATTCGTATGTAAAATATTGCTCCCTCAATGGTCCTTTTTAAACAAGAAAAAGACAGTTCTAGAGAGATGATTTGAAAAATGGCAAGGGAATGAGAGGAGCAGACATTAAACCTGTTCGCTATCCACTCTTTCTCCACAATTTATCACCTCTCAGTTTGGTTTCCATGGTGGTGAGGAAAGAAGTATTTCAGTCAAAATGCATGTTTATCCTTGCCAAATACCTCTTAGGAATCCAGGGTTGCCAGGTCCCTTTTCACTGGGGGAGGTTTTTGAGGTGGAGACTAAGGAGGGTGAGGTTTGGGGAGGGGAGGGACTTCAATGCCATAGAGTCCAATTGCCAAAGTGACCATTTTCTCCAGGTGAACTGATCTCTATTGGCTGGAGATCAGTTGTAACAGCAGGAGATCTCCAGCTAGTACCTGGAGGTTGGCAACCCTATAGGAATCCCACAGGGGCAACGCGGGGGGCGGTATTTTGGAGAATGGAAGTAATAAGGAAATTGCTTGAGTAGCTGCCCCTCATAGGGTTTGAAATGTATGCTTCTCACAAGCATGCATTTGGAGTCCCACTGAGGTGGAGGAATCTGCTAAGGAAAGAATGATTTAGAATGTGGGAGCAGTGATCAGAAATATCCTCAATATGGTACCTATAGGTACCATGGCACCCATGACACCTTTTGTGGAACCTGCCAAGTGTTTTTTGAAAATAGTGGGGCCAGGTGGGGCTTTTGTCCAGCAAGGCTTATGATTGGCCACTGGAGGTCAGACTGGCTGTGCAGTTACTATTAGAGTTACGCAGTTGCCATCAGAATTATCCATGATTGCGAAATGGCATGAATCTTCCTGTCTAGGAGTTGAGATGTGGAGTAAATTGCTGGAATGAGCCCATTGCTTATTATTTTGGAGATCTGTGTTGTTAGTTAGGATCAGATTTTCTGGGAAGTGGCTCCGAGATCCAACAACATTCTTGCACGTTATTCTATTCCTGATGACCTTCTAGGTACTTCATCTGACAAATCTCACCTTAGAGACTGGGTGTTCAATTTTGATACATTGATTGACAGAGCAATAATTTTGGAATCTAAATTTTCTTTATGGTTTAAATTCTTTAAAAATGATCATCTTAGAACCCCCTGCTTGGTTCATCTTTCAGTGCAGAGTCTCAGTGGTCTTCACAGCCTTACGCTTCCAGACTGTGCCAATGACTTTTTTTTAAATGCTTTTATTCATTTTTAAAAGGGGTACAAAAACAAGAAGAAAAAGGGAAAAGGCAAAAAGGGAAAATTTTACACTTTGTCATGCAAATCTACACTACTCATTACTGAGTTTTTGTCCTGAAATGTTGTCTGTCTGTCTATCTATCTATCTACACATATAAAAAAACACATTTGGTCTGTTGACATTACAGTCAAACGCCAAAGGATCAACATCTATGTATTTGTGGAGACCCAACTCCAGAGGATCTAGTCCATTATATTTTATCATGCCCGTTATATGTGGAACCTGGAGTAAGCACCAGGATTCATTCCAAGGATGATCTCAATCCCAACATCAGGATACTGTTGTTTTTAAGTTTAATTCTGTGACCTGTTGGAATAAGAACATAAGAGCCATGCATGCTGGATCAGACCAAGGTCCATCAAGTCCAGCAGTCTGTTCATACAGTGGCCAACCAGGTGCCTCTAGGAAGCCCACAAGAAGCAGCAGAAGAGTTGGTTTTTATATGCTGACTTTCTTTACCACTTAAGGAAGAATCAAACCGGCTTACAATCACCTTCCCTTCCCCTCCCCACAACAGACACCCTGTGAGATAGGTGGGGCTGAGAGAGTGTGAATAGCCCAATGTCACCCAGCTGGCTTCATGTGCAGGAGTGGGGAAACCAACCTATTTCACCAGATTAGCGTCCGCCACTCATGTGGAGGAGTGGGGAATCAAACCCGGTTCTCCAGATTAGAGTCCACTGCTCCAAACCACTGCTCTTAACCACTACCCCACAAGATGACAGTAGCAGCATCCTGCTTGTGGTGATAGTTCATAGATTACTGAAACAAATACATCCATTACCATCAACTTAAAAATTATGATGGTTTTGTCTTCTGATTTTGACCACCAAAGAAGAATTTTGGTTGGATTTTTGCTGCCCTTACTCTATTCCTCCTTTTTGGCTCACTCTTGGTTTTTTTGTTTGATGTTAGTTTTTTGTTTTTTTAACCCCAACCACTACAATTACAGTTCAAACAGAAGGACACAATCAGTATGAATTGGAGTGGCAACACACTACTTATTTTGTTTTCTGCCAGTATTGTAGCATTATTCTGTGGACAGCAGGCTTGATTCCCTAGGGCTGCCTAACACTTTTGAAAAAGCCTAACTTACAGGAAAAAATGCGAAAAGGAAAAAAAATACTGATATTTTGTTTTCAGATGCTTTCTCATTTTCACCTTGATGGAAAATGACACTTCCATTTCTATTCATACTCAGGGGATACATGAGTGAAAAAATTTAGTTCCATTTGAGATTTTTTTAAGTGTTCTTTGAAACGCTAAGTACATTAGCATTGTTAGACACAGTTCTAAACATTACCATCATACATACATGGGTTTTTATAATCACAATAATGTCTTACAGCCAACATTTTTTTAAAAAATTAAGAATTTTAAGAAACTTGACACATATCGGGCCAAATGCATTACTGGTATAGAAAATAACAGAACAATACCTGGGGTTAACTCGTTATCATAATATGTGCAAGTACACCCTTTTCAATCTATTGTTTTAGGTTGCAGGAGTTGTCACTGTGAGACTCCCTAAGAGACGGTAAAAAATGACATGGTGACAGTACCAATCAGTTGGTAGGTAGGTAGGTAGGGAGAGAGAGAGAGAGAGAGAGAGAGATCCTCAAAGGCCACCAGTTCAACAAAAAAGATGGAGTGTTCTAAGAATTAACAAAAGGAAACACAACCTTTGATATAGTGATTGACAAATGGGGTGGGAGTTAGGGAGCTAATGAGTGCTAGCTCAAACAGTCAGACAGATTAGGAAGACACCTAGGATGGTTCTGTTTTAAGTGGCAGCTGTCATAGCAGAAGCAACACAAAAATATCTAGGTTTGAATTTCTAGGGACAAAAGTAGTCGCTTACACTATTCTTTTGGTCGCCAGGAAATTTCATGGATGCTGGCTGTCTGTTCCCACCACCTCACACGTAATCACAGGGTAGGGTTGCCAACCTCCAGGTGGTGGCAAATAAGTAATCAGCCTGCTGTAATGTTAGTTACAAACTTATAAGCACAGCAGCATAAGACAACAAAACACATAAATCATACGATGCAAAGAGTGCTATATTCTATGTGCAGTAGTCAGATACAGTGAATAAATATATACAGTGATGTTAGCTAAACAAATAGAACTATATACAAAAGTTAAACGTTCTTTTTTAGAACCAGTGTCTTTGGAGTCATTGTTCATAAGTAATCCTTTCAAGGTTGCCACATTTGGGTGCCTTGTTGTTCTTTTTTTTTTTTTTTTTTATAATTTTTTATTGAATTTTACAATACAAAAAAAAGAAAAGAAAAAAGAAACAAGAAAAAAAATACATATATAGATATAAAAGGGTATAACATATTGAACACATTTCATTTTTTAATACATTCATCAAAAGAAAAATACCCTTTCCCCCCACCCACCAAAAGTGACCCATCACCATGACTTCCATAGAAGTGTCCGGTAGCTTTATTTATTAATTATCTAAATTCTAATATTGCTTAAAAAATAATTTTCTATAGCTCACTAAATAACAAAGTAAAATCCATTTTTGCCAACTTATCCCAATATGAGGTAGCCTTAAACCATGTTAACTTAAATTCTTCCAAATCATTTCCATGCAGAATTTCTGTTAATCTGGCCATCCTCATATATAACCACACTTTCTCTCTCCATTCTGTAATTGAGGGTTTACTTGTTTGTTTCCATACTCTCGCTATCACAATCCTTGCAGCAGCAAAACTATATTGACAAATAATCCTATCCCGATCATGAATATCGTTTGTGGGTATTCCCAGTAAACAAAATAATGGTTTTCTTTTCACTTTACTATTAATCAAATTATTTGTTTCTTTTATTATTTTTTTCCAAAATTTTTTGATTTTTTTACAAGTCCACCAGACATGCATATAAGTTCCTCTTTCTTTTCCACATTTCCAACAGATTCCTTTATCTTGACTGTTCATTTTAGATATCATAAATGGCGTTATATGCCATCTATAAAACATTTTATAGAGATTTTCTCTAATTTCATTAGTTATTGTAAATTTAAACTCCCTCTTCCATAAATTTTCCCATTTATCCAGGTCTATATTGAATCCTAAATCCTGCATCCATTTGATCATGACTGGTTTAATTCTTTCTTGTTCTAAATTAATAGTCATCAATAATTTATACATCCTACCAATCAATCCTTTATTTCCTTTATCTAATATCTTTTCTAACTCGGATTTATTTTTACTGAATCCAAGTTTACTATCTTTATTAAAAATATCTTGTAGTTTATAATATAAAAACCAGTCTTTTATATTTAATTCTTCCCTGCTTTTTAAAGCCCATTTACTCTCCTTCCATTCAATAATACCCCTATATATCTCTATATCTAAGTTTAATTGTTTTCCCCTCTTCATATAAGCTTCTATTGGGTTAATCCACCCCGGGGTCGTATTTTCTAAAATCTTCTTATATTTTGTCCAAATTTGAAATAACCCAGCTCTAATAATATGAATTTTAAAATCTCTATTTACCTTTTCCTTTTCATACCACAGATATGCATGCCAGCCATATCGAAGATTATACCCTTCTAACTCTAATAATCGATAATTTTCTAATTTAATCCAGGTTTTTAACCAGAGAAAGCAGGAAGCCTCATAATATTGTTGCAAGTCAGGTAAACCTAATCCTCCTGTTTCTCTTAATTGAATCAAATTTTTATACGCTATTCTATGTTTTCCTTTTCCCCACAAAAATTTTTGAATATCCTTCTTCCAAATTTTAAAAACTTTGAACCCCTTAATAATCGGTAAATTTTGAAATAAAAAAAGCATCCTGGGTAATACCATCATTTTAATCACCGATACTCTACCCCACAATGATAAGGGTATTTTTTCCCAATTTGTCAGATCGGTATTTATTTGTTGCCATGTTTTTTCATAATTATTTTTAAATAGGTTAAAATTATTAGAAGTTAACCATATTCCCAGATATTTTACTTTATGTTCTATACCAAAACCTGTTACTCTCGCTAATTCCTGCTGCTGCAAGAGTGTAATATTTTTGACCAATATTTTAGTTTTATTTTTGTTTATTTTAAAGCCTGCAAGTTTTCCGTAAACCTCAATCATTTTGCTCCATTCAACTATCTGAATAATAGGATCAGTTAAAAAACACACTAAATCATCTGCATATGCCTTAACTTTATAATGATTTCTCCCTATTTTATAACCTACAATCTCTGCATTCATTCTAATTTTTCTCATCAATACCTCTAAAATAATAATAAACAACAGTGGTGAAAGGGGGCACCCTTGTCTGGTGCCCTTTTGTATTTCAAATTGTGATGATAATTCTCCATTAATTATTAGCTTAGCAGTTTGACAAGTATAAATATTTCCAATAACCTTTTGAAATTTATCACCAAAACCCATATATTCTAACACTTTCCTCATAAAATTCCAATTTACATTGTCAAACGCTTTTTCTGCATCTAAAATATCATTGCAAAAGGTGTATTATCAAATTCTGCATATTCTAGTAAGTCTAACACAACTCTAACATTTTGATTGATTAACCTCCCCGGAAGGAATCCTGCTTGGTCTTCATGTATAATACTATTAAGAATTTTCTTCAATCTATTCGCTAAAATCATCACAAACATTTTATAATCATTGTTTAATAATGATATTGGTCTATAGTTTTTAACTTCCATTAAATCAGTGTTTGGTTTAGGTATTAAAACTATATTTGCTTTCTTCCAGGTATTTGGAATGGATCCTCCCTGTATACAATTATTCATAACTCTCAATAAATTTGGTGATAGTTGATCCATAAAAGTTTTGTAATAAAGATTTGTGAAGCCATCTTCTCCTGGTGCTTTGTTTAATTTACTTTTCTTTATTACTGATTTTAACTCCTCTAATGTTATTTCTGCATCTAATAATTCTTTCTGTTCCTGTGAGATTTTATCCCATACAAATTGTGTTAAGTATTTTTCTATCTCTTTTTCTAAAACTATTCCCTGTGTATAAAGATTAGAATAATAATCTATAAAAGTTTCTGTAATTTTTTGTTTATCTAATAAAATTTTTCCATCCTTCCTTATTTTCAATATTGGCTTTCTCCTCTCTTTATGTTTAAGTTGCCATGCTAACATTTTGCCTGGTTTATTTGAACGTTCAAAAAATCTTTGTCTATTATATAATATTTTTCTTTCTATATCGGTAGTTAATAAAATCTCATATTGTTGTTGCCAAGTTTTTATTTTATCAATCTGTTCTTGTTTAAGTAATTTGGTTTGTGCTTTTCTTAGTTGTATTTCCGCCTGTTTAATTTCCTCCAGTATTTTTTTCTTTTTTGACTCTCTTTCTCTAAACCACCGCGAGTTTTGTTGTATTAAAATGCCTCTTATCACTGCTTTCCCCGCATCCCAGACAACATCTTCAGATGTGCCTTTATTTATGTTATCTTGAAAATAATGTTGTATTTCTACTTCCACTTCCGTTGAGGCTTCCACTTCCGTTGCTGACCACCGTGGCAGCACGATTCTCGAGCCCCGATCAAAGTGGCAAGGGAGGGAGGGAATCCCCCCTCCCCCGAACAACAGCCACGGCTCCCCTTGAAGTAGAGGGGAAGCTGAGCAAGCGGCCGGCTCGCGGCTTGCCCTTGATGCGCTCCCTGCCTTGGAAGTGGCGGGGAGCGTTCGGGCGAACCAGCGGAGAAGCAGGCGCCATTGTTCTCAGGCTGATCGGGACGGCGGTTTAAAGGCACGGAAGAAACAACAGGTTTTTTTTTTACTCTTTTGATGTACAACTAGAGATTCACGGGGGTGTCTGGTGGTATAACTCATAGGGAGAAGCAAGCTGGTTTTTTTTTCTATACTTGCTAACGAATACAAAAAGAAACTTGGCTTTTTGCCAGACTGTGGCGCAGTTGAATTTCCTGCTCTGTTGACTCTGACAGTTTTAAGAGATATCCAGCAGATTTATGATCACTGAGCTGGCTCTTCAAGATTGACTTTACCAGTTAAATGCTCCACTACTGAGATTCTTTGAACTGATGTTGTGAGACTGTCATCTCTCCCCCCCCCCTCCTCTCCTTTGGATTACAAATGTTGCATTTTTGAGCCCTTCAATGGGAGATAAAGAAGGAAAAAATAAAAAGGACTCAGAAAGGCACCCTAAAGTACTTATTAAAGACCCCAAGACCCTTCAGACTCAATTATCTATGCAAACAAAAAGAAGACCATCTCTCACTAGTCCAGCTATTTCTCCAGATTCCTCGCCAGTAACAGGATCAACTTCTTTGGCAAAAATGACTAAGAAAGCTGATGCCACGCTGAACTCTTTGCAAGAGCTGCTAACAAAAACACTTCAGGAAGTGACATCAGTTAAAACTGAAGTGGTTGAAGTCAAAAAAGAAGTGACAGAAGTAAAATCTGAAGTTGTCTCAATGAAGCAAGATATGGATTATGTAAAGCAAGGTCTTAACCAGAATACTGCAGCTATCTCAACATTGCAGGACTCTATCTCAGCTTTGACTGTGAAGCAAGACAAGTTGGAGGCGAAACAGCAAAAACAAGCAAAGGAAAATAAAGAAACCAGAAAAAAGGTTGATACTATGGAACTTGTACTGGAGGCCCGCCAGGAACGTGAAGAACGGCAAGAGGATAATGTGGCGATGTTAGAAATGCGGATAAAGGAGAGCTGGATTCGTATTCGCGGATTTAAAGAACGGACTGAAGGTTCTGACCTGAAAGAATATTTGAAAGTGCTCCTGGCTGATTTTTTGCAAGAAGAAGAAGCAATAGTGGAAGGGATGATAATTACAGCTTATAGAGTCAACTCTGCTTATGCAGCCAGAAACAAAGTTCCAAGGGATTGCTTGGTACAGCTTTTTTCAAGATCTCACCGGGACCTGATACTAAATAAACATTACAACAATCCTTTAACAATAGAAGGTCAACCAGTGAGACTAATGAAGGAGATACCAGGGAGACTACTGAGAAAAAGAAAGGAGTTTGCAGAATTGGTGGCAAGGCTGAGATATAATGGAATACAACATAGATGGGAATACCTTCAAGGAGTCTCATTTATATTCAAAACAAAGAGGTTCAAACTTACTGACATGGCTAAAGTTGATCAGTTCTTTCGGAGATATGAAGGAGAATTAAGTAAACCACCACAACAACCAATTAAAGAACTGGTTGAAAAGAATCTTACAGAGAATGAGAAGGCTGCAGAAGCTTCAGGAGGAAAATCTCTGACGGAAGAA
The DNA here is from genome assembly GCF_029931775.1 of Euleptes europaea. Lineage (NCBI taxonomy): Eukaryota > Metazoa > Chordata > Lepidosauria > Squamata > Sphaerodactylidae > Euleptes > Euleptes europaea. The sequence goes on from NC_079315.1 coordinate 76,754,018, forward strand.
GAGGATACAGACTGAATTAGGGTCTGAGGATTTATGAGAAGGAGATGGGGATACTATTGGGGGAGGAGGGGGGGAAGGGGTATTATACCTGGGGGGAAATTTGAGTTACTAACCAACAAATGATGAAGATATTATCATGGAATGTTAATGGTTTAAATTCTCCAAATAAGTGGAGAAAAATATTCTATCATCTACAGAAATCAAAAGCTAACATTTTTTGTTTACAGGAGACACATATTTTAACAAAAGAGGTTTTAAGATTAGAACAAAATAAATTAGGTAAACTGTTTACTTCATGTAATGATAAGAAAAAGGTTAATGGAATAGCTATGTACATTCCTTTAATATTTGAACCAAAGATGTTGTATAAAGACAGGGAAGGGAGGATTTTGATGGTAGAGGTTCTGTGTGGTTACCAAAAAATAGTATTAGTCGGTATATATGCACCTAATAATAACCAAAAATTATTTTATATGGATCTAATATCAACATTGGCTGAATATGCTACGGAAAATATGTTATGGATGGGTGATTTCAATGGAGTAACAGATCCTCGTTTAGATAGATCAGCAAAAAAAAAAACACGGGAAATTTGAAGGTAAAATACCCGGTATTTTTGATCATTTAACAGAACAATGGGAAATGTTTGATGCGTGGAGAATGAAAAAAGGTAATAAAAAGGGATATACTTTTTACTCTTCAAGACATAACTCTCACTCTAGAATAGATATGATTTGGCTATCTAAAGATATTATATGCAAATTAGATGACCTTGAAATTTTACCGAAGGTTCTTTCAGATCATAATGCACTGTTGTTGCAAATGAATTTGGGAATTAAGAAAAACAAATCTTGGCATATTAATGAATATTTATTAAAAAATAAGAAAATTACAGACAAAATAAGGGTGCCTTGTTGTTCAAGTGCATCACGGAGTTGTATCCTGTTGATTGCACTGACAATATGAAGTTGGGGTCATACAAATTTCACAGTCCACTGTGTATAACAGGGGTCCGGATTAAAGCCCAGTTTCGACCCGAGGTCTTCATCAAAAAATATGTTCAAGGCAGTTAATATGTCTGCTCTTGTAATGGAGAGCTTTGAGTTCCCTCCATTGAAAGGAGGGAAAGGATTAATTATGGACAATGACTCCAAAGACACTTGATTCTAAAAAAGAACGTTTAACTTTTGTATATAGTTCTATTTGTTTCGCTAACATCACTGTATATATTTATTCACTGTATTTGACTACTGCACATAGAATATAGCACTCTGCACAGTATGATTTATGTGTTTTGTTGTCTTATGCTGCTGTGTTTATAAGTTTGTAACCTCCAGGCGGTGGCTGGAGATCTCCTGTTATTACAACTGATCTCCAGGTGATAGAAATCAGTTTCCCTGGAGATGGCTGCTTTGGCAATTGGACTCTATGGCATAAAAGTTCCTCCCCTGTCCAAACCCCACCCTCCTCAGACTCCATTCCCCCAAAATCTCCAGGTATTTCCTAAGCTGGAGCTGGCAACCCTATAACAGGGGCTGCTGACTGTTGAATAATGGTACTGTCCTAAACTTACTGGCTTCCTCTATTGGTACTTATATGAACTGCTCATTTCTCTAGACTCATATGATGTAAACATATTTTACAAGGCAAACATGCAACATTGCAAATGTCTGCTGAATTACAATGTATTACCTTCTCAGCTGAGAAATAGTAGCAGGAAACATCACTTTCTGCCTTTCAGTACTGCAGGTATCTCTGGCAGTAGAGCCTCCATATAGAAAGGGTCTGCCCAAGCCTTTTCACATATTTCTCATTCGTTTGGCTCTTATAGAATAATTGTTTATTTCTCTAGACAAACATTTCAGAGACAGAGCTGGGCTTCTGATCAATATGCAGTTTGCTGTATTATTGTATTTCTAATGTACAGGTTTTGTCTTCACCTTGCTTTATCATTTACCCAAATCCCATATCAAAATCTCTTCTCAAGCATAAAGGAAAATAACTATAGAGGGGCAATCTTTTCCTACAGATATAGAAAAAGAACATGGAATGTTTCAGCATGATGTGCCACTGCTGCTAAACTCCAGTGACCTCTGGGTTCATGGACCTTGTGGGTAGAAGAACATGCTGTGGTAGTGAGGCTGCTGCACACTGGGTTCTCCCAGCTCTCTGGCACTGATGGCAGCATCCTTCTGCCTTCTGACTTTATGAAGCCAGCAGGCAGAAGGCCATGAAGTTGTCATACCATGAAGATACTGTACTCTTAGTGCTCTTGGGGCCGAATAGTCCCACAGCGCTGGTGGTGGCATCTTCTGTGCCCTCTTCTGCACACTGGCCCCCTCGAGTATGTTGCGGGCTATGAGAATGCTATTAGCAGCAAGTCACTACAGGGAAATGATCTCTGTGCCCTGGTCAAGATGTCCTATTGAACAATCCAGTTGGCGTCCACCGGTTGTAAAGTCAATAGAAATGCTTAAACACTGGACTTATGACACAAATGGAGGGGATCATCTGTAACCTGACTGGGTTATTTTGACACAGGTACATTAGAGACCACAATCGTTCTGGCAAGAGGTAATGGAAAATCATACAAGTACTGGGATGCTGCTGAAAACAGAAGCAAAGAGAACAGCTTGTACATTATGGGTCTCCAGCCACTATAATTGTTTCTGAAGCATGTGTCTGAATTGTTTCTGATGCTAAGCTGCCTTTCATAAAAACGGATGGACAATCACTTTAGAATATTGTCGAAGGCTTTCACGGTCAGAGTTCATTGGTTCTTGTAGGTTATCCGGGCTGTGTAACCGTGGTCTTGGAATTTTCTTTCCTGACGTTTCGCCAGCAACTGTGGCAGGCATCTTCAGAGTAGTAACACTGAAGGACAGTGTCTCTCAGTGTCAAGGGTGTAGAAAGAGTAATATATAGTCAGAAAGGGTTTGGGTTTGAGCTGAGTATTGTCCTGCAAAAGTATTGTCCTGTAAGTATCAAGATAATGTGCTAATGAGGGTATGGTATGTTAATATGGAACCATTGTATCCTGAAGTGATCTGTTAATGTGTGTAATCCAAAACTAATCTGTATGGCTATTGTTGAATGTTGTCTTTGTCTGGAGGTTTTTCAGGGCAGGAAGCCAAGCCTTATTCATTCTTAAACTCTCCTCTTTTCTGTTAAAGTTGTGCTGATGTTTGTGAATTTCAATGGCTTCTCTGTGCAATCTGACAAAATAGTTGGTAGAACTGTCCAGTCTTTCAGTGTCTTGGAATAAGACCCTGTGTCCTGTTTGTGTCAGTCCATGTTCAGCCACTGCTGATTTCTCAGGTTGGCCAAGTCTGCAGTATCTTTCATGTTCTTTTATCCTTGTTTGTATGCTGCGTTTTGTGGTCCCGATGTAAACTTCTCCACAGCTGCAAGGTATACGATATACTCCTGCAGAGGTGAGGGGGTCTCTTTTGTCTTTTGCTGATCGTAGCATTTGTTGTATTTTCTTGGTGGGTTTAAACACTGTTTGTAGGTTATGTTTTTTCAAAAGTTTCTCCATCCTATCAGTGACTCCTTTAATAAATGGCAAGAATACCTTTCCTATGGGAGACTGTTTTTCTTGAGTTTTCTGATTTTTGTTTGGTTCAATGGCCCTTCTGATTTCATTCTTGGAGTAGCCGTTTGCTAGCAGTGCGTGATTTAGATGGTTAGTTTCTTCCTTGAGAAACTGTGGTTCACAGATCCGTCTTGCACGGTCCATTAATGTTTTGATTATTCCTCTTTTCTGTCGGGGGTGGTGGTTGGAGTTTTTGTGTAAGTAGCGATCTGTGTGAGTTGGTTTCCGGTAGACCTTGTGACCTAACTGAAGGTTTGATTTACGGATGACAAGGGTATCAAGAAATGGGAGTTTACCCTCAATTTCCTTTTCCATGGTAAACTGAATGTTTGGATGGATATTATTAAGATGATTTAGAAAGTCCATTAATTTTTCTTCACCATGGCTCCAAATGGTAAATGTATCATCTACGAACCTGAACCAGACTGTAGGTTTGTAAGGTGCTGATTCTAATGCTGTCTTTTCAAAATATTCCATGTAAAAGTTTGCTATTACTGGACTGAGTGGACTTCCCATAGCTACTCCATCAATCTGTTCATAAAATTCTTGATCCCATAGGAAATAACTTGTTGTCAAACAATGGTGAAATAAGGCTGTTATATCTTCTGGAAAAATCTGGTTAATCAATGAGATTGTGTCTTTAACTGGAACCTTGGTAAAGAGGGATACAACATCAAAACTGATTAATATATCCTTTGGATTGAGTCTTAACGGACTGATTTTGTTGATGAAGTGAGTTGAATCTTTGATGTAAGAAGTGGTTTTTCCAATGTGGTCCTGTAGGAGGGTGGTCAAATATTTAGCTAATTCATATGTTGGGGAACCAATGGCACTCACGATGGGTCGGAGTGGAACGGAATCCTTATGAATTTTAGGTAGTCCATATAATCGTGGTGGTTGTGCTTCAGTCTTGCATAGTTTTCTGTGTGTGTCGGGATGAAGAGTGGAATTCTTGATCAGAATGCTAGTTTTCCTGGTAATTTTGCAAGTTGGATCTCGTTTTAGTTTTTTGTATGTGGCAGGGTCCAGAAGTTCCTCAATCTTCTTTTTGTATTCTTCTGTTTTCATGATCACTGTGGCATTGCCTTTGTCAGCTGGTAGAATAATGATTTCTGGATCTGCATTGAGGGTCTTGATGGCGTTTCTCTCCTTGCGTGTTATATTGCTAGCAGGGGGCTTTGCTTTTCGTAGAATTCTTGCTGTCTCTCCTCTTATTTCCTCAGCATCTTCTTCAGGTAGATTACGAATGGCAGATTCTACATTTGCAATGATGTCTTCCACTGGAATTTGGGTGGGAGTGACTGCAAAGTTTCCTCCCTTAGCTAAGATGGAAGTTTCTTCAGGTGAGAGTTGTCGGTCTGTCAGATTGAAGATAATCCGTTTGTTGTCAAGTTTTGGACTGTTCTGTCTTCTTTCCTGTAATTTGTTAAACTTTTGCTTCTGTCTGGAAGTATGGCTGGTTAACCCCTGTTCCATTTTTCTGTAGGTGAGATTATCAATCTTGTCCCAATCATGGCTTCTCATTTTGTGGCTAGTATTGATATGTAAGGAAAACAACTCCTTGTCTGTGGCAGCAAGTTCTCTGCGGGTAGTGTGAATTCTCTCTCGTAAGAGAGCCCGTTCTAGATGGTCATAAATGCGGTTAGCTCGGGAAGTTTTAAAGATTCTTTTCCTTGTGAGAAAAGATGGAATGGTTCCAGTGTCTCTGCATCGCAGTAGAAAAGTTAAAGAACAAAGTAGATGTGCTTTCTTGTTCCGAAGTGTTTCCAATCTCCGGGTCTGTTGAAATATTTCCTCCCCGTAGAGGCGTTCAAAATATTGTCGAAGGCTTTCACGGTCAGAGTTCATTGGTTCTTGTAGGTTATCCGGGCTGTGTAACCGTGGTCTTGGAATTTTCTTTCCTGACGTTTCGCCAGCAACTGTGGCAGGCATCTTCAGAGTAGTAACACTGAAGGACAGTGTCTCTCAGTGTCAAGGGTGTAGAAAGAGTAATATATAGTCAGAAAGGGTTTGGGTTTGAGCTGAGTATTGTCCTGCAATATCTTGATACTTACAGGACAATACTTTTGCAGGACAATACTCAGCTCAAACCCAAACCCTTTCTGACTATATATTACTCTTTCTACACCCTTGACACTGAGAGACACTGTCCTTCAGTGTTACTACTCTGAAGATGCCTGCCACAGTTGCTGGCGAAACGTCAGGAAAGAAAATTCCAAGACCACGGTTACACAGCCCGGATAACCTACAAGAACCAATGAACTCTGACCGTGAAAGCCTTCGACAATATTTTGAACGCCTCTACGGGGAGGAAATATTTCAACAGACCCGGAGATTGGAAACACTTCGGAACAAGAAAGCACATCTACTTTGTTCTTTAACTTTTCTACTGCGATGCAGAGACACTGGAACCATTCCATCTTTTCTCACAAGTAAAAGAATCTTTAAAACTTCCCGAGCTAACCGCATTTATGACCATCTAGAACGGGCTCTCTTACGAGAGAGAATTCACACTACCCGCAGAGAACTTGCTGCCACAGACAAGGAGTTGTTTTCCTTACATATCAATACTAGCCACAAAATGAGAAGCCATGATTGGGACAAGATTGATAATCTCACCTACAGAAAAATGGAACAGGGGTTAACCAGCCATACTTCCAGACAGAAGCAAAAGTTTAACAAATTACAGGAAAGAAGACAGAACAGTCCAAAACTTGACAACAAACGGATTATCTTCAATCTGACAGACCGACAACTCTCACCTGAAGAAACTTCCATCTTAGCTAAGGGAGGAAACTTTGCAGTCACTCCCACCCAAATTCCAGTGGAAGACATCATTGCAAATGTAGAATCTGCCATTCGTAATCTACCTGAAGAAGATGCTGAGGAAATAAGAGGAGAGACAGCAAGAATTCTACGAAAAGCAAAGCCCCCTGCTAGCAATATAACACGCAAGGAGAGAAACGCCATCAAGACCCTCAATGCAGATCCAGAAATCATTATTCTACCAGCTGACAAAGGCAATGCCACAGTGATCATGAAAACAGAAGAATACAAAAAGAAGATTGAGGAACTTCTGGACCCTGCCACATACAAAAAACTAAAACAAGATCCAACTTGCAAAATTACCAGGAAAACTAGCATTCTGATCAAGAATTCCACTCTTCATCCCGACACACACAGAAAACTATGCAAGACTGAAGCACAACCACCACGATTATATGGACTACCTAAAATTCATAAGGATTCCGTTCCACTCCGACCCATCGTGAGTGCCATTGGTTCCCCAACATATGAATTAGCTAAATATTTGACCACCCTCCTACAGGACCACATTGGAAAAACCACTTCTTACATCAAAGATTCAACTCACTTCATCAACAAAATCAGTCCGTTAAGACTCAATCCAAAGGATATATTAATCAGTTTTGATGTTGTATCCCTCTTTACCAAGGTTCCAGTTAAAGACACAATCTCATTGATTAACCAGATTTTTCCAGAAGATATAACAGCCTTATTTCACCATTGTTTGACAACAAGTTATTTCCTATGGGATCAAGAATTTTATGAACAGATTGATGGAGTAGCTATGGGAAGTCCACTCAGTCCAGTAATAGCAAACTTTTACATGGAATATTTTGAAAAGACAGCATTAGAATCAGCACCTTACAAACCTACAGTCTGGTTCAGGTTCGTAGATGATACATTTACCATTTGGAGCCATGGTGAAGAAAAATTAATGGACTTTCTAAATCATCTTAATAATATCCATCCAAACATTCAGTTTACCATGGAAAAGGAAATTGAGGGTAAACTCCCATTTCTTGATACCCTTGTCATCCGTAAATCAAACCTTCAGTTAGGTCACAAGGTCTACCGGAAACCAACTCACACAGATCGCTACTTACACAAAAACTCCAACCACCACCCCCGACAGAAAAGAGGAATAATCAAAACATTAATGGACCGTGCAAGACGGATCTGTGAACCACAGTTTCTCAAGGAAGAAACTAACCATCTAAATCACGCACTGCTAGCAAACGGCTACTCCAAGAATGAAATCAGAAGGGCCATTGAACCAAACAAAAATCAGAAAACTCAAGAAAAACAGTCTCCCATAGGAAAGGTATTCTTGCCATTTATTAAAGGAGTCACTGATAGGATGGAGAAACTTTTGAAAAAACATAACCTACAAACAGTGTTTAAACCCACCAAGAAAATACAACAAATGCTACGATCAGCAAAAGACAAAAGAGACCCCCTCACCTCTGCAGGAGTATATCGTATACCTTGCAGCTGTGGAGAAGTTTACATCGGGACCACAAAACGCAGCATACAAACAAGGATAAAAGAACATGAAAGATACTGCAGACTTGGCCAACCTGAGAAATCAGCAGTGGCTGAACATGGACTGACACAAACAGGACACAGGGTCTTATTCCAAGACACTGAAAGACTGGACAGTTCTACCAACTATTTTGTCAGATTGCACAGAGAAGCCATTGAAATTCACAAACATCAGCACAACTTTAACAGAAAAGAGGAGAGTTTAAGAATGAATAAGGCTTGGCTTCCTGCCCTGAAAAACCTCCAGACAAAGACAACATTCAACAATAGCCATACAGATTGATTACACACATTAACAGATCACTTCAGGATACAATGGTTCCATATTAACATACCATACCCTCATTAGCACATTATCTTGATACTTACAGGACAATACTTTTGCAGGACAATACTCAGCTCAAACCCAAACCCTTTCTGACTATATATTACTCTTTCTACACCCTTGACACTGAGAGACACTGTCCTTCAGTGTTACTACTCTGAAGATGCCTGCCACAGTTGCTGGCGAAACGTCAGGAAAGAAAATTCCAAGACCACGGTTACACAGCCCGGATAACCTACAAGAACCAATCACTTTAGACTTCAGCCATTTCCACGAATGATTCCTTGTTCTTATCTTAGAAATTTCTAAGGAAGGTTTCCGCACTGGTTTGCAGGCTCACAAAAAAGAAAATGCTTTCAAAGCGCTGTGGAGATGCAGGGGAGATGCAGTGGGGGAAAGATTCCTTTTACATCACATAAGACCTTTCTCTAGCATTACGGCAGGGAAGGACATGGTTTGCCAAATTTAAGAAGCCCCTCAGAGACAAAAGGCTTTAAGTAAGCAACTCTGGGCTCCAGACCATGAAAGGTTAATGGAAATGATGTAATGCATGCATTTCAAGGAAACCACACTCCTCATCTGACAACCAGCAGAAATGGTTTGGGAATATATATATAGAGAGAAATGATACTAGAGTGTTAATACAAAGAATGGATGGCCGATTGATTCCCTCTATACCAGAACTTAAACCATTTGAGCAGCTTTATTATATTTCCTGTTTCTATGTTCTCTCCTTCAACATATCAATGAATTTAACTACTGATCTTCGGTGTGAGTCTGAAAAGTCATATATCTGAAGAAGTATGATTCCAGTTTTTGCTTCTGATATCAGAAATGGTTGTAATTGTGCAATGTGCAACATTTCACCTGAACAGGTTGCTCGGCTCTCTGTGACAGGTTGGGAATATTGTTTCCAACTTGTTTCTGCTTGCCATTTGGACAGTAGTTTGAACATTTCCTTGTGATAAGTGACTTAACCCGGTAGTGTTCTCCCCTAAACTAATTACAGAGCTAATTCAAGACACATTCCTCTCGAGTAACTCCATTGACTTTGTTAGGGCTACCCCCAAGAAAGGACTTCAGCTTAAGACCCCAATGCAACACTTTGTATTGGAGTGGATTAGCAGTGGAAGCTAATCAGTTTAAACACAGAGAGGAAATTTATGGTCTCCTTTCACACACACCTAAGCACTCAAGTGATTAGGAAGGATAAGTGACTAAGGAAGACTGAAGAATTTTATATCACCTCTTTGCTGTGCCTCAGATGATGATGGCAGGATACTACAGACATACACAAGACACCTTAACCGCATCCCAGGCTCAGGACGCCTTATGTTGGATTATTGAAAAGAGAGGTGATGAGGCCCAACGTTGCTTGCAGGTGTCTGGATTCTGGTTGTGCTCTGTGTGAAGGAAAGATATTCTGCACATGACCACACTCTTCTTTATTAGTATTACACATATACTCGGTCTTAGCCCTGGCACTGAAAATAGGTTCCAGACCAAGGTTTGTACACACAGAAAAAGGTGGGCTTATCAAGCTGCAGAACAAAAATAGCATAGTCTGCTATTAAGCAGTCCTCAATAATCTGAATCAAGGGCCCGAATCATAGTCTCAGGTCACAGTGGGGCATCTCCAACACCATCCCTTGCTGCTCCGGTGAGATTCTGGCTGTGCTGTTGAACTGACCTAAGCACGTCTTAGTAACTGATGTGCCATCCTAAGCAGAGTTACCCTCTTCCAAGCCAACTGACTTCAACTCTGAGCTCTAGTCAGTGTGGTGTCGTGGTTAATTGAGGTGGACTGTCATCTGGAGAACCGAGTTTGATTCCCCACTCTTACACATGAAGCCAGCTGGGTGATCTTGGGCTAGTCACAGTTCTCTGAACTCCCTCAGCCCCACCTACCTCATAAGGTGTCTGTTGTGGGGAGAGGAAGGGAAGGAGCTTGTAAGCCAGTTTGATTCTCCTTAGAAAAGGTAGAGAAAGTTGGCATAAAAAACCAACTCTTCTTCTTTTATTTAGGATAGTATGCTAAGAAAGTCAAAACATGCTACTGGTTACCTGGTGGAAGAACTATTTTACTCAGTACTAGCCAGAATATCAGCAGACAGGAATTACAATATTCACAGTGACACCACTGGGAATTGGGAGAGGGAGGAACCTTTAAAAAGACAAACTGTTTACGTAAGAATGAATTCTAAAGTCAATGTTCTATCTTTGCTCAAGAAGAACTATTGATTGAATAAGCACGTGTCCTGCTTTAAACCTAAAATATTTATTCCAGAGACAGTTTGTCCATGGACTATTTTTTCAGTTCAGCTGAAGATTATTTATCTAGAGTAACTTAATGAAGCATGGGGGGTGTTATTATTTACATTAAGCAGGTTTCTTATTGCAAGTCCCAATTTATTGATTGCTGTTGTTTTTGTACTGCTGAAGTCAACAATTATACGAACATAAGAAAAGCCCTGCTGGATCAGACCAAGGCCCATCAAGTCCACAGTGTGAACTGACTTCACACAGTTGCCAACCAAGTGCCTCTAGGAAGCACACAAACAAGACGACTGGAGCAGCATTATCTTGCATATGTTCCACAGCACGTAATATCATAGGCATGCACCTCTGATACTGGAGAGAATGGGTGTGCATCATGACTAGTATTCATTTTGACTAGCAGCCATGGATAGCTTTGTGTCCAGGAATGGACTACAATGCCATGGGTTCTGCTACAGCGGCAGAGTCCACCCCGGCCTTCAAAGCTGACAGCCCAGGCGTGGAGACCTTCTTGGCTTACTCTGCCATCCCCTACCAGAAACTCCCAGCCCCACTTACCTGTGAGGGAGCAAGATAGGGTTGAGAGGTCCGTCTTAGCCACCCATGGGAGGTTTTTGGGGCGGAGCCTGAGGAGGGCGGGGTTTGGGGAGGGACTTCAACGCCATAGAGTCCAATTGCCAAAGCGGCCATTTTCTTCAGGGGAACTGATCTCTATCGGCTGGAGATCAGTTGTAATAGCAGGAGATCTCCAGCTAGTACCTGGAGGTTGGCAACCCTATGGCAAGAGCAGGTACCCACAGCCCAGGAGGATACCAGCCCTGCCCACTTGCCGTCTCAATGGAAGGTGCAGCAGCAGCAGAACCCTCCTTCCCAAGGCCAGCAGCTCTGCAAAAGCACTGGCTGCCAAGCAGGGAGGAGAAGCTGCCGAATGCCTACACCTGGGAGGCAAGGACCCAGGTGGAGGAAATGAGGGCAGGCCAGCAGAGCTGGGGAAGAGGGGTCAAGAGGAACCCTGGGAGGACAGGGAGAGCCAGATCCAGGTTCAGACAACCATGGGTTAACAAAGGGGCAGGGGAAAAGGGAAGCACCTGGGTGAAAGGGGTGGGGACCGGGATTGAAGGGGGAAATAGGGATAAAAGGCAGCTGAATGAGCCATGCTGGGGAGGAGAGGGGACTGAAGTGTGACCCAGAGAGATAGGCAGATGTCCTGGGCTGTAAGTCAGTGTGGTGCAATGGACTCTAATCTGGAGAACCAGGTTTGATTCCCCACTCCTCCACATGAGCAGTGGAGGCTAATCTGGTGAACTGGATTTGTTTCCCCACTCCTACACATGAAGCCAGCTGGGTGACCTTGGGCAAGTCACAAACTCTCAGGCCCACCTACCTCACAGGATATCTGTTGTGGAAAGGGGAAAGGAAGGCAATTGTAAGCTGGTTTGATTCTCCCTTAGTCGGCATATAAAAACAAACTCTTTTTCTAAGACTGGAGAAGCTTTGTTTCCAAGGTCTGCACCCATTCTGAGGCTGGCTCAAGTCAGGGATTCTAGGGCTGTCCAGACTGGGATGGGAGAGAAGGGCCCCGAGGGTGACACCCAGACATACACTTGATCTTCCATGAACATGTCTGTGGTTTGATAATTTTAAAGAAGTAGCATAAAGACCAGCTTCTCTTTCTGTTTCACGCCTGCTATTTCTGGCCATCCCAGAGACAAAAGGCAGGGAGCCAGAAGAGAAAGCAAGAGTGCTTGTGACCTCATCACTAATTGCCATAGAACAGCTGTCCCAGGGAGGAGCTTCGCCTTGCTGAGGGCCTAGCATTCAGCTCATTCATTACTCTGTAGGCCCGTAGCCATTAATCACATGAAACATGATGTCCATCCTCATGTGCCTAACTATGGTAGAACATAAGAAAAGCCATGCTGGATCAGACCAAGGCTCACTAAGTCCAGCAGTCTGTTCACACAGTGGCCAACCAGGTGCCTCTAGGAAGCCCACAAACAAGATGACTTCAGCAGCATTGTCCTGCCTGTGTTCCAAAGCACCTAGTATAATAGGCATGCTCCTCTGCTCCTGGAGAGAATAGGCATGCATCATGACCAGTATTCATTGTGAATAGTCATGGATAACCCTCTTTTCCATGAACATGTCCACTCCCCTCTGAAAGCCTTCCATGTTAGCTTATTGGAAAGGCAAAATAATAAGCGACAATAGTCTAATATACTTTAGATGACTGTCTTGATTAGGTAAAACATCATATGCAGTTAATCATATGGAAATGTGGAAAAACTGACTTTCTCCTTGATTTATGCCTTATATCATGAAAACTATAAAGGACAGAGGCATTATTAGTATTGCTTATTTATCTTTCCAACAGTGATTTAAAATTTGAAATTGATCACTTGGTTCCCAAGTTATAGCTCAAATTAGAAAAGGTAGGAACATTTGGCTTCACCCAACTCGATGACATCATATGAAGCCTAAGCTACTGCCTTGGTGCATGGAGCCCCATTTGGACTTTCAAGAGGGGAGGGGATCTATACTGTATTATTGAAAATAATTTACTTCTAAGATTTTTCTGCCTTAACAAGAAAATCCTGGAGGAGAATGATTACAAAAGCACAATATCCAATCCTGTGTGAATCCAACAGTAATTTTCTATGCATTAGCCCTCATTCTATCTCTTTGGCATTTTGACTTCTCTCTTGAGTGGAGTAACTTGAATAGCTTTTGGATGCATGAAGTAACTAGCTCTTCAATGAGCTTCTAGTATTCAGTATTGATACTGAGCATTAGATATTATTTTGGCTGCTTGAGATTTGCTAACTGAGATATTTGTATTATTCCCCTCACTATTTCTAGATTTCACTATATATAGATCTCAGTGTTCATTCCAAGATTGTAGCAGAGCCTGACCACTTCACCACTACACTCTTATTAGTGGTGTGAAGTTAGTCTAGGAAGTGAAACTAAGCCAGCAGCTTAGGGTTGCCAACCTTGTTCCATACAGTGGCAGGAACAATTGGGGGGGTTCGAACAGGCAAAATGGCATTTTCATGACATTGCTGGGAATCCAGAAGTGACATCATTTTGTTGTGCAACACTGTAGAATTTCACCCAATCTCTACAGTAAAAGCCATAGAGGAATTTTCTTGAGCTTTATGATAAAATCATGGCAATCAGGAAAATTTCTAGAGTGTCACATGACATGGTGACATCACTTCCAGGTTCCATCGGAAGTGATGACAAACGACATGTGTTCTCTGACCACACATAATAAAAGCACCCCCCTCTCTATTCAGCTGTGGGGGATGTCATCTCAACTAAGTTCAACAGAACTTCTAAGTATTATGAGTCATTGAGGAAACATCATCAGAAGCCAAAATTCTTTTGTCCTGACACCCAGCTCCAGTCACTTTAGGCCAAATATATTAAATTGATCAGACACAGGTCTCACAACCGTGTCATTTTCTGAACAAAATTCCCTCCTTTGAATGCCATCGATAGGCTTAACAAATGTACTACAACATGGCACTCTTACATTTTATTTGCTTAGGTTTTATCTTGCGAAGTGAGTACTTCAATTTACCAAGCAAGCTTTTATTGAATTTTATATACTGCTCTTTGAAATGGCCTTATGAAAGACTCACCGTTCTTTTGCCTGGGAAGTAAATTTATTTTTTCTAGAATGAATGGATTTTAATTTAGGCCAAAGCAGTTACACTCATTTATGCTTGCACCACTAGGTACATTTAACGAAACCTGTTGGTGAAGTATTTCTAAAAGCAAATACATTTTTATTTAAGCAATTCCATCTAGGCAGGTTTAGCTTCTGCAGGTTTTCTTTGCAGCAGTCTTTGAGCTCACAGGGAGAAAAATAAAATAAAAGAAAGTACTTCCCTTTTTGTAACACTGTCCTAATTCCCACAAACAGCAGGTGAAGAGATTATTCTGTATCTGGATGGCCCCACTTTCAACTTGAAGATGGTAGCTTATGTGATTGAATGATCCTCCTTACAAAATAATTCCTTGCACAAAGAAAAGTAGAGGGAAAGGGTTGTAGCCTAAGATACTCTTGACATGTCAATTTTCTCTTGGTGGGGATCTTCCAGCTGTTTCTGCAATGTAAAATGTACCCACAATAGTGTGTTGCTTGTGTGTATTAGCAGTGCATTTTAAGCAGGGTTACACCCTTCTATGCCCATTAGAAAAGTGTAACTCTTCTTAGAATGGCGCTGTAATATTTGATATTCATCAAATATCTGGATTATGAATTTTTAAAAAACTAGGTAAAATAGTCACTCTACCAACCAATTTAAAATGCATCCATATTTACACATAGTTTATTGCATCCTTTTATTAATAACATTATATTAGGGTTTGTCCAATGCAGTCTTTCTACTAACAGTGCTATTTTCCTCTGAAGCAGGGAGCTTTACACCAGTGTAAGATCCTCTTGAGCTAGCAGAAGACTCCTTGCATTGGAACAAAATGCTATGGTTAAAAAAATCCTGACATGCTAATTTTTCCAATCCAAACAAGAGTGCCATTCTTCCCAACATGATGTTGCTATTTTCACATGTGGAACAACTCCCAAAGGACTTACAAGAGATCTTTCGCCAACCTCAGTATACAATATGAGGAGGTATGAGAGGCACGTACAGACACCCCCCCCCCATTGCCTGGACTGCCCTGGTATCTGTACCACAGCAGGAGGGATTCCTTGATTTGAATTAAGATCCTTCCACATGCTGGCACTATAATCTCATGTGGGAAAGGATTATTAGTGGTGGAATGTTTATAGCATAAATTTGAGAGAGAACGGTGCATGGCATTTTGGAGGCTATGAGAATATGTTCGTTTGTTTCCGATTCAACCTAGCCCTTATTTCAACCCATAGTCTCCTCTGAAGTCTGAGGAAGGGCACAAGGTCTTCATTTGCATTTACCTCTAATATTTGTATTTGAGCGTTTGAGTATTGAAGGGGCTCCTATATTCATATTTTAGTCCATCGCTCACAGTGTCTCTTTCCACATCCCTCTTTCTGCTACTGCCTGCCAATTAATTATTATTTTTAATGTGCAGTCCTGTGCATCAGCAAAGGATTAAATAGCCAACACACACAACTGAACAAGAGAAGGCAGCTGAAGCAGCTGGCATGGGTAGTTATTTTCTGAGAGTTGGATCCAAAATAATGTGATTTAAGTCTTATGCAAAGAAGTGCATTCCTAATAAAAGGAATAATGACTCCAAGGAGTCGCATTGCCTGACTAAAAATGCATCAGGAATGCCAACTTTTCTCTCCTATTTCATAATTGATCCTCAATGGTAAAAATATAAGGAAGCACTTTCAGGTTCGAGGAAGAAGAAGAGGAGGAGGAGGAGAAGGAGTTGATTTTTATATGCTGACTTTCTCTACCTTTTTAAAGGAGAATCAAACTGGCTTACAATCTCCTTCCCTTCCTCTCCCTACAACAGACACCTTGTGAGGCAAGTGAGGCTGAAAGAGTTCAGACAGAACTGTGACTAGCCCAAGGTCACCCAGCTCACTTCATGTGTAGGAATGGGGAAATAAACCCGGTTCACCAGATTAGAGTCCGCAGCTCATGTGGAGGAGTGGGGAATCAAACCCCAAATGAGAGTTCACCACTCCTAACCATGCTGAATATCTGCTGGGTGAGATATTTATGCACATCTGCCAATGCATCCTAAACCAGGCATGACACTAAAGGTAAGAACATAAGAACATAAGAAAAGCTCTGCTGGATCAGACCAAGGCCCTTCAAGTCCAGCAGATTGTTCACACAGTGGCCAACCAGGGGCCTCTAGGAAGCCCTCAAACAAGACGACTGCAAAACAAAGAGCTTTTTATGATACAAACAATAAATGTTTGTATCATAAAAAGCACCACTATAGGAAAAAGGAATTCTTTGACTTATGTATTGTCAGGGCTGAGACTAGAGCTGTCTACTAAAATTGTGATTAATAGAGCTCTAAAATTCTCTAAAATGCTGCTTTACATTAATAAAACGGCATGCCGATAGCTCTGCTATGCTTTCACACAGAATAAACTGTTGTAATTTTAATATAAGATCAGTGAAACATTGAACGGAGAGATTTTTTTTTTTAACAATTTTCTGAACTAAAAATGTACCATCTCATTAGACATTTGAGAAACCTTGAGAGGGCTGAGATTAACCGAGAGCTTGTCTTTCCTCTTTTCTTCTGGCACGATCCTTAATCTATCTTCCATCCTGTTCTCCTGACACTTGGGAGAGCAATGGAGAGAGAGAGAGCACAGATTAAAGGTTTCACCCATGTCAGGAGATGAAGAGAGAGGCATTAGATATAGCACAGAGCAAGGTACTTGATGTCACAAAGAATTTTGCAGCTTCCCCTCCATTTTCACAGGAAGATGGACATATCAGAAGTAGCACAGAAGCTTATGTATTTCTTGCGGCATGGCAGGCATCTTTTGAATTGTGGGATCCCAGGCGACTGCTGTCTCCGCCTGTCTGTACAGATGAGCTGGGCCTGCCTAAACACAGTGTACAGGCAATACTTAACAGAATTTCAAGCATTTGGCAAACAATGCTACTAATAATATGCTATTTTCACAGTTTACTTTAGCCCTAAACAGATGGTCACACACCGAACAGAAACGAAAGCATGGAAGGATGAGAGGATCACACCAGCTGGTTCCGTCGATGATCCAGAGCCTATTTTTATTGGGTTTAGGCATGCAACAAACTTCAACATGATGACAATTGCCAGACAAAACCATTTTGCTCAACTCTTTTGATTACATGTGAGCTCCTCATCTGAGCACCTCAGTGTATTTGCCTCAAGTAACTCTGTGCCCCTTTCTTAACCACTTGTTGTACACAGCCAGGTTGCAGCTTATGGCTGCTTTTGCCCAGTCTAAAACTATAAAAAAAAAATCTCAATTGGCAATTGAGGCACATATTCCTCTGAGGCAATAAAATGAACTACTTGTATTATAAAACAGGGAATTGCTTGCATATTATCCCCTTTCTGTACCTGCCTGTACACTTGGATGCAAATTTTACATGACCAGTATCAGCTGGACTGCATTGTGCAGTGGTTAAAGTTTCAGACTAGTATCTTGGAGATCGAGGTTAGAATCCCCACTCATGCCATGGAAGCTTGTTGGGTGACCTTGGGCCAGTCACACACTCTCAGCCTAACCTCTCACAGGGTTGTTGTGAGGATAAAATGGAGAACAATGTAAACCACTTTGGGCCCCCACTGGGGAGAAAGGGGGCATATAGATAAAGTTAATAAATAATAAACCATTCCCTTTTTGTGTGTGCTCATTCAGAGACATCTATTCAAGAAGGGATCATACGCAAACGAACAAAACAATTACAAGATTAGCTGGTTTCATGGGCAGACACAGAAGACACACAGAGAAACTGATAGTAATTCTCAATTCAAAATTATGAAATGGATTTTTTTCCTTTTAACTATGTACATTTTAGAGTTGGGTATGGTGGCAGATGAGCAGTGGTAGGGAAGGGTATCTGCTGTGAAAAGAACTGCCATCATTAAAAAAAACCAGTGTAATCATGCCAATGAACACATATGAATTCACTCAGACATATCCAAATAGCTTGCTGAACAAACACCTCTTTACTTTTGAAAGATGAACAGGATGTAAGCTGAATCAGCCTAATTGAGTCGCGTGTGTATAGGCCCTGGGTAGAAGTTCCAATCAATTTATGGAGATCAAGGATGGACCAGCTGGTGTGATCCAGTTCCACACTTGGTGAATTTATTTCTACACTTCATTGTCCTCAGGTCTTCAGTCTCTAATCTATAAACCATGTACATCCGAATAGCATTTAAACCAATCCTTCACAGCCTGTGACATAAGATAATTTCTACTGTGCAATGTGAAATCAATATGTCGTGTTAAGGCCAAAGTATCCCAATCGCAGAGAAGGTTGCCCATTGTAATCCTGAAATTGAAACTATCTCCTTCCAGTCAACATCTGTAGAAGATCATCAGTTCTGCAAGTTTTCTGCATTAGATATGACAGGAATATTCAAACACATTAGACGCAGTTAGCCCTACTCTCAGATGTGGTATACACAGAAAATTACTCAGAAGCACAGAGCAAGAATTCCTGTGGGGGACTAGGTATTATAAATCTGGAAAACTCTGAGACTTTTATAGGATGCCACCTCAAAGTAAGTGGCTTCTGGCCTAGCCACTGTTTTTTAAATAGGATGTTGATTTCTAACATCCATAAGGTCTTCTGTCAATTGAAGCCCCATCATTTAAATAATGTGCCTTGCAGAAGTTCCAAACATTATCTACCTTTATCTATTCAAAAGAAATATCCCTCCACACTGAAAACTAGAAAGGTTCCAGCCAAGCCATTTTCTAGAAATCTACACAATGTGGAAGGTCTTTTTCCCCCATTTGGAGACGCCATTCTCTGATCTCCCACCAGTGTCTGAACTCGAGGTTATTCACATATTTTATGGCATCAGGGCATTTATTACTGTGTCCAGATCAGATTTACCATCTCAGTGAGAGCCAAACTACAGGATACATCTGTGACCAGATCTCCCAGCATTTTATTTATCATAACAGGCAGCCTCCCCCAGTTTAGATAGGGGCCACAGTACTGGGTGGTTTAATCCTTTCACTGTGCTTTCCCCCCCTAATAGAAATCCACCTCCCCAGAGTGGTCATTCACTGCAATGGGGCGGGGGGTAAGTTCCTGTACTTGCTTATAGCAGTACAGTCCATACAGTCTATTGGCAGAGAAACAAGACCTCCCCCAACACTGCAGCCCATTTTTTTAAAAGCAGCTGCTTCTTTGATGTTAAAGAAAATGTCAGCAGATCTGATCAATGATCTCCTACATAACATGAGTTTGGCCTTGAGAGCTAGACTGTAGTCAGACATATATCCATTCCTGAACTTTCCGAGGAAGAATGCTTTAGCAACTGACAATTTCATGAGAGGTAAAGTCTGATGCATAACTGAGACAACGTACATTTACATATACAAAACTTCGTAGAGCAGGAAGTGGCATTTCATTTTTTTTGTTAAATGTCATGTTAAATGTCATAAAATGTCATAAATCATTACTGTCCTTAGCCTCTGAATCGTACGCTACAATTACTGATAGAATTTTTAGTCCAAGATGCCCTTTCTCTGAGATTTACAGTGTATCTGACTTTGGTTTTCTTATCAAAACTATCATTCTGATTGCATTTCCATTTAATGAAAATCTTGTAAATTTCATATAAATTGATTCCTCATACTGTTTAAATACAATGTTACACATTTAGTACCCCATCACAGAAGACTATTGCTCAGCCACTGCATCTACATCTTTTCGGCCTCCTTTGTCATAGAAACAAATCCATGATAAATACCTTGTACCCTATATAATTCTTGAAGTTGTGAAAGCAAGAATATGGAATAGGTGTTAAAACAAAGTTGCACAGGATTTATTTAGCATTAAAAGAAGTCTGTTTCTGAAGCAAGTCCTTGAGATGTCAGACAAAATGTATGCATGTAGCTATAATGCACCATCAGTATAATACAGGTTTAAATTTTTCTTTTTAGTATAGTGAAAACAACTATATGCCACATTGGTCAAATCATTCATTCCTATCCATCATGTGTTATTCATAACTATCAGCTTTTTATGAGTTAATGAATGGGTCAGGGATTTTTTTACATAGAAACTTTTATAATATTGCAGAAAAAAACAATAAGGGATTGTCACACAAAATCTCTTCTTCGACATATCCCTCTAAAATCAATTTCCCACTAGTCTTCAGGTTATGCCAGAGTTCTTACCCATGCTAGATTTCCATTTACTACCAGTAAAATGCTTCTTACCACTTTCAGCCATTTGGGTAGTGAACACAGCATTTACTTCCTGGTATGTTACATAAAATATTTCTTGTCCAATGCATCAAGGGTGATTTGCACATGGGGCAGGTTTCACGTGGAGTTCCCCTTATTGAACTGGGATATAGATGCCAGGCAGGGGTTTGGATCCCTGCATCCAGCAACTGGGTTGCATGCATTGTTCCTGTTGCTGATGTGGGGCAGCATATGCATACAGAGCAGAGAGTCAACCTTATTGGCAATGGCAGCACTAATTCCTTGTCTGGGGACAGAGGGCACCAAGTCCAAATATCTTTCTCCCAGAGGTGGTTGGAAGGCGTACATCTGCTCTGTATGCATGTGCGTATGAAGTGCTGTGAGCAGCTTACTGCAGTGTTGTGCTTTTGGATTCGGCCAGTGCTTGCACAAGCCCCAACATAAAAAAAGAATATAGCAAACAGCAGCAGTATAGAAGGATGTAAATGTTCACAGTGATTTACTAAGATTTTGAGTGCAACTAAAGGTCAAATAGATTGCGTGGCGTATGGAAATGCTCATAAGAAATAATGCACCACTAGCACTACAGTGACCTGAAACACTCAGGCTACACATTCCACACATCCACAGAAAACACAGCAGCACTCGGCCAGCCATACATTAAGCTGCCTGTTTAGACAGCAGTGATTTCTGATAATTAAATCCAAAACTATTTATGTTGTCAATGTTAGCAGGTAATGATAGCCATTAATCTGCTCGACTGAAGAAACCATTTACCTTGCACCTCTGTTGTCATAAGGCTGCTTTGTGAGTAAATCCAATGGGTCAGAAGTCTTGCTGTTGAATCTAACAAAACCCAAGACTCCTCTTCAGGATGGAACAGAGCCACCCGTATCTTTTGGACTCATTTGCTAAAGTAATGGCTGCTTGTCAAAGAAATAAGCGTTGTTGAACAAATACTGTTTTCCTACTGGTCACTGCCAGTTTCATCTTCTATTTGGCAGTTTCATATTCTAAACAAGAAATTCCTGGCAGACCAAGAAAATCCAGAAAAAAAATGCCTAATATTTGTACATAGGCTTGTATAGTTTGATTCAATGTTATTTCTTAGCCATTTGCCAAAATAATATCACACCTACACATATTTCTCCATCTTGGAACATCTTGTGAATAAGTAACAATTGTCTTTATCAAAGGCTGTCCAGTGTGCAAGGGACTACAAAACACATAGATGGCACAATAGGATGAGGAGGTATCCATGCTGCTTAACAGATCTGACACCAGCTGGACCACAAAAGTCTCTCCATGTTGAGTGCACATCAATGATCTACCCAGAAGATCACCAAGGACCAGGTTCCAGTTTTCAAGGAAAGATCATCACCTAAACCTCCAGGATCTAGGCAGTGTCCTACAACACTAGGAGCAGCAGCAAATTTTTGTTAGCCACTAAAAATAATTTGACTAATTTCAGCAGTATAGGAAGCATCTATAAGACTTTCAGCCCATTCCTTAGGTTGGGGGCCAAATGGGCTTAGGAGGTGGCATTGCCCCTATACTGGCGCCTGTGCCATTTGCTCCGTGCAAACTGGCATGGACACTGGTGTAGGGGCACTTACGCTGGCCTTTGTGGACTGTGGTGGCAGTGTGGCCTCCCAGCACAAGTCCTCGTGCCAGTGTCCCAGGAGGTGTTCCCAGGATGTCCTGGGGGTGGGGTGGAACTGCTTTTAGGCAGCATCCTAACCTGTTTCAGCCCGGGAGCACCCCCAAAAGCAATGGAGATGCCGCATCACCTTTTTGGTGGTGCAGCATCACTGTTTTCTATGAGGCTTCCCCCCTGCCATTTTTGGGTTTTAAACAATAAAAAATAACCACAAAGATAGCCAGCTTGCTTAGCTTCTGAGATTTGATGAGATCAGGCTAGGCTGGTCTATTCAGCTTAGGGCAGAGATACATAGGCCTGGGAAAAAACAAAACAGAAAATAGGGGGCGGGGGGTGGACGGACAATTTTTTCCGAGGACTTTCATGTGTTTCTGTCCAACTAATAAATGTCCTTTTGTTTGGTACAGAGCTTGTTTTCTACCTTCAACTCTTATTTTTACCTCTAGCGTGACCTGCAGTAGATGGGGGTAGGGTTGCCAGGTCCAGGTTGGGAAATTCCTGGAGATTTGGAGATGGAGCCTGAGGAGGACAGGAACCTCGGTGGGGTACAATGTCATAAAGTCCATCCTCCAAAGCATACATTTTCTACAGGGGAAATGATCTCTATAGTCTGGAGATGAGCTGTAATTCCAGGGGATCCTCATGCCCCAGCTGGAGGCTGGCATCCCTACCTATCTCTCAAAATTAAGATCCATGTGCTGGTGCTGTAGGGTACAGCAATTTGCAATGCTTTCTCAGGTATTGGGTACACGTGCAATTTCTCTTACAGAAAATGAGAATATTTATATTTTAAATTCCATAAATATAGCAAACAGTACAACTTTACATGCTAACTAAGCTATAAATGCTACATTTATTATTAAACTAAAAAATAAGTTTCAGTTTTATAGTAGTGCATATATTTCAATGTTTTCTGAACTGTCTGTTTCCCCCCTCCCTTTCCCTTTGTGGCTTCAAAATTTCAGTAAATTTTACGTGTCTGTTCTGGCTAATCACTTTAATTACCTGACCATGACCCTGGGAGGTACATGCCAATCTGGAGAGTTACGTCTGCCAACTGAGCAAGCACAAAAGCAACTATAAGGTGCAAACATGCATACTACAAATGTAGCTACTTACCAAGGTATAGCGTTGCCAATCTCCAGGTACTACCTGGAGATCTCCTGCTATTACAACTGCTCTCCAGCTGATAGAGATCAGTTATCCTGGAGAAAATGGCCACTTTGGCAATTGGACTCTATGGCATTGAATTTCCCTCCCCTCTCCAAACCCGCCCTCATCAGGCTCCTCCCTAAAAACCTCCTGCCAGTGGTGAAGAGGGACCTTGCAACCCTCCCAAGGTATGGTTTTCCCTTGGTCCTGTAGAATACAAAGCCACATCTGCAGGGAAGTCTATAGAAATGGCTGTCCAGACAGCTGCCATGTGAAAGCCACATACTGCATGGTCATAAAGCTGCTTGACATGGCATCTGATCTAAACTTCAAGGAAACCATCAAAGTAATCCAGTGAGGGCTCAACCTGTATGTAAAAGAATCAGTTCTATCACAATAAAGTCAAATTAGAAAGATGCTGTAGGTAACCATGTTAGTCCAAAGCAGAGTCAAGTTCACCAGAATTTCATGATTTTGTAAAAAAAATCTTGAATTTTTTTGGTAAAAAATATTAAAAGAGGGAAAGCAGATATCCTAGTCCTGGTCTTATCAGCATCCTGTGTAAAACGCTAAACTGGTACTCAAATTTAAAATGGTGTTGGCATTAGGTTGCATCTCTGGCATTCTGGGATCAAAAAGTAAAAATGTATTCCCCCAGTTGGAAACACAAAGGCCAGCAATAGTCCAAACTCTCTTATACCAGGCAAGATGCACGGATATGCTGAAGACGGGGAGCAGAGGAATGCTGTTTGCATTTTTTGCAAGTTTATAGCATTCCAAGTTACAACAGCACCATGGGATGAACCCAGAGACCAAGAACCTCTGCATTGTTACTGCTTCATTTATGGATAACCTTAGAACCACAGGCCAATTATAGT
Organism: Euleptes europaea; assembly: GCF_029931775.1. Lineage (NCBI taxonomy): Eukaryota > Metazoa > Chordata > Lepidosauria > Squamata > Sphaerodactylidae > Euleptes > Euleptes europaea. Next base: position 76,778,126 of record NC_079315.1, read on the forward strand.
TGTTTAAGATGTTATTAAAACAAAGAGTACCTACAAGGGAATATTCCTCTTACTCTCCACACCAAAACATATGACTCTGAAAAGTTTTGTAAAAATTTATTGAACTGTTTTGGAGGTAAGAATGTGTATATGTGTGTATATTGGGGTGGGGAGGATAAAAACAACCTACTTTACACATCAAGGCTAGTAAATGCTTTAAAAAAAATAGAAATAAGCAATTTAACTAGAAAGGCTTTTCCCAGGTGCTTTTCTGCACAGATAGCTCAAATATGATACACATTTAACACTTCAAACTCTGTGCGTGTATAAGGCTGAGTTGTGCATAATATGGATGAATTTGTTGCTTCATACAAAGTGCTGAGCCATCCTCCCATTTATTGAAGTCGAAAGCTGGAGGCGCTCTATCAGACGCTCAACAAGCCTTCAAAAGAAACCTTGGAGAATAGACCGGAGATTCTGTGCTTGCTTGAAGAAGTTAGACTTGAAATAACAAAATTGTAGCCCCCTCCCCCAAGTTCAAGCTGCAAATGGTATTTGGCTGGAATAGATTTCTTACAAACAAAGATAATCTTTCATCTGATGTTTTACTAGCTGACTTATCCGCTTAGACTTGGTTTCATTAATCTGAGCTACATCCTTCAGATTACAGATGAGGACTCATGTGAATATGGCTCCATATGAAAATGACTGTCATATGGCAAATGAGCCTGTTAAGGAGAAGACTAGGGCCAAACCTTGACATTGGTTGTGTGTGAGAGGAACAATTTCTACTTTTCATCTAGAACTTCCCTAATGCCATGTAACGTCAAGCACAGAGGGTCTCCTTTATTTGGGGAAATTAGTTGGAGACTTAGATAGAGCTATGCAAGGGGCTGGCATCGGGATTTTGTTAACCAATGATGCGCCAGTTGGGCAAACCAGTGGAAAATACCCAATAAAGAGGAAGCTTATATGAATTTTAAGGATTTTATTAAAGATAATCAAATTATTGCACACACACACACACACACACACACACAAATTCCCAACACATACAGAGCTAAGAAAGCAAAGGTTTGAGGGGGTGGTCATAAGGATAAAAGGGTTTCAGGGGGAAATTATATTACCTTCCTGAAGAACAAGGTCCAGAATGGAAACAGCTGCAAGGAAAAACTAGCAGTGACCTGCACCACTGGCAAAGGAATGGTACATGCAAGAACCGTGGCTAACACTTCGGATCGAGGGAAAAGTGACAGCAACTTGCTGGACTGACTGGGTCATATTTACACCAAATTTCTGCCCTTAGGCAGGGTGAGTTGTTGAGAGTGGACAAAGGTTTAATTGCTCGACATTGGATTAGGAGGGTGCAGTGAATAAGGTCATCAGAGATGATGGCTGAACATTTAAGAATTCAATGTTTGAGCCTTGAGTAACAGAATTGGAAATTGAGGTGGGGTCTGGAAGGAGGAAGTCAGAGAGGGCTTGCCTGGGTTTGGGATGAGATTAGGAGTTAGTTACAATAGAATTGATGAGAGTTGGCAGGGTGCTTGCCATCTATTGCCGGAAAAGTATAGAAATGCTAAATGCTTATCCATTGTCTCTTTGTCCTCTTTGGAGAGCTGCAACATTCCTTTCCTGGGAGGGTATGGCTCACCTTTTGCTGTTTTCAATCCTTGTCAGCTTGCTTCAGCCTTGCACAAACAAGATGCATTCCAGGAGACCTCTTTTGTCTCTGGCTACACAGCAGTATGATATGCTGATGGCACTACATTATTGGCAGAAAATAGTGAAGATTGGAAATGACTACTGCTGAAAGTTAAAAGAGAAAGTGCCAAAGCAGGACAATAGCTGAACATCAAGAAAACAAAAGTAATGACTACAGGAGAATTACACAACTTTAAGGTTGACAATGAGGAAATGAAGAAGTGAGCTGTGGCTCACAAAAGCTCATACCCTACCAGAAAATATTTTTGTTAGTCTTTAAGGTGCTACTGGACTCTTGCCCTTTTCTACTAATGAGGAAATTGAAATTGTTCAAGACTTCCTATTCCTTGGCTCCACCATCAACCAAATGGGAGACTGCAGCCAAGAAATCAGAAGGAGATTGAGACTGGGAAGGGCAGCCATGAAGGAGCTACAAAAGATTCTGAAGTGTAAGGATGTGTCACTGGCCACCAAGACTAGGTTAATTCATGCCATCATATTCCCTATTACTATGTATGGGTGTGAAAGCTGGACAGTGAAGAAAGCTGATAGGAAGAAAATAGATTCCTTTGAAATGTGGTATTGGAGGAGAGTGTTACGGATTCCGTGGACTGCCAAAAAAACAAATCAGTGAGTTATAGATCAAATCAAGCCTGAACTGACCCTAGAAGCTAAAATGACTAAACTGAGGCTATCATATTTTGGCCACGTCATGAGACGACAAGAGTCACTGGAAAAGACAGTCATGCTAGGAATAGTTGAGGGCAGCAGGAAAAGAGGAAGACCCAACAAGAGATGGATTGACTCAATAAAGGAAGCCACAGCCTTCAGTTTGCAAGATCTGAGCAAGGCTGTCAAAGATAGGACATTTTGGAGGACTTTCATTCATAGGGTCGCCATGAGTCGGAAGTGACTTGACGGCACTTAACACACACACACACACACACACACACACAGCAGTGTAGCGTACCAGCTTGTCCTGTACACTTGTGGGGTGTCCCAGGGTAGCTGCGGGCCTATGAGGGTGCCATAACAGCCAAGCTGTGATCCCACTGACATTTATCAATTGAATGCTAAAACACTTAAGTTACCTATCCCTCTTAAAGATCCTAAGGCAGTTTCTGATTAAACATTAAATAAGTAAACAATTCATTTGAAAGGCATTTCTTTTACAGTTGATCAGACCTCATCCCTGTCAGAAGGTGTTCAATGTCACTCACCAAACAGTGTTAAAGTATCTAAAAACAGAACCTGTGGATTCTCAATGACAGGGTCCCAAATGGAAGAAAACTGGTAAGGAACCAGCACAGGTGGGTCTCTATATGTGTGGAACTCCAGACTAGGGACATCACCACAAGGAAACACTTGGAAGAAGAGTATGAACCTGTGAGGCAGCTCTGATCATCCCAGTAGTATATTGTCTCCATCCTTCCAGCAGTTACAGGAGAAAAATCTCAGGCTTTTACCATGGCAGCCCTAGTTATGGTTGCCAGATCCCTCTTCGCCACCGGTGTGAGGTTTTTGGGGCGGAGCCTGAGGAGGGCAGGGTTTGGGGAGGGGAGGGACTTCAATGCAATAGAGTCCTATTGCCAAAGTGGCCATTTTCTCCAGGTGAACTGATCTCTAGCCGCTGGAGATCAGTTGTAATAGCGGGAGATCAGCTACTACCAGGAGGTTGTAATAACAAACAGTAGTCGGCTCTGCAAACAATAATGATAGTGTAATAAAACACCAAAAGGTCAAAAATGACGATGTAACAAGAACCAAGTGGAAGGGTGATACAATAAATGACAAATTACAAGTGTGTACCCAAATGAAGAAGATAACGACAAGCAACAATATTCACAGAACAAGCGAAAAAGGTGCAAGCAAGCGAATGCAACAGCAAACAGTCACAATACTTTCAGTATATTCATGATAAGGGAACAATGTACAATAGAGTCGGCTTGGCTGGTTGCTAGACGCTTGCGCAGTCAGGCAAATCGGAGGAAATGCCTTTCCGGATATACCACAGCGCTTTCGCCACAAAAGTGGCTTCTTCAGCCTTCAAATATGCAATATAGCTTACAACATCAAATTTCCCCGCTCCCAAATTGGGCTGCTATGAAATATAGACATTGTTCCCTTATCGTGAACATATTGAAAGTATTGTGACTATTTGCTGTTACGTTCACTTGCTTGCACCTTTTTCACTTGTTCTGTGAATATTGTTGCTTGTCATTGTTGTTATCGTCTTCATTTATGTACACACTTGTAATTTGTCATTTATTGTATCACCCTTCCACTTGGTTGTTGTTACATCGTCATTTTTGACCTTTTGGTGTTTTATTACACTATCATTATTGTTAGCAGAGCCGACTACTGTTTGTTATTACAGCTTAACTGTACAGTTTTGAGTGAGTCTTTTGTACTATACTACCAGGAGGTAGGCAACCCTAAGCAAGGCAGAGGTCTGGCCTATCCTTCCTGGCTACCTTGTTTCCTGCCTTTTAGACGAGTTCCTGTGAATGGGGCAGCCCTGGGCTCCTTTAAAGCCATATGAAAAAGTGTATGGTCTTCTAAATTAGCTTGTTATTATAGCTGTGCTTGTGCACCTGGCAGCATAATTGACCACATTGGCGCTGCTGGAGCATCAGAAGGAGCTGCCAGGATCCACATGTACTGATGCACTGTACTAATTTAGTATCCCCAATGAGAGATGGCTTTGAAGCTCAGGGCTGGGTTTGGATACAGACTACAGTAATGAGCATAGAGAGAAATACTAGAAAAGCATACACCTCTTGGTTTCAAGTTTATTTAGGAAACCCCTTGATCTCTTCTGAGCTGACTATTGGGTGGAGTTGACAGAAGAATACCCCCAGCATAGGGTTGCCAGGTCCCTATTCACCACTGTCGGGAGGTTTTGGGGGCAGAACCTTAGGAGGGCAGGGTTGGGGGAGGGGAGGGACTTCAATGCCATGGAGTCCAATTGCCAAAGCGGCCATTTTCTCCAGGTGACCTGATCTCTATCAGCTGGAGATCAGTTGTAATAGCAGGAGATCTCCAACTACTACCGGGAAGTTGGCAACACTAGCCCTAGTACTGTGGAACAGACTTCCTGAGAGTGTCAGAAAGATTGTAAACAGCAGGGCATTTAAGTGGCTAGTACTACTTTGGCAACAGCTCTAGTTTTGGTCCATGTTTTTGTGGGTTTTTTTAAAATAATAATACTCTTGCAGCTCCTTTACATTCTTGTAGCTAGCTACTTTGGCTCCATTTTAGGGAGGGTTATACATATTGTAAAGAAATACACAAATAAAATTAAGTTCTGCAGTGTGGTTTTGAAATCTGCAGTGTAGCTTCCTATTTTATGTTGGGGAAGTGGCAGAAGGTTGCAACACAGAGTGTTTCCTTCCACCCCCCACCCCCCGTCGTCCCCTTTACATTATCTTTATTCAACAAAACTATACATCTCAGCCTCCTGTATATATGAGTCACAAACTGACTAGGAGAGAGTTGTGAGTAATTACAGCACGAAGCAGAAATGCAGCACTCTCCCCTTCCCCAAGCTCTAGCATAAAGCCTGAAAATCAGAGTTTCACTACATGATAGTTCTCACAGCAGGCTCGAAAGATGGGGGAGGGCACGGTATTTTTCACACATTGTTTTATTTATAGTGTGTTTGAATTTGTCTCTGGACATGAAGATAGCCATATATGGCAAAAGCCCTGTGCAGGGGAAGGGCTGTAGCTCAGCAAAGAGCACCTGCGGGGCCTATGCAAAAGATCCCATGTTCATTCTCTAGCATATGGAGTTAAAGGAAAAGCTATGTATTTATTGAAGGCATTAATTTATGGAAGATAGCAGGGGAAGGCCTCTCGGCCTCAGACTCAGAGATCCCCTGCCAGTCACACAACAAAGAGAAATGGGAACCATTGGTCTGATGTGATATAAGGAAGTTTCTCATATTCATATAACAATCTAGGAGGAATGAATGCATGGAGGGGAGGGACTTCAGTGCCACAGAGTCCAATTGCCTAAACAGCCATTTTCTCCAGGTGAACTGATCTCTATCGGCTGGAGATCAGTTGTAATAGCAGGAGATCTCCAGCTACTACCTGGAGGTTGGCCACCTTACGGATAGGTTTGGAAGAATGTGTGGTGGCGTGGGTCAGGGTTAGTGTGACCTCAATGTGGGGATAGGGTTAGTGACCTCAATGTTACCTGCATTGTTTCTTTTGCATATATTAATTTATATTTTTGTCAACGATTTTGTCCTCTGCTTTTCACTGTTAGTTTGTAGACTTGTTGGTAGTGTGTGTGCACATTGGATACCTTTTATATGCAGTTTATACAGTATTTATATGTACAATATGCATAATTCAGATGCACATTGGATGTATAATGTATAATGCTGATTTATAGATGCACGAATAACACTGAAAAATGAATGTGTTTGTTAGGGAAACTGTCGTGTGAGGAAACAGAACATGGTACAAAAAGGAAAGAATCACAGGCTCGATTTCCACACAGGAAAAGCAAAATTGAAACAGGGATTTTTCAAGCCAAAACAGCAGAGATGAGAAATTCAAGGTCAACCCTGCCCTTTGCTCCTCTCGATGCATTTGTGCTTCCAAGACACTGTCATCTGCACAGACTGATACTGGATTGAGATATTTACCATCTGGTAACTATGGTCACAGAACACAACCCTAAGAAAAAACTTTAGGCACACCCGCAGCAACTAGGTTCTTATCTTCCCCAGATGAATCGTAGGTCCCCTGCCATGGTACAAAGTGTTTTTCAATCTTCCTTCAATTTTAGAAGTTTTCTGTTCAGAAGGAAGAAATATAACTCAAAGCATAACTTCTAAATTCTGCTGTGTATACAGAGGTTGTTGTGCAATTGTCTGGGCTGTTAACTGTCCATTGTTGTTTGAATGCAGTTCCCTTTTCAGATCCAGAACTGATTTTAAAAAAGCACTCCTGAGCCAAGCTTCTAAATCCTAGAAGACAGTGAAAATTTCTTGCCAGCCAAGTTTACATATATTCTCGGCTTTTGCAAACAAATACATGAAAGCTAGATCTTTCCAAATAATGAAATGCTTCCCCCAAAGGGAACAGGCTGCCAACCAATAGGGTTGCCAGGTCCCTCTTCACAACTGGTGGGGAGATTTTGGGGGCGGAGCCTGAAGAGGGCGGGGTTTGGGGAGGTGAGGGACTTCAATGCCATAGAGTTCAATTGCCAAAGCGGCCATTTTTCTCCAGGTGAACTCTATTGGCTGGAGATCAGTTGAATTAGCAGGAGATCTCCTGCTACTACCTGGCAGTTGGCAACCCTACCAACCAAGCATGGCAAGGTTCATCCTGAATGGAAATGTAGACACAAAGACAGAAATCCTCCTAGTCAATGTATAGTCCATAAAGATCAGAGAAGGATGGGCCAGACCTCTGCCTTGCTTAGGGTTGCCAACCTCCAGGTATTAGCTGGAGATCTCCTGCTATTACAACTGGTCTCCTGCCGACAGAGAAAATGGCTGGAGAAAATGGCTGCTTTGGCTATTGGACTCTATGGCATTGAAGTACCTTCTCTCCCCAAACCCCACCCTCCTCAGACTCCACCCCAAAAACCTCCCACCGGTGGTAAAGAGGAACCTGGCAACCCTACTTATCACAGCAATTCTCAAACTTCAGAAACTTGAGGACCCCATTTTGCTTTTGCTTTTTGTTTTGTTTTGCAGATACCCAGATCTATCACTAGCACTTGCCACTCGCCAGACAACTTCTTTTCAAAGCATGCCAACAAGTCTCATGGAAGCCTCAGCCTTCTTGTGCCCTCAGAACAATTCAACGAGAAGCAGATCAGCTATACTTCAAAAACAAGTTTCAATACAATTTTTGTGTCTGTATGTATGGCCTTTGAAGTCAAATCTTAGAGAAGAGGTGATCTTATATAGCCACAGCTCAGAAGACCTTGACCCAGATTCTAATCACTTTCATTCCTTGATTGAAAGGGACTTTTTACTGGAGACAGAATTGTTCCTGCAATAAGAAAGAAAACGGAATGTTTGGTATTAGGGTTGCCAGTTCCAGGTTGGGAAATACCTGGAGATTTTAAGGGTGGAGCCTGAAGAGGGAGAGGTTTGGGGAGGGGAGGGACTTCAATGGGGTATAATGCCATAGAGTTCGATTGCCAAAGTGGCCATTTTCTCCAGGTGAACTGATCTCTGTCACCTGGAGATCAGTTGTAATAGCAGGAGCTCTCCAGCCACCACCTGGAGGTTGGCAACCCAATTGGTATTCATTTGTAAATCACCATTGGCTTTTATGATTTATGGATGCAGAATGGCATCTTTCTGTCTTTATGCTTTGCATTGGAAAACAAAACAGAAACTAGTTCAATTATGATGACTCCATTAGGACTCTGTCTCCTTGATGGTGCTCAATCAGAGTTCTGAGGGCTGAATTACTGGTTTCTACTCACCACTCCTTGTGTTTTCTATCTAGTGATCTGAGGTGATCTAGAAGCTAAGTGACTAAAGGTAATGGTCATATTATGAGCTCCCACCCTTTAGGTGAGGGGGGAACTGATTCTGCCCCTGTCCCTGAAGCAGATATCACTGTTTCCATTCCTATAGAACTGAGGTGCCTACTTTTCATGCTAGCCAGATGGACATGGGAAGGACATATCCTCTATCTTTACATAGGATCTGTAGACCCACTGGAGTACTATCACAACCCGCCCCCAATAATCCTTAGATCCTAGTTTGCAAAATGCTGGTTTCTTGGACAGTCTCAGAAGAAAGAGGGAATGGGTGTAAATTAAGCTCCAAAAATTCAGTTACAGCTCTTTAATAGCAAGTTTGGTCTTATGCAGTATGCATGTTAGCACATCATCAACACTTTACACTGAGGTCAGCATTTTACATTGATGGAAGGGGAAAAGGCAGACACTAGCCAGAAGTTTACAGTAGATGGTATGTAGACCTACAATTGATCTACTTTTGTAAAAATAATCCAATGAGACCTTGATTCATTTCAAGATCATGGTGTGTTTGGGAGGAATGCTCTAACCCTTTCTCCCTGAGCCATTTTCCTGTGTACCATTATACTGGGGCGGGGGAGGGGGAGAGAAAGCTGTTTATATATATATATATATATATATATATATATATATATATATATATATATATATATATATATATATATATATATATATATATATATAACATATATATTATAGCTGTTTTCCCCTTACCACAACTGACAGCAGCTTGTGTGTATGACAGAAATGGGGGAGGGGTTCTATTGGGAAAACAGCATTGGGAAAGTGTTAAATCCACCTTCCTGAACACTATGGATCCAGTCTACCTCCCCTTCCACATACACTTCTTTTTAACATTACAAATGTTTCAAGATCCTATGGATTTTCTGTATATTGGCCGCTTAGCTTTTCTGATGACTCAGAATCAATCACAAGATGGCCTTTTAAATACTTATTCATTTTATGCAGAATTGGATAAGTACTTAAAAGTCTTCCTGCTCCCAAAACTTTTCCAGAATAGTATTCTAGAATGTTATATCTCTAACAATTACAAATTTGGTTTCCGACTTAAATTTGTTGATATCCAATTTTGATAACTATTATCTCCTGTACCCAAACGCTTCTTTAATCTAAACTGCATCCTTGTAATGTAAAAGTCCTCTTTTATGCAAGGCTGTTTCCCTTGCTGTCACCCCTCCCTCGACTTCAGGTCTTTGTTTTGATTACGCATGCCGTTTCTAACCTTCAGAGGTTGCCTTGCTCTCCCCCTGCATTTCCCATGTTTTCAAATTTAAGATAAAACAGATCTCTGAAAATGCGGGCAAAATGCAGGGAAATGCAGGGGGAGAGCAAAGCGATCTCTGATGGTTGGAAATGGCATGCATAATCAAAACAAATACCCGAACTCATCAGCGAGGGAAACAGCCATGCATAAAAGGCCCAGGAGTTTGGGACAGAACACATGTTCTCTTCCTGTCTTGTTTCTCTATTATGTATGGTTGAAGAGCTATCCTGCAGATTGCTGCCTATATTAGCATCATTCCTGTCTGGCCTCCAATTTTAATTTGACAAATATCAGTGTTCGTTTTGCTTACTCCCACATTTATTAGAAAGTCCAGTTTTCATTAGGCTAGAAATATTCACCATTTTTTGAAAAGGCAAGTTCATTTTTCACAATAATCTTGCTTTCAACTCCTAAATTTCACATCATCAGATCTCTAATTAGTTGGATGGACTAATCATATGACTTAGCTTTACCGCGTCTGTCACAGATTATAGTATTTTTGAAATTCAGAGTGCCTTGATCCATTTATAATATAGTTCATGCTCTCAAATTACCACATTACGGATCTCCAGAATCTCTGGTCCTTGCACACATAACACTGCAGAAAACGTACCCTTCAAACGTCTTTTCAATGCCACTTCAAGAAAATCAGTCATTTTCCAAACATTTCCAACAGATGATATAAAAGAAGACTGAAATACCTAAAGGAGTTCAATTTGTGTCATTTGTAATTTTATGTCTCTGCGACGTAATAAGCATATGACTAGCCCAATATCATTGAAGATTTTTAAAGCATTTAAACATGGTTCTTGTAGGTTATCCGGGCTGTGTAACCGTGGTCTTGGTATTTTCTTTCCTGACGTTTCACCCGCAGCTGTGGCAGGCATCTTCAGAGGAGTAACACTGAAGGACAGTGTCTCTCAGTGTCAAGTGTGTAGGAAGAGTAATATATAGTCAGAAGGGGGTTGGGTTTGAGATGAGTCATTGTCCTGCAAAGTATTAAAGGTAATGTGCTAATCATTGTCCTGTAAGTATCAAGATAATGTGCTAATGAGGGTGTGGTATGTTAATGTGGAACCATTGTATCCTGAAGTGATCTGTTAAACATGTGGAATCCAAGGCTAATCCGCATGGCTATTGTGGACTGTAGTCTTTAAACATGGTTTAAATTTAAACATGGTTTAATTTTGTTAGCTTATTCCCACTGAATTTGATAATATGCAATTGCTGAACATAATCAAAACCTTGATGTAACTGATCTGAATCACAGATCTTTATATCCTGGTTCAAGCTCCATACCTAGAAGCAAGATTACTTTTGGAGTAGGGGATTCCCGTCAAGTCACAGCCAATTTATAGACACCCTGTAGGGTTTTCAAAGCAATCGCCATTAAGAGGTGGTTTGCCATTGCCTGCCTCTGCATAGTGACCCTGGACTTCCTTGGTAGTGTCCCATCCAAATAATGACCAGGGCCGACCTTGCTTAACTTCTGAGATCTGATAAGATCCGGCTAGCCTGGGCTATCTGGCTGTCAGGGGCAAGGTTACATTATGATTACAAAAAAGACCTGTAATTTAGCAATATCCATCCTTCCTTCCTTCCTTCCTTCCTTCCTTCCTTCCTTCCTTCCTTCCTTCCTTCCTTCCTTCCTTCCTTCCTTTCTTTCTTTCTTTCTTTCTTTCTTTCTTTCTTTCTTTCTTTCTTTCTTTCTTTCTTTCTTTCTTTCTTTCTTTCTTTCTTTCTTTCACCTAGGAGTTCAACAACAAAAAAGCACGTTGACAATAATGTCATTGGTTGAAACCTTCATTGGTTGCAGATTCTAATATGAGTCTAACAGCCCATTCCTGAAAATACGGCGTTTCTTCCTAAGCCGAATCGTGCACGTCGTTAAACAAAAAAAAGCTGTTTTGCGGCTTTTTTTGTTTGTTTAACTGGGGCTTTTCGCCCCATTGAAAACAGCGAGGCTGTGCCTGCAAAATAGCCGTTCCGGCCACCAGCGCAAGGGGCCGAAAGGGGGTAGGAAGCCGCCTCACCTATTCTGGTCCTTTAATAAAGACCTTTGAGGTTCTGAGCTAGAATTCTTTAATTCCTATCCCAAGGTTAGTCCAAATGGGACCACTGAGCTGTTCAATTAAATAGCAGCAACCTCAACCCTCTTCTTGGATTGCTTCACCTAGCACCTAATTACAAAGCAAGTGACTTATACAGTAGGAGAAGGACCATCCTTTTTTGTTCCTAGCCAGCAGAGTGGCTAGTGTTCTAGATCATAATGGAAATGATAACTTCTCCTAAATATTTATTCTGCTCGTTTCCCCTCTTTCAAGTTATACTTAACAAGCCAGATGTGGGTATAGGTAATTACTCACCAGGAAGCAGTAGCTGCATAACACAGTTCTGTACTTCTGGG